>NC_086444.1:188621202-189307869 GCF_028390025.1 Pseudophryne corroboree | reverse complement strand
AATGTGAAAATCTCATGTCAACCCTTTGACCTAGTACATGTCAACCTAACAGCCATGTCGACCTAATGGCATTGTTGACCTTCAGTGGTCGACCTAAGGACCGAATCCCTTTTTCAAATAGCTTTTCATGGGCTCATGCACTACTTGGTATTATAAAGACAAATATCGAGAAATGAAGAAAATACTATCTGTGAGTTAATGTTTTAACTCATAGGGGTCAATTGAAATACCGGTGAATACATTAAGGTGCGAGTTAGTGTGGCAACAGCCGCACTTTACAGCAGCCTGAAAGTAACCAAAACGGCTTGCAGCCCTATGGTGGGACACAGAGCGGGCCGAGTGGGGTGCGACAGGCAATGCTGTTGCAACAATACGTTGTTACCAAGAGTCAAGAAAATAAAATTACATTGAATATACTGCATTTCCAAACTACAGCTGTACAATAATACACTGCTGCTCAAGTTGGGGCAAATAGCCCTTCTTCGAGGGCCAGGTCTTGCCCAACACAGCTGTGCAAAGCATCATTCTCACTCAAAATGTGTGCATTATTTGCATAACTAAAACTGGCAGCAACAAAACATTGCCCGCTTGCACTGATCAATTTAATGTGCGACATTTGTATACCTGTGTGTGACCAAGTCTGAATCTGTGTAAGATGGGCTCTGATGCGAGTGGCCGCTGCCTTTTCTCATTCCAAGTTCCGCTGTGCTTCATTCTGAGACTGTATGCATTTAAAACATCTAAGGGGGTATCCAACCACTCGCAGTCAATGACCATGGATAATTGTATTGCCGGGTGCTATCCAATTAGCCCCAATGCAGTTTGCTCCTCCCCCCGATGTCAGTACTTATTGTGAATAAAGCTTCAGGTGCCTCAAGCACCAGAAGTATAATCCAAGATAAGTGTCCAGCCGGAGCCGCGTTAACTCATGGGATTAGGGTTCCCATGTGTTATCGCATGATCGCAAATCCAATTATGGCCAATAAAAACAGTCTGTTATTGGATACCGCGATAACGACCATCGGTCATTAATCGTGATAACCGCCTGTTTTTAACGGCTGAAGCAGCATCTGGATACCCCCCCAAAGTCACTACAAGCATCTCACGCCATATGGCATATAGACACAAGGTGTATGAGGACACATCTGTATTCAACGGAAGGCATTATATACAAGAACTCTTACCAATAACTAATATTTGTACGTGAATTAGCATTCTTAAGGTCCAAAGCAACAAATAAAAAACCCTGATTCAACTAGGCATACAACAGTAAAATGAACCAAGTTCTCTTCTCCCATTAAAAGATTGATTTTACTATCAAGTATTAAAATACATGTTTAAAACTAGTAATACAGGAGACAGAAATAACTAAAAAACACAAAGAATGCTTCCTCTTATAGATAATTACAAACCACATACAGGAAAACCTACTAATTTTCACTCTGTGCGTACTGACTAGCAAGCAATAAATCTGTAGCTGCGTGCAGAGGTGGATATACAGTAGCATACATGGCTCCAAGGACAGACATGAAAGCCAGCAATATGAGATGTTTAGCTTTGAAGGAGAGTATATACTAAGTACAGACAACCGCAAAAGGAGCATACAAACTTGGAATGTTGCTTAGAAACACACCAGTCTTCTCTCTTGGATAGTTTTACTGTCCAATCATTTCTAATCAAAAGAAGAGAGCGTGGAACAATGGGAATAAGAAACGCCAACATTAGTGATAGTTTTTAATTTGAGCTGTATTCAGCAATTAAGAGAAAGAAAAGCATGAACTCAATATCCTCAGGAAACCCCTCACTGTACATTTTTTAAAAACAGGATATACGTTAAAGTTCAAATGTTTTAAGTAAGAGAAAACTTGAACAGCAAGTGTTGTATCACCGCACACCAGCAAATACTACGAGAAGTCACTTTTTGAATACCCATCACAGACTAACCTTTGTGCCGTTCTCTTCTGGATGTTTGCATGTGCTTTTTATTGACTTTTTTCAGGATGCTACTAATGATTTATAAATCTAGTGTGTCATTTACTACCATGGCAACCACAGTGACAGGATGTAGGGAGCAGAGAGGCTTAGAAATATCAATGTGAGCGCCATCTGCACTGTGATATTCTCATCGGTAGCAGATGAAATATGTCTGGTATCCATATTTATTTCCCTCTAAAGAGATGAAAGTAATAGTTTGGAGGACAGCTAAGAAAAAATAAATAGAATACAGGCTTTAAAAAGGTACCTAGTCTGCTATTTAAAGGGGATATACGATATCCCGGCGGTCATATGACTGACACCGGATTTCAGAAGTAGACAATCCCGATAGGGGTAGGGTGAGTATGTTTATCCACCCTTCCTGCAGGCTCACGCCACCCTCCTCTCCCGCAGGCTAACACAAACACCCACTGCAGCCTAAGCCTCCCCTGGTGTGCCTAACCCTAACCCTCCATCGCAGCCTAACCCAAAACCCAATTCCCACCACCACCTCGGCTTACCAAGCAGGAGTCCCGGCAGCGCTCAATCGGGGATCCGGCGTGTGTCATCACGGCGCCAGTATTTTGACTGCCGGGGAGCCGAACGCAGGTATCCTGAATGGATTACATTTAAAGAAAGAAAACTCAACATCTGGGAATGTGGCTTTAAATGACCTCGCTGATTTTCTTCTGACCTCGTGGACCTTCAACTTTAAACTCTCTAAATCAAAAGCAGCATATGGTTTATTGCTCATATCTTTTGCTTATTTACTTCTAGTTAAAGGAGAAAATGAGCAACTACGATAAGGGAGACAACGCAAGGTTCAATCCTACCATTCAGCCAAAGAGCTGTGCTATGTCTCAATGATATCTATGCAAGTGACCCTCACTGCTCCGACTAAAACCAGAGCAGAGACAAAATGAGTATAAAATGGGCAGACACTCAGATTACATACTTTTTCCTCAATTATACTACAACAGTATGTCTTGAACTTTTTATCTTTAAAATCGCTTATCGTGTACGAGACGCTTAGTTCTAGTGTTTTGGCGCAACATGCCATGCCAAACAGGGTTATTTGGTGCGATTTGACATGTGTATCTAGATACATCTGTATAACATCTTCATTGGTAAAACTACAACATAACTGGATTCCTTTATTGCAATGCAAGGAAGAACAATGGGGGTAATTCCAAGTTGATCGCAGCAGGATTTTTGATAGCAATTGGGCAAAACCATGTGCATTGCAGGGGAGGAAGATATAACATGTGCAGAAAGAGTTAGATTTGGGTGGGTTATTTTATTTCTGTGCAGGGTAAATACTGGCTGCTTTATTTTTACACTGCAAATTAAATTGCAGATTAAACACACCCCACCCAAATCTAACTCTCTGCACATGTTATATCTGCCTCCCCTGCAGTATACATGGTTTTGCCCAATTGCTAACAAAAATCCTGCTGCGATCAACTTGGAATTACCCCCAATGTGTATATGGGGTGATCAAGGATGCATTCTACTACAATATGAGACCATGTGGATTCACTTTACATATTTCATCCCTATGCCCTAGATAAGATATTACTAACATATAACTCAGCAATCATCCCTACCCCACAAGCTTGCTGCCTAGGTGTCATTCTTAATACAATTATATAGACACAGGAACGCACCGGACCCACTTTATTTGTGGACTCCCTTGCGTCCGTGTGTAAACATAAATTCAGGCGCAGTCGTATATTCACATGTAGTGTCAGAAATTAGCTATTCACCACCACTTAAAATTTAATTGCAGCTCCCACTCAGTATCCTGAAGTTTATACCAATATAAAACTAAAAAAGAAATCACTTATGTGAGAGAGCGCAAGCAAATTTTAAACAATTTTATTTTGTATTAAAAATATATAAAAATTTTTAATATAACATCATTATATGCATAAATTGCTAAATGCCTTTGAAACGTATGATTGCTATTTCAACACAATAAAACTACCATAGATTAGAACCATGTGTCCATTATTAGTGGATTGATTGACACCACCTGCCACTAGTTTGCAGGGTTATCCACTCCGTTCCTTTTTTGACACTTTGTGGCTAGAATACAGTCCAATGTCCCGCATCAACAGATTCTAAGCTTTTTATCCACAGTATTGTTATATTATGTTGTTACAGGTGGAACTTCATATATTGTGTCTCTTATTCATGAATTTATTATAGCGGGTATATCCATGGTTAGATTCAAATGGTGTAGATTATATTCATAGGTAAACAGACTTATATTCACCTGCAGGGATTTCCTCTCTGAACCCTTGACACTTAGGTGGTATTGTGTCTGGTAGTACAGGGATGATAAGGGATTTAGAGGATATATCTCACCTCACCATTCACAGATGTTACTGTTGTCGCTCTGTGTATATCCGTGACCGGTCAGCATAGATTTCTCCTTGTTGCTATATTCCACATACAGCTTATTGTACACACCCGTGCAGTGCCCAGCAGGAGCGGAGGATCACAAAGATGATCACTGTTAAAGCCGCCCGGCTTTCCCCTTACCGGAGTAGGTAGATCTTACTGCGGGGTATCCTTAGGTCATATGGCACTCAGCTCACGGCAGCACGCCGCTGGATTTTCCCTTTCTGCTGGCGCCGTCTGACTCCTCTTTACCCAGGCAGTTGAGAGCTTTGCAGTGTGAAATTGATCCTCCAGGTGCACGGCCAGGATGTCTGTCTCACAGTTCAATACAGAGTGTTCCAAAGGCACTAGCAAAATGCCCTTAACGCGTTTCTCCGTTATGATATTGTAACGGTTTCATCAGAAGGTAACCATCTATACTGAACACACCTCTATTTAAAGGGAGTCTCCTCCAATCATTAGCTTACACTCATTATCGGAGGCAGGTGTGTTTCAAATGTATACAGGTATATGCAATATGTGGTTAGCTAATTAGCTCTATCCTATAGTGTTTGTTGGGAACTACTCCCACAAAGAACATAATACAAATCAATCATATTTTTAACACACAGATTGTGCAAAGCACATGAATATAACATTATTCCTTGCATTACATTCACTAGTATCATTTTTCTATTCCATTAGTATATAATAATAATGGCAACACGTGAGAAACATTTTTAACGATCTTTAAATCTATATAAATTATCACACCAGCTATCTGCTATCGGCATAGCTACATGAGGAAATACACGGACTACCAACCTATCGACCTGGGTTCTAATCCCGCATCTGACTATATTCAACCACGTAGACTTAAACTATATATAATTCTTATTATTTAGGCATATCTTATTTTTAATATAAACCATAATCCTTCCACTCCTGGAGTGTATGCTGTAGAGAGTTTTAACCATATTTTACCAGTATCCTATATTCCTCATATAGGCTCTTGCCCTGCTTTCTATGGACATGTGTCACAATCTATCTATATGCTTAGTACATATATAGACAGATATAGACAAAAGATATATCCCTCTGTATTACAGGAGATCTTATATATAAACACACATAATATCACAGATATCTATATGTATGTTCTATGGAGACAAAAAAACGGAAGAGAAAGGGACCAAAAGAAGAAACCAGGGGAAAGCTTAGGAGAAAGAAAAGAACCTATCAGGAACATAACCTCATATCAGTATTAGGACTAGAAACCTAGTACTCTTCACCTTTCCCAATAATGTATCATATGTTGTTCATTTCTATATTGTCATTAAGGCCAAGAGGAGACAAAGAACCCAATGAGAAGATCCAGAAAGCCTCTCTCCTACAGAGATAATTGAACCTGTCCCCACCTCGGTCTGTGGTTGGAACATGCTCAATTCCCTGTACTATCACCCCGTTCATATTTCCCTTATGTTTATTCTGAATATGTGTGGACAATGAGTGTGTCTTTACCCCCTTAATAATATTGCGCCTATGCTCTAGGAACCTTACATTCAATTTTCGGGTTGTACGTCCCACATATTGAATTCCACATATGCATGTTATAAGATAAACTACATATGTGGTATTACAGTCAATATGACCCCTAATTTCAAAAACCGTATTATAAGTGTTTGAGTGAAATTGTGTATTATTAGGTCCTATGTATTCACAAGTCATACATCCTGATCGTCCACATCTGTAGCAGCCTTCCTTTCGTGGGATGGAGCTAAGCCAAGTGTCTTTTGATTTTTTGCTTGGAGCAGAATTCACATAATGACTAGGTGTCAAAAAACTCTGGAGACTCCTCGCTTTCTTAAATACAATCTGAGGTTCTGTAACCAGTAGTGGTGCTAGTATTTTATCCGCCTTTAGAATGGACATGTTCTTTTTTAATAGATATTTAATTTCACTTGAGCTAGAGTTAAATTTAGTAATAAACCTAAGCTCAGTGCTTCCACTATCTGTGCTCTTGTTTTTATTGTTTAGTATTAGAAGAGAATCTCTATTTTTAGATTTTGCCTGCCTTTCCGCTTCCTCCAGAATGTCCTCAGGATACCCCTGTTCGCGAAGTGCAACCGTGAGGTTCTGTGCTTGCTGATCATAGTCTGCAATATCTGAACAATTCCGTCTATGCCTCATATACTGGCTTCTTGGTATATTCCTAAGCCACGGTTGATAGTGGCAACTGGAATAGTTCAGAAATTTATTGCAGTCTACCTCCTTTTTATATGTCGAGGTAATAATATTACCATTCTCAATTTTGATGGCAATATCCAGAAAGGAAATATTAGTGCAGTGTATAGTGCTCGTGAGTTTTAATCCAAACTGATTAGTGTTTAAATATTCCACAAAACGCTTGGCCGAACTAAAATCACCTTCCCAAACAAAAAACATATCGTCTATGTATCTGCCATATAGCACCAGGTCCGCCCCATATGGGCCTGACCAGATGAGAGTCTCTTCAAATAGGCCCATATACAAATTGGCAAAGCTAGGGGCGAACCTGGTGCCCATGGCAGTACCCAATATCTGTAAATAATATTGTGCATTAAAAGTGAAATAATTGTGAGTAAGGGTGAAAGTGATGGCATCCAAAACAAACTTAAGTCTGGCCTCACTCAGGTCAACATCTTGGAGAAGGAAGCTTTTTATCGCCTCTACTCCCCCTCTGTGTGGAATGTTCGTGTATAGTGACTCTACGTCACACGTAATGAAAATAAATTTATCCTGCCATACTATAGATGACAATAAATTCAAAAAATGCATCGAGTCTCTGATATATGACCTGAGTGTGGTCACATGTGGCTGTAAAAAAGAATCAATAAATGATGATAAATTTGCAGTGAGGGACCCAATGCCAGAAATAATCGGACGCCCGGGTGGTGCAGTGAGGGATTTGTGAATTTTGGGCAAATGATAATAAGTGGGTGTTACAGGGTGTGAATTAAATAAAAAATTAAATTCCTGTCTAGATATTGCCCCTTCTGCACACGCCTCTTCCAGGAGCATCCTGAGTTCATATACGAAGGCAGATGTTGGATTATATGTTAATCTAGAATAGAATTTCTTATTATTAAGCTGTCTATAGGCTTCCTCTTCGTATGTGCTCTTGTCCTGCACTACTGTACCTCCTCCTTTGTCTGCATTTTTAATTATGATTGATTTATCCTCCATTAGATTTCTAAGTGCATTCCTTTCTCTTTTATGTAGATTGTCCCTCTTTTTGTTATTTCTATTTCTCTCTTTATTTCTATCACAGATCTCTTTTAAACCATCCAGAGTTACAGTATAGAAGGTTTCTATCATCCCACTTTTGTGTTGCATAGGGTAAAATTCAGATTTCTTCCTAAATATATTGTTATTTTCCCGTCTTATATCAATAAGTTTCACTGTTTCATTACTCTCCTGTTCTAATTCCACAAGTATCTTTAAGGCTGCTTGATCAGCTCCATCTAAAAGGACAGGAAACTGATCTGTTTCTTTTAGCACTTTATTAGCAAAGTACCGCTGTCTGCATAAATCTCTAGTGAACCTATTTAGCTCAATGAAGAGCTCAAATAAATTGTGGATAAAAAGCTTAGAATCTGTTGATGCGGGACATTGGACTGTATTCTAGCCACAAAGTGTCAAAAAAGGAACGGAGTGGATAACCCTGCAAACTAGTGGCAGGTGGTGTCAATCAATCCACTAATAATGGACACATGGTTCTAATCTATGGTAGTTTTATTGTGTTGAAATAGCAATCATACGTTTCATAGGTGTCATTCTTGACTCTGATCTGCCCTTTGTTCCCCACGTTCAATCTGTCTCAGGATTATGTTACATACATCTAAGAAACCTATCCAAAATACGTACAGCAAAAACTCTAATCCATGCTCTCATTATCTCCCGCATTGATTATTGTAATAGTCTCCTGACCGGTCTTCCCAAACATAGGCTCTCACCACTACAATCCATTTTGAATGCAGCTGCAAGGCTAATCTTCCTCGCGAGACGTTCATCATCTGCAGATCCACCTGCAGTCCCTCCATTGGTTACTGGTATTCTACCATATTAAATATAACATTTTTACTTAAGGGCCCCATACACTTATACGACATGACGGTTCGTCATGTCGTATAAGATTTCGTCCAACCTCCCGGCAGCCTCCCCATTGGTAAGATAGTATTAGATATATCGTATACAGTTGTTTTTTTTGCATATGATGTATATCTTTTACTATCCTATTTATTGCAGGATCCGACATCTCACGAGTGCAGCACTCGCGATATGTCGGATCTAGGGGGATCCGATTCGATGCCCACGGGAACGCGCATCGGAACGGATAGGGGGGAACAGCACCCCGAAAATGCCCGATTTCACCCAATATATCGGGCCGAATGCCTGAATTGGGCTGAAATCGGGCATAATCGGACTAGTGTATGGGGCCCTTTACATACAAGGCTATTAACCAAACTGCACCAGCATACATCTCGTCACTCATCTCAAAATATCTCCCTACCCGACCTCTCAGCTCTGCACAAAATCTGCGTCTCTCATCCACACGCATTACTTGTTCCCACTCAAAATTACAGGACTTTATCTGGGCTTCATCCACTCTGTTGAATGCCCTCCCACACACAATAATACTCACCTCTAGTCTCCAAACCTTTAAACGTTCCCTGAAAACTCACCTCTTCAGACAAGCCTATAAAATTCCAGACCCACCCACATAACCTTCAGTGCTTCCCTACCTAATTACATCCTCTCTGTACAGTACACATAACATTACATATCTTGTCCTTCTTTACTCTCACACCCTCCTGACTCTTGGCCAACATTGCCGGGTGATCATATCATACAACCCATTAAGAACCTAGCAATCTGGTGGACCATTATGTAATAGGTAGCATCTACTCTTGTGTATCAATGCCTATTTCCATATAGATTGTAAGCTTGCGAGCAGGGCCTTCCTACCTCTATGTCTGTCTGTTTTTACCCAATTTTGTTCTATTACTGTTCTTCTAATTGTAAAGCGCAACGGAATTTGCTGCGCTATGTAAGAAACTTAATAAATAAATGTTGTACTCTAACTCTCTATAATTCTTATTCTAGTTTTCCTTTGATTAGATTAGATAATAGTCTTAAATGACAGTATTTTTTCTGTTACTGTATATACTAGTGGCTTATCATAACTGTACATCAGTAAGATTTGCCTCATTTTTTTTTTTTCATTTTCAGGTACTTTTCTGCAAAGGACTAGTTCCCCTTATAAGACTTTGCCTTTCTTAGACATTTATTTTGGCGGAGTGTGCTGCATTTTTATATTTTTTCTTATGTGATCTTTACTTGACCTTGTTAGTATATTTCTACACTTTGTTGAGCCAATCTTGGCTCAATTTTGGATGGTATTCAGTATAAAATGTCCTTGTACTTGGTCTCTGCAGCCTTCTTGTTTATAATAACCATGGTGATGGTTAACTCTTTAGCTACTCCCCATGGAGACATTAATACCCCTTTCACACCGCAGCTTGAACCCGGTAATTTGTTGTTTTTACTGGCTTCCTAAACGGTTCGAGCTGCGATGTGAAAGGGTCACCTTCAATTTACCGTTTACAAAATACCGGTATTTTGAAACGGTAAAAAATAAGAATTTACTTAACGATAATTCTATTTCTCATAGTCCGTAGTGGATGCTGGGACTCCGTCAGGACCATGGGGAATAGCGGGCTCCGCAGGAGACAGGGCACATCTAAATAAAGCTTTTAGGATCACATGGTGCGTACTGGCTCCTCCCCCTATGACCCTCCTCCAAGCCTCAGTTAGGTACTGTGCCCGGACGAGCGTACACAATAAGGAAGGATCTTGAATCCCGGGTAAGACTCATACCAGCCACACCAATCACACCGTACAACTTGTGATTTGAACCCAGTTAACAGTATGATAACAAAAAACGAAGTAGCCTCTGAAAAGATGGCTCACAACAATAGTAATAACCCGATCTTTGTAACAATAACTATGTACAAGTATTGCAGACAATCCGCACTTGGGATGGGCGCCCAGCATCCACTACGGACTATGAGAAATAGAATTATCGGTAAGTAAATTCTTATTTTCTCTAACGTCCTAGTGGATGCTGGGACTCCGTCAGGACCATGGGGATTATACCAAAGCTCCCAAACGGGCGGGAGAGTGCGGATGACTCTGCAGCACCGAATGAGAGAACTCCAGGTCCTCCTTAGCCAGAGTATCAAATTTGTAAAATTTTACAAACGTGTTCTCCCCTGACCACGTAGCTGCTCGGCAAAGTTGTAATGCCGAGACCCCTCGGGCAGCCGCCCAAGATGAGCCCACTTTCCTTGTGGAGTGGGCCTTTACAGATTTAGGCTGTGGCAGGCCTGCCACAGAAAGTGCAAGTTGGATTGTGCTACAGATCCAACGTGCAATCGTCTGTTTAGACGCAGGAGCACCCATCTTGTTGGGTGCATACAATATAAACAACGAGTCAGATTTTCTGACTCCAGCTGTCCTTGAAATATATATTTTTAATGCTCTGACAACGTCCAGTAACTTGGAGTCCTCCAAGTCGCTAGTAGCCGCAGGCACCACAATAGGCTGGTTCAAGTGAAAAGCCGAAACCACCTTAGGGAGAAAATGAGGACGTGTCCGCAGTTCTGCCCTGTCCGAATGGAAAATCAGATATGGGCTTTTGTATGATAAAGCCGCCAACTCTGAAACTCTCCTGGCTGAAGCCAGGGCCAATAGCATGGTTACCTTCCATGTAAGGTATTTTAAATCTACCGATTTTAGAGGCTCAAACCAATGAGATTTGAGAAAATTCAAAACTACGTTCAAATCCCACGGTGCCACTGGAGGCACTATTGGGGGTTGTATATGTAGTACACCTTTGACAAAAGTTTGTACTTCAGGCACTGATGCCAATTCCTTCTGGAAGAAGATTGATAAGGCCGAAATTTGAACTTTAATGGACCCCAATTTTAGGCCCATAGACAATCCTGCTTGCAGGAAATGTAAGAATCGACCCAATTGAAATTCTTCCGTTGGAGCCTTCTTGGCCTCACACCACGCAACATATTTTCGCCAAATGCGGTGATAATGTTGTACAGTCACTTCCTTTCTAGCCTTAATCAAGGTAGGAATAACTTCCTCTGGAATGCCCTTTTCTTTTAGAATCCGGCGTTCAACCGCCATGCCGTCAAACGCAGACGCGGTAAGTCTTGGAACATACAAGGTCCCTGCTGAAGCAGATCCCTTCTTAGAGGTAGAGGCCATGGATCCTCCGTGAGCATCTCTTGAAGTTCCGGATACCAAGTTCTTCTTGGCCAGTCCGGAGCCACCAGTATTGTTCTTACTCCTCTTTTCCGTATAATTCTCAGTACCTTTGGTATGAGAGGCAGAGGAGGGAACACATACACTGACTGGTACACCCACGGTGTTACCAGAGCGTCCACAGCTATTGCCTGAGGGTCTCTTGACCTGGCGCAATATCTGTCCAATTTTTTGTTGAGGCGAGACGCCATCATGTCCACCTTTGGTCTTTCCCAACGGTTCACAATCATGTGGAAGACTTCTGGATGAAGTCCCCACTCTCCTGGGTGAAGGTCGTGTCTGCTGAGGAAGTCTGCTTCCCAGTTGTCCACTCCCGGGATGAACACTGCTGACAGTGCTATGACATGATTCTCCGCCCAGCGCAGAATCCTTGCAGCTTCTGTCATTGCTCTTCTGCTTCTCGTGCCGCCTTGTCGGTTTACGTGGGCGACTGCCGTGATGTTGTCCGACTGGATCAACACCGGCTGACCCTGAAGCAGCGATTTTGCCAGGCTTAGAGCATTGTAGATCGCTCTTAGCTCCAGTATATTTATGTGAAGGGACGTCTCCAGGTTTGACCACACGCCCTGGAAGTTTCTTCCCTGTGTGACTGCTCCCCAGCCTCGTAGGCTGGCATCCGTAGTCACCAGGACCCAGTCATGTATGCCGAATCTGCGGCCCTCTAACAGATGGGCACTCTGCAACCACCACAGGAGAGACAACCTTGTTCTTGGTGACAGTGTTATCCGCTGATGCATGTGCAGATGCGATCCGGACCATTTGTCCAGCAGATCCCACTGAAATGTCCGTGCATGGAATCTGCCGAATGGAATCGCTTCGTAAGAAGCCACCATCTTTCCCAGGACTCTTGTGCATTGATGTACTGACACAGTTCCTGGTTTTAGGAGGTTCCTGACAAGTTCGGATAACTCCCTTGCTTTCTCCTCCGGGAGAAACACCTTTTTCTGAACCGTGTCCAGAATCATTCCCAGGAACAGCAGACGAGTTGTCGGGGTCAATTGAGATTTTGGAAGATTCAGAATCCACCCGTGTTGCTGAAGCACTACCTGGGTTAGTGCTACACCGACTTCCAGCTGTTCTCTGGACTTTGCCCTTATCAGGAGATCGTCCAAGTAAGGGATAATTAATACGCCTTTTCTTCGTAGAAGAACCATCATTTCGGTCATTACCTTGGTAAAGACCCGAGGGGCCGTGGACAAACCAAACGGCAGCGTTTGAAACTGATAATGACAGTCTTGTATCACGAACCTGAGATACCCTTGGTGTGAGGGGTAAATTGGGACATGCAGATAAGCATCCTTTATGTCCAGGGACACCATGAAGTCCCCTTCTTCCAGATTCGCTATCACTGCTCTGAGTGACTCCATCTTGAACTTGAATTTCTGTATGTACAGGTTCAAGGATTTCAGGTTTAGAATAGGTCTTACCGAACCGTCCGGCTTCGGTACCACAAATAGTGTGGAATAATACCCCTTTCCCTGTTGTAGGAGGGGTACCTTGACTATCACCTGCTGAGAATACAGCTTGTGAATGGCTTCCAAAACCGACGTCCTTTCTGAGGGAGACGTTGGTAAAGCAGACTTTAGGAACCGGCGAGGGGGAGACCTTTCGAACTCCAACATGTAACCCTGAGATATTATCTGCAGGATCCACGGGTCCACTTGTGAGCGAGCCCACTGATTGCTGAAAATCTTGAGTCGACCCCCCACCGCTCCTGAGTCCGCTTGTAAAGCCCCAGCGTCATGCTGATGGCTTTGTAGAACCCGGGGCGGGCTTCTGGTCCTGGGCAGGGGCTGCTTGCTGCCCTCTCTTACCCTTTCCTCTGCCTCGCGGCAGATAAGACTGTCCTTTTGGTCGCTTGTTTTTATAGGAGCGAAAGGACTGCGGCTGAAAAGACGGTGTCTTTTTCTGTTGGGAGGGGGTCTGAGGTAAAAAAGTGGATTTGCCGGCAGTTGCCGTGGCCACCAGGTCCGAAAGACCGACCCCAAATAATTCCTCTCCTTTATATGGCAATACTCTGGCAGATATGGACATCGCGCTTACTCTTGATGCTAGAGTACAAATATCCCTCTGAGCATCTCGCATATAAAGAAAAGCATCCTTTAATTGCTCTAGAGTCAATAAAATACTGTCCCTATCCAGGGTATCAATATTTTCAGTCAGAGAATCCAACCACACTACCCCAGCACTGCACATCCAGGCTGAGGCTACTGCCGGTCGCAGTATAACACCAGTATGTGTGTATATACTCTTCAGTGTAGTTTCCAGCCTCCTATCTGCTGGATCCTTGAGGGCGGCCGTATCAGGAGACGGCAACGCCACTTGCTTTGATAAACGTGTGAGCGCCTTATCCACCCTAGGGGGTGTTTCCCAGCGCGCCCTAACCTCTGGTGGGAAAGGGTATAATGCCAATAACTTCTTGGAAATTAGCAGTTTTCTATCTGGGTTAACCCACGCTTCGTCACACACGTCATTCAATTCCTCTGATTCTGGAAAAGCTACAGGTAGTTTTTTCACCCCCCACATAATACCCCTTTTCGAGGTACCAGCAGTATCAGAGATCTGCAAAGCCTCCTTCATTGCCGTGATCATATAACGTGTGGCCCTATTGGAAAATACGTTTGTTTCTTCACCGTCGACACTAGATTCATCTGTGTCGGTACCCGTGTCGACTGACTGAGGTAAGGGACGTTTTACAGCCCCTGACGGTGTCTGAGACGCCTGAGCCGGTACTAACTGGTTTTCCGGCCGTCTCATTTCGTCAACTGACTTTTGTAATGTGCTAACATTATCACGTAATTCCATAACTAAAGCCATCCATTCCGGTGTCGACTCCCTAGGGGGTGACATCACCATTACCGGCAATTGCTCTGCCTCCACACCAACATCGTCCTCATACATGTCGACACACACGTACCGACACACAGCAGCCACACAGGGAATGCTCTAATCGAAGACAGGACCCTCTTAGCCCTTTGGGGAGACAGAGGGAGAGTTTGCCAGCACACACCAAAAGCGCTATAAATGTATATAAACAACCCTAGAAGGTGTTGTTTTTGATATAAGCGCTTTTAATATATCAATATCGCCAAATTATGCCCCCCTTCTCTTTGTTACCCTGTTTCTGTAGTGCAGTGCAGGGGAGAGTCCTGGGAGCCTTCCTCACCAGCGGAGCTGAGCAGGAAAATGGCGCTGAGTGCTGAGGAGAATAAGCTCCGCCCCTTTTTCGGCGGGCTTTTCTCCCGGGTTTTAAGAAAACTGGCCTGGGTTAAATACATACATATAGCCTTAATGGCTATATGTGATGTATTTATTTTGCCACTAAAGGTATTTAATATTGCTGCCCAGGGCGCCCCCAGCAGCGCCCTGCACCCTCCGTGACTGAATCAGTGAGACGTGTAGCAACAATGGCGCACAGCTGCAGTGCTGTGCGCTACCTTCATGAAGACTGAGGAGTCTTCTGCCGCCTGCTTTCCGGACCTCCGTCTTCAGCGTCTGTAAGGGGGATCGGCGGCGCGGCTCCGGGACAAACCCCAGGAGGACCTGTGTTCCGACTCCCTCTGGAGCTAAGTGTCCAGTAGCCTAAGACTCCAATCCATCCTGCACGCAGGTGAGTTGGAAATCTCTCCCCTAAGTCCCTCGATGCAGTGATCCTGTTGCCAGCAGGATTCACTGAGATTTAAACCTAAAAAAACTTTTTCTAAGCAGCTCTTTAGGAGAGCCACCTAGATTGCACCCTTCTCGGACGGGCACAAAAACCTAACTGAGGCTTGGAGGAGGGTCATAGGGGGAGGAGCCAGTACGCACCATGTGATCCTAAAAGCTTTATTTAGATGTGCCCTGTCTCCTGCGGAGCCCGCTATTCCCCATGGTCCTGACGGAGTCCCAGCATCCACTAGGACGTTAGAGAAAAGCAGGGTCCTACCAGTTTCAGACCCGTTTAATTGTGCAGTGTGAAAGGGTCTGAAACGGTATTTGCAAGCCCCAGAAGGTGATAGGCTGTCTCCATGTGTGAACTCACCAGGCAGAAGCAGGAAATAAACATTTAAAATGACAACCACTGTTTTGTATGGGTGAAACGGGTTCAGTGTGAAAGGTACCAAAACGGTAATGAAATGGTAATATACTGGTTACAACATGCGATGTGAAGGGGGTTTAACTGCTCAGACCCGTTTTAAGAACCGTTTAAAGAACCATTTCAAAAGCAGGTTTTGCGATGTGGAAGCAGCATTAGAATGTCGGTGCTGCGGCACACTCCATGGCGTCACTGTGTCTTTGCCGAGTGCTGTGGAAAGGCTGGGGGAACACCTAAAAAGGTATGTTTTTACTTTTTCCTTATGTCCTAATAAAAGATCTGGGTTCTGTGAATCGACCACCCACCACACCATTTGCATTTTGTCTCAGGAAAAGCACTATGGCAAGCTGTTCATTAACTATGGAGACGAAAAAATACTATTTTGGATGTTTGTTCATTCCGGCATCATGCAAAAACTACTGGAATTTGGATCACATTTTCACTCCTGTATAGCTTAGTGACCTATATAGAAACTAAGGTATGCATGATATAGATAAGACATCATGGAGAGGAGCAAAAGGAAAAACCAGCAGCTTGACACTCGGCATGTGCAGGCTCCTCACATCTACATACTTATACACACACACATACAAAACACTGTGCAAAAGTTCTAGGCAGGTGTGGAAAAAATGCTGCAAAGTAAGATTGCTTTCAAAAATAGAAGTGTTTGTTTATTTTTATCTATTAACAAAATGCAAGATGAATGAACTAAACAGAAATCCAAAAATCTTCCTTTAAAATATCATCAATTCTTCAAGGTTAATTTGCAAAGTCAGGGATTTTGTAGGATTATAGTCAGGTGTATGATTAACCAATCATACCAAATAGGTGATAATGATAATCATTTTCATATTTAACTTAAACAGAAACAGCTATGTAGGAGGCTTAAAACTGGGTGAGGAACCGCCAAACTCTGCTACAAAAGGTGAGGTTGTGGGGGACAGTTTCATGTCAAAGGTTATACACCATGGCAGGACTGAGCACAGCAACAAGACAAGGTAATTATACTGCATCAGCAAGGTCTCTCCCAGGCAAAGATTTCAAAGCAGACTGGGGTTTGTAATATGTGCTGGTCAAGCTCTTTTGAAAGAAATGAGTAACATTGAGGACCGTAGATGCAGAGGTCAGCCAAGGAAACTATCTACATCAGATGAAAGACACATCATGCTTTCTATCCCTTCTAAATCAGAAGATGTCCAGCAGTACCATCAGCTCAGAACTGGCAGATACCAGTGGAACGCAGGTATACCCACCTACTGTTTGACCAAGTCTGGCTAGAAGTGGTCTTTATGGAAGAATTGCAGCCAAAAAGCCATTCCTTTGACATGTAAACAAGGCCAAGCGACTAAACTATGCACAAAAAAAACATAAGAACTGGGGTGCAGAAAAACGGCAGCAGGTGCACTGGACTGAGGAGTACATTTTTTTAATATTTGGCTGTAACAGAAGGCAGTTTGTTCATCGAAGGGCTGGAAGGCGGTACAAAAATAAGTGTCTGCAGGCAGCAGTGAAGCACAGTGGAGGTTCCTTGCATGTTTGGGACTGCATTTCAGCAAATGGAATTGGGGATTTGGTCAAGATTCATGGGGTCCTCAATGCTGACAAATACAGGCAGGTACTTATCCATCAAGCAATACAATCAGGGAGGCATCTGACTGGCTCCAAATGTATTCTTCATCAGGACGACGACCTCAAACATTCAGCAAACGTCATTAAGAACTATCTTCAGCGTAAAAGAATAACCAGTAGTCCTGGAAGTGATGATATTCCCCCCACAGAGCCCTGATCTCAACATCAAAGTCTGTCTGGGATTACATGAAGAGACAGAGGGACTTGAGCAAGCCTGCAGAGTTCCTTCAAAAACTGTGAGCAAGTGTACCTTGAAAGGGTGGTCTCGCCAAATATTGATTTGATTTAGATATCTTTGGTTCATTCACTTCGCATTTTGTTAATTGATAAAAATAAACTATTAACATTTTTTGAAAGTACCACACCTGCCTAAAACTTTAGCACAGTACTATATACAGTATGCACCCCGAAAAATGGTGATGCTGGCCAAACACTAGGTTGATATCATGTACGAATACATATTGACGCCTCGTACGATGCATTGTGTGCACATAGTACATGTTTTTGTGTACGATTACGATGCAATGGACGGTCCCGCAGATCGAATGTTGCATCCTTTGATCATACGTGTAGCCCATATTATCCGTTTTAATCGTATGCACATTGCACCATGTTTTATGCACATATGATGCATCGTACGAGTTTGAGTGATTTTCCTGGATTTTATTTCTTGCGAGGCCCACGATGGATTGTTTGACGACGAGTCGTTAGCACATCGTTTGTCACTCGTCAGGCCAGGACATAAGAGACGCAGGCATAGATCTCAGGACCAGCTGCTTCCACCATGGCAGCTTGAGTTAGTAGTCCCAAACATCTTTTTGTGTTAATCCCTTAAAGGAAAAACTGCAAATATTGTTTAAAAAGAAATTGTGTGATTAATGAGTACATTGTAAAATATACATCACAATATTAGATGGCACTATTGTCTTTGGAAAATTAGTTCCACTGCGCAATAATAGACATCCACGCGAGCAAAGCCGCAGACACTGGCATATATTTACCATGTATAAATCAGCCTAGAGGTTTTAAGAATAATCAATCTAAATAAATTATGTCGGTTAATTGAAATCGGATAAAGATCTCAATTTGACTAATACACACGTTATGCCATGCTATATCAGTGATCGCGCTGAGTGAAAAGAATTGTGGGTCCCAGGGACCCATTACTTTAAAAAATTGGGGTCCTACTCCACTGATTATAGGTCCCATCACATATCATGGGGGGGGGGAGCTGGGGGTAAGAGCATGCAGTGCTGGGGGGAGAAAGGGGTTAGTGCAG
This sequence comes from Pseudophryne corroboree, assembly GCF_028390025.1. Taxonomy (NCBI): domain Eukaryota; kingdom Metazoa; phylum Chordata; class Amphibia; order Anura; family Myobatrachidae; genus Pseudophryne; species Pseudophryne corroboree. The sequence continues at coordinate 189,289,147 of NC_086444.1, read as the reverse complement.
ACATGAGCTGGGGCAGCACTGGGTGTGACAGGCAGATAGTGGGTGACTAGGGAGACAGTGGGTGACAGTTGATAGAGGGAACTGAATGAGATTAGACAGGAAGGGCAGAGTGATACCCTCTGTGGGGCACTTTGTTCTAAAAGCTATTCAATCCTACTCCACATCCACGAGCTATTCCCGGGTCCAGTATGAAATGCCGGAACTCACTGACACATGGGAAGAAGAAGAGGGGAAGACAGTTCACTGACACATTGGAGGGAGGGGGGGGGGCGCACAGTACACTGACACATGGGAGAGAGGAGGGGCGCGCAGTACTCTGACACACACTGTGGGTTGAAAGTCACCCGCCTAGCTGCCGGAACGAGGATCCCAAGAGCAGACTAGCCGGCGGAGTGTGCGGGCGATGCCGAGGCTGGTGAGTGCTGGGAGGTAGCGGGAGCAGCAGCACAGCTCCCAAACCCCAAAAGGAGCAGGACACGTCGCTACAGCCGGCGGGCGTCTCTAGGTGCCCGGTGGGTCCCCCATGGCAGCGGCCCTGCGGATCACGGCAGGAGATGGTGCAGGAGACCGTGAATCCCTGGGGCCGAAGATGGGAGCTCTGCAAGCATGTGACCATCCCCAGCCCCTATGGGTGGGTCCCCTGTGATGTGCTCCATTGGGATTGGCTAGAGGTTTAGTGATTGATGTCTCCATTGCCCAGCTGGTTCCTCCTCCACTTTTTCAGTCTTCTCTACAGCCGGGCAAGTGAGACATCAATCACTAAACCTATTGCCAATCCCAGTGTAGCGTGTCCTCGGGGACCCACCCATTCAGAAAAAGTGAGTCACTGGTCCACAATATCGCATAAAATACGTGCTATGGCGCGTTTTTGCGATCACTGCTATATCAGAGGTTCTCAAACTCGGTCCTCAGAACCCCACACAGTGCATGTTTTGCAGGTAACCCAGCAGGTGCACAGGTGTATTACTTACTGACACATTTTAAAAGGTCCACAGGTGGAGCTAATTATTTCACTTGCGATTCTGTGAGGAGACCTGCAAAACATGCACTGTGTGGGCCCCCGAGGACCGAGTTTGAGAACCTCTGTGCTATATGATAGGTAAAAATCTCTGACATCTTAGCCAAAGCACGTCATCAGTATGACTAAGCTCCCATCAAAGAATTTTTGGTTAAGAAAATTTTACTACATCAGACATCTTCTTACACGTAATAGTAAATTTGTCTTATATCCGATTTGGGGCAGAAGTATTAAGCCTGGAGAAGTGATAAAGCAGTGATAAGTGCAAGGTGATAAGGCACCAGCCAGTCCGCTCCAATATGTAAAATGACAGGAGTTGACTGGCTAGTGCGTTATCACCTTGCACTCAACACTGCTTTATCACTTCTCCAGGTTTAATACATCTGCACCTATGTGTTCTCGTGGATTGTCTAAAGGGCCGTACACATGAGGGAGATTTCCCCAGAGATATGTGCTAAGCGATCTAGCACGAACGCTCAGCACACATGTCCCCCCCCACCCCCACCCCCCCCTGCTCAGCACAGCGCGATGTGTGCTGAGCAAGGGGGGCACCCTCATTTCACCCAGCGGTGAAATGAGCGATGTGCTAGATTGTGCCTGCATGTAGCACCGGCGATAGCGACGTGCGGGGCCACACACAGAGAGATCCGTGCTTAACTTCTAAGCAATCTAGGCAGATTACTTACAATTTAAGCACAGATCTCTCCATGTGTAACCCCCTTAAAACAGAAAGATCATTCAAAGAAAGGATGGCAATCTTTCGATCTTCAAGTTCTTAACACAGGTGGCCAGACAATTCAATGGGGCATATAAACACACACACACTTTGGACCAATCATTTGCAGGGGTTGAACCATTACGCATGATCTTTTCCACTTTGTAGCCCTATTCCTCTCCTGGCCATTACTGTTTCTGACTTTTTTTTTTTTTTTTAACAAAAACTAACACGTTGTTTAAAGAAATGTAACACATGTAATTCATGAGCAAAATTCCTATACTTAAAAGTTATTGCCTATTTACCTTCTCCTCGATATACCAGTGGAGAGTACCATCGCACAATCTAAGAGCTCTATAAAATAAGATTTTACTCACCGGTAAATCTATTTCTCGTAGTCCGTAGTGGATGCTGGGAACTCCGTAAGGACCATGGGGAATAGCGGCTCCGCAGTAGACTGGGCACAACTAAAAGAAAGCTTTCAGACTACCTGGTGTGCACTGGCTCCTCCCACTATGACCCTCCTCCAAGCCTCAGTTAGGATACTGTGCCCGGAAGAGCTGACACAATAAGGAAGGATTTTGAATCCCGGGTAAGACTCATACCAGCCACACCAATCACACCGTATAACTTGTGATACTATACCCAGTTAACAGTATGAAATGTAACTGAGCCTCTCAACAGATGGCTCAACAATAACCCTTCGTTAGGCAATAACTACATACAAGTATTGCAGACAATCCGCACTTGGGATGGGCGCCCAGCATCCACTACGGACTACGAGAAAATAAGAATTTACTTACCGATAATTCTATTTCTCGAAGTCCGTAGTGGATGCTGGGAACTCCGTAAGGACCATGGGGAATAGCGGCTCCGCAGGAGACTGGGCACAAAAGTAAAGCTTTAGGACTACCTGGTGTGCACTGGCTCCTCCCCCTATGACCCTCCTCCAAGCCTCAGTTAGGATACTGTGCCCGGACGAGCGTACACAATAAGGAAGGATTTATGAATCCCGGGTAAGACTCATACCAGCCACACCAATCACACCGTACAACTTGTGATCTGAACCCAGTTAACAGCATGATAACAGAGGAGCCTCTGGATAGATGGCTCACAACAATAACCCGATTTAGTTAACAATAACTATGTACAAGTATTGCAGACAATCCGCACTTGGGATGGGCGCCCAGCATCCACTACGGACTACGAGAAATAGAATTATCGGTAAGTAAATTCTTATTTTCTCTGACGTCCTAGTGGATGCTGGGAACTCCGTAAGGACCATGGGGATTATACCAAAGCTCCCAAACGGGCGGGAGAGTGCGGATGACTCTGCAGCACCGAATGAGAGAACTCCAGGTCCTCCTCAGCCAGGGTATCAAATTTGTAGAATTTAGCAAACGTGTTTTCCCCTGACCAAGTAGCTGCTCGGCAAAGTTGTAAAGCCGAGACCCCTCGGGCAGCCGCCCAAGATGAGCCCACCTTCCTTGTGGAATGGGCTTTTACAGATTTTGGCTGTGGCAGGCCTGCCACAGACTGTGCAAGCTGAATTGTATTACAAATCCAACGAGCAATAGTCTGCTTAGAAGCAGGAGCACCCAGCTTGTTGGGTGCATACAGGATAAACAGCGAGTCAGATTTTCTGACTCCAGCCGTCCTGGAAACATATATTTTCAAGGCCCTGACTACGTCCAACAACTTGGAGTCCTCCAAGTCACTAGTAGCCGCAGGTACCACAATAGGTTGGTTCAGATGAAAATAAGAATTTACTCACCGGTAATTCTATTTCTCGTAGTCCGTAGTGGATGCTGGGAACTCCGAAAGGACCATGGGGAATAGCGTGCTCCGAAGGAGGCTGGGCACTCTAGAAAGATTTAGGACTACCTGGTGTGCACTGGCTCCTCCCACTATGACCCTCCTCCAAGCCTCAGTTAGGACACTGTGCCCGGACGAGCGTACACAATAAGGAAGGATTTTGAATCCCGGGTAAGACTCATACCAGCCACACCAAACACACCGTACAACTCGTGATATGAATCCCAGTTAACAGTATGAAACAACTGAGCCTCTCAACAGATGGCTCAACAATAACCCGATTTAGTTAACAATAACTATGTACAAGTATTGCAGATAAACCGCACTTGGGATGGGCGCCCAGCATCCACTACGGACTACGAGAAATAGAATTACCGGTGTACCGGTGAGTAAATTCTTATTTTCTCTAACGTCCTAGTGGATGCTGGGAACTCCCAAAGGACCATGGGGATTATACCAAAGCTCCCAAACGGGCGGGAGAGTGCGGATGACTCTGCAGCACCGAATGAGAGAACTCCAGGTCCTCCTCAGCCAGGGTATCAAATTTGTAGAATTTTGCAAACGTGTTTGCCCCTGACCAAGTAGCTGCTCGGCAAAGTTGTAAAGCCGAGACCCCTCGGGCAGCCGCCCAAGATGAGCCCACCTTCCTAGTGGAATGGGCATTTACAGATTTTGGCTGTGGCAGGCCTGCCACAGAATGAGCAAGCTGAATTGTACTACAAATCCAGCGAGCAATAGTCTGCTTAGAAGCAGGAGCACCCAGCTTGTTGGGTGCATACAGGATAAACAGCGAGTCAGATTTTCTGACTCCAGCCGTCCTGGAAACATATTTTCAGGGCCCTGACAACGTCTAGCAACTTGGAGTCCTCCAAGTTCCTAGTAGCCGCAGGCACCACAATAGGCTGGTTCAGGTGAAACGCTGACACCACCTTTGGGAGAAAGTGGGGACGAGTCCTCAATTCTGCCCTATCCATATGGAAAATCAGATAAGGGCTTTTACATGATAAAGCCGCCAATTCTGACACACGCCTGGCTGAAGTCAAAGCCAATAACATGACCACTTTCCACGTGAGATATTTCAGATCCACGGTTTTTAGTGGCTCAAACCAATGTGATTTTAAGAAACAACATCACGTTGAGATCCCAAAGTGCCACAGGAGGCACAAATGGGGGCTGAATATGCAGCACTCCTTTCACAAATGTCTGAACTTCAGGTACTGAAGCTAGTTCTTTTTGAAAGAAAATCGACAGAGCCGAGATCTGTACTTTAATGGAGCCTAGTTTTAGGCCCATATTAACTCCTGCTTGCAGGAAATGCAGAAATCGACCTAGTTCAAATTCCTCTGTTGGGGCCTTTTCGGCCTCACACCATGCAACATACTTCCGCCATATGCGGTGATAATGATTTGCTGTAACCTCTTTTCTAGCTTTAATAAGCGTAGGAATGACTTCCTCCGGAATGCCCTTTTCCTTCAGGATCCGGCGTTCAACCGCCATGCCGTCAAACGCAGCCGCGGTAAGTCTTGGAACAGACAGGGCCCCTGCTGTAGCAGGTCTTGTCTGAGCGGCAGAGACCACGGGTCCTCTGAGATCATCTCTTGAAGTTCCGGGTACCACGCTCTTCTTGGCCAATCCGGAACCACGAGAATTGTGTTTACACCTCGCTTTCTTATTATTCTCAATACCTTTGGTATGAGAGGTAGAGGAGGGAACACATAAACTGACTGGTACACCCACGGTGTCACTAGAGCGTCCACAGCAATCGCCTGAGGGTCTCTTGACCTGGCGCAATACCTCTCTAGTTTTTTGTTTAGGCGGGACGCCATCATGTCCACCTGTGGACGACCCCACTGATTTACAATCATTTGGAAGACTTCTGGATGAAGTCCCCACTCTCCCGGGTGGAGGTCGTGCCTGCTGAGAAAGTCTGCTTCCCAGTTGTCCACTCCCGGGATGAACACTGCTGACAGTGCTAGTACCTGATTTTCCGCCCATCAGAGAATCCTTGTGGCTTCTGCCATTGCCATCCTGCTTCTTGTGCCGCCCTGTCGATTCACATGGGCGACTGCCGTGATGTTGTCTGACTGGATCAGCACCGGCTGGTGTAGGAGCAGGGATTTTGCTTGACTTAGGGCATTGTAAATGGCCCTTAGTTCCAGAATATTTATGTGAAGGGAAGTCTCCTGACTTGACCATAGTCCTTGGAAGTTTCTTCCCTTTGTGACTGCCCCCCAGCCTCGTAGGCTGGCATCCGTGGTCACCAGGACCCAGTCCTGTATGCCGAATCTGCGGCCCTCCAAAAGATGAGCACTCTGCAGCCACCACAGAAGAGACACCCTGGTTCTTGGGGACAGGGTTATCAAGCGATGCGATCCGGACCACTTGTCCAACAGGTCCCACTGAAAAATCCTGGCATGGAACCTGCCGAATGGAATTGCTTCGTAAGAAGCTACCATCTTTCCCAGGACCCGCGTGCAGTGATGCACCGATACCTGTTTTGGTTTTAGGAGGTATCTGACTAGAGAAGACAACTCCCTGGCTTTCTCCTCCGGGAGAAACACTTTTTTCTGGACTGTGTCCAGAATCATTCCCAGGAACATTAGACGTGTCGTCGGGACCAGCTGTGACTTTAGGATATTCAGAATCCAGCCGTGCTGGCGCAGCACTTCCTGAGATAGTGCTACTCCCACTAACAACTGCTCCTTGGATCGTGCCTTTATTAGGAGATCGTCCAAGTATGGGATAATTAAAACTCCCTTTTTTCGAAGGAGTATCATCATTTCCGCCATAACCTTGGTAAATACCCTCGGTGCCGTGGAGAGTCCAAACGGCAGCGTCTGGAATTGGTAATGGCAATCCTGTACCACAAATCTGAGGTACTCCTGGTGAGGATGGTAAATGGGGACATGCAGGTAAGCATCCTTGATGTCCAGGGATACCATGTAATCCCCCTCCTCCAGGCTTGCAATAACCGCCCTGAGCGATTCCATCTTGAACTTGAATTTTTTTATGTATGTGTTCAAGGATTTCAAATTTAAAATGGGTCTCACCGAACCGTCCGGTTTCGGCACCACAAATAGTGTGGAATAGTAACCCCGGCCTTGTTGAAGTAGGGGTACCTTGATTATCACCTGCTGGGAATACAGCTTGTGAATCGCTACTAGCACCGCCTCCCTGTCTAGCAGAGATGGACAATGCACTTATTTTAGATGCCTGGTGTCAGTATCCGTGTCGACATCTACTTGTGCCATCTGAGATAGCGGGCGTTTCAGAGCCCCTGATGACTTTTGAGACACCTGGACAGGCACGAGCTGAGAACTCGGCTGTCCCGCAGTCGGCATGTCGGCAAATTTCTTAGGTAATGAGTCTATACGTGCACTCATTTCTTTCCATAAGCACATCCACTCAGGTGTCTGCCCCCCAGGGGGTGACATCCCTTCTAAAGGCATCTGCTCCGCCTCCACCTCATTATCCTCATCAAACATGTCGACACAGCCGTACCGACACACTCCACACACACAGGGAATGCTCAATATAGAGGACAGGACCCACAAAAGCCCTTTGGGGGGACAGAGTGAGAGTATGCCAGCACACACCAGAGCGCTATATAAGGCAGGGACTAACTGAGTTATGTCCCTTATAGCTGCTTTTTAATATAAACTATAAACTGCGCCAAATTAAATGCCCCCCCTCTCTCTTTTTTACCCTTTTCTGTAGAGTAGTCTGCAGGGGAGAGCCAGGGAGCTTCCTTCCAGCAGAACTGTGAGGGAAAAATGTCGCCCAGTGTGCTGAGGGAGATAGCTCCGCCCCTTTTCCGCGGCCTATTCTCCCGCTTTTTTATGGAATCTGGCAGGGGTATTTACCTCATATATAGCCCCTGGGGCTATATATTGAGGTATTTTTGCCAGCCAAGGTGTTTTTATTGCTGCCTCAGGGCACCCCCCCCCAGCGCCCTGCACCCTCAGTGACCGGAGTGTGAAGTGTGAGAGGAGCAATGGCGCACAGCTGCAGTGCTGTGCGCTACCTTGGTGAAGACTGATGTCTTCATGCCGCCGATTTTCCGGACCATCTTCTTGCTTCTGGCTTCTGGCTCTGTAAGGGGGATGGCGGCGCGGCTCCGGGACCGAACATCAAGGCTGGGCCTGCGGTCGATCCCTCTGGAGCTAATGGTGTCCAGTAGCCTAAGAAGCCCAATCCGGCTGCAAGCAGGCGAGTTCGCTTCTTCTCCCCTTAGTCCCTCGCTGCAGTGAGCCTGTTGCCAGCAGGTCTCACTGAAAATAATAAACCTAAGACTATCTTTCTTCTAAGAGCTCAGGAGAGACCCTAGTGTGCATCCAACCTCGGCCGGGCACAAAATCTAACTGAGGCTTGGAGGAGGGTCATAGTGGGAGGAGCCAGTGCACACCAGGTAGTACTAAATCTTTCTAGAGTGCCCAGCCTCCTTCGGAGCCCGCTATTCCCCATGGTCCTTTCGGAGTTCCCAGCATCCACTAGGACGTCAGAGAAACACTGAAACCACCTTAGGGAGAAAATGAGGACGAGTCCTCAATTCCGCCCTGTCTGAATGGAAGATCAGATAAGGGCTTTTACAGGATAAAGCCCGCCAATTCTGACATGCGCCTGGCCGAGGCCAGGGCCAACAACATGACCACTTTCCATGTGAGATATTTTAACTCCACAGATTCAAGTGGTTCAAACCAATGTGACTTTAGGAACCCCAAAACTACATTGAGATCCCAAGGTGCCACTGGAGGCACAAAAGGAGGCTGTATATGCAGTACCCCTTTTACAAACGTCTGAACTTCAGGTACTGAAGCTAGTTCTTTCTGGAAGAAAATTGACGGGGCCGAAATTTGAACCTTAATGGACCCCAATTTTAGGCCCATAGACACTCCTGTTTACAGGAAATGCAGGAATCGACCTAGTTGAAATTCCTCCATCGGGGCCTAACTGGCCTCGCACCACGCAACATATTTTCGCCAAATGCGGTGCTAATGCTTTGCGGTTACATCCTTCCTGGCTTGATCAGGGTAGGGATGACTTCATCCGGAATGCCTTTTTCCTTCAAGATCCGGCGTTCAACCGCCATGCCGTCAAACGCAGCCACGGTAAGTCTTGGAATAGACAGGGTCCTTGCTGGAGCAGGTCCCTTCTTAGAGGTAGAGGCCACGGGTCCTCCGTGAGCATCTCTTGAAGTTCCGGGTACCAAGTCCTTCTTGGCCAATCCGGAGCCACGAGTATAGTTCTTACTCCCCTCCGTCTTATAATTCTCAGTACTTTTGGTATGAGAGGAAGAGGAGGGAACACATACACTGACTGGTACACCCACGGTGTTACCAGAGCGTCCACAGCTATTGCCTGAGGGTCCCTTGACCTGGCGCAATACCTGTCCAATTTTTTGTTTAGGCGGGACGCCATCATGTCCACCTTTGGTTTTTCCCAACGGTTTACAATCATGTGGAAGACTTCTGGGTGAAGTCCCCACTCTCCCGGGTGGAGGTCGTGCCTACTGAGGAAGTCTGCTTCCCAGTTGTCCACTCCCGGAATGAACACTGCTGACAATGCTATCACATGATTTTCCGCCCAGCGAAAAATCCTTGCAGCTTCTGCCATTGCCCTCCTGCTTCTTGTGCCGCCCTGTCTGTTTACGTGGGCGACTGCCGTGATGTTGTCCGACTGGATCAGCACCAGCTGACCTTGAAGCAGAGGTCTTGCTTGGCTTAGGGCATTGTAAATGGCCCTTAGCTCCAAAATATTTATGTGAAGTGATGTCTCCAGGCTTGACCACAAGCCCTGGAAATTTCTTCCTTGTGTGACTGCTCCCCAGCCTCGCAGGCTGGCATCCGTGGTCACCAGGACCCAGTCCTGAATGCCGAATCTGCAGCCCTCTAGAAGATGAGCACTCTGCAACCACCACAGGAGAGACACCCTTGTCTTTGGTGACAGGGTTATCCGCTGATGCATCTGAAGATGCGATCCGGACCATTTGTCCAGCAGGTCCCACTGGAAAGTTCTTGCGTGGAATCTGCCAAATGGAATTGCTTCGTAGGAAGCCACCATTTTTCCCAGGACCCTTGTGCACTGACACTTGGCCTGGTTTTAGGAGGTTTCTGACTAGTTCGGATAACTCCCTGGCTTTCTCCTCCGGGAGAAACACCTTTTTCTGGACTGTGTCCAGGATCATCCCTAGGAATAGAAGACGTGTCGTCGGGATCAGCTGCGATTTTGGAATATTGAGAATCCAACCGTGCTGCCGCAACACTACTTGAGATAGTGCTACCCCGACTACCAACTGTTCCCTGGATCTTGCCCTTATCAGGAGATCGTCCAAGTAAGGGATAACTAAAACTCCCTTCCTTCGAAGGAGTATCATCATTTCGGCCATTACTTTGGTAAAGACCCGGGGTGCCGTGGACAAACCAAACGGCAGCGTCTGAAACTGATAGTGACAGTTCTGTACCACAAACCTGAGGTACCCTTGGTGAGAAGGGTAAATTGGGACATGGAGATAAGCATCCTTGATGTCCAGAGACACCATATAATCCCCTTCTTCCAGGTTCGCAATCACCGCTCTGAGTGACTCCATCTTGAATTTGAATCCATTGTATGTAAGTGTTCAAGGATTTCAGATTTAAAATAAGTCTCACCGAGCCGTCCGGCTTCGGTACCACAAACAGCGTGGAATAATACCCCTTTCCCTGTTGTAGGAGGGGTACCTTGATTATCACCTGCTGGGAATACAGCTTGTGAATGGCTTCTGCTGCAGCCTTTATCTTCTCTCTCTGCCACGGGGCAGAAATGAGGAGTCTTTTGCCCGCTTGCCCTTATGGGGCCTAAAGGACTGCGCCTGATAATACGGCGTCTTCTTATGTTGAGAGGCTACCTGGGGTAAAAATGTGGATTTCCCAGCCGTTGCCGTGGCCACCAGGTCTGTTAGACCTACCCCAAATAACTCCTCCCTTTTATAAGGCGATACTTCCATATGCCTTTTGGAATCAGCATCACCTGACCACTGTCTTGTCCATAACCCTCTTCTGGCAGAAATGGACAGCGCACTTACTCTTGATGCCAGTCGGCAAATATCCCTCTGTGCATCACGCATATATAGAAATGCATCTTTTAAATGCTCTATAGTCAGTAATATACTGTCCCTATCTAGGGTATCAATATTGTCAGTCAGGGAATCCGACCAAGCCACCCCAGCACTGCACATCCAGGCTGAGGCGATTGCTGGTCGCAGTATCACACCTGTGTGAGTGTATATACATTTTTAGGATATTTTCCTGCTTTCTGTCAGCAGGTTCCTTAAGGGCGGCCGTATCCAGGGACGGTAGTGCCACCTGTTTAGACAAGCGTGTGAGCGCTTTATCCACCCTAGGGGGTGTTTCCCAACGTGTCCTATCCTCTGGCGGGAAGGGGTATGATGCTAATAACTTTTTAGGAATTAACAGTTTTTATCGGGGGAAACCCACGCATCATCACACACTTCATTTAATTCCTCAGATGCAGGAAAAACTACAGGCAGTTTTTTCTCACCCAACATAATACCCTTTTTAGTGGTACTGGTATTATCAGAAATATGTAAAACATTTTCCATAGCCTCAATCATGTAACGTGTGGCCCTACTGGAAGTCACATTCGTCTCTTAATCGTCGACACTGGAGTCAGTATCCGTGTCGGCGTCTGTATCTGTCATCTGAGGTAACGGGCGTTTTAGAGCCCCTGATGGCTTTTGAGACACCTGGACAGGCACAGGCTGAGTAGCCGGCTGTCTCATGTCATCAATCTTTTGTAAAGAGCTGACACTGTCACGTAATTCCTTCCATAAGCTCAGCCACTCAGGTGTCGACTCCCTAGGGGGTGACATCTCCATTACAGGCAATTGCTCCGCCTCCACACCATTTTCCTCCTCATACATGTCGACACAATCGTACCGACACACAGCACACACACAGGGAATGCTCTGATAGAGTACAGGACCCCACTAGCCCTTTGGGGAGACAGAGGGAGAGTATGCCAGCACACACCAGAGCGCTATATATATATATATATATATATATATATATATATATATATATATATATATATATATATAGGGATAACCTTATAGAAGTGTTTTTCCCCTTATAGCTGCTGTTTTATTAATACTGCGCCTAATTAGTGCCCCCCTCTCTTTTTTAACCCCTTTCTGTAGTGTAGTAACTGCAGGGGAGAGCCAGGGAGCTTCCCTCCAACGGAGCTGTGAGAGAAAATGGCGCCAGTGTGCTGAGGAGATAGGCTCCGCCCCTTTTTCGCTGACTTTTCTCCCGCATTTTTATGGATTCTGGCAGGGGTTAAAATACATCCATATAGCCCTGGGGGTTATATGTGATGTATGTTTGCCAGCCAAGGTGTTTTTATTGCTGCTCAGGGCGCCCCCCCCCCAGCGCCCTGCACCCTCAGTGACTGCAGTGTGAGGTGTGTATGAGGAGCAATGGCGCACAGCTGCAGTGCTGTGCGCTACCTTGGTGAAGACTGATGTGTTCTGCCGCCGATTTTCCGGACCTCTTCTTGCTTCTGGCTCTGTAAGGGGGCCGGCGGCGAGGCTCTGGGACCGGACTCCGAGGCTGGGCCTGTGTTCGGTCCCTCTGGAGCTAATGGTGTCCAGTAGCCAAGAAGCCCAAGCTGGCTGCAAGCAGGCAGGTTCGCTTCTTCTCCCCTTAGTCCCTCGATGCAGTGAGCCTGTTGCCAGCAGGTCTCACTGAAAATAAAAAACCTAAAACTAAACTTTCACTAAGAAGCTCAGGAGAGCCCCTAGTGTGCACCCTTCTCGGCCGGGCACAAAAACCTAACTGAGGCTTGGAGGAGGGTCATAGGGGGAGGAGCCAGTGCACACCAGGTAGTCCTAAAGCTTTACTTTTGTGCCCAGTCTCCTGCGGAGCCGCTATTCCCCATGGTCCTTACGGAGTTCCCAGCATCCACAAGGACGTCAGAGAAATAGATTTACCAGTGAGTAAATTCTTATTTTCTCCGACGTCCTAGTGGATGCTGGGAACTCCGTAAGGACCATGGGGATTATACCAAAGCTCCCAAACGGGCGGGAGAGTGCGGATGACTCTGCAGCACCGAATGAGAGAACTCAAGGTCCTCCTCAGCCAGGGTATCAAATTTGTAGAATTTTGCAAACGTGTTTGCCCCTGACCAAGTTGCAGCTCGGCAAAGTTGTAAAGCCGAGACCCCTCGGGCAGCCGCCCAAGATGAGCCAACCTTCCTTGTGGAATGGGCTTTTACTGATTTAGGATGAGGCAATCCAAGCGCAGAATGCTCCAGCTGAATTGTGCTACAAATTCAGCGAGCAAAAGTCTGCTTAGAAGCAGGAGCACCTATTTTGTTGGGTGCATACAGGATAAAAAGCGAGTCAGTTTTCCTGACTCCAGCCGTCCTGGAAATATAAATTTTTAAGGCCCTGACTACGTCCAGTAACTTGGAATCTTCCAAGTCCCTAGTAGCCGCAGGCACTACAATAGGTTGGTTCAAGTGAAAAGCTGATACCACCCTAGGGAGAAACTGGGGACGAGTCCTCAATTCTGCCCTATCCATATGGAAAATCAGATAAGGGCTTTTACATGACAAAGCCGCCAATTCTGACACACGCCTGGCCGAAGCCAAGGCCAATAACATGACCACTTTCCACGTGAGATATTTCAAATCCACAGTTTTAAGTGGCTCAAACCAATGTGATTTTAGGAAACTCAACACCACGTTGAGATCCCAAGGTGCCACAGGAGGCACAAAAGGGGGCTGAATATGTAGCACTCCCTTTACAAATGTCTGAACTCCAGGCAGTGAAGCCAGTTCTTTCTGGAAGAAAATCGACAGAGCCGAAATCTGGACCTTAATGGAACCCAAGTTTAGGCCCATAGTCACTCCTGACTGTAGGAAGTGCAGAAAACGACCCAGCTGAAATTCCTCTGTTGGGGCCTTCCTGGCCTCACACCACGCAACATATTTTCGCCAAATACGGTGATAATGGTTTGCGGTTACTTCTTTCCTGGCTTTTATCAGCGTAGGAATGACTTCCTCCGGAATGCCCTTTTCTTTAGGATCCGGAATTCAACCGCCATGCCGTCAAACGCAGCCGCGGTAAGTCTTGGCACAGACAGGGCCCCTGCTGTAGCAGATCCTGTCTGAGCGGTAGAGGCCATGGGTCCTCTGATATCATTTCTTGAAGTTCTGGGTACCAAGCTCTTCTTGGCCCATCCGGAACCACGAGTATCGTTCTTACTCCTCGTTTTCTTATTATTCTCAGTACCTTGGGTATGAGAGGCAGAGGAGGGAACACATAAACCGACTGGTACACCCACGGTGTCACTAGAGCGTCCACAGCTATTGCCTGAGGGTCCCTTGACCTGGCGCAATATCTATGTTTAGGCGGGACGCCATCATGTCCACCTGTGGCCTTTCCCAACGGTTTACCAACAGTTGGAAGACTTCTGGATGAAGTCCCCACTCTCCCGGGTGTAGGTCGTGTCTGCTGAGGAAGTCTGCTTCCCAGTTGTCCACTCCCGGAATGAACACTGCTGACAGTGCTAAGACGTGATTTTCCGCCCATCGGAGAAGCCTTGTGGCTTCTGCCATCGCCATCCTGCTTCTAGTGCCGCCCTGTCGGTTTACATGGGCGACTGCCGTGATGTTGTCTGATTGTATCAGTCCTGGCTGGTTTTGAAGCAGAGGCCTTGCCAGACTTAGGGCATTGTAAATGGCCCTCAGTTCCAGAATATTTATGTGTAGGGACGACTCCTGACTTGACCAAAGTCCTTGGAAATTTCTTCCCTGTGTGACTGCCCCCCAGCCTCGAAGGCTGGCATCCGTGGTTACCAGGACCCAGTCCTGTATGCCGAATCTGCGGCCCTCTTGAAGATGAGCACTCTGCAGCCACCACAGTAGAGATAACCCTGTCTCCAAGGACCAGGGTATCAGCCGATGCATCTGAAGATGCGATCCCGACCACTTGTCCAAGAGGTCCCACTGAAAGGTTCTTGCATGGAACCTGCCGAATGGAATTTTGCTTCGTAAGAAGCTACCATTTTTCCCAGGACTCGTGTGCAGTGATGCACCGATACCTGTTTTAGTTTCAGGAGGTCCCTGACTAGAGATGACAGCTCCTTGGCTTTCTCCTGCGGGAGAAACACTTTTTTCTGTTCTGTGTCCAGAATCATCCACAGGAACAGTAGGCGTGTGGTAGGAACCAGCTGTGACTTTGGAATGTATAGAATCCATCCGTGCTGTTGTAGCACTTCCCGAGATAGTGCTACTCCGACCAACAACTGCTCCTTGGACCTCGCCTTTATAAGGAGATCGTCCAAGTACGGGATAATTAAAACTCCCTTTTTTCGAAGGAGTATCATCATTTCTGCCATTACCTTGGTAAAGACCCTCGGTGCCGTGGACAGTCCAAACGGCAGTGTTTGGAATTGGTAATGGCAATCCTGTACCACAAAACTGAGGTACTCCTGGTGAGGATGGTAAATGGGGACATGTAGGTAAGCATCCTTGATGTCCAGGGATACCATGTAATCCCCCTCCTCCAGGCTTGCAATAACCGCCCTGAGCGATTCCATCTTGAACTTGAATTTTTTTTATGTATGTGTTCAAGGATTTCAAATTTAAAATGGGTCTCACCGAACCGTCCGGTTTCGGTACCACAAACAGTGTGGAATAGTAACCCCGTCCTTGTTGAAGTAGGGGCACCTTGACTATCACCTGCTGGGAATACAGCTTGTGAATTGCGTCTAGCACAGCCTCCCTGCCTGAGGGAGTTGTCGGCAAGGCAGATTTGAGTTAACGGCGGGGGGGAGACGCCTCGAATTCCAGCTTGTACCCCTGAGATTCTACTTGAAGGATCCAGGGATCCACCTGTGAGCGAGCCCACTGATCGCTGAAATTTTTAAGGCGGCCCTCCACCGTACCTGGCTACGCCTGTGGAGCCCCCGCGTCATGCGGTGGACTCAGAGGAAGCGGGGGAAGAATTTTGATTCTGGGAACTGGCTGACTGGTGCAGCTTTTTCCCTCTTCCCTCGTCTCTGTGCAGAAAGCAAGCGCCTTTGACCCGCTTGCTTTTCTGAAGCCGAAAGGACTGTACCTGATAATACAGTGCTTTCTTAGGCTGTGAGGAAACCGGAGGTAAAAAAATTTCTTCCCAGCTGTTGCTGTGGATACGAGGTCCCAGAGACCATCCCCAAACGATTCCTCACCCTTATAAGGCTCTATGTGCCTTTTAAAGTCAGCATCACCTGTCCAGTGTCGGGTCTCTAATACCCTCCTGACAGAATGTACATTGCATTAATTCTGGATGCCAGCCGGCCAAATATCCCTCTGTGCATCCCTCCTATTTAAGACGACGTCTTATGTTCGCAAAATAGTATCCCTGTTTGACAGGGTTACAGACCACGCTGCAGCAGCACTATCTGCAGGTCTCAGTCTAGAACCTGAGTGTGTAAATACAGACTTCAGGATAGCCTCCTGCTTTTTATCAGCAGGTACCTTCAAAGTGGCCGTATCCTAAGACGGCAGTGCCACCTTTTTTGACTAACGTGTGAGCGCCTTATCCACCCTAGGGGATATCTCCCAGCGTAACTTATCCTCTGGCGGGAAAGGGTACGCCATCAGTAATTTTTTAAAAATTACCAGTTTCTTATCTGGGGAACCCACGCTTTTTCATACTTCATTCACTCATTTGATGGAGGAACAAAACACTGCCTGCTTTTTCTCCCCAAACATAAAACCCTTCTTTAGTGGTACTTGGGTTAATGTCAGAAATGTGTAACACATTTTTTATTGCCGGGATCATGTAACGGATGTTCCTAGTGTTTTGTGTATATGTCTCAACCTCGTCGACACTGGAGTCAGACTCCGTGTCGACATCTGTGTCTGCCATCTGAGGGAGCGGGCGTTTTTGAGCCCCTGATGGCCTTTGAGACGCCTGGGCAGGCGCGGGCTGAGAAGCCGGCTGTCCCATAACTGTTACGTCATCCAGCCTTTTATGTAAGGAGTTGACACTGTCGGTTTATACCTTCCACCTATCCATCCACTCTGGTGTCGGCCCCACAGGGGGCGACATCACATTTATCGGCATCTGCTCTGCCATCACATAAGCCTCCTCATCAAACGTGTCGACACAGCTGTACCGACACACCGCACACACACAGGGAATGCTCTGACTGAGGACAGGACCCCACATAGCCCTTTGGGGAGACAGAGAGAGAGAGTATGCCAGCTCACACCAGAGCGCTATATAATTTAGGGATTAACACTATATTGAGTGAATTTTTCCCAATAGCTGCTTGTATATACAATATTGCGCCTAAATTTAGTGGCCCCCCCCCTCTCTTTTTAACCCTTTGAGCCTGCAAACTACAGGGGAGAGCCTGGGGAGCTGTCTTCCAGCTGCACTGTGAAGAGAAAATGGCGCCAGTGTGCTGAGGGAGATAGCTCCGCCCCTTTTTTGCAGACTTTTCTCACGCATTTTTATGGATTCTGGCAGGGGTATTTATCACATATATAGCCTCTAGGGCTATATATTGTGATACATTTGCCAGCCAAGGTGTTTTTATTGCTGCTCAGGGCGCCCCCCCCAGCGCCCTGCACCCTCAGTGACCGGAGTGTGAAGTGTGCATGAGGAGCAATGGCGCACAGCTGCAGTGCTGTGCGCTACCTTGGTGAAGACTGATGTCTTCTGCCGCCGATTTTCCGGACCTCTTCTTGCTTCTGGCTCTGTAAGGGGGACGGCGGCGCGGCTCCGGGAACGAACACCAAGACCAGTTCCATGCGGTCGATCCCTCTGGAGCTAATGGTGTCCAGTAGCCTAAGAAGCCCAAGCTAGCTGCAAGCAGGTAGGTTCGCTTCTTCTCCCCTTAGTCACTCGATGCAGTGAGCCTGTTGCCAGCAGGTCTCACTGTAAAATAAAAAACCTAAAATAAACTTTCTTTCTAGGAGCTCAGGAGAGCCTCTAGTGTGCATCCAGCTCGGCCGGGCACAGAATTCTAACTGAGGCTTGGAGGAGGGTCATAGTGGGAGGAGCCAGTGCACACCAGGTAGTCTAAAAGCTTTCTTTTAGTTGTGCCCAGTCTCCTGCGGAGCCGCTATTCCCCATGGTCCTTACGGAGTTCCCAGCATCCACTAGGACGTCAGAGAAACAGAGGTTATGGCAATATTTTATATCAGTGTGGTTCCTGAAAAAACGAGTTTTATGGTAAGAACTTACCTTTGTTAAAACTTTTTCTGCGAGGTACACTGGGCTCCACAAGGAAAGACATAGGGGTGTAGAGTAGGATCTTGATCCGAGGCACCAACAGGCTCAAAAGCTTTGACTGTTCCCAGAATGCATAGCACCGCCTCCTCTATAACCCCGCCTCCCTGCACAGGAGCTCAGTTTTTAGTTAACCAGACCAATGCAGTAGCAGGAAGAGAGACGACAACGGTTAGTAGCCACATACACCACACTCTCACAACAGGAGTAGTGTTAGCGGCTAATGCCATACCAACCCAAAGAAGCTAAGTGCGTCAGGGTGGGCGCCTTGTGGAGCCCAGTGTACCTCGCAGAAAGAGTTTTAACAAAGGTAAGTTCTTACCATAAAACTCGTTTTCTGCTGCAGGGTACACTGGGTTCCACAAGGAAAGACAGAGGGGATGTCCTAAAGCAGTTCCTTATGGGAGGGGACGCACTGTAGCGGGCACAAGAACCCGGCGTCCAAAGGAAGCATCCTGGGAAGCGGCAGTATCGAAGGCATAGAACCTTATGAACGTGTTCATGGAGGACCACGTAGCCGCCTTGTACAATTGTTCAAGGGTCGCACCACGGCGGGCCGCCCAAGAAGGTCCAACAGACAGAGTAGAATGGGCCGTAATGTGAGCAGGAGCTGATAGACCAGCCCTCACATAAGCATGTGCAATCACCATTCTAATCCATCTGGCCAAAGTTTGCTTGTGAGCAGGCCAGTCCCGTTTGTGAAATCCAAACAGCACAAAGAGAGAATCAGATTTCCTAATAGAAGCAGTTCTCTTCACATAGATACAGAAAGCCCGTACCACATCCAAAGACCGCTCTTTTGGAGACAGATCAGGAGAAACAAGTGCCGGAACCACAATCTCCTGGTTTAGGTGGAACGAAGAAACCACCTCAGGTAAATATCCGGGACGAGTCATAAGAACCGCCCGGTCACAGTGAAAAATCAGATGTGGGGAACTACAAGACAAGGCACCCAAATCCGACACACTTCTAGCTGAAGCAATAGCCAGCAGAAACACCACCTTAAGGGAAAGCCACTTAAGATCAGCTGAACCAAGAGGTTCAAACGGAGACTCTTGTAACGCCTCCAAAACCACCGACAAATGCCAAGAAGCCACAGGCGGGACATAGGGAGGTTGGATACGCAACACGCCCTGAGTAAAGGTATGCACATCAGGTAAGGTCGCAATCTTTCTCTGAAACCACACCAACAAGGCAGATATTTGAACCTTGAGGGAGGCCAGACGCAGGCCTAAGTCCAGGCCCTGCTGAAGAAAGGCCAACAGCTTGGCTATACTAAACTTGGAAGCGTCATAATGTTTAGATGCGCACCAAAAAAAGTAAGAATGCCAGACCCTATAGTAAATCTGAGCAGAAGCCGGTTCCGGGCCCGCAACATAGTTTGAATGACCGCCTCAGAAAACCCTTTAGCCCTCAAGACGGAAGCTTCAAGAGCCACGCCGTCAAAGACAGCCGGACTAGGTCCTGGTAGACACAGGGGCCCTGAACGAGGAGGTCTGGGCGTTGTGGAAGCAGAATTGGACGCTCTGACGATAGGTCCTGCAGGTCTGAGAACCAGTGCCGTCTGGGCCACGCTGGAGATATGAGAAGCAGAATTCCTCTTTCTTGCTTGAACTTCCGAATTACCCTGGGCAGGAGTGACACCGGAGGGAACACGTACGGCAGCCGAAACCTCCACGGCACTGCCAGTGCATCCACGAATGCTGCTTAAGGATCCCTTGTCCTTGCTCCGAAGACCGGAACCTTGTGATTGTGTCTAGACGCCATCAGATCTACGTCTGGAAGGCCCCACTTTTCCACTAGGAGTGAATACACTTCTGGATGGAGGCCCCACTCTCCGGCGTGTACGTCCTGACGACTGTCCGCTTCCCAATTCAGGACTCCCGGAATGAATATTGCCGATATGGCCGGTAGATGGCGTTCCGCCCAATGTAGAATCCGTGAGACTTCCTTCATTGCCAAACGGCTTTGAGTGCAGCCTTGATGATTTATGTAAGCCACTGTGGTGGCGTTGTCCGACTGTACTTGAACAGGACGGTTCTGAATTAAATACTGGGCCAGGTTCAACGCATTGAAGACCGCCCGCAATTCCTGAATGTTGATCGAGAGGAGAGATTCCTCCTTGGTCCACCGACCCAGAAGGGAGTGTTGCTCCAGCACCGCGCCCCAACCTCTTAGACTGGCATCTGTCAACAGGACCCAGTCGGATATCCAGAAGGGACAGCCCCTGCACAATCGTTGGTCCTGGAGCCACCAGTGCAGCGACAGACGGACCTCCGGAGTCAATGAGATCATGTGAGACCTGATCTGGTGAGGCAGGCGTCCCACTTGGATAGAATCAGCATCTGGAGGGGGCGAGAATGGAATGGAGCATACTCCACCATGTCGAATGCTGACACCATGAGGCCCAGCACCTGCATCGCCGAATGTATCGACACTTGCAGACTAGAAAGGAAGCAACGACTCCTGTCCTGAAACTTCAGGACTTTCTCCTGAGACAAGAACAACCGCTGGTTGTGAGTGTCCAATAGCGCTCCCAGGTGCACCATGCTCTGAGCAGGGACCAGGGAGGATTTCGTCCAGTTGATGAGCCACCCGTGGGCTTGTAGAAACCGGACAGTCATATCCAGATGACGTAGAAGAATTTCTGGGGAATTTGCCAGGATTAACAAGTCGTCCAGATACGGCAGTATCCTGACCCCTTGACGCCGGAGTACCACCGTCATCACCGCCATGACTTTGGTGAAGACGCGCGGAGCCGTAGTTAAACCAAAAGGTAACGCCCAAAACTGGTAATGGAGGTTGCCAATCGCAAACCTCAGGTATTGCTGATGTGACACTGCTAAAGGAATATGCAAGTAAACATCCTGTATGTCCAGGGAAACCATGTAGTCCCCAGGTTCCAAGGCCAGAACTATAGAGCGAAGGGTTTTCCATACGGAACTTGGAAATTTTCACAAACCTGATCAATGCCTTGAGGTTGAGAATGGGCCGGGAGGATCCATTCGGTTTCTGGACCAGAAACAGCGGAGAATAGTACTCCCAGCCCCTCTGAGCAAGAGGCACCTGTACGACGACTCCTGTATCCAGGATGGTCTGTACCACCGAATGCAGAGTGTTTGCCTTTGTCTGGTCCAACGGGACGTCTGTCCGGCAAAATCGATGAGGGGGTCGGTTTTTGAAGGCTATGGCGTAACCTCGAGTGACGAATTCCCGTACCCATGCATCTGAAGTGGTCTTCAACCATTCCTGGGTATACCCTAGAAGTCGGCCCCCCACCCTGGGATCCCCCAGGGTGAGGCCCGCCCCGTCATGCGGCAGGCGTATCGGTCTTGGAAGCTGGCTGACGGGCAGCACAGGCTCTTTTGGGCTTCGGCTTACCAGGTTTGGAAGTGCGGGCCTGCTTGTTTTGTACGCCTGGCCTTTTGCTTTACCTGAAGGACTAAAGGGGCGAAAGGAAGTACCTTTAGCCTTCGACACAGAAGGAGCGGTACTTGGCAGACAGGCAGTTTTGGCAGTAGCCAAGTCAGCCACTATCTTATTTAAGTCCTCCCCAAACAGAATATCTCCCTTGAAAGGGAGTACCTCCGGGGTTTTTCTAGAGTCCAGATCCACAGACCAGGATCTCAGCCACAATATCCGGCGAGCCAGGACTGATGTAGTAGAGGCCTTGGCTGCTAGGATACCGACATCAGAAGCCGCCTCTTTAATATAGTGAGAAGCTGTGACCATATATGACAAGCATTGTATAACATGGTCAGAAGAGATTTCTAGGGCCCATGCTTCAATAGCCTCTGCAGCCCATGTCGCTGCAATAGTGGGCCTTCGTGAAGCACCCGTGAGGGTGTAAATCGCTTTCAGACAACCCTCCACACATTTATCCGTAGGCTCTTTTAGAGACGTGATGGTAGTGACAGGTAGAGCTGAGGAAACCACCGTCCTAGCCACATGCGAGTCTACTGGAGGAGGCGTTTCCCAATTTTTAGACAGCTCTGGCGCGCGGGGGATAGCGAGCCAGCATCTTCTTTTGAGGCACAAACTTCTTTCCCAGGTTTCCCCAGGGTTCTGACGTATATCCACTAGGTGGTCAGAGTGAGGTAAAACTTGTTTAACCACCTTCTGACGCTAGAACCTATCTGGTTTCTTAGGAGGGGCGGATGGCTCTGGATCATCCGTAATCTGTAAGATCAACTTAATAGCCTCCAAAAGATCAGGAACATCCACATGTGAACTACCCTCCCCATCAGCAGTATCTGTGTCAGAATCTGTGGGGTCAGTGTAAACGCCATCTTCATCAGACGAGGAGTCAGTGACAGCAGTGGATTGTGAGGAGATAAGTGCTCGCTTAGAGGACCCCTTGGTGTTAGGCGAGCGAGGGTCAGACTTTTTAGTAGTCAAGGACTGGTTCAACTTCTTCAATTGAGCAGACAAATTATCCGCCCACGGCGGGTTAGCTGCGGGGACCACATACGGTTGCACCGGCATAGGGGGTCCCATAGGGGGTGTTAGTTTACTAACTAGCGTATGTAGAAGCGTGGAGAAAGTAGCCCACGGTGGGTCATTCTGTACCCCCTTGCCAGTCCCACTGTGCCAGTCCCACTGAGGGGCAAGGAGCCCCCAGAACCAGAGCCCACAGCTGCTATATTCTCCTCATAGGTATCTGTGGCGTCAGCAACACCGGCAGTGTGTTCAGCCCCAGAACCGTTACCTTCAGAAGCAGACATGATATAACTTGCAGTATCAGGTAACAGTACAATTGTCAGCAGCACAATACCTCAAACCCAAACCCCTGCGCAGTGTAGTCAGCACAAGCAGAGATACAGGAGAGATATGGTGACTAAAATCACAGAGAAAAAAATAAGATTTTACTTACCGATAAATCTATTTCTCGTAGTCCGTAGTGGATGCTGGGACTCCGTAAGGACCATGGGGAATAGCGGCTCCGCAGGAGACAGGGCACAAGAATAAAAGCTTTAGGATCAGGTGGTGTGCACTGGCTCCTCCCCCTATGACCCTCCTCCAAGCCTCAGTTAGGATACTGTGCCCGGACGAGCGTACATAATAAGGAAGGATATTGAATCCCGGGTAAGACTCATACCAGCCACACCAATCACACCGTACAACTCGTGATCTGAACCCAGTTAACAGTATGATAAAACGAAAGGGAGCCTCTGAAAAGATGGCTCACAACAATAATAACCCGAATTTTTGTAACAATAACTATATACAAGTATTGCAGACAATCCGCACTTGGGATGGGCGCCCAGCATCCACTACGGACTACGAGAAATAGATTTATCGGTAAGTAAAATCTTATTTTCTCTGACGTCCTAGTGGATGCTGGGACTCCGTAAGGACCATGGGGATTATACCAAAGCTCCCAAACGGGCGGGAGAGTGCGGATGACTCTGCAGCACCGAATGAGAGAACTCCAGGTCCTCCTCAGCCAGGGTATCAAATTTGTAGAATTTAGCAAACGTGTTTGCCCCTGACCAAGTAGCTGCTCGGCAAAGTTGTAAAGCCGAGACCCCTCGGGCAGCCGCCCAAGATGAGCCCACTTTCCTTGTGGAATGGGCTTTTACCGATTTTGGCTGTGGCCGGCCTGCCACAGAATGTGCAAGCTGAATTGTACTACAAATCCAACGAGCAATCGTCTGCTTAGAAGCAGGAGCACCCAGTTTGTTGGGTGCATACAGGATAAACAGCGAGTCAGATTTTCTGACTCCAGCCGTCCTGGAAACATATTTTCAGGGCCCTGACAACGTCAAGCAACTTAGAGTCCTCCAAGTCCCTAGTAGCCGCAGGTACCACAATAGGTTGGTTCATGTGAAATGCAGAAACCACCTTAGGTAGAAATTGAGGACGAGTCCTCAATTCTGCCCTGTCAGAATGAAAAATTAAGTAAGGGCTTTTATATGATAAAGCCGCCAATTCTGACACACGCCTGGCTGAAGCCAGGGCTAACAGCATCGTCACCTTCCATGTGAGATATTTTAAGTCCACAGTGGTGAGTGGTTCAAACCAATGTGACTTTAGGAAACTCAACACAACATTGAGATCCCAAGGTGCCACTGGAGGCACAAAAGGAGGCTGTATATGCAGTACCCCTTTTACAAATGTCTGAACTTCAGGCACTGAAGCCAGTTCTTTCTGGAAGAAAATCGACAGGGCCGAAATTTGAACCTTAATGGACCCTAATTTTAGGCCCATAGATAGTCCTGTTTGCAGGAAATGGAGGAAACGACCCAGTTGAAATTCCTCTGTAGGGGCCTTCTTGGCCTCACACCACGCAACATATTTTCGCCAAATGCGGTGATAATGTTTTGCGGTTACGTCCTTCCTGGCCTTGACCAGGGTAGGGATGACTTCATCTGGAATGCCTTTTTCCTTCAGGATCCGGCGTTCAACCGCCATGCCGTCAAACGCAGCCGCGGTAAGTCTTGGAATAGACAAGGCCCCTGCTGGAGCAGGTCCTTTCTAAGAGGTAGAGGCCACGGGTCTTCCGTGAGCATCTCTTGAAGTTCCGGGTACCAAGTCCTTCTTGGCCAATCCGGAACCACGAGTATAGTTCTTACTCCTCTCCTTCTTATGATTCTCAGTACTTTTGGTATGAGAGGCAGAGGAGGGAACACATACACTGACTAGTACACCCACGGTGTTACCAGAGCGTCCACCGCTATTGCCTGAGGGTCCCTTGACCTGGCGCAATATCTGTCTAGTTTTTTTGTTTAGACGGGACGCCATCATGAACACTGCTGACAGTGCTATCACATGATTTTCCGCCCAGCGAAGAATCCTTGCAGCTTCTGCCATTGCCCTCCTGCTTCTCGTGCCGCCCTGTCTGTTTACGTGGGCGACTGACGTGATGTTGTCCGATTGGATCAATACCGCCTGACCCTGAAGCAGGGGTTTCGCTTGACTTAGGGCATTGTAAATGGCCCTTAGTTCCAGAATGTTTATATGAAGAGATGTTTCCATGCTTGACCACAAGCCCTGGAAATTTCTTCCCTGTGTGACTGCTCCCCAGCCTCTCAGGCTGGCATCCGTGGTCACCAGGATCCAATCCTGAATGCTCATCTACTAGAGGGCCGCAGATTTGGCACTCTGCAGCCACCACAGAAGAGACACCCTTGTCCTTGGCGACAGTGTTATCCGCTGATGCATCTGAAGATGCGATCCGGACCATTTGTCCAGTAGATCCCACTGAAACGTTCTTGCATGGAATCTTCCGAATGGAATCGCTTCTTAAGAAGCCACCATTTTTCCCAGGACCCTCGTGCACTGATGCACTGACACCTGGCCTGGTTTTAGGAGGTTCCTGACTAGCTCGGATAACTCCCTGGCCTTCTCCTCCGGGAGAAACACCTTCTTCTGGACTGTGTCCAGAATCATTCCTAGGAACAGTAGACGTGTCGTTGGAATCAGCTGCGATTTTGGAATATTTAGGATCCACCCGTGCTGACGTAACACTACCTGAGATAGTGCTACTCCGACTTCTAACTGTTCCCTGGACCTTGCCCTTATCAGGAGATCGTCCAAGTAAGGGATAATTAAGATGCCTTTTCTTCGAAGAATCATCATTTCGGCCATTACCTTGGTAAAGACCCGAGGTGCCGTGGACAACCCAAACGGCAGCGTCTGAAACTGATAATGACAGTTTTGTACTACAAACCTGAGGTACCCTTGGTGAGAAGAGTAGATTGGGACGTGGAGATAAGCATCTTTGATGTCCAGAGACACCATATAGTCCCCTTCTTCCAGGTTCGCTATCACTGCTCTGAGTGACTCCATCTTGAATTTGAACCTTTTTATGTAAGTGTTCAAGGATTTCAGATTTAAAATTGGTCTCACCGAGCCGTCCGGCTTCGGTACCACAAACAGCGTGGAATAATACCCCTTTCCTTGTTGTAGGAGGGGTACCTTGATTATCACCTGCTGGGAATACAGCTTGTGAATGGCTTCCAAAACTGCCTCCCTGTCGGAGGGAGACTTTGGTAGAGCAGCCTTCAGGAACCGGCGAGGGGGAAACGCCTCGAATTCCAGTTTGTACCCCTGCGATACTACCTGTAGAATCCAGGGGTCCACTTGCGAGTGAGCCCACTGCGCGTTGAAATTCTTGAGACGGGCCCCCACCGTCTCTGAGTCTGCTTGTAAAGCCCCAGCGTCATGCTGAAGACTTGGCAGAAGCAGGGGAGGGCTTCTGCTCCTGGGAAGCGGCTGCATGGTGCAGTCTTTTTCCTCTTCCTCTGCCCCGGGACAGAAATGAGTGGCCTTTTGCTCGCTTGTACTTATGGGAACGAAAGGACTGAGTTTGAAAAGACGGTGTCTTTTTCTGCTGATGTGAGGTGACCTGCGGTAAAAAGGTGGACTTTCCAGCCGTTGCCGTGGCCACCAGGTCCGATAGACCAGCCCCAAATAACTCCTCCCCTTTATACGGCAATACTTCCATATGTCGTTTGGAATCCGCATCCCCTGACCACTGTCGCGTCCATAATGCTCTTCTGGCAGAAATGGCCATAGCACTTACTCTTGATGCCAGGGTGCATCTATAGTTAACAATATATTGTCCCTGTCCAGGGTATCAATATTTTCAGTCAGGGAATCCGACCACGCGACTCCAGCACTGCACATCCAGGCTGAAGCGATAGCTGGTCGCAGTATAACACCAGTATGTGTGTATATACTTTTTAGGATATTTTCCAGCCTTCTATCAGCTGGTTCTTTGAGGGTGGCCGTATCAGGAGACGGTAACGCTACTTGTTTAGATAAACGTGTGAGCGCTTTATCTACCCTAGGGGGTGTTTCCCAACGCGCCCTAACCTCTGGCGGGAAAGGGTATAGTGCCAATAATTTATTAGAAATTAGCATTTTTTTTGTCGGGGGAAACCCACGCTTTATCACACACCTCATTTAATTCATCTGACTCAGGAAAAACTATTGGTAGTTTTTTCACACCCCACATAATACCCTTCTTTGTGGTACTTGTAGTGTCAGAAATGTTCAATGCCTCCTTCATTGCCGTGATCATGTAACGTGTGGCCCTACTGGACATTACGTTTGTCTCCTCACCGTCGACACTAGACTCAGTATCTGTGTCTGGGTCTGTGTCGACCCACTGAGGTAACGGGCGTTTTAGGGCCCCTGACGGTGTCTGAGACGCCTGGACAGGCACTAATTGATTTGCCGGCTGTCTCATGTCGTCAACAGTTTTTTGCAAAGTGCTGACATTGTCACGTAATTCTTTAAATACGATCATCCAGTCAGGTGTCGACTCCCTAGGGGGTGACATCACTAACCCAGGCAATTGCTCCGCCTCCACATCATTTTCCTCCTCATACATGTCGACACACGTACCGACACACAGCACACACACCGGGAATGCTCTGATAGAGGACAGGACCCCACCATCCCTTTGGAGAGACAGAGGGAGAGTATGCCAGCACACACCAAGCGCTATATATATATATATATATATATATATATATATATATATATATATATATATATATATATATATATATATATATATATATATATATACACAGGGATAACCTTATATAAGTGTTACTCCCTTTTATAGCTGCTGTTTTTATTATTAGCTGCCAATAGTGCCCCCCCTTCTCTTTTTTACCCTGATTCTGTAGCAGGTCTGCAGGGGAGAGTCAGGGAGCCGTCCTTCCAGCGAAGCTGTGAGGGATAATGGCGCTTGTGTGCTGAGGAGATAGGCTCCGCCCCTTCACGACGTCCTTATCTCCCGCTCTTTTCTGTAAAAATGGCAGGGGTTAAATACATCCATATAGCCCAGGAGCTATATGTGATGTATTTCTTTTTGCCAACCTAAGGTATATCTGTTATATTGCGTCTCAGGGCGCTCCCCCCCCAGAGCCCTGCACCCTCAGTGACCGGAGTGTGAAGTGTGCTGAGAGCAATGGCGCACAGCTGCAGTGCTGTGCGCTACCTTAGTTGAAGACAGGACCGTCTTCTGCCGCCGATTTCACCGGACCTCTTCGCTCTTCTGGCTCTGTAAGGGGGCCGGCGGCGCGGCTCCGGGACCCATCCAGGCTGAACCTGTGATCGTCCCTCTGGAGCTAATGTCCAGTAGCCTAAGAAGCCCAATCCACTCAGCACGCAGGTGAGTTCGCTTCTTCTCCCCTTAGTCCCACGATGCAGTGAGCCTGTTGCCAGCAGGACTCACTGAAAATAAAAAACCTAAAATAAACTTTTATTCTAAGCAGCTCAGGAGAGCCACCTAGCCTGCACCCTTCTCGTTCGGGCACAAAAATCTAACTGAGGCTTGGAGGAGGGTCATAGGGGGAGGAGCCAGTGCACACCACCTGATCCTAAAGCTTTTATTCTTGTGCCCTGTCTCCTGCGGAGCCGCTATTCCCCATGGTCCTTACGGAGTCCCAGCATCCACTAGGACGTCAGAGAAATAAGATTTTACTCACCGGTAAATCTATTTCTCGTAGTCCGTAGTGGATGCTGGGGACTCTGTAAGGACCATGGGAACAGACGGCTCCGCAGGAGACTGGGCACATCTAAAGAAAGATTTAGGTCTATCTGGTGTGCACTGGCTCCTCCCCCTATGACCCTCCTCCAAGCCTCAGTTAGGAACTGTGCCCGGAAGAGCTGACACAATAAGGAAGGATTTTTGAATCCCGGGTAAGACTCATACCAGCCACACCATATAACTCGTGATAGGAACCCCGGTTAACAGTATAACAATTGGAGCCTCTGAAGAGATGGCTCACAACAAAACCCGATTTTTGTAACAATAACTATGTACAAGTATTGCAGACAATCCGCACTTGGGATGGGCGCCCTGCATCCACTACGGACTACGAGAAATAGATTTACCGGTGAGTAAAATCTTATTTTCTCTGACGTCCTAGTGGATGCTGGGGACTCCGTAAGGACCATGGGGATTATACCAAAGCTGCGAAACGGGCGGGAGAGTGCGGATGACTCTGCAGCACCGAATGAGAGAACTCCAGGTCCTCCTCAGCTAGGGAAACAAATTTGTAGAATTTAGCAAACGTGTTTGCCCCTGACCAAGTAGCTGCTCGGCAAAGTTGTAAAGCCGAGACCCCTCGGGCAGCCGCCCAAGATGAGCCCACCTTCCTTGTGGAATGGGCTTTTATTGATTTAGGCTGCGGTAATCCTACCGCAGAATGCACCAGCTGAATAGTGCTACAAATCCAGCGCGCAATAGACTGCTTAGAAGCAGGAGCACCCAGCTTGTTGGGTGCATACAGGATAAACAGCGAGTCAGTTTTCCTGACTCCAGCCGTCCTGGAAACATAAATTTTCAGGGCCCTGACTACGTCCAGCAACTTGGAATCCTCCAAGTCCTTAGTAGCCGCAGGCACCGCAATAGGTTGGTTCAAGTGAAAAGCTGAGACCACCTTCGGGAGAAACTGAGGACGAGTCCTCAATTCTGCCCTATCCATCTGGAAAATCAGATAAGGGCTTTTTCAAGACAAAGCCGCCAATTCTGAAACCCGCCTGGCCGAAGCCAGGGCCAACAGTACGACCACTTTCCACGTGAGATATTTCAATTCCACAGTCTTAAGTGGTTCGAACCAATGTGATTTCAGGAATGCCAAAACCACATTGAGATCCCAAGGTGCCACTGGGGGCACAAAAGGAGGCTGAATATGCAGAACTCCTTTGACAAAAGTCTGAACTTCAGGCAGTGAAGCCAGTTCTTTCTGGAAGAAAATCGACAGAGCCGAAATCTGGACCTTGATGGACCCCAATTTGAGGCCCAACGTCACCCCTGCTTGCAGGAAGTGTAGGAATCGACCCAGTTGAAATTCCTCCTTCGGGGCCTTCATGGCCTCACACCAAGCAACATATTTCCGCCAAATGCGGTAATAATGTCTTGCGGTGACATCCTTCTTGGCTTTGATCAGGGTAGGGATGACTTCCTCCGGAATACCCTTTTCCTTTAGGATCCGGTGTTCAACCGCCATGCCGTCAAACGCAGCCGCGGTAAGTCTTGGAACAGACAGGGTCCCTGCTGCAGCAGGTCTTGTCTGAGCGGCAGAGGCCAAGGGTCCTCTGCCAGCATCTCTTGAAGTTCCGGGTACCAAGCTCTTCTTGGCCAATCCGGAACCACGAGTATGGTTTTCACTCCTCACATTATTATTATTCTCAGTACCTTGGGTATGAGAGGTAGAGGAGGAAACACATAAACCGACTGGTACACCCACGGTGTCACTAGAGCGTCCACAGCGATCGCCTGAGGGTCCCTTGACCTGGCGCAATATCTTTTCAACTTTTTGTTGAGGCGGGACGCCATCATGTCCACCCGTGGTCATTCCCAACGGTTTACCCGCATTTGGAAAACTTCTGGAAGAAGTCCCCATTATCCCGGGTGTAGGTCGCCCATCGGAGAATCCTTGTGGCTTCTGCCATCGCCATCCTGCTTCTTGTGCCGCCCTGTCTGTTTACATGGGCGACCGCCGTGATATTGTCTGATTGGATCAGTACCGGCTGGTTTTGAAGCAGGGGCCTTGCTTGGCATAGGGCATTGTAAATGGCCCTTAGCTCCAGAATATTTATGTGAAGCGAAAAATCCTTGGAAATTTCTTCCCTGTGTGACTGCACCCCAGCCCCGAAGGCTGGCCTCCGTGGTCACAGGACCCAGTCCTGTATTCCGAATCTGCGGCCCTCTAGTAGATGAGCCCTCTGCAGCCACCACAGCAGCGACAACCTGTTTCTTGCCGACAGGGTTATCCGCTGTTGTATCTGTAGATGGGACCCGGACCATTTGTCCCACAGGTCCCACTGGAACGTCCTTACGTGGAACCTTCCGAATGGAATTATGCTTCGTACGAAGCTACCATTTTTTCCAGGACTCGTGTGCTTCCACTGGAAGAAACACTCTTTTCTGGTCTGTGTCCAGAATAATTCCCAGGAACAGAAGACGTGTCGTCGGGACCAGCTGTGACTTTGGAATATTGATAATCCAGTCGTGCTGTTGTAGCACTTCCCGAGAGAGTGCTACCCCCACTACCAACTGTTCTTTGGACCTCGCCTTTATCAGGAGATCGTCCAAGTACGGGATAATAAAAACTTCCTTCTTGCGAAGGAGTATCATCATTTCGGCCATTACCTTGGTAAAGACCTTCGGTTCCATGGACAACTCCAACGGCAGCGTCTGGAACTGATAGTGACAGTCCTGTACCACACATCTGATGTACTCCTGGTGAGGAGGGTAAATGGGGACATGCAGGTACGCATCCTTGATGTCCAGGGAGACCCTGTAATCCCCCTCGTCCAGGCTCGTAATAACCGCCCTGAGCGATTCCATCTTGAACTTGAATCTTCTGATATAAAAGTTCAAGTATTTTAATTTTAAGATGGGTCTCACCGAACCGTTCTGTTTCGGTACCACAACCATTGTGGAATAGTAACCCCTTCCTTGCTGAAGGAGGGGCACCTTGACAATCACTTGTTGTGATTATAGTGTTGAATAGCCACCAACACCGCCTCCCTGGCAGAGGGAGGTGCCGGTAAGGCAGATTTTAGGAAACGGCGGGGGGAAGAACGTCTCGAACTCCAGCCTGTACCCCTGAGATACTACTTGAAGGACCCAGGGATCCATGTGAGAGAGTACACTGGGTGCTGAAATTTCTGAGACGGGCCCCCACCGTACCCGGGTCCGCCTGAGCAGCCCCAGCGTCATGCTGTGGACTTACCGGACGCAGGGAGGACTTCTGCTCTTGGGAACTAGCTGTGTGCTGCAGCTTTTTCCTCTACCTTTGCCTCTCGGCAGAAAGGATGAGCCTCTAGCCCTCTTGCTTTTCTGGGGTCGAAAGGACTGTACTTGATGATACGGTGCTTTCTTTTGTTGTGGGGTAGCCTGTGGCAAAAAAGTTGATTTCCCAGCAGTAGCTGTGGAAACGAGGTCTGAAAGACCATCCCCAAACAGTTTTACCCCCTTATAGGGCAAAACTTCCATGTGCCGATTCGAGTCGGCATCGCCTGACCATTGCCGAGTCCATAACCCCCGTCTGGCGGCAATGGACCTAGCGCTTATTTTTGATGCCAGCCGGCAAATATCCCTCTGTGCATCACGCATGTATAAGACCACGTCTTTTATATGCTCTATTGTCAGCAAAATATTGTCCCTATCCATAGTAATTTTCCGACAGGGAATCTGACCACGCAGCGGGAGCACTGCACATCCATGCCGAAGCAATGGCTGGTCGCAATATAATGCCCGAGTGTGTGACTATATCTTTCAGGGTAACCCCTGCTTTTTATCAGCAGGTTCCTTCAGGGCGGCCGTATCCGGAGACGGTAGTGCCACCTTTTCTGATAAGCGTGTAAGCGCTGTATCTACCCTATGGGGTGTTTCCCAACGTGACCTATCCTCTGGCGGGAAATGGTACGCTGCCAATTACAGTTTAGAAATTATCAATTTCTTACCAGGGGAAGACCACGCTTCCTCACACACCTCATTTTATTTTCTCAGATGCAGGAAAAAATAAGAATTTACTTACCGATAATTCTATTTCTCGGAGTCCGTAGTGGATGCTGGGGTTCCTGAAAGGACCATGGGGAATAGCGGCTCCGCAGGAGACAGGGCACAAAAGTAAAGCTTTCCGATCAGGTGGTGTGCACTGGCTCCTCCCCCTATGACCCTCCTCCAAGCCAGTTAGGTACTGTGCCCGGACGAGCGTACACAATAAGGGAGGAATTTTGAATCCCGGGTAAGACTCATACCAGCCACACCAATCACACCGTACAACTTGTGATCTAAACCCAGTTAACAGTATGATAACAGCGGAGCCTCTGAAAAGATGGCTCACAACAATAATAACCCGATTTTTGTAACTATGTACAAGTATTGCAGATAATCCGCACTTGGGATGGGCGCCCAGCATCCACTACGGACTCCGAGAAATAGAATTATCGGTAAGTAAATTCTTATTTTCTCTATCGTCCTAGTGGATGCTGGGGTTCCTGAAAGGACCATGGGGATTATACCAAAGCTCCCAAACGGGCGGGAGAGTGCGGATGACTCTGCAGCACCGAATGAGAGAACTCCAGGTCCTCCTTAGCCAGGGTATCAAATTTGTAGAATTTAGCAAACGTGTTTTCCCCTGACCAAGTAGCTGCTCGGCAAAGTTGTAAAGCCGAGACCCCTCGGGCAGCCGCCCAAGATGAGCCCACCTTCCTTG
Organism: Pseudophryne corroboree; assembly: GCF_028390025.1. Lineage (NCBI taxonomy): Eukaryota > Metazoa > Chordata > Amphibia > Anura > Myobatrachidae > Pseudophryne > Pseudophryne corroboree. The sequence continues at coordinate 189,256,118 of NC_086444.1, read as the reverse complement.
TGGAATGGGCATTTACATATTTTGGCTGTGGCAGGCCTGCCACAGAATGTGCAAGCTGAATTGTATTACACATCCAACTAGCAATAGTCTGCTTAGAAGCAAGAGCACCCAGTTTGTTGGGTGCATACAGGATAACAGCAAGTCAGTTTTCCTGACTCCAGCCGTCCTGGAACATATTTTCAGGGCCCTGACAACATCTAGCAACTTGGAGTCCTCCAAGTCCCTAGTAGGTGCAAGGCACCACAATAAGCTGGTTCAGGTGAAACACTGACACCACCTTAGGGAGAGAACTGGGGACGAGTCCGCAGCTCTGCCCTGTCCGAATGGACAAACAGATATGGGCTTTTTTGAGAAAAAAACCACCAATTTGACACTCGCCTGGTCCAGGCCAGGGCCAAGAGCATGGTCACTTTTCATGTGAGATGCTTCAAATCCACAGATTTGACTGGTTTTAAACCAATGTGATTTGAGGAATCCCAGAACTACGTTGAGATCCCACAGTGCCACTGGAGGCACAAAAGGGGGTTGTATATGCAATTCTCCCTTGACAAACTTCTGGACTTCAGGAACTGAAGCCAATTCTTTCTGGAAGAAAATCGACAGGGCCGAAATTTGAACCTTAATGGACCCCAATTTGAGGCCCATAGACACTCCTGTTTGCAGGAAATGCAGGAAACGACCGAGTTGAAATTTCTTTGTGGGGCCTTCCTGGCCTCACACCACGCAACATATTTTCGCCACATGTGGTGATAATGTTGTGCGGTCACCTCCTTTCTGGCTTTGACCAGGGTAGGAATGACCTCTTCCGGAATGCCTTTTTCCCTTAGGATCCGGCTTTCCACCGCCATGCCGACAAACGCAGCTGCGGTAAGTCTTGGAACAGACATGGTACTTGCTGAAGCAAGTCCCTTCTTAGCGGCAGAGGCCATAAGACCTCTGTAAGCATCTCTTGAAGTTCCGGGTACCAAGTCCTTCTTGGCCAATCCGGAGCCATGAGTATAGTTCTTACTCCTCTACGTCTTATAATTCTCAGCACCTTAGGTATGAGAAGCAGAGGAGGGAACACATACACCGACTGGTACACCCACGGTGTTACCAGAACGTCCACAGCTATTGCCTGAGGGTCTCTTGACCTGGCGCAATACCTGTCCCGTTTTTTGTTCAGACGGGACGCCATCATGTCCACCTTTGGTATTTCCCAACGGTTTACAATCATGTGGAAAAAACTTCCCGATGAAGTTTCCACTCTCCCGGGTGGAGGTCGTGCCTGCTGAGGAAGTCTGCTTCCCAGTTTCCATTCCCGGGATGAAACACTGCTGACAGTGCTATCACATGATTTTCCGCCCAGCGAAAAGTCCTTGCAGTTTTTGCCATTGCCCTCCTGCTTCTTGTGTCGCCCTGTCTGTTTACGTGGGCGACTGCCGTGATGTTTTTCCCACTGGATCAATACCGGCTGACCTTGAAGCAGAGGTCCTGCTAAGCTTAGAGCATTATAAATTTACCCTTAGCTCCAGTATATTTATGTGGAGAAAAGTCTCCAGACTTGATCACACTCCCTGGAAATTTTTTCCTTGTGTGACTGCTCCCCAGCCTCTCGGGCTGGGCTCCGTGGTCACCAGCATCCAATCCTGAATGCCGAATCTGCGGCCCTCTAGAAGATGAGCACTCTATAACCACCACAGGAGAGACACCCTTGTCCTTGGATATAGGGTTATCCGCTGATGCATCTGAAGATGCGATCCGGACCATTTGTCCAGCAGATCCCACTGAAAAGTTCTTGCGTGAAATCTGCCGAATGGAATTGCTTCGTAGGAAGCCACCATTTTTACCAGGACCCTTGTGCAATGATGCACTGTTTTTTAGGAGGTTCCTGACTAGCTCGGATAACTCCCTGGCTTTCTCTTCCGGGAGAAACACCTTTTTCTGGACTGTGTCCAGAATCATCCCTAGGCACAGCAGACGTGTCGTCGGGATCAGCTGCGATTTTGGAATATTTAGAATCCACCCGTGCTGTTGTAGCAGTATCCTAGATAGTGCTACTCCGACCTCCAACTGTTCCCTGGACTATGCCCTTATCAGGAGATCGTCCAAGTAAGGGATAATTAAGACGCCTTTTCTTCGAAGAAGAATCATCATTTCGGCCATTACCTTGGTAAAGACCCGGGGTGTCGTGGACAATCCAAACGGCAGCGTCTGAAACTGATAGTGACAGTTCTGCACCACGAACCTGAGGTACCCTTAGTGAGAAGGGCAAATTTGGGACATAGAGGTAAGCATCCCTGATGTCCCGGGACACTATATAGTCCCCTTCTTCCTGGTTCGTTATCACTGCTCTGAGTGACTCCATCTTGATTTGAACCTTTGTAAGTGTTCAAAAAAATTTTTAGAATAAGTCTCACCTAGCCTTCTGGCTTCAGTACCACAATATAGTGTGGAATAATACCCCTTTTCTTGTAGTAGGAGGGGTAATTTAATTATCACCTGCTGGGAATACAGCTTGTGAATTTTTTCCCATACTGCCTCCTTGTCGGAGGGAGACCTTGGTAAAGCAGACTTCAGGAGCCTGCGAAGGGGAAACGTCTCGACATTCCAATCTGTACCCCTGGGATACTACTTGTAGGATCCAGGGGTCCTGTACGGTCTCAGCGCCATGCTGAGAACTTGTCAGAAGCGGTGGAACGCTTCTGTTCCTGGGAATGGGCTGCCTGCTGCAGTCTTCTTCCCTTTCCTCTATCCCTGGGCAGATATGATCTTATAGGGACGAAAGGACTGAGGCTGAAAAGACGGTGTCTTTTTCTGCAGAGATGTGACTTAGGGTAAAAACGGTGGATTTTCCAGCAGTTGCCGTGGCCACCAGGTCCGATGGACCGACCCCAAATAACTCCTCTTCCTTTATACGGCAATACACCTTTGTGCCGTTTGGAATCTGCATCACCTGACCACTGTCGTGTCCATAACATCTTCTGGCAGTTATGGACATCGCATTTACTCTTGATGCCAGAGTGCAAATATCCCTCTGTGCATCTCGCATATATAGAAATGCATCCTTTAAATGCTCTATAGTCAATAAAATACTGTCCCTGTCAAGGGTATCAATATTTTTAGTCAGGGAATCCGACCAAGCCACCCCAGCTCTGCACATCCAGGCTGAGGCGATCGCTGGTCGCAGTATAACACCAGTATGTGTGTATATACTTTTTATGATATTTTCCAGCCTCCTGTCAGCTGGTCCTTGAGGACGGCCCTATCTATAGACGGTACCGCCACTTGTTTTGATAAGCGTGTGAGCGCCTTATCCACCCTAAGGGGTGTTTCCCAACGCGCCCTAACTTCTGGCGGGAAAGGGTATACCGCCCATAATTTTCTATCGGGGGGAACCCACGCATCATCACACACTATTTAATTTATCTGATTCAGGAAAAACTATGGTAGTTTTTTCACATCCCACATAATACCCTCTTTTGTGGTACTTGTAGTATCAGAAATATGTAACACCTCCTTCATTGCCTTTAACGTGTGGCCCTAATAAGGAATACGTTTGTTTATTCACCGTCGACACTGGATTCAGTGTCCCTGTCTGTGTCTGTGTCGACCGACTAAAGTAAACGGGCGTTTTAAAACCCCTGACGGTGTTTTTGAGACGTCTGGACCGGTACTAATTGTTTGTCGGTCGTCTCATGTCGTCAACCGACCTTGCAGCGTGTTGACATTATCACGTAATTCCCTAAATAAGCCTTCCATTCCGGTGTCGACTCCCTAGAGAGTGACATCACCATTACAGGCAATTGCTCCGCCTCCTCACCAACATCGTCCTCCTACATGTCGACACACACGTACCGACACACAGCACACACACAGGGAATGCTCTGATAGAGGACAGGACCCACTAGCCCTTTGGAGAGACAGAGGGAGAGTTTGCCAGCACACACCAAAAACGCTATAATTATATAGGGACAACCTTATATAAGTGTTTTCCCTTATAGCATCTTTTTTATATATTTCTAACGCCAAATTAGTGCCCCCCCTCTCTGTTTTAACCCTGTTTCTGTAGTGCAGTGCAGGGGAGAGCCTGGGAGCCTTCCCTCCAGCCTTTCTGTGAGGGAAAATGGCGGTGTGCCGAGGAGATAGGCCCCGCCCCTTTTTCGGCGGCCTCGTCTCCCGCTCTTAACGGATTCTGGCAGGGGTTAAATATCTCCATATAGCCTCCGGAGGCTATATGTGAGGTATTTTTAGCCAAAATAGGTATTCATTTGCCTCCCAGGGCGCCCCCCTCCCAGCGCCCTGCACCCTCAGTGACTGCCGTGTGAAGTGTGCTGAGAGGAAAATGGCGCACAGCTGCAGTGCTGTGCGCTACCTTTAGAAGACTGAGGAGTCTTCTGCCGCCGATTCTGGACCTCTTCTTACTTCAGCATCTGCAAGGGGGCCGGCGGCAAGGCTCCGGTGACCATCCAGGCTGTACCTGTGATCGTCCCTCTGGAGCTGATGTCCAGTAGCCAAGAAGCCAATCCATCCTGCACGCAGGTGAGTTCACTTCTTCTCCCCTAAGTCCCTCGTTGCAGTGATCCTGTTGCCAGCAGGACTCACTGTAAAAAAATAAAAAACCTAAGCTAAACTTTTCTAAGCAGCTCTTTAGGAGAGCCACCTAGATTGCACCCTTCTCGGCCGGGCACAAAAATCTAACTGGCTTGGAGGAGGGTCATAGGGGGAGGAGCCAGTGCACACCACCTGATCGGAAAGCTTTACTTTTGTGCCCTGTCTCCTGCGGAGCCGCTATTCCCCATGGTCCTTTCAGGAACCCCAGCATCCACTAGGACGATAGAGAAACTACTGGTAGTTTTCTCTCACCAAACATAATACCCTTTTATGTGGTACCTGGGGTATTATCATAAATGTGTAATACATTTTTCATTGCCTCAATCATGTAACGGGTGGACCTATTTGGAGGGTACACTAGTCTCATCGTCGTCGACACTGGAGTCGGTATCCGTGTCGACATCTGTTTCTGCCATCTGAGGTAGCGGGCGTTTTTAGAGCCCTCATGACATTTGAGACGCTGGAACAGGCACAAGCTGAGTAGCCGGCTGTTCTGTGTCGTCGACTTTTTGTGTAAGGAGTTGACACTTTCACGTAATCCTTCCATAAGTCCAACCACACCGGTGTCGATCCCGCAGGGGGTGACATCACATTTACAGGCATTCGCTCCGCCTCCACATCATTATCCTCCTCATACATGTCGACACAGCCGTACCGACACACAGCACACACACAGGGAATGCTCTGACAGAGGACAGGACCCCACAAAGCCCTTTGGGGAGACAGAGGGAGAGTATGCCAGCACACACCAGGGCGCTATATATCACAGGGATATCACATATAAGAGTGTTTTCCCTTATAGCTGCCTATATATATTGTATACTGCGCCTAAATTGTGCCCCCCCTCTCTTCTTAACCCTTTCTGTAGTATTGACTGCAGGGGAGAGCCAGGGAGCTTCCCTCCAACGGAGCTGTGAGGGAAAAATGGCGCCAGTGTGCTGAAGGGGATAGCTCCGCCCCTTTTTTGCAGACTTTCTCCCGCATTTTTATGGATTCTGGCAGGGGTTAAAAAGCACCTATATAGCCTCTGGGGCTATATATGGTGCCAGTTTGCCAGCCAAGGTGTCAGTATTGCTGCTCAGGGCGCCCCCCCCCAGCGCCCTGCACCCATCAGTGACCGAAGTGTGTGGTGTGCATGAGGAGCAATGGCGCACAGCTGCAGTGCGCTACCTTGGAGAAGACAGAAGTCTTCAGCCGCTGATTTTCCGGACCACCTTCTTGCTTCTGGCTCTGTAAGGGGGACGGCGGCGCGGCTCCGGGAACGGACGACGAGGTCGGGTCCTGTGTTCGATCCCTCTGGAGCTAATGGTGTCCAGTAGCCTAAGAAGCCCAAGCTACCACCACTTAGGTAGGTTCGCTTCTTCTCCCCTTAGTCCCTCGATGCAGTGAGCCTGTTGCCAGCAGGTCTCACTGAAAATAAAAAACCTAACAAACACTTTCTTCCTAGGAGCTCAGGAGAGCCCCTAGTGTGCATCCAGCTCAGCCGGGCACAGAAATCTAACTGGGGCTTGGAGGAGGGTCATAGGGGGAGGAGCCAGTGCACACCAGATAGACCTAAATCTTTCTTTAGATGTGCCCAGTCTCCTGCGGAGCCGTCTGTTCCCATGGTCCTTACGGAGTCCCCAGCATCCACTAGGACGTCAGAGAAATACGTATTAAGGTATATCTTGTGAAAATCCTATATGATCATAAAACCTGACGCACCAAGCCCCCTCAGGTTATAGAATATAGGGATAGCAAGTTGAGTGAGAGACACGAAATGGAAACCACTCAGCAAGCTAATGCACACACATAGTCACAGACAAACAATGCAGAGATTATTACTAACAATAATACTGCACTGGACCAGCTTATATATAGCTATGTAGTCAATAGATATAACACTGCACAGTAAGAACTGGATGTATATCACAGGGTACTTGTACCAGAGAACCCTGACTAATGCACTCTCTTAACTAACAATGTCTAAGTGACATGTAGAATACTTAAGTGTCATGTAAAGTCACAGCGCTGACAACCAGGCGGCTTTACACAGGAGGATTTGCCCAAGCAGTTCCAGGAACAGTGTAGCTGAGAGAAATGGCGCCCAAACACTGACAGGGAGTGAGGGAGAGACAGATATGCAGCTCCAGGGCGGGAACATTTGCTGGAAATGGCGCCCTGAGGCTGGGGGAGGGGCTCCAGGTCTAAGCCTTATCCCCTCTGCTGGCAAAACCACCAGGTACTGCGGGCTACACATAAAAAGGGTTTAAGGGAAAACCTGACCTGCACCCATGCCCTGGTGATCTAGTGGGATCGACTGTACTGCCAGTGTCCACCGGCCGCGCCGGATCGCGAAAAAAGCACGGGTCCCACGAGCGGGACCCACTCACCACCTCCCGAAGCACGGGCACGCGATCCCGGAGAACCCCCATCGTGTGTGCCTGACCAGAAGAAAACCGGAGCCTCCTGCTGTAGTTACCCGGCAACCAGGGCTCGGGAGTGTACAGCTCCGCTGGGGAGAGATGGAGCTGCAGCAGTGAATGTCACTAGACATATACATACTGCTACAGCCCTTGAAGTCTTCACTTTTCTTCAAAAAGCTCTTCTTAGGGCTGCCCAGAGCAGCCCCTCTGTTATGTGCCTGCTATCTGCGGCACCAACTACAAAACTGAGCTCCTGTGCAGGGAGGCGGGGTTATAGAGGAGGCGGCGCTATGCATTCTGGGAACAGTCAAAGCTTTTGAGCCTGTTGGTGCCTCGGATCAAGATCCTACTCTACACCCCTATTGTCTTTCCTTGTGGAGCCCAGTGTACCCCGCAGCAGAAATATATGAAGATCTTTGAAAGCATTTTCTTATCCATGGAGTCTCTAGGAGGACTTCCATACTTTAATCTGTATTGTAGTTCTAATTGAAATGATAGCTATGACTGCATTTACTTTTGGAACTAACTGAATTTCATCAAATGGCTATAACATAATGGGCCCTACACACTTTGCGATCCACCGCCGAGCTGGCCGACCCGGCGGCGCGGGGGCAGTGAAGTTTCTTCACTCCCCCCGTCACCAGGCTCCATAGCAGTGCAGGCAAATATGGACGCGATTGTCCATATTTGCCTTGTCGAAGTCAGAAATATTACATACACACACAACATACAAACGCCAAACAGAGGTCTCTGTTCGTGCGCATACGCGCAGCGTGCACAGGATATACGTTAGCATACGCATTCACACAAACAAGCCACAAAGATATATTCAACACATACTTCATACAACACATAAATTACACATATACAAAACATGTCAAGCACCAGACATTATAATGTATTTATATAATAGAGTGTAACATCAGATATATATGTATTATTGGAACGGAACAAGTTAATTATATCATGCTTAGTATCAAAATGATCAGGAGAATGTGTGGATCAACTTGATAGCTATGGGTGAATTAAAGCCCATTGCAATGATTAGCTATGATTAAATGTATGAATATGAAGCCACATTCTAAGTGAACAAAAGACTTCCTGAAGACTTGAAACTAGCTTCACAGCATGGCCCTGGGGGCAGACACATGTGCCAGCAACATAGGACAAAAGCCCTCACACTGACCTATGAGCCGTTGAGTTCTTGGGAGGTCTGGCCTCTGGACCAATGGAAGGAGACCGAAACCAACAGACTGTTAACTCCCACTGTTTTGATATAGGCAGTTTTCTAAGATATAGTTAGTTGCTTGCTGAGAGGGAGAGATGGAGACGACTGTGCACTGAGCAACAGGGTGAAGTATGCTGGCTGTAACTGATTCTAATGTAACTGCAACTGCTTCTTTATAACTAACTCTCTAACCATATTTATATATATTATAACTGAATGATATACTGTACATATGTTATTTTGTATGCATACCCTTTTAATATGAAATACATATATATCTGAGCGATGGACCTCAGTATACCATGTGTGTGACTGCTTGCTTTCTCTTAAGGGACCTAGTGTTGCGACATACAGCGCACTTTTATCGTATAATAAGATGCGCCTTGGGTCCGCAGTATATATTAACGGTGGCATTTAAATGTTTATTAGAAATAACTGGAAATTCACAGCCTGCATGCACAAGCGACGGGGCACCAGCAATGAACGAGCGCGGGGCCGTGCATCGTTCATCGCTGGTGTCTACACACTGAAAGATATGAACGGTATCTTATTCATTAATGAACGAGATCGTTCATATCTTTCAGTATTATCGCCCAGTGTGTAGGGCCCATAAGACTAAGGTTTATCCAACAATATCCCATTCATTATGGATGAAATGCTTTACCACCTGCTATGGAAAGAAAACGCTGTTTTGTGTCAGTCCTCAAAACATTTGTGCCGAAATAGATAATATAAATCTGTAAATGGCTGAAGAGATAAGAAGTTTGCACATTAACCGGACCAATAGCAGTCTTCTACTATCCCCAAAGAATGAGAACATGCATCTTCTACACCCATACTAGTTCTTTTAAGATTTCTTCCTTGGCAACAAAGGCTTCTTTCATCCTTGCAAAACATTCCTTAAATTGTTCTAGAGGCTGACTTATTTCTCATTCTTGGAATTGCAGGTTACAAAGAAAAAAACAAAACCTTAAGTCTGACCAAGAAAACTTCCATCACAAGCCACACATTTTATTTTAAGTGACAAGGGAACGTGGCGGTATTTGTTTTTTCCCGAGCTGATCGTGGAAACAGGCGAGTTTAGCAGTTTTACGCTACTAGAGCTGGACGCGACACAAAAAGTGCAGTTTGGCGGGTCACTTCACACATTTCTGCTCCCTAGCATGGAGTGCTGTGAGCAGAAATGTCAGCACTGGCAGCTGTTCCCGCCCAAACTGGGCAACAATTGAATTACTCTTTCAGGCGCCATCTAGTGTCACAGCTGGGGTGAAAAAATAGGATTTTAATTACCTACCATACTGAAGATACTATGAGCGGGAGCAGCTGCAGTAGTTAATAATCCTATTTGCTTTATGCTTAATATATAAACATATGGGTTCATGTGAATAGAGATCCTAATAAGGATACTGTTAACTGCGTAATATTAGCAGTAGAAAGCATTAATTTGACTACAAAGGCACCTACTGCAACTGCCCGTCTTGCTGTAAACCACATGTGACTGTTAGGAATAAGAAATCAATAACGGCACTGCCAATTTCATGGCAGCAGCTATAGGAATTAAGAACTCTCCTTGCTGATATCCCACTGACGTGTTGTACTAAATAAGAACCATTAGAGTGGATACCTAATGGTATATTAAATATGCTTACTCAGCTTCATAACATATGAGGTTACCATATATGAAATAACCGTTATGATACTCTGAATTATGCGGTGCAGCTGCAGTGATTAATAATCCTATATGTCTAATGCTAAATGCATATATGGGTTCATTTAAATAGAGATCTCAATAATAACACTGTGAACTGCGCAATACTAGCAATAGAAAGTAATAATTTGACTACAGAGGCACCACTTATAACTGCAGACTGCACATTGACACGTATATACTGTGCATACTATATTAAGTGTGGCACTATATGATCATACAGGTGCTCCTGTTAGCCCCAATTACTGAATTAATTGACCATACCTAGGTTCTTTTGAGCTGCAGATCTTGTGGAAAACATAATATGGTGGTCTAACAACTTGTGATATTATATCAATAGTATCATTCAGCAGATTCACAGTCTATATTGCCAGTACTTTCTAGGCAACTGTGCCGATATAACACAAGATGTGGGCAGTGTAAGAATTCCAGTTGTCACATTAAAAGATTTGGATCTCACCTCATATATAATTGTTGTACAATAATAAAGTACATAATAAATTATTTTCAGTAATTTAACCATGCAGGCATAATATACAATATCCCAAGGGTAGGATCTTATGGAATCCCCAATAATTATTTAAACACAGCATTTATTTTCTGCTACAGTTATCTATAAATTTATGTATACTTATCAATGAATCTTATTGGATTCAATTACCCACAGATCTCCTAGTGAGGACGTTTGTTTTAAGTATAACATAGCAGGAATTAGTACGGTCCACGCATATTAGGATTACCTTACAATACAAATACAAAATGCACTCGACACACCAGCTTTGTTTTTAATCTTTATTCACTTATTTTCATTCTTTTTCACCTTCCTTACTATCTTTTATTACTTCGCTTGATTCTTAACAAAGGACAATACTAGTCTGAAAAAATTATTTCAATTATATATATATATATATACAATAAACATTGAATGTGGCATTTTTGCCTATATGTGCGAACAATATAGGGATTTTAACGAATTATCAATAAAGAAATTAATTTTAATACAGTAGATATTGGGTTGTGTGCACCGCACAAATAACTGATTTCTTTTTTCTTTCCCCTCCCTTTGGGGATTTGACTTTAGACTCAAAGCTTTGACTGTTCCCAGAATGCACAGCGCCGCCTCCTATATCACCCCGCCTCCCAGCACAGGAGCTCAGTTTTAGTTAACCAGCCCAATGCAGTAGCAGGAAAAGAGACAACGGTTAGTAGCCACATACACCACACTCTCACGACAGGAGAAGCGTCAGCGGCTAATGCCATACCAACCCAAAGAAGCTAAGTGCGTCAGGGTGGGCGCCTTGTGGAGCCCAGTGTACCTCGCAGAAAGAGTTTTAACAAAGGTAAGTTCTTACCATAAAACTCGTTTTCTGCTGTGGGGTACACTGGGCTCCACAAGTCTGGACAATGGGGATGTCCTAAAGCAGTTCCTTATGGGAGTGGACGCACTGTAGCAGGCACAAGAATCCGGCGTCCAAAGGAAGCATCCTGGGAAGTGGCAGTATTGAAGGCATAGAACCTTATGAATGTGTTTACAGAAGACCACGTAGCCGCCTTGCACAATTGTTCAAGGGTCGCGCCACGTTGGGCCGCCCAAGAAGGTCCAACAGACAGAGTAGAATGGGCCGTAATGTGAAAAGGAGCCGACAGACCAGCCTTCACATAAGCATGTGCAATCACCATTCTAATCCATCTGGCCAGGGTCTGCTTGTGAGCAGGCCAGCCACGTTTGTGAAATCCAAACAAAACAAAGAGAATCAGATTTCCTAATAGAAGCAGTTCTCTTCACATAGATACGGAGAGCCCGTACCACATCCAAAGACCGCTCTTTGGGAGACAAAATCAGGAGACACAAAGGCCGGTACCACAATCTCCTGATTAAGGTGGAACGAAGAAACCACCTCAGGTAAATATCCGGGACGAGTCCTAAGAACCTCCCGGTCACGGTGAAAAATCAGATATGGGGAACTACAAGACAAGGCACCCAGATCCGACACTCTTCTAGCAGAGGCAATAGCCAGCAAGAACACCACCTTAAGGGAAAGCCACTTAAGGTCAGCTGAACCCAGGGGTTCAAATGGAGTTTCCTGCAACGCCTCCAAAACCACCGACAAGTCCCAGGGAGCCACAGGCGGGACATAGGGAGGCTGGATACGCAACACACCCTGAGTGAAAGTATGAACATCAGGAAAAGTCGCGATTTTTCTCTGAAACCACACCGACAAGGCAGAAATATGAACCTTGAGGGAGGCCAGACGCAGGCCTAAGTCCAGGCCCTGCTGAAGAAAAGCCAAAAGCTTGGCTGTACTAAACTTGGAAGCGTCATAATTGTTAGATGCGCACCAAACAAAGTAGGAATGCCAGACCTTATGGTAAATCCAAGCAGAGGCCGGTTTCCGGGCCCGCAACATAGTTTTAATGACCTCTTCAGAAAAACCCTTAGCCCTCAAGACGGAAGCTTCAAGAGCAACGCCGTCAAAGACAGCCGGGCTAGGTCCTGGTAGACACAGGGGCCCTGAACAAGGAGGTCTGGGCGTTGTGGAAGTAGAATTGGACGCTCTGACGATAGGCCTTGCACAATGGGGAGAGGAAAGAAGGCTCTTGTGTGGGCGCACTCTTGTGAAGAAAAATATATATTTTTGATAAGATAATTAGGATGAGATGTTAAAACATAACTTTTATTAGCTTTTATTACACAAAAGGTTATTACCGGAAAACTATCCTTCAAAATGCAACATAGAAAGCATCTTGGTAAAATAAAATGTTCTGGTCTCTTATTAGTAAAGAGTGTGTGAAAGGGTGGTAGACATTAGTTGGTCATACCCCCATTCCCCTTGACCAGTACAGACTTGCTGTATTAATGGAACCACAGGGTGGTCGACACAAATTTAATGGCTATGCTCTGATGGCTTGTAGGAAATAAGAGAAATGATCAGAAGTCACTCCTCTCGATATATTACAAGAAAGAAGACGACATGCACCTGTCTAAATTCAGGAATGATAACGGTAAAGGCAGGTATGGTACCTCACGTAGATGGTGCCTGTGAACGACAGGTCTGGAGGTTGTTGGATAGAAAAAAAAAAAAAGAGTGGTGATGCTGCTGTTGGTGTTACTGCCACATAAGTGAGGAAAATCCTGCTCTACAACACCAGGTATTCACAGGTGGTCTCCCTTCCTGGTACTGACCTGGCCCAACGCTGTTTAGCTTCCAAGATCAGACGAGATCGGGCGCTTGCAGCGTGGTATGGTAGTAGAGAATTTTATGTGAGCACCAATGAGAGTGCACCTAGATATGAATAATGAAAATTGAGACCGACAAAAAAGAGGTAGATAAAAGATCGTGTAAATGGGTGGATCTGCTTTTCACGTTAGACCCGATCCAAAATTCCCACTCACGTGGTGCAGTGTACCGGGAATCGTGAATGAGAGTCCACGAAAAAAGTGGTGATCTATCTAAAATAGAATTTGTGAGAGTTACTACTGGAAATCACAGACAGAGAAATTCCTGGCTGCTGGTATATTGAGATTTATCCATACAGATAGCGGTATATAAGAAAAAATGCTGCTGAAACCAGGTGAATAAGTGGTCATGCAGTTTTTAGTAAAAACTCCAGATGGAGTTTGACATTTGTTAAATTGTATGGAGAGGTGTTAAATTCACCGCAGCTGCACCAAAATATATCTGTTGAATAAATGTATCATAGGATATTTGCCTTACAGCCCAAGCTGGGATATACAATGCTATAATAGGTATAAGTTAATTCTATGCATGCATCAATTGCTGTGAGAAGGCAAAAATAGAAATAGATGGAAACCAACACATTCGTGAATGTAACAGATATATGAGTCACATGTATGAGCAGGTAACACTTTAAAGAAATAAGCTGATTTCCAATAGTGTGCTAGATGCTGAATAAATGCTGATGCAGACCTCTGATCAGTCACCCCTATGCTGTACACTCAATACAAAATAATTAAGGCAGTGCTGCTAAGAATTGCAATAGGAGTTGCTATCCGTGGTATGCAGCCACTGGATAGAGGGGCTTACGATTTCACCAGAGTTATGAAGAAGCCAAGAGAGCAAGAAAGGTAAGTATGGCTGGATGCCAAAATGCGGTAGTGTCGACGGGACCCCTGTTCCTGGATGCGGAAGACGCGTTTCGCCCTAGGGCTTGTTCACTTCCGGGTTGACGGAACCCGGAAGTGAACAAGCCCTAGGGCGAAACGCGTCTTCCGCATCCAGGAACAGGGGTCCCGTCGACACTACCGCATTTTGGCATCCAGCCATACTTACCTTTCTTGCTCTCTTGGCTTCTTCATAACTCTGGTGAAATCGTAAGCCCCTCTATCCAGTGGCTGCATACCACGGATAGCAACTCCTATTGCAATTCTTAGCAGCACTGCCTTAATTATTTTGTATTGAGTGTACAGCATAGGGGTGACTGATCAGAGGTCTGCATCAGCATTTATTCAGCATCTAGCACACTATTGGAAATCAGCTTATTTCTTTAAAGTGTTACCTGCTCATACATGTGACTCATATATCTGTTACATTCACGAATGTGTTGGTTTCCATCTATTTCTATTTTTGCCTTCTCACAGCAATTGATGCATGCATAGAATTAACTTATACCTATTATAGCATTGTATATCCCAGCTTGGGCTGTAAGGCAAATATCCTATGATACATTTATTCAACAGATATATTTTGGTGCAGCTGCGGTGAATTTAACACCTCTCCATACAATTTAACAAATGTCAAACTCCATCTGGAGTTTTTACTAAAAACTGCATGACCACTTATTCACCTGGTTTCAGCAGCATTTTTTCTTATATACCGCTATCTGTATGGATAAATCTCAATATACCAGCAGCCAGGAATTTCTCTGTCTGTGATTTCCAGTAGTAACTCTCACAAATTCTATTTTAGATAGATCACCACTTTTTTCGTGGACTCTCATTCACGATTCCCGGTACACTGCACCACGTGAGTGGGAATTTTGGATCGGGTCTAACGTGAAAAGCAGATCCACCCATTTACACGATCTTTTATCTACCTCTTTTTTGTCGGTCTCAATTTTCATTATTCATATCTAGGTGCACTCTCATTGGTGCTCACATAAAATTCTCTACTACCATACCACGCTGCAAGCGCCCGATCTCGTCTGATCTTGGAAGCTAAACAGCGTTGGGCCAGGTCAGTACCAGGAAGGGAGACCACCTGTGAATACCTGGTGTTGTAGAGCAGGATTTTCCTCACTTATGTGGCAGTAACACCAACAGCAGCATCACCACTCTTTTTTTTCTATCCAACAACCTCCAGACCTGTCGTTCACAGGCACCATCTACGTGAGGTACCATACCTGCCTTTACCGTTATCATTCCTGAATTTAGACAGGTGCATGTCGTCTTCTTTCTTGTAATATATCGAGAGGAGTGACTTCTGATCATTTCTCTTATTTCCTACAAGCCATCAGAGCATAGCCATTAAATTTGTGTCGACCACCCTGTGGTTCCATTAATACAGCAAGTCTGTACTGGTCAAGGGGAATGGGGGTATGACCAACTAATGTCTACCACCCTTTCACACACTCTTTACTAATAAGAGACCAGAACATTTTATTTTACCAAGATGCTTTCTATGTTGCATTTTGAAGGATAGTTTTCCGGTAATAACCTTTTGTGTAATAAAAGCTAATAAAAGTTATGTTTTAACATCTCATCCTAATTATCTTATCAAAAATATATATTTTTCTTCACAAGAGTGCGCCCACACAAGAGCCTTCTTTCCTCTCCCCATTGTATTAAAGTTCGCATACTTTCTGGCTCTGGGTGCACCACCAAGTAGGACAAAATTATCATCTATACGTGTATTGCATACAATATTGGAAGGGCTAACTTTTCGCCCCTTCTTTTCCCCTATTTTCTTAGGGTAATCTATTGTCCAAATTTGGTTTTCTCTTCTACATTGTTAGTATTTTTCCCGATTAGTCTATCCGGTGCCGGATCGCCCCAGGTTTCTGGATAGGCCTTGCACGTCTGAGAATCAGTGCTGCCTGGGCCACGCTGGAGATATGAGAAGCAGAATTCCTTTTTCATGCTTGAACTTCCGATTACCCTGGCAAGGAGTGACACCGGAGGGAACACGTACGGCAGCCGAAACCTCCACGGCACCGCCAGCGCATCCACGAATGCTGCTTGAGGATCCCTTGTCCTTGCTCCGAAGACCGGAACCTTGTGATTGTGTCGAGTCGCCATCAGATCCACATCTGGAAGACCCCACCTTTCCATGAGGAGTTGAAACACTTCTGGATGGAGGCCCTACTCGCCAGCATGCACGTCCTGACGACTGAGAAAGTCCGCTTCCCAATTCAGGACTCCCGGAATGAATATCGCCGATATTGCCGGTAGATGGCGTTCTGCCCAACGTAGAATCCGTGAGGCTTCCTTCAATGCCAAACGGCTTCGAGTGCCGCCTTGATGATTTATGTAAGCCACCGTTGTGGCGTTGTCCGACTGTACTTGAACAGGACGGTTCTGAATCAAATGCTGGGCTAGGTCCAATTGAAGACCGCCCGCAACTCCAAAATGTTGATCGAGAGGAAAGATTCCTCCTTGGTCCACCGACCCTGCAAGGAGTGCTGCTCCAGCACCGCGCCCCAACCTCAGACTGGCATCTGTTGTCAACAAGACCCAGTTGGATATCCAGAAGGGACGGCCCCTGCACAATCATTGGTCCTGGAGCCACCAGAGCAGCGATAGATGGACCTCCGGAGTCAAGAAGATCATTTGAGACCTGATCCGGTGAGGCAGGCCGTCCCACTTGGCTAGAATCAGCTTCTGGAGAGGGCGAGAATGGAACAGAGCATACTCCACCATGTCGAATGCTGACACCATGATGCCCAGCACCTGCATCGCCGAATGTATCGACATTTGCGGACGAGAAAGGAAGCAACGAATCCTGTCCTGAAGCTTCAGGACTTTCTCCTGAGACAAGAACAACCTCTGGTTGTGAGTGTCCAACAGCGCTCCCAGGTGCACCATGCTTTGAGCAGGGACCAGGGAGGATTTCTTCCAGTTGATGAGCCACCCGTGGGCTTGTAGAAACCGGACCGTCATATCCAGAGGACGCAGTTGAAGATCTGGGGAATTTGCCAGGATTAACAAGTCGTCCAGATACGGCAGTAACCTGACCCCTTGGCGGCAGAGTACCACCGTCATCACCGCCATAACTTTGGTGAAGACTCGCGGAGCCGTTGCTAAACCAAAAGGTAACGCCCGAAACTGGTTATGAAGGTTGCCAATAGCGACCCTCAGGTATTGTTGATGTGACACTGCTAAAGGAATATGCAGGTAAGCATCCTGTATGTCCAGGGAAAACATGTTGTCCCCAGGTTCCAAGGCCAGAACTATAGAGCGAAGGGTTTCCATACAGAACTTGGAAACCTTCACAAACCTGTTCAGTGCCTTGAGGTTGAGAATGGGCTGGGAGGACCAATTCGGTTTCGGGACTAGAAACAGCGGAGAATAGTATCCCCGGCCTCTCTGAGCAAGAGGCACCTGTACTACGACTCCTGTATCCAGGAGGGTCTGTACCACCGAATGCAGAGTGTTTGCCTTTGTCTGGTCCAACGGGACATCTGTCTGGCAAAATCGATGAGGGGTTCAGTTTTTGAAGGCTATGGCGTAACCTCGAGTGACAACTTCCCGTACCCAGGCATCTGAAGTGGTCTTCAACCATTCCTGGGTATACCCTAGAAGCCGGCCCCCACCCTGGGATCCCCCCCAGGGGGAGGCCCGCCCCGTCATGCGGCAGGCTTAGCGGTCTTGGCAGCTGGCTGACGGGCAGCCCAGGCTCTTTTGGGCTTCGGCTTACCAGGTTTGGAAGTGCGGGCCTGCTTATGGTACGCCTGACCTTTTGCTTTACCTGAAGGATGAAAGGGGCGAAAAGGAAGTACCTTTAGCCTTCGACACAGAAGGAGCGGTATTAGGCAGACAGGCAGTTTTGGCAGTAGCCAAGTCAGCCACTATCTTATTTAAGTCCTCCCCAAACAGAATATCTCCCTTGAAAGGGAGTACCTCCAGGGTTTTTCTAGAGTCTCAGTCACAATATCCGGCGAGCCAGGACTGACGTAGTAGAGGCCTTGGCTGCTCGGATACGGTCATCAGAAGCCGCCTCTTTAATATATCGAGAAGCTGTGACAATATATGACAAGCATTGTTTAGCATGGTCAGAGGAGATTTCAGCTTCTAACTCCAAGGCCCATGCTTCAATAGCCTCAGCAGCCCATGTAGCTGCAATAGTGGGCCTTTGTGCAGCACCCATGAGGGTGTAAATCGCTTTTAGACAACCCTCCACACGTTTATCTGTAGGCTCCTTCAGAGACGTGACGGTAGTGACAAGCAGAGCTGAGGAAACCACCATCCTAGCCACATGTGAGTCCACTGGAGGAGGTGTTTCCCAATTCTTAGACAGCTCTGGCGCGAGGGGATAGCGAGCCAGCATCTTCTTTTGAGGCACAAACTTCGTACCCGGGTTTTCCCAGGGTTCCCGACGTATATCCACTAGGTTATCAGAGTGAGGTAAAACTTGTTTAACCACCTTCTGACGCTTGAACCTATCTGGTTTCTTAGGAGGGACGGATGGCTCGGGATCATCCGTAATCTGCAGAATTAACTTAATAGCCTCCAAAAGGTAAGGAACATCCACATGTGAACTACCCTCCCCATCAGCCGTATCCGAGTCAGAACCTGTGGGGTCAGTGTAAGTGCCGTCCTCATCAGACGAGGTGTCAGTGACAGCAGTGGATTGTGAGGAGAAGAGCGCTCGCTTAGAAGTCCTCTTGGACTTAGGCGAGCGTTGGTCAGACTTCTTTAATTGAGCAGATAAATCGTCCGCCCACGGCGGGTTAGCTGCAGGGACCACATACGGTTGTACCGGCATTGGGGGTTCCATAGGGCGTGTTAGTTTATGAACTAGCGTAGGCAGAAGCGTGGAAAAAGCGGCCCACGGTGGGTCAGTATGTGCCTCTGTTGCCATAGTCCCACTGGGGGCAAGGAGCCCCCAGAACCAGAGCCCACAGCTGCTATACTCTCTTCATATGTGCCTGTGGCTTCAGCAACACCAGCAGTGTGTTCTGCCCCAGAACAGTTACCCTCAGAAGCAGACATGATATAATTTGCAGTATGAGGCAACAGTACAATTAGCAGCACTATATCCCAAACCCAAATCCCTGCGCAGTGTAGTCAGCACTAGCAGAGATAAAGGAGAGATATGGTGACTAGATCACAAAGAAAAATACGTAATACAGTATATCTTTGTGAAAATCCTATATTAGATAACACCTGACGCACCAAGCCCCCTCAGGTTATGAAATATAGGGATAGCAAGTTGAGTGAAAGACACGAAATGGACACCACTCAGCTATCAAATGCACACACAGAAAGTCACAGTTTGTACAATGCAGAGGTTAGGAGGCGGCGCTGTGCATTCTGGGAACAGTCAAAGCTTTGAGTCTGTTGGTGCCTCGGATCAAGATCCTACTCTACACCCCATTGTCCAGACTTGTGGAGCCCAGTGTACCCCGCAGCAGAAATTGATTTGAAAGTTTCTATTATCAGAGTTAACATAGTCAACTGCCAAATGCATTGTCAGAAATATACATAAAGGTTAAGACAGCACATGAAATTATTGTTTTAAAGCAAACACTTACAAGGCATGTTTTGTCTTGTACATGATTGCCGCTTTAAAAGAACGTACGCGTTCGGCCGGGAACCTGTACCTCCGGACAACCTGGTCTTCATTACATCTGGCCTGTTGTGTTTTATCTGTACTACAATGCAAAGTAATGTAATAACATTCAAGTTCCTTTTTTCAGTGTAAAATGAAGACTGAAAACCATGTTTGGTTAAAAGGAAATTGAAATCCGCTTTGCTAACTACAAGTCGTCAAACAAATAATGCTGTTAGGGGTCTATTTATTAAGCCTTAGATGGAGACAAAGTGCACGGAAATAAAACACCATCCAATCAGCTCCTGTCATTTTTCAAACCCAGCCTGTGACATGGCAGTTAGGAGCTGATTGGCTGATACTTTATCTCCGTCCACTTTATCTCCATTCAAGGCTTAGTAAATAGACCCCTTTATCTCTTTTGTACTTAAAAAGTAGATGCCTGCGATGTTAAAGAATGGGGGGAATTCAATTGTTTTGTGGTCGCCGATAGGAGCAATTACATTTTTCTCCCAGGAGGGAATACAATTGGGGTGCAAGGTTTAAGGAGGTAGAAAACCTTGCGTACCTCGCACCCACTTTTGGATTACTGCTGGTACGCACGATCCCGATACCAACGAATTCAAATTTTTTAAAGTGGTCGCAGGGTTTAACAGCACTACAAACCCCACAGCGCATATAAAAAAAAATAAAATAAGAATTTACTTACCGATAATTCTATTTCTCGTAGTCCGTAGTGGATGCTGGGAACTCCGTAAGGACCATGGGGAATAGCGGCTCCGCAGGAGACTGTGCACAAAAGAAAAGCTTTAGGACTACCTGGTGTGCACTGGCTCCTCCCCCTATGACCCTCCTCCAAGCCTCAGTTAGGATACTGTGCCCGGACGAGCGTACACAATAAGGAAGGATTTATGAATCCCGGGTAAAACTCATACCAGCCACACCAATCACACCGTACAACTTGTGATCTGAACCCAGTTAACAGCATGATAACAGAGGAGCCTCTGGATAGATGGCTCACAACAACAATAACCCGATTTAGTTAACAATAACTATGTACAAGTATTGCAGATAATCCGCACTTGGGATGGGCGCCCAGCATCCACTACGGACTACGAGAAATAGAATTATCGGTAAGTAAATTCTTATTTTCTCTGACGTCCTAGTGGATGCTGGGAACTCCGTAAGGACCATGGGGATTATACCAAAGCTCCCAAACGGGCGGGAGAGTGCGGATGACTCTGCAGCACCGAATGAGAGAACTCAAGGTCCTCCTCAGCCAGGGTATCAAATTTGTAGAATTTAGCAAACGTGTTTGCCCCTGACCAAGTAGCTGCTCGGCAAAGTTGTAAAACCGAGACCCCTCGGGCAGCCGCCCAAGATGAGCCCACCATCCTCGTGGAATGGGCTTTTACAGATTTTGGCTGTGGCAGGCCTGCCACCGAATGTGCAAGCTGAATTGTACTACAAATCCAGCGAGCAATAGTCTGCTTAGAAGCAGGAGCACCCAGCTTGTTGGGTGCGTACAGGATAAACAGAGTCAGATTTTCTGACTCCAGCCGTCCTGGAAACATATATTTTCAGGGCCCTGACAACGTCCAGCAACTTGGAGTCCTCCAAGTCCCTAGTAGCCGCAGGTACCACAATAGGCTGGTTCAAGTGAAACGCTGAAACCACCTTAGGGAGAAATTGAGGACGAGTCCTCAATTCTGCCCTGTCCGTATGAAAAATCAGGTAAGGGCTTTTACAGGATAAAGCCGCCAATTCTGACACACGCCTGGCCGAAGCCAGGGCCAACAGCATGACCACTTTCCATGTGAGATATTTTAAGTCCACAGTGTTGAGTGGTTCAAACCAATGTGATTTTAGGAAACCCAAAACAACATTCAGATCCCAGGGTGCCACTGGAGGCACAAAAGGAGGCTGTATATGTAGCACTCCCTTAACAAACGTCTGGACTTCAGGCACTGAAGCCAGTTCTCTTTGAAAGAAAATCGACAGGGCCGAAATCTGGACCTTAATGGATCCTAATTTTAGGCCCATATACACTCCTGCTTGCAGGAAATGCAGGAATCGACCCAGTTGAAATTCCTCCGTCGGGGCCTTTTTGGCCTCGCACCACGCAACATATTTCCGCCAGATGCGGTGATAATGCTTTGCGGTTACATCCTTTCTGGCTTTTATCAAAGTAGGGATGACTTCGTCTGGAATGCCTTTTTCCTTTAGGATCCGGCGTTCAACCGCCATGCCGTCAAACGCAGCCGCGGTAAGTCTTGGAACAGACAGGGTCCCTGCTGGAGCAGGTCCCTTCTCAGAGGTAGAGGCCACGGGTCCTCTGTGAGCATTTCTTGAAGTTCCGGGTACCAAGTCCTTCTTGGCCAATCCGGAGCCACGAGAATAGTTCTTACTCCTCCCCGCCGTATAATTCTCAGCACCTTGGGTATGAGAGGCAGAGGAGGGAACACATACACTGACTGGTACACCCACGGTGTTACCAGAGCGTCCACAGCTATTGCTTGAGGGTCCCTTGACCTGGCGCAATACCTGTCCAGTTTTTTGTTGAGGCGGGACGCCATCATGTCCACCTTTGGTTTTTCCCAACGGTTTACAATCATGTGGAAGACTTCTGGGTGAAGTCCCCACTCTCCCGGGTGGAGGTCGTGCCTGCTGAGGAAGTCTGCTTCCCAGTTGTCCACTCCCGGAATGAACACTGCTGACAGTGCTATCACATGATTTTCCGCCCAGCGAAGAATCCTTGCAGCTTCTGCCATTTCCCTCCTGCTTCTTGTGCCGCCCTGTCTGTTTACGTGGGCGACTGCCGTGATGTTGTCCGACTGGATCAGCACCGGCTGACCTTGAAGCAGAGGCCTTGCTTGGCTTAGAGCATTGTAAATGGCCCTTAGCTCCAGGATATTTATGTGAAGTGATGTCTCCAGGCTTGACCACAAGCCCTGGAAATTTTTTCCCTGTGTGACTGCTCCCCAGCCTCGCAGGCTGGCATCTGTGGTCACCAGGACCCAGTCCTGAATGCCGAATCTGTGGCCCTCTAGAAGATGAGCACTCTGCAACCACCACAGGAGAGACACCCTTGTCCTTGGGGACAGGGTTATCCGCTGATGCATCTGAAGATGCGATCCGGACCATTTGTCCAGCAGGTCCCACTGGAATGTTCTTGCGTGGAATCTGCCGAATGGGATTGCTTCGAAGGAAGCCACCATTTTTCCCAGGACCCTTGTGCATTGATGCACTGATACTTGGCCTGGTTTTAAGAGGTTTCTGACTAGCTCGGATAACTCCCTGGCTTTCTCTTCTGGGAGAAACACCTTTTTCTGGACTGTGTCCAGGATCATCCCTAGGAATAGAAGACGTGTCGTCGGGATCAGCTGCGATTTTGAGATATTGAGAATCCAACCGTGCTGCCGCAGCACTACTTGAGATAGTGCTACTCCGACTACCAACTGTTCCCTGGATCTTGCCCTTATCAGGAGATCGTCCAAGTAAGGGATAATTAAAACTCCTTTCCTTCGAAGTATCATCATCATTTCGGCCATTACTTTGGTAAAGACCCGGGGTGCCGTGGACAATCCAAAACTGCAGCGTCTGAAACTGATAGTTGCAGTTCTGTACCACAAACCTGAGGTACCCTTGGTGAGAAGGGTAAATTGGGACATGGAGGTAAGCATCCTTGATGTCCAGAGACACCATATAATCCCCTTCTTCCAGGTTCGCGATCACCGCTCTGAGTGATTCCATCTTGAATTTGAACCTCTGTATGTAAGTGTTCAAAGATTTTAGATTTAAAATAGGTCTCACCGAGCCGTCCGGCTTCGGTACCACAAACAGCGTGGAATAATACCCCTTTCCCTGTTGCAGGAGGGGTACCTTGATTATCACCTGCTGGGAATACAGCTTGTGAATGGCTTCCAATACCGCCTCCCTGTCGGAGGGAGACGTCGGTAAGGCAGACTTTAGGAAACGGCGAGGGGGAGACGTCTCGAATTCCAATTTGTACCCCTGAGATACTACCTGAAGGATCCAGGGGTCCACTTGTGAGTGAGCCCACTGTGCGCTGAAATTCTTGAGACGGGCCCCCACCGTGCCTGAGTCCGCCTGTAGTGCCCCAGCGTCATGCTGAGGACTTGGCAGAAGCGGGAGAGGACTTCTGTTCCTGGGAACTGGCTGTTTGCTGCAGCCTTTTTCCTCTCCCTCTGCCCCGGGGCAGAAATGAGGAGCCTTTTGCCCGCTTGCCCTTATGGGGCCGAAAGGACTGCGCCTGATAATACGGCGTCTTATTATGTTGAGAGGCTACCTGGGGTAAAAATTTGGATTTCCCAGCAGTTGCCGTGGACACCAGGTCTGATAGACCTACCCCAAATAACTCCTCCCCTTTATAAGGCAATACTTCCATATGCCTTTTGGAATCAGCATCACCTGACCACTGCCGCGTCCATAACCCTCTTCTGGCGGATATGGACAGCGCACTTACTCTTGATGCCAGTCGGCAAAATATCCCTCTGTGCATCACGCATATATAAAAATGCATCTTTTAAATGCTCTATAGTCAGTAATATACTGTCCCTATCCAGGGTATCAATATTTTCAGTCAGGGAATCCGACCAAGCCACCCCAGCACTGCACATCCAGGCTGAGGCGATTGCTGGTCGCAGTATAACACCCGTGTGAGTGTATATACATTTTAGGATATTCTCCTGCTTTCTGTCAGCAGGTTCCTTAAGGGCGGCCGTATCAGGAGACGGCAGTGCCACCTGTTTAGACAAGCATGTGAGCGCTTTGTCCACCCTAGGGGGTGTTTCCCAACGTGCCCTATCCTCTGGCGGGAAAGGGTATGATGCCAATAACCTTTTAGGAATTATCATTGTTTTATCGGGAGAAACCCACGCTTCATCACACACTTCATTTAATTCCTCAGATGCAGGAAAAACTACAGGTAGTCTTTTCTCACCAAACATAATACCCTTTTTAACGGTACTTGTACTATCAGAAATGTGTAAAACATTTTTCATTGCCTCAATCATGTAACGTGTGGCCCTACTGGAAGTCACATTCGTCTCTTCATCGTCGACACTGGAGTCAGTATCCGTGTCGGCGTCTGTATCTGCCATCTGTGATATCGGGCGTTTAAGCGCCCCTGATGGTCTTTGAGATGCCTGGACAGGCACAAGCTGAGTAGCCGGCTGTCCCATGTCATCAAACTGCTTTTGTAAAGAGCTGACACTTTCACGTAATTCCTTCCATAAGCCCATCCACTCAGGTGTCGACCCCCTAGGGGGTGACATCTCCACTACAGGCAATTGCTCCGCCTCCACATCATGTTCCTCCTCATACATGTCGACACAGCCGTACCGACACACAGCACACACACAGGGAATGCTCTGATAGAGGACAGGACCCCACTAGCCCTTTGGGGAGACAGAGGGAGAGTACCAGCAGGTCTCACTGAAAATAAAAAACCTAAAACTAACTTTTTCTAAGAAGCTCAGGAGAGCCCCCTAGATTGCACCCAGCTCGGTCGGGCACAAAAATCTAACTGAGGCTTGGAGGAGGGTCATAGGGGAAGGAGCCAGTGCACACCAGGTAGTCCTAAAGCTTTTCTTTTGTGCCCAGTCTCCTGCGGAGCCGCTATTCCCCATGGTCCTTACGGAGTTCCCAGCATCCACTAGGACGTCAGAGAAAGAAAAAAAACAACACACCTACCCGATCGATGTTCTCCTGGGCTCCCCTACATCTTGCCGCTGGGGAGGGGGGCTACTGGAAGTTCCGTGGGCTGCTGGTAGGCGCAAGGGCTACTGGGAGATGTAGTTTTCCCAGCAGTCAGCTCTGAAGGGGGTTTACATACAAAGAGGGACACTAAAATACATGCATACAAACCTAACACACTTGAAAACACTTACACACACTCCACTCACCGCGGCTGCAGGGGACCGGCTCCCGATGCTGGAAGAAGATCCCGCTTCGGAAGGTGAGTTATTACTAAACTAATTAAGCTAACTGGAAACTAACAATTGCTTAATTAGTCCTCGGGGAATGCCGCCGGGGTCCCAAAGAAAGTCAGTGATTTTTTCCTAAGAATAACGATTTCAGGAAAAATCAGACCTGCTGTGGAGGTGCAAGAAGAAAAAAAAGACGCATCTGGGGATAATGGAATACCAATTTTTATTTTATTTCCTGCATGCAATTAGTCCCCCTCCCTTTAGGTGCGAGTACCGCGTGTGCACACTAAGTAGTATTGGGTTTAGTCGCGCTAAGCTGTTAAACCCTGTTTGGGCTCTCAAAGTGCCGACTTATCGCACATTTCGGCTCACCACATCAGAAAGCTGCAAGTTAAAATGTTGTGTCCCCACGTGCCCTCCCCCAACCCAAACATCCAAACAGAGCAACAACTTAACTGCTCCATCAGGCACCAACTAGTGGCAGCTGCGGGGTAAAAACCGAATCGCCCCCACAAATGTTAATCGCAAAACGCAATGCACAGCGTTACACCTGATATATACATACTTAGCACAGAACTGTAACACTGATGGCAGTACGATCACTTTACATAGCAATAAAAGGGGACAACAGCTACAGCTCCGTGCTTGAGCTTGCATGTGTGCATTGGTAAAGAGAAATCTAATTGGCCTAGTTGTGATACAATCAGTACAGTGGAATGATAATGGACCCATCAACTGAATCAATGCTCAGAATACACTCCTATTCTAAAGGGCCCTACACACTGGCAAATAACACTACACAATATGAATGTTCTCGTTCATTAATGAACAAGAACTCGTTCATATCATGCAGTGTGTAGGCACCAACGATGAACGATACGCAGCCCCACGCTCGTTCATCGTTGGTGCCCCGTCGCTTATGCATGCAGGCCAATATGGACGAGATTGTCCATATTAGCATGCATTGCTATGGAGCCGGGGTGACGGAGGGAGTGAAGAAACTTCACTCCCCCCGTCACCTCACCCCCACCAGGGTCACACGTCTGCCGTTACGGCGGTCGAACAGCTCAGTGGCGGGTCGCCCAGTCTGTAGGGCCCTTAACACTGAAGTAGTTGATTACCAGATATTTTATATGATAATGTACATTTTAACGCAACCAACAAACTGACTTACAACATATGGTCTGATGTTCCCTGAACCATTACTGCCACTAAAATGCACTAAACCATACAATGACTGGATACCACCACATATAATCATAAAACAAATGTAGATTATTTGTTTTTAAATAGAGCAACAGATTTTTCTATGGAAGAAGCACATGCTGATCATTTTTGCAAATTGAATTACACTTTCATAAGTGGAGCACAGAGAAAATGTGAAAAAATTCAAGCTAAATTATTTTAAAAAATTTCTTACTAATTTTTCTGTATTTTACTCACCACTGTGGTAAAAATATCTGTTGTCACCACATCCCCCCCCCCCCCCCCCACCGACTCTCCTCCCTTGTGTTGGAGTGTATTCCTCCATTTTTGTTTGTACTCTACTTTTGAGATCTCCCTCCAGTGCATATGTGGAGCTTTCCTCCTACTCACGTATGCCATAATTCGTGCCAATTGCTAAGCAGACACAGGGGTAGATCAATAAGAGCCATTATGACCATGATGGATGTGATTTTAATTATGGAGGAAACTTTAAGGCAGAGCACTTTTTCTCTGAAGATAAAAAAAAAAATAAGATTTTACTTACCGATAAATCTATTTCTCGTAGTCCGTAGTGGATGCTGGGACTCCGTCAGGACCATGGGGATTAGCGGCTCCGCAGGAGACAGGGCACAAAAATAAAAGCTTTAGGACTAGGTGGTGTGCACTGGCTCCTCCCCCTATGACCCTCCTCCAAGCCTCAGTTAGGATACTGTGCCCGGACGAGCGTACACAATAAGGAAGGATTTTGAATCCCGGGTAAGACTCATACCAGCCACACCAATCAACCTGTGATCTGAACCCAGTTAACAGTATGACAAACGTAGGAGCCTCTGAACAGACGGCTCACAACAATAACAACCCGATTTTTTTGTAACAATAACTATGTACAAGTATTGCAGACAATCCGCACTTGGGATGGGCGCCCAGCATCCACTACGGACTACGAGAAATAGATTTATCGGTAAGTAAAATCTTATTTTCTCTGACGTCCTAGTGGATGCTGGGACTCCGTCAGGACCATGGGGATTATACCAAAGCTCCCAAACGGGCGGGAGAGTGCGGATGACTCTGCAGCACCGAATGAGAGAACTCCAGGTCCTCTTTAGCCAGGGTATCAAATTTGTAGAATTTTACAAACGTGTTCTCCCCCGACCACGTAGCTGCTCGGCAGAGTTGTAATGCCGAGACCCCTCGGGCAGCCGCCCAAGATGAGCCCACCTTCCTTGTGGAATGGGCCTTGATAGATTTAGGCTGTGGCAGGCCTGCCACAGAATGTGCAAGTTGAATTGTGCTACAAATCCAACGAGCAATCGTCTGCTTAGAAGCAGGAGCACCCAGCTTGTTGGGTGCATACAGTATAAACAGCGAGTCAGATTTTCTGACTCCAGCCGTCCTTGAAATATATATTTTCAATGCCCTGACCACGTCCAGCAACTTGGAATCCTCCAAATCGCTAGTAGCCGCAGGCACCACAATAGGCTGGTTCAGGTGAAACCACCTTAGGCAGAAACTGAGGACGCGTCCGCAGTTCTGCCCTGTCCGAATGGAAAATCAGATATGGGCTTTTATACGATAAAGCCGCCAATTCTGACACTCTCCTGGCTGAAGCCAGGGCCAGTAGCATGGTTACTTTCCATGTAAGATATTTCAAATCCACCGATTTGAGTGGCTCAAACCAATGGGATTTGAGAAAATCCAAAACTACATTAAGATCCCACGGAGCCACTGGGGGCACAACCGGGGGCTGTATATGTAGTACTCCTTTTACAAAAGTCTGGACTTCAGGAACTGAAGCCAATTCTTTCTGGAAGAAAATCGACAGGGCCGAAATTTGAACCTTAATGGACCCTAATTTGAGGCCCATAGACAATCCTGTTTGCAGGAAATGTAGGAATCGCACCACGCAACATATTTTCTCCAAATGCGGTGATAATGGCTTTTACCAGGGTAGGGATGACCTCTTCCGGAATGCCTTTTTCCCTTAGAATTCGGCGTTCAACCGCCATGCCGTCAAACGCAGCCGCGGTAAGTCTTGGAATAGACACGGTCCCTGCTGAAGCAGGTCCCGTCTTAGAGGTAGAGGCCACGGATCTTCCGTGAGCATCTCCTGAAGTTCCGGGTACCAAGTTCTTCTTGGCCAATCCGGAGCCACGAGTATCGTTCTTACTCCCCTTTGCCGTATAATTCTCAGTACTTTTGGTATGAGAGGCAGAGGAGGAAACACATACACTGACTGGAACACCCACGGTGTTACCAGAGCGTCCACAGCTATTGCCTGAGGGTCTCTTGACCTGGCGCAATACCTGTCCAGTTTTTTGTTGAGGCGGGACGCCATCATATCCACCTTTGGTTTTTCCCAACGGTTCACAATCATGTGGAAGACTTCTGGATGAAGTCCCCACTCTCCCGGGTGTAGATCGTGTCTGCTGAGGAAGTCCGCTTCCCAGTTGTCCACTCCCGGAATGAACACTGCTGACAGTGCTGTCACATGATCTTCCGCCCAGCGAAGAATCCTTGCAGCTTCTGCCATTGCCCTCCTGCTTCTTGTGCCGCCCTGTCTGTTTACGTGGGCGACTGCCGTGATGTTGTCCGACTGGATCAACACCGGCTGACCCTGAAGCAGGGGTTTTGCCAGGCTTAGAGCATTGTAAATCGCTCTTAGCTCCAGGATATTTATGTGAAGAGACATCTCCAGGCTTGACCACACTCCCTGGAAGTTTCTTCCCTGTGTGACCGCTCCCCAGCCTCTCAGACTGGCATCCGTGGTCACCAGGACCCAGTCCTGTATGCCGAATCTGCGGCCCTCTAACAGATGAGCACTCTGCAACCACCACAGAAGAGACACCCTTGTCCGTGGAGACAAAGTTATCCGCTGATGCATCTGCAGATGCGATCCGGACCATTTGTCCAGCAGATCCCACTGAAAAGTTTGTGCGTGGAATCTGCCGAATGGAATCGCTTCGTAAGAAGCCACCATTTTTCCCAGGACTCTTGTGCATTGATGCACAGACACTTTTCCTGGTTTTAGGAGGTTCCTGACAAGTTCGGATAACTCCCTGGCTTTCTCCTCCGGAAGAAACACCTTTTTCTGAACCGTGTCCAGAATCATTCCCAGGAACAGCAGACGTGTCGTCGGGGCACGTGAGATTTTGGAAAATTCAGAATCCACCCGTGCTGTTGCAGCACTACTTGGGTTAGTGCTACTACGTCCTCCAGCTGTTCTCTGGACCTTGCCCTTATCAGGAGATCGTCCAAGTAAGGGATAATTAATACGCCTTTTCTTCGCAGAAGAAACATCATTTCGGCCATTACCTTGGTAAAGACCCGAGGTGCCGTGGACAATCCAAACTGCAGCGTCTGAAACTGATAATGACAGTTTTGCACCACGAACCTGAGGTACCCTTGATGTGAAGGGCAAATTGGGACATGCAGGTAAGCATCCTTGATGTCCAGGGACGCCATAAAGTCCCCTTCTTCCAGACTCGCTATCACTGCTCTGAGTGACTCCATCTTGAACTTGAATTTTTGTATGTACAGGTTCAAAGATTTCAGATTTAGAATAGGTCTTACCGAGCCGTCCGGCTTCGGTACCACAAATAGTGTGGAATAATACCCCTTTCCCTGTTGTAGGAGGGGTACCTTGACTATCACCTGCTGAGAATACAGCTTGTGAATGGCTTCCAATACCGTCGCCCTGTCTGAGGGAGACGTTGGCAGAGCAGACTTTAGGAACCGGCGAGGGGGAGACTTCTCGAATTCCAACCTGTAACCCTGAGATACTACCTGCAGGATCCAGGGGTCCACCTGTGAGTGAGCCCACTGTGCGCTGAAATTCTTGAGTCGACCCCCCACCGCCCCTGAGTCCGCTTGTAAAGCCCCAACGTCATGCTGAGGGCTTTGCAGAAGCCGGGGAGGGCTTCTGCTCCTGGGAGGGAGCTGCTTGGTGCACTCTCTTACCCTTTCCTTTGCCTCGGGGCAGATATGACTGTCCTTTTGCCCGCTTGTTCTTATAGGAACGAAAGGACTGCGGCTGAAAAGACGGTGTCTTTTTCTGTTGGGAGGGGACCTGAGGTAAAAAGGTGGATTTCCCGGCTGTTGCCGTGGCCACCAAATCCGATAGACCGACCCCAAATAATTCCTCCCCTTTATACGGCAATACTTCCATATGCCGTTTGGAATCCGCATCACCTGACCACTGTCGCGTCCATAAACTTCTTCTGGCAGATATGGACATCGCACTTACTCTCGATGCCAGAGTGCAAATATCCCTCTGAGCATCTCGCATATAAAGAAAAGCATCCTTTAATTGCTCTATAGTCAATAAAATACTGTCCCTATCCAGGGTATCAATATTTTCAGTCAGGGAATCCGACCAAACCACCCCAGCACTGCACATCCATGCTGAGGCGATGGCTGGTCGCAGTATAACACCAGTATGAGTGTATATACTTTTCAGGGTAGTTTCCAGCCTCCTATCAGCTGGATCCTTGAGGGCGGCCGTTTCAGGAGACGGTAACGCCACTTGTTTTAATAAGCGTGTGAGTGCCTTATCCACCCTAGGGGGTGTTTCCCAGCGCGCCCTAACCTCTGGCGGGAAAGGATATAATGCCAATAACTTCTTTGAAATTAGCAGTTTTCTATCGGGGTTAACCCACGCTTCATCACACACTTCATTCAATTCCTCTGATTCAGGAAAAACTACAGGTAGTTTTTTCAGACCCCACATAATACCCCTTTTTGTGGTACTTGCAGTATCAGAGATATGCAAAGCCTCCTTCATTGCCGTGATCATATAACGTGTGGCCCTACTGGAAAATACGTTTGTTTCTTCACCGTCGACACTAGATTCGGTGTCCGTGTCTGGGTCTGTGTCGACCGACTGAGGTAAAGGGCGTTTTACAGCCCCTGACGGTGTCTGAGACGCCTGGACAGGTACTAACTGGTTTGCCGGCCGTCTCATGTCGTCAACTGATTTTTGTAACGTGCTGACATTATCACGTAATTCCATAAACAAAGCCATCCATTCCGGTGTCGACTCCCTAGGGGGTGACATCACCATTACCGGCAATTGCTCCGCCTCCACACCAACATCGTCCTCATACATGTCGACACACACGTACCGACACACAGCAGACACAGGGAATGCTCTTATCGAAGACAGGACCCCACTAGCCCTTTGGGGAGACAGAGGGAGAGTTTGCCAGCACACACCCAAGCGCTATAAATATATAGGAACAACCCTACAGAAGTGTTGTTTCCTTTATAGCAGCTTAATATATCAATATCGCCAAAAAAGTGCCCCCCTCTCTGTTTTTTTACCCTGTTTCTGTAGTGCAGTGCAGGGGAGAGTCCTGGGAGCCTTCCTCGCAGCGGAGCTGTGCAGGAAAATGGCGCTGTGTGCTGAGGAGATAGGCCCCGCCCCCTATTTCGGCGGGCTCTTCTCCCGGTGTTTGTGAGACCTGGCAGGGGTTAAATACATCCATATAGCCCCAGGGGCTATATGTGATGTATTTTTAGCCAGAACAAGGTATTATCATTGCTGCCCAGGGCGCCCCCCCCCAGCGCCCTGCACCCTCAGTGACCGCTGGTGTGAAGTGTGCTGACAACAATGGAGCACAGCGGCAGTGCTGTGCGCTACCTCATGAAGACTGAAAAGTCTTCTGCCGCCGGTTTCTGGACCTCTTCACTTTTCGGCATCTGCAAGGGGGTCAGCGGCGCGGCTCCGGGACCGGACTCCATGGCTGGGCCTGTGTTCGATCCCTCTGGAGCTAATGGTGTCCAGTAGCCTAAGAAGCCAATCCATCCTGCACGCAGGTGAGTTCACTTCTTCTCCCCTAAGTCCCTCGTTGCAGTGAGCCTGTTGCCAGCAGGACTCACTGAAAATAAAAAACCTAATAACTTTTTCTAAGCAGCTCTTTAGGAGAGCCACCTAGATTGCACCCTGCTCGGACGGGCACAAAAACCTAACTGAGGCTTGGAGGAGGGTCATAGGGGGAGGAGCCAGTGCACACCACCTAGTCCTAAAGCTTTTATTTTTGTGCCCTGTCTCCTGCGGAGCCGCTAATCCCCATGGTCCTGACGGAGTCCCAGCATCCACTAGGACGTCAGAGAAATAAGAATTTACTTACCGATAATTCTATTTCTCATAGTCCGTAGTGGATGCTGGGAACTCCGTAAGGACCATGGGGAATAGCGGCTCCGCAGGAGACTGGGCACAAAAGTAAAAGCTTTTAGGTCACCTGGTGTGCACTGGCTCCTCCCCCTATGACCCTCCTCCAAGCCTCAGTTAGGATACCGTGCCCGGACGAGCGTACATAATAAGGAAGGATCTTGAATCCCGGGTAAGACTCATACCAGCCACACCAATCACACCGTACAACTTGTGATCTGAACCCAGTTAACAGTATGATAAACGTAGGAGCCTCTGAAAAGATGGCTCAACAAAAAACAACCCGATTTTTGTAACAATACCTATATACAAGTATTGCAGACAATCCGCACTTGGGATGGGCGCCCAGCATCCACTACGGACTATGAGAAATAGAATTATCGGTAAGTAAATTCTTATTTTCTCTGACATCCTAGTGGATGCTGGGAACTCCGTAAGGACCATGGGGATTATACCAAAGCTCCCAAACGGGCGGGAGAGTGCGGATGACTCTGCAGCACCGAATGAGAGAACTCCAGGTCCTCCTCAGCCAGGGTATCGAATTTGTAAAATTTAGCAAACGTGTTTGCCCCTGACCAAGTAGCTGCTCGGCAAAGTTGTAAAGCCGAGACCCCTCGGGCAGCCTTTCCTTGTGGAATGGGCTTTTACAGATTTTGGCTGTGGCAGGCCTGCCACAGAATGTGCAAGCTGAATTGTACTACAAATCCAACGAGCAATCGTCTGCTTAGAAGCAGGAGCACCCAGCTTGTTGGGTGCATACAGGATAAACAGCGAGTCAGATTTTCTGACTCCAGCCGTCCTGGAAACATATTTTCAGGGCCCTGACTACGTCCAGCAACTTGGAGTCCTCCAAGTTCCTAGTAGCCGCAGGTACCACAATAGGCTGGTTCATGTGAAACGCTGAAACCACCTTAGGGAGAAATTGAGGGCGAGTCCTCAGTTCTGCCCTGTCTGAATGAATAAATTAGGTAAGGGCTTTTATATGATAAAGCCGCCAATTCAGAGACACGCCTGGCTGAAGCCAGGGCTAACAGCATGACCACTTTCCATGTGAGATATTTCAATTCCACAGTGGTGAGTGGTTCAAACCAATGTGATTTTAGGAGACTCAACACTACATTGAGATCCCAAGGTGCCGCTGGAGGCACAAAAGGAGGCTGTATATGCAGTACCCCTTTGACAAACGTCTGAACTTCAGGCACTGAAGCCAGTTCTTTTTGGAAGAAGATTGACAGGGCCGAAATTTGAACCTTAATGGACCCTAATTTTAGGCCCATAGATAGTCCTGTTTGCAGGGAATGCAGGAAACGACCCAGTTGAAATTCCTCTGTAGGGGCCTTCTTGGCCTCACACCACGCAACATATTTCCGCCAAATGCGGTGATAATGTTTTGCGGTTACATCCTTTCTGGCCTTGACCAGGGTAGGGATGACTTCATCTGGAATGCCTTTTTCCTTCAGGATCCGGCGTTCAACCTCCATGCCGTCAAACGCAGCCGCGGTAAGTCTTGGAACAGACAAGGTCCCTGCTGGAGCAGGTCCTTTCTGAGAGGTAGAGGCCACGGGTCCTCCGTGAGCATCTCTTGAAGTTCCGGGTACCAAGTCCTTCTTGGCCAATCCGGAGCCACGAGTATAGTTCTTACTCCTCTCCTTCTTATGATTCTCAGTACTTTGGGTATGAGAGGCAGAGGAGGGAACACATACACTGACTGGTACACCCACGGTGTTACCAGAGCGTCCACCGCTATTGCCTGAGGGTCCCTTGACCTGGCGCAATATCTGTCTAGTTTCTTGTTGAGACGAGACGCCATCATGTCCACCTTTGGTTTTTCCCAACGGTTTACAATCACGTGGAAGACTTCTGGGTGAAGTCCCCACTCCCCCGGGTGGAGGTCGTGTCTGCTGAGGAAGTCTGCTTCCCAGTTGTCCACTCCCGGAATGAACACCGCTGACAGTGCTGTCACATGATTTTCCGCCCAGCGAAGAATTCTTGCAGCTTCTGCCATTGCCCTCCTGCTTCTTGTGCCGCCCTGTCTGTTTACGTGGGCGACTGCCGTGATGTTGTCCGATTGGATCAAAACCGACTGACCCTGAAGCAGAGGCCTTGCTTGACTTAGGGCATTGTAAATTGCCCTTAGTTCCAGGATATTTATGTGAAGAGACGTTTCCATGCTTGACCACAAGCCCTGGAAGTTTCTTCCCTGTGTGACTGCTCCCCAGCCTCTCAGGCTGGCATCCGTGGTCACCAGAATCCAGTCCTGAATGCCGAATCTGCAGCCCTCTAGAAGATGAGCACTCTGCAACCACCACAGGAGAGACACCCTTGTCCTTGGAGATAGGGTTATCCGCTGATGCATCTGAAGATGCGATCCGGACCATTTGTCCAGCAGATCCCACTGAAACGTTCTTGCATGGAATCTTCCGAATGGAATCGCTTCGTAAGAAGCCACCATCTTTCCCAGGACCCTTGTTCATTGATGCACTGACACTTGTCCTGGTTTCAGGAGGTTCCTGACTAGCTCGGATAACTCCCTGGCCTTCTCCTCCGGGAGAAACACCTTTTTCTGGACTGTGTCCAGAATCATCCCTAGGAACAGTAGACGTGTTGTTGGAATCAGCTGCGATTTTGGAATATTTAGAATCCACCCGTGCTGACGTAGCACCACCTGCTACTCCGACCTCTAACTGTTCCCTGGACCTTGCCCTTATCAGATGATCGTCCAAGTAAGGGATAATTAAGACGCCTTTTCTTCGAAGAAGAATCATCATTTCGGCCATTACCTTGGTAAAGACCCGTACTGCCGTGGACAACCCAAACGGCAGCGTCTGAAACTGATGACAGTTCTGTACCACAAACCTGAGGTACCCTTGGTGAGAAGGGTAGATTGGGACATGGAGATAAGCATCTTTGATGTCCAGAGACACCATATAGTCCCCTTCTTCCAGGTTCGCTATCACTGCTCTGAGTGATTCCATCTTGAATTTGAACCTTTTTATGTAAGTGTCCAATGATTTCAGATTTAAAATCGGTCTCACCGAGCCGTCCGGCTTCGGTACCACAAACAGCGTGGAATAATACCCCTTTTCCTGTTGTAGGAGGGGTACCTTGATTATCACCTGCTGGGAATACAGCTTGTGAATAGCTTCCAATACTGCCTCCCTGTCGGAGGGAGACGTTGGTAGAGCAGACTTCAGGTACCGGCGAGGGGGAGATGTCTCGAATTCCAGTTTGTACCCCTGTGATACTACCTGCAGGATCCAGGGGTCCACTTGCGAGTGAGCCCACTGCGCGTTAAAATTTTTGAGACGGGCCCCCACCGTGCCTGAGTCCGCTTGTAAAGCCCCAGCGTCATGCTGAAGACTTGGCAGAAGCGGGGGAGGGCTTCTGATCCTGGGAAGAGGCTGCTTGCTGCAGTCTATTTCCCCTTCCTCTGCCCCGGGGCAGAAATGAGTGGCCTTTTGCCCGCTTGCCCTTATGGGGACGAAAGGACTGAGTTTGAAAAGACGGTGTCTTTTTCTGCTGAGAGGTGACCTGGGGTAAAAAGGTGGATTTCCCAGCCGTCGCCGTGGCCACCAGGTCTGATAGACCGACCCCAAATAACTCCTCCCCTTTATACGGCAAAACTTCCATATGCCGTTTTGAATCCGCATCACCTGACCACTGTCGTGTCCATAAACTTCTTCTGGCAGAAATGGACAACGCACTTACTCTTGATGCAAGGGTGCAAATATCCCTCTGTGCATCTCGCATATATAGTAATGCATCCTTTAAATGCTCTATAGTCAATAATATACTGTCCCTATCCAGGGTATCAATATTTTCAGTCAGGGAATCCGACCAAGCCACTCCAGCACTGCACATCCAGGCTGAGGCGATTGCTGGTCGTAGTATAACACCAGTATGTGTGTATATACCTTTTAGGATATTTTCCAGCTTTCTATCAGCTGGTTCCTTGAGGGCGGCCGTATCAGGAGACGGTAACGCCACTTGTTTTGATAAGCGTGTGAGCGCCTTATCTACCCTAGGGGGTGTTTCCCAACGCGCCCTAACCTCTGGCGGGAAAGGGTATAATGCCAATAATTTATTAGAAATCAGCAGTTTTTTATCGGGGGAAACCCACGCTTTGTCACACACCTCATTTAATTCATCTGATTCAGGAAAAACTATGGGTAGTTTTTTCACACCCCACATAATACCCTTTTTTGTGGTACTTGTAGTATCAGAAATGTTCAAAGCCTCCTTCATTGCCGTGATCATGTAACGTGTGGCCCTACTGGACATTACGTTTGTCTCGTCACCGTCGACACTGGAGTCAGTATCCGTGTCTGGGTCTGTGTCGACCATCTGAGGTAACGGGCGCTTTAGAGCCCCTGACGGTGTTTGAGACGCCTGGACAGGCACTAACTGATTTGCCGGCTGTCTCAGGTCGTCAACAGTTTTTTGCAAAGTGCTGACACTGTCACGTAATTCCTTCCATACGACCATCCAGTCAGGTGTCGACTCCCTAGGGGGTGACATCACTATTACAGGCAATTGCTCCGCCTCCACATCATTTTCCTCCTCATACATGTCGACACAATCGTACCGACACACAGCACACACACAGGGAATGCTCTGATAGAGGACAGGACCCCACGAGCCCTTTGGGGAGACAGAGGGAGAGTTTGCCAGCACACACCAGAGCGCTATATATATGCAGGGATAACCTTATATAAGTGTTTCTCCCTTCTATAGCTGCTGTATATGTATTTTCTGCCAATTAGTGCCCCCCCTCTCTTGTTTTACCCTGATTCTGTAGCAGGACTGCAGGGGAGAGTCAGGGAGCCTTCCTTCCAGCGGAACTGTGAGGGAAAATGGCGCTTGTGTGCTGAGGAGATAGGCTCCGCCCCCTTCACGGCGGCCTTTTCTCCCGCTTTTTTTAGGAAAACTGGCAGGGGTGAAATGCATCCATATAGCCCAGGAGCTATATGTGATGTATTTCTTTAGCCATATAAGGTTTAAACATGTTTTATTGCGTCTCAGGGCGCTCCCCCCCAGCGCCCTGCACCCTCAGTGACCGGAGTGTGAAGTGTGCTGAGAGCAATGGCGCACAGCTGCAGTGCTGTGCGCTACCTTATTGAAGACAGGAACGTCTTCTGCCGCCGATTTTTCCGGACCTCTTCGCTCTTCTGGCTCTGTAAGGGGGCCGGCGGCGCGGCTCCGGGACCCATCCAGGCTGAACCTGTGATCGTCCCTCTGGAGCTAATGTCCAGTAGCCAAGAAGCCCAATCCACTCTGCAGTCAGGTGAGTTTGCTTCTTCTCCCCTTAGTCCCACGATGCAGTGAGCCTGTTGCCAGCAGGTCTCACTGAAAATAAAAAAACCTATTTAAAACTTTTACTCTAAGCAGCTCTGGAGAGCTACCTAGCATGCACCCTTCTCGGCCGGGCACAAAAATCTAACTGAGGCTTGGAGGAGGGTCATAGGGGGAGGAGCCAGTGCACACCAGGTGACCTAAAAGCTTTTACTTTTGTGCCCAGTCTCCTGCGGAGCCGCTATTCCCCATGGTCCTTACGGAGTTCCCAGCATCCACTAGGACGTCAGAGAAAATCATTGAACATCTTCACAAACCATGTAGTGGGGACAGAAATAAAATAGAAATCTCAAACATACTCAGTGCTGAGATACAAATCCAGAGTGTGCTAGAAGCACCAGAGCAGAATGCGACAACTCAGGCAAGAAAGAAGAACTTTGCAGGTTGTGACAGGTGCAGAGTGCTAAAATGAATACTAATAACATCAAAGAAATTAATTTAAAAAAAAAATACACTAAAATTAGATCTTACCCAGTACTGGAGAGTACTCACCAGCCCAGTAATAAATCCTTGCTACCACATTTGTTTCCAGGCACAGTACATAGAATTTGACAGCAGATAAGAACCACTGCCCATGCACACACTTGCACTGCTAATTAGCTGCTATAACCACTAGCTTTAACAGGACAATATAGATAACTGCTAAGCAATTCTGGCTGATCATTTATATCCATCAGTCAAAGCCACAGATGATTGGAGATGGTGACAACCCGCTATTAGTAAATATACCACCCAGAGTCGGGTAACTTGCTTGTAAGCTATACATATTTTTTACAGACTCAGAAAATCTAACAATCAGCAAAGCAAATAATTTGTTAAACTATTGCATTTTCTGACTACTAAGAAGTTGCCTCCAAACTAAAAAGGAACATGCAGTGTGAATAGGTGCATACACACTAGGCGATTTGTGTCAGGAGCGACATCACCTAGTGCAGTGATGGCTAACCTTGACACCCCAGCTGTTGTTGAACTACACATCCCAGCATGCCCTGCTACAGTTTTGCTATTTAGCCTTGCAAAAACTGATGCAGGGCAGCTGGAGTGTCAAGGTTAGCCATCACTGACCTAGTGTGTCCCCCCTCCCTGCCCGCCCAACGTAAACATACACACTGTGCAATATCGCACAGTGACGTTATGCCGAGTCCGGCACGAACATGCAGCATCTAATGATATCGTCAGACTGGGCTGCATGCACAGCCGAAGGAGGGGGTCGCCGTGACAGCGCATCGGCCGTCGTCTGCAGCATACACCCTGGGCAATATAGTAAGCGATATTGCTCAAGAGGGTAAAAATGAGCAATATCACTTACTATATCGCCTAGTGTGTACGAGCCTAGTGTTTGCACATTTGGAACATTAATTTACTGGTAAACAAATCAGTTTGCTCGCAAAGTACATTAAGTATAGAGGGGATTAAATTTGCAGCAGGACTTACCACAATGTTTTAGCTCCAGTGTTAAGTGCCTTGAGCTATTGAATGAGTAAGCCCAGACGGTGCACTTTACCGCAGATTTCTGCTCGCACCTTCTTGAGGTGTGAAAAGAAATCCACATTAACTAGTGCTTCTAGTGCTAGTCACGATGTCACCGCAGGTTGTAATTACATACCTCTGGGCACTTAACCCAGGAGCTACAGCTTTAATCGCACGTTAGCATCAGGCTTGCCGCGAGAAATAATTGTACAGATCCAGACACTCAGCAGCCGCAACTGAATTCAACCCAAAGTTGAAATATATTACTTCAATTTACCATACATAAAAAAGTGATCTAAGCATTAACTTGTACTAATGAGGTCCAACGAATGGAAATGTTAAAGACTTCAAATGAAAACTGGATTGTATCCTAGGATGCAGAGAAGATGACAGCTGAGGACAAGCAGGCTGATCCCTGCAGCAACTAGGCATTAGAATTAGAAGAGATCAGGATGAGAGGATGAATATGTAACAGAGGCAAATACAGCATGTGATAATGAAATGGAGAAAAATATACCGCACAGTGGGATATATGGGACATGTACTAATAATATTACCAGTTACTTATAATGTGCATATAAATTCCGTAGCACTTTACAGAAAATATTTGTTCATTCACATCAGTCCCTGGCCAAATGGATTATACAATCTATGGGGTAAATGTATGAAGTGGTGCTATGGGGGAGAAGCGGTATCAGCGCACGGTATGTGCGCCATACCGCTTCTCCCCCATCGCTGACCGGTCCGACAGCTGCAGGTGGCGATGCCCATTCACCACAGCAGGGAGGCCTGTGGCCGGCTCCAGACTGCACTAGGGATCTCGGCCGGGAAGGAGACACAGCACGTCATCTCTGAGTTGGCGCGCTGTGAGCTCAGGGGGACATCGCCAGAGGGGGGAGCTTTCACTCACCCGCCTCGGCAGAGAAGATGTTCTTACATTTTGTCAATGTCCCTTCCTGCTTCGCCTCAGTAATGACGCGAAACGTGCCATTATAATACATTTACCTATATATTCCTTACCACATGCACACATACAACTAAGGATAATATTAATCAAAGCCAGTAAACCTACCACTATGTTTTTGGATTGTGGGAGTAAACTGAAGTATCCAAAGAAAGAGGTAGAATATATCAACTCCACATAGATAGAGCCTTGGTGGGAATCTAACCCAGAACTTAATGCTGCAGAAAGTAAGGCTAACCACTACGCCATACGTGCTGCCCATAGTGTAACCACAGACAGAGAGGACATGGTTCTGACATAAGGGCAGTGGAGGAGGACGTGGAGGTACACTAATTTAAAACACAGTGTTCTAAATGCTATATTACATATACTTAATACCATATTAGTGATAAGGGATTTTACAACATGTACTGTAGCTAAAAGGCATTTTGTGGACACCAGTTACTGCGATGCATAGTGACATGAACTATAAACTAAAAGAGGATATAGAATGGTATTCAGATTGATGGGAATTATAGGTGGGGGCAATGGAGAAATATCAATGACTGGAGAATGAGTTGGGCTGGAGATCGTTGGTGGCTATTCCATTCCCTGACGTTGGGACGATGTGTTATTTGGAATGGCACAACGTGTCTGCTGGCATTGCAACTCTATCACAACCCATAGAAGCAAGACAGTAAACTTGTGATGTTGGCACTACCCAGAATGTCTGATATGTGTGCAACTGGGCATAGCTGCACTGCACAATCACAATACCCATATATTGGACATGAACTGATGGGGGGGGGGGGGGGGGGTATGGACCTATGGCCAGATTACATGACCATCATTGGTATAGCCCACCTGTGTACTTCCAGCTGTTGGAAGACTACAAGAACCAGCGTGCCCTGATATCCTATGGGCAGCTCT
This sequence comes from Pseudophryne corroboree, assembly GCF_028390025.1. Classification (NCBI taxonomy): domain Eukaryota; kingdom Metazoa; phylum Chordata; class Amphibia; order Anura; family Myobatrachidae; genus Pseudophryne; species Pseudophryne corroboree. The sequence goes on along the minus strand of NC_086444.1, from coordinate 189,214,435 downwards.
TAGCCCCACAACACTTGGGAAGCAGAAAGCTGACCCAATGCGGGTGATGCGGGGTGGCCGGGGGTCTGTGTGCGGGAGGGAGGCCTGCTGCTGCAGGAGAGCTGCATGGGCAGGCAGGGCAGGGAGTGGGTGTGCCCGGGCAGCAGATAAACAGCCGGGAGGGAGCGCAGGCACTGCCCCGGCACGCCGGGATACTCACTGGTTAGTGGGGGGAGCGCTGAGTGGGATCTCCACCTCCTCTTCCTCATACTCCGGTCCGTCCAGCGAGTCCGCTTCCTCCGCCGGGCCCAGCACCAGCCCATCGAAGGAGAGCGGCGGCAGCGGGGGCAGCGGTGGGAAGGCCTCCGGAGCCTGGGACAGCATTGGGGCACTTGTGGCCAGCAGCGGCGACTCCCCGCCTTCTATCATCAGCCCGAGAGCGCCGGGAGCGGCCGACATCCCGGAGCACGGAGACAGCCCAGGGAGGGTTGGTTGCCGCGGCCTGTCAGCCTCCCGCTCGCCGGCCGCCGCCGCACTGACCGTTGGCAGCTGAAGGGGGCACTCAGTCAGGACACCGCGAGCTGTCTGCTGCTGGGGAGGGGGCGGGGACCGCACGCGCCAGGCACCAGCCCCTCATCCGACGTTTCCGCGACACCCCGTGAGCCAGGCGCGCGCACGCTCCCCTTCATGTCGGCAAACGCGCACGCGCGCGGCTGGAGGGGACCCGGGCGCGAGCAGTGCACTGACTGGGAGAGTGCCGCAGGGCAGGCAGAATTATTTATTTTTTCTTTCTTTTTTTTAATCAGAGCTTTATTAAGGCGAAACAGACACACTGTCATCAGAGTAAATGATTCTGACTTGTATTTGTATTTTGTCCCTCATTCCGAGTTGTTCGCTCGTTATTTTTCTTCGCATCGGTGCGATTTTCCTCTAACTGCGCATGCGCAATGTTCGCACTGCAGCTGCGTCAAGTAAATTTGCTAAGAAGTTTGGTATTTTACTCACGGCATTACAAGGTTTTTTCTTCGTTCTGGTGATCGGAGTGTGATTGACAGGAAGTGGGTGTTTCTGGGCGGAAACTGACCGTTTAATGGGTGTGTGTGAAAAAACGCTGCCGTTTCTGGGAAAAACGCGGGAGTGGCTGGAGAAATGGGGGAGTGTCTGGGCGAACGCTGGGTGTGTTTGTGACGTCAAACCAGGAACGAAACTGACTGAACTGATCGCAGTGGCAGAGTAAGTGTCGAGCTACTCAGAAACTGCTAAGAAATTGCTATTCGCAATTTTGAGAATCTTTCGTTCGCAATTCTGCTAAGCTAAGATTCACTCCCAGTAGGCGGCGGCTTAGCGTGTGCAATGCTGCTAAAAGCAGCTAGCAAGCGAACAACTCGGAATGAGGGCCTTTGTCTCCTTACTGCAACCCTGCCCAAGAGAGCGTGAGAAAACCACTTAGTGTGGCACCTGCAATGAAAGTCTCTCTGTTTCAACCTGTGATATCGCCTAGTGTTTCTCCTCTGTGGCCGGGCCACCGACAGTGTGCATTCACACTGTGCGATATCGCACAGTGACAACATGCCGTGGCCGGCCTGAACATGTAGCGTCTGACGATATTGTCAGATTGAGCGGCTTGTACAGACGAGAGAGGGGGTCGTCAACGACCCATGGGAGTGCGCATCAGCTGTCGTCAGCAGCAGCATCATACACACTGGGTGATATTGTAAATGATATCGCTCAGGAGTCGGGAGGGTAAACTGTGTACAGGCCTTAAGAGCCAGTGCTTGTGCACTCCCAATATAGTAGCACCTAGATCCCCTTCATCTAAAGGGCCTTTCTCTAACGTCCTAAGTGGATGCTGGGGACTCCGTAAGGACCATGGGGAATAGCGGCTCCGCAGGAGACTGGGCACATCTAAAGAAAGCTTTAGGACTATCTGGTGTGCACTGGCTCCTCCCCCTATGACCCTCCTCCAAGCCTCAGTTAGATCTCTGTGCCCGAACGAGAAGGGTGCACACTAGGGGCTCTCCTGAGCTTCTTAGTGAAAGTTTTAGATTAGGTTTTTTATTTTCAGTGAGACCTGCTGGCAACAGGCTCACTGCATCGAGGGACTAAGGGGAGAAGAAGCGAACTCACCTGCGTGCAGAGTGGATTGGGCTTCTTAGGCTACTGGACATTAGCTCCAGAGGGACGATCACAGGCCCAGCTTGGATGGGTCCCAGAGCCGCGCCGCCGGCCCCCTTACAGAGCCAGAAGGCAGAAGAGGTCCGGAAAATCGTCGGCAGAAGACGTCCTGTCTTCAACAAGGTAGCGCACAGCACTGCAGCTGTGCGCCATTGCTCTCAGCACACTTCGGTCACTGAGGGTGCAGGGCGCTGGGGGGGGGCGCCCTGAGACGCAATAAAAACACCTTGGATGGCAAAAAAAAAAAAAAATGCATCACATATAGCTCCTGGGCTATATGGATGCATTTAACCCCTGCCATAATCCATAAAAAAGCAGGAGAAAAGTCCGTGAAAAAGGGGCGGAGCCTATCTCCTCAGCACACTCACAGCTCCGTTGGAGGGAAGCTCCCTGTCTCTCCCCTGCAGTCACTACACTACAGAAAGGGTTAAAAAAAAAGAGAGGGGCACTAATTAGGCGCAGTATTAACTATACAGCAGCTATAAGGGGAAAAACACATATAAGGTTATCCCTGTATATATATAGCGCTCTGGTGTGTGCTGGCAAACTCTCCCTCTGTCTCCCCAAAGGGCTAGTGGGGTCCTGTCCTCTATCAGAGCATTCCCTGTGTGTGTGCTGTATGTCGGTGCTTTTGTGTCGACATGTATGAGGAGAAAAATGATGTGGAGACGGAGCAGATTGCCTGTAATAGTGATGTCACCCCGTAGGGGGTCGACACCTGAGTGGATGAACTGTTGGAAGGAATTACGTGACAGTGTCAGCTCTGTATAAAAGACTGTGGTTGACATGAGACAGCCGGCTACTCAGCTTGTGCCTGTCCAGACGTCTCATAGGCCGTCAGGGGCTCTAAAGCGCCCGTTACCTCAGATGGCAGATATAGACGCCGACACGGATACTGACTCCAGTGTCGACGGTGAAGAGACGAATGTGACTTCCAGTAGGGCCACACGTTACATGATTGAGGCAATGAAAAATGTTTTACACATTTCTGATAATACGAGTACCACCAAAAAAAGGGGTATTATGTTCGGTGAGGAAAAACTACCTGTAGTTTTCCTGAATCTGAGAAATTAAATGAGGTGTGTGATGATGCGTGGGTTTCCCCCGATAACAACGGATAATTTCTAAAATGTTATTGGCATTATATCCTTTCCCGCCAGAGGTTAGGGTGCGTTGGGAAACACCCCCTAGGGGGGATAAAGCGCTCACACGCTTGTAAGGGCTCTACCTTCGCCTGAGATGGCCGCCCTTAAGGATCCTGCTGATAGAAAGCAGGAGGGTATCCTAAAAGGTATTTACACACATACTGGTGTTATACTGCGACCAGCAATCGCCTCAGCCTGGATGTGCAGTGCTGGGTTGGCGTGGTCGGATTCCCTGACTGAAAATATTGATACCCTAGATAGGGACAGTATATTTTTGCCTATAGAGCATTTAAAAGATGCATTTTTATATATGCGTGATGCACAGCGGAATATTTGCCGACTGGCATCAAGTCTAAGCGCGTTGTCCATTTCTACCAGTAGAGGGTTATGGATACGTCAGTGGTCAGGTGATGCGTATTCCAAACGGCATTTGGAAGTATTGCTTTATTAAGGGAGGAGTTATTTGGGGTCGGTCTTTCAGACCTGGTGGCCACGGCAACAGCTGGGAATTCCACGTTTGTACCCCAGGTCGCCTCTCAACATGAGAAGACGCCGTATTATCAGGCGCAGTCTTTTCGTGGACAAGCGGGCAAAAGGTTCCTCATTTCTGCCCCGTGACAGAGGGAGAGGAAAAAGGCTGCAGAAATCAGCCAGTTCCCAGGAACAGAAACCCTCTCCCGCCTCTGCCAAGCCCTCAGTATACGCTGGGGCTTTACAAGCAGAATCAGGCACGGTGGGGGGCCCGTCTCAATGAATTTCAGCGCGCAGTGGGCTCACTCGCAAGTAGACCCCTGGATCCTTCAGGTGATATCTCAGGGGTACAAATTAGAATTCGAGACGTCTCCCCCTCGCCGTTTCCTAAAGTCGGCTTTACCGATGTCTCCTTCTGACAGGGAGACAGTTTTGGAAGCCATTCACAAGCTGTATTCCCAGCAGGTGATAATCAAGATACCCCTCCTGCAACAGGGAACGGGGTATTATTCCACACTGTTGTGGTACCGAAGCCGGACGGCTCGGTGAGACCGATTCTAAATCTAAAATCTTTGAACACTTACATACAGAGGTTCAAATTCAAGATTGAGTCACTCAGAGCAGTGATTGCGAACCTGGAAGAAGGGGACTACATGATGTCTCGGGACATCAAGGATGCTTACCTTCATGTCAAAATTTACCCTTCTCACCAAGGGTACCTCAGGTTTATGGTACAGAACTGTCACTATCAGTTCAGACGCTGCCGTATGGATGGTCCACGGCACCCCGGGTCTTTACCAAGGTAATGGCCGAAATGATGATATTCCTTCGAAGGAAGTGAATTTTAGTTATCCCTTACTTGGACAATTCCCTGATAAGGGTAAGATCCAGGGAACAGTTGGAGGTCGGTGTAGCACTATCTCAGGTAGTGTTGCGGCAGCACGATTGGATTCTCAATATTCCAAAATCGCACCTGGTTCCGACGACGTGTCTTCTGTTCCTAGGGATGATCCTGGACACAGTCCAGAAAAAGGTGTTTCTCCCGGAGGAGAAAGCCAGGGAGTTATCCGAGCTAGTCAGGAACCTCCTAAAACCGAGCCAAGTCTCAGTGCATCAATGCACAAGGGTTCTGGGTAAAATGGTGGCTTCCTACGAAGCAATCCCATTCGACAGATTCCACGCACCAGTGGGACCTGCTGGACAAATGGTCCGGGTCGCATCTTCAGATGCATCAGCGGATAACCCTGTCACCAAGGACAAGGGTGTCCCTCCTGTGGTGGTTGCAGAGTGCTCATCTTCTAGAGGGACGCAGATTAGGCATTCAGGACTGGGTCCTGGTGACCACGGATGCCAGCCTGCGAGGCTGGGGAGCAGTCACACAGGGAAGGAATATCCAGGGCTTATGGTCAAGCCTGGAGACATCACTTCACATAAATATCCTGAAGCTAAGGGACATTTACAATGCTCTAAGCTTAGCAAGACCTCTGCTTCAAGGTCAGCCGGTGTTGATCCAGTCGGACAACATCACGGCAGTCACCCACGTAAACAGACAGGGTGGCACAAGAAGCAGGAGGGCAATGGCAGAAGCTGCAAGGATTCTTCGCTGGGCGGAAAATCATGTGATAGCACTGTCAGCAGTATTCATTCCGGGAGTGGACAACTGGGAAGCAGACTTCCTCAGCACGACCTCCACCCGGGAGAGTGGGGACTTCACCCAGAAGTCTTCCACATGATTAAAAACTCGACAGGTATTGCGCCAGGTCCAGGGACCCTCAGGCAATAAGCTGTAGACGGTCTGGTAACACCGTGGGTGTACCAGTCAGGGTATGTGTTCCCTCCTCTGCCTCTCATACCCAAGGTACTGAGATTGATAAGATGGAGAGGAGTAAGCTCTATATTCGTGGTTCCGGATTGGCCAAGAAGAACTTGGTAACCGGAACTTCAAGAGATGCTCACGGAAGATCCGTGGCCTCTACCTCTAAGAAGGGACCTGCTCCAGCAAGGACCCTGTCTGTTCCAAGACTTACCGCGGCTGCGTTTGACGGCATGGCGGTTGAACGCCGGATCCTGAAGGAAAAAAGGCATTCCAGATGAAGTCATCCCTATCCTGATCAAAGCCAGGAAGGATGTAACAGCAAAAACATTATCACCGCAATTGGCGAAAATATGTTGCGTGGTGCGAGGCCAGTAAGGCCCGACGGAGGAAATTCAACTGGGTCGATTCCTACATTTCCTGCAAACAGGAGTGTCTATGGGCCTGAAATTGGGGTCCATTAAGGTTCAAATTTCGGCCCTGTCAATTTTCTTCCAAAAAAGAACTAGCTTCAGTCCCTGAAGTTCAGACGTTTGTAAAAGGGGTACTGCATATACAGCCTCCTTTTGTGCCTCCAGTGGCACTTTGGGATCTCAATGTAGTTTTGGGTTCCAAAAGTCACATTGGTTTGAACCACTTAAATCTGTGGAGTTAAAATATCTCACATGAAAAGTGGTCATGCTGTTGGCCCTGGCCTGGGCCAGGCGCGTGTCAGAATGGGCGGCTTTATCCTGAAAAAGCCCTTATCTGATTTTCCATTCGGACAGGGCGGAATTGAGGACTCGTCCTCAGTTTCTCCCCAAGGTGGTTTCAGCGTTTCACCTGAACCAACCTATTGGTGGTGCCTGCGGCTACTAGGGACTTGGAGGCCTCCAAGTTGCTAGACGTTGTCAGTGCCCTGAAAATATATGTTTCCAGGACGGCTGGAGTCAGGAAATCTGACTCGCTGTTTATCCTGTATGCACCCAACAAGCTGGGTGCTCCTGCTTCTAAGCAGACTATTGCTCGTTGGATTTGTAGTACAATTCAGCTTGCACATTCTGTGGCAGGCCTGCCACAGCCAAAAATCTGTAAATGCCCACTCCACAAGGAAGGTGGGCTCATCTTGGGTGGCTGCCCGAGGGGTCTCGGCTTTACAACTTTGCCGAGCAGCTACTTGGTCAGGAGCAAATACGTTTGTAAAATTCTACAAAATTGATATCCTGGCTGAGGAGGACCTTGAGTTCTCTCATTTGGTGCTGCAGAGTCATCCGCACTCTCCCGCCCGTTTGGGAGCTTTGGTATAATCCCCATGGTCCTTACGGAGTCCCCAGCATCCACTTAGGACGTTAGAGAAAATAAGAATTTACTTACCGATAATTCTATTTCTCATAGTCCGTAGTGGATGCTGGGCGCCCATCCCAAGTGCGGATTGTCTGCAATACTTGTACATAGTTATTGTTACAAAAATCGGGTTATTATTGTTGTGAGCCATCTTTCAGAGGCTCCTCTGTTATCATGCTGTTAACTGGGTTCAGATCACAGGTTATACGGTGTGATTGGTGTGGCTGGTATGAGTCTTACCCGGGATTCAAAATCCTTCCTTATTGTGTACGCTCGTCCGGGCACAGTATCCTAACTGAGGCTTGGAGGAGGGTCATAGGGGGAGGAGCCAGTGCACACCAGATAGTCCTAAAGCTTTCTTTAGATGTGCCCAGTCTCCTGCAGAGCCGCTATTCCCCATGGTCCTTACGGAGTCCCCAGCATCCACTACGGACTATGAGAAATAGAATTATCGGTAAGTAAATTCTTATTTTTCCATAATGCACTGGGTTAACGTCATCATGTATTGGGAATAGTAACCTGTTGCAAGCGAAGTGAACCTGCAAGGGTACAATGGAGCCTAAATGCAACAAAATAACCCTACAATGAACCTAGATTGGAGAAAAATATAAAAATGCTGTAAGGGCTTAAGAGAACTTCCACCCTCACCTGATGTCCCACCTGTCTCACCTCTTCACCCTATCACTCTCTACCAGCATCTTTCCCTCGTCATTCAAAAATACTCTTTTGCACCTATTCTTCAAAATCCCAACCTTAACCCTTCTTTACCCGCTAGTTACCACCCCATATCTCTTCTCCCATTCGCCTCCAACTAATTGAGCAGCTGGTATACTGCCGACTGACAAACTTCCTTTCTGACAACTCCATCCTTGAATCCTCTTCAATCTGGCTCTCACCCACTGAAAGCCACTGAAACTGCACTTGTCAAATTCACCAATGACCTGCTTTCTACCAAATCCATCTTCTCCACTCTGATCTGTTCTTAACTCACCAGCTAGACTTCTCTTCCTCTTCTGCCACTCCCCTTCCACAAGACCTACACTGGCTCCCGTTCCCCTTCAGAATCCTCTTCAAACTCCTCACCCTCTAACTCCACTGGTCCCTACATCTCCAACATCATCTCCCTACATACTCCTTCCTGCCCTCTCCGGTCGGCCAATGACCATCGCCTCTCCTCTATCCTGGCCACTGCATCCCATGTGCGAATCCAAGATTTTGCCCGTGCTGCCCATTCAATGGAATGAGCTCCCTCATTCTATTAGACTCTCCCTGACCTTGCAAAGCTTCAAGCAAGCACTGAAAACCCACCTGTTCATCAAAGCGTACCCTTACAAATAACCGAGTCTCGAGGCCACAATGCCAACCCCCTGCCTCATGCCTTGGCCATCTCTGCCTCACATCCTTTCACCAGGCCACGTACTGCTGGCTCCCACCTCATGTCTCCCCCCTTCCCATAGATTATAAGCTCCTTGAAACAGGGCCCTCTTCCCTCCTGTTCTCACAGCCCTCTTCTCTTGCACTTCAATGACAGCTCTCAGCGACTCTATAGCCGCATCTCCTCTCACTCGTTACCGTCTATCAACAGCTGCCTACCCCTAGTATTATGGTGTGTACACACGGTGAGATATTTTCTTACGATTTTGACTATATAGTCAAAATTGTAAGAAAAGTTAGTGCAGATCGCAAGGTGAAAGTCACCTTGCGATCCCGATTCGATGCCGATGTGCGGTCCCGCGCGGTCGGCATCGCAAGCCTAGATAGACTGTGCAGGCAAGTCAATTTTGACTATCTCATAGAAGAGATAGTCAAAATGGAGATTTTAGCCAAAATCGCACATAGTCAGTATCGCAAGCACAGTCATTATGTGCTTGCGATGCCGACCTAGCCCCTGTCGCATAGTGAGAATCGGGGTTAGCCCGAATCTCACCGTGTGTATGCACCTTTACACTGATTACCCCCTTGCTTTCTTAAATCTCAGCTGTATTGTGTACTGAGAATCGTGGTGCTAATTGTTACTTGTGCTCTGTTTTAGTTTTTTAGTTACTGTAATATTAAGTTCTGTGTAACCTGTATTGTTCTAATGTGTGTCATATGTACGGCGCTGCAAAACACTTGCCTTACAAATAAAATGTAATAATAATGTCACATCCGGGTAATTTCGGCGAAGGGGATATAGATACCATCCTCACAATATTTGCACTGTTGCCATGCATTTCAGTGTCTGACTTTATTTCACTAATAAGGGGTAGGGGTGGTAAGCACCCTCAAAGGCATCGTGGGAAACTTGTTAAAGGCAGTTTGATGATTTCTATGTTACGATAGTGAAAGGTCTGACGCCTGTACACAACGTGTTCACTTTGTTTTGTGTCAACTAAAAAGTTGTCTGCATTATTTGTGCTGATTCTGGGTAACAGTGCAGCAGGTCTGTGGGAACGCTCACTAAGGGACCGATACATGGTAGATGCAGAAGCACATGCAGCAGTGTCAAATGGTGGTTGCCTGTCTGTGACTATATAAATGCTGATACAAACTCCTTCCCTTGTGTACATCTGTGCAGCCAGATATGCAAGGACTGAGACGTCTGCTTTCAGCTTCCGTACAGTTAGTCATACTGATTGGTATGTCCTTAGACTCCACCACCAGAAGCACCATCTCTATGGCAAGTGCAGTTTCTCCATCTGCCTGTGGCTTCATATGCCTGTGGCTGTGTGTCTGTTCACTGGCACTCCTATAACATGGCAATTACAAAGCCCACATTTTTGTGCATTTCTAGCCACTGCACAGGAAAGCCCATCACAAGGCCAGGATCTCCATTAGACGACAGAGATTTATTTTTCTCTTTGCTGTTGCTGTGGCAGCACTGGCGTATTTCTGATGGGTGCAGTTGCATTTTTTTTCAATACTCACCCTCCGGAGTTCCACGTCGACGTCAGTAGCAGTGTTAAATCACTGTGAAAATGGTGCTGCGCCATTTTCACAGCTTTCTGCGCATGTGCAGTAGAGACATCACTGGGAAAATGACCACCGCATCAATTTCCCGGAGATCTGCGCATGCCCAGTAGAGTCTGAGCCCTCTGCTGTCACTATAAAATTGACTCTGCACCCCGCTGCTGTCACTAGGACAGAGAGTGAGGTTTGTGAGATAAAGAGGGTGTCAGGGAGAGAGAAAGAGATGAGGGGGAGCGAGGGAGACAGAGAGGGGGGGGACGTGAGAGATAGGGGGTCAGGGAAAGAGAGACGGTGTCGGAGAGAGAGAGAAAGAGGGTGTCAGGGAAAGAGAGGGGATGAGAGAAAGAGATAGGGTGTCAGGGAGGAAGAGAAAGAAGAGAGGGCGAGAGATAGAGAAAGTGTCAGGGAGAGAGAGACAGGAACGAGAGAGAGATGGAGAGCGAAAGAGGGTGTCAGTGACGGAGAGAAAGACAGAAATAGAGAGAGGGGGAGCAAGAGATAGAGTTAGTGAGAGATAGAGGATAGAGAGAGTAACAAGAGAAAGAGGAACAAAAAGACGGTGACAGGGAGGGAGACAGAGAAAGAGAGAGAGAGGGAGCAAGAGATAGGGTATGAGGGGAGGAGGAAGAGACAGCAGCAAAGGAGAAATATAGGGTGTCAGGCAGAAAGAGAGAGGCAGAGAGGGGGGTGAGCAGGAGAGAGGGGAGTGTCAGTGAGGGAGAGAGACATATAAAGAGGGAGGGAAGCAAGGGAGAGAGGGTGTCAGGGAGGGAGAGCAAGCGACAGAGAGTAAGAGAGGGGGACAAGGGAGAAAGGGTGTCAGGGAGGGAGAGAGAGACAGCGAGAGGGTGGAACAAGAGAGAGAGGGAGAGAGAAAGTGCCAAGAAGTGACAGAGGAGAGCAAGAAAGAGAGGGAGAGAAAGAGGGTGTCAAAGCGATAGAGAGACAGAGAGAGAGAGGAAGTGAGGAATAGAGCAGGAGAAACGTTACCTATCAGTTCACTGATGGGGGAGGCACTTCATAGCATTAGGCCCCGCCCCTTTGCCATACACCTGCAAATTGCTCTATTATGTCCGCGAGGGGGCGGTGGTCACTGAGGACACGGAAACAAAGCTGTCTTAATCTCAAGATAAAACAATTTCTGTGCTGCCTGGACTCAGAACCGGCCAGAAAGCATGCAGGGGGGCCGGACCGGGGCAGTGTTTGCCAGAGTGTGGGGGGCCCCCGTCCGCCCCGCCTATAATCCACCTCTGCTTAGCCCCGATGTTTGCTAATTTTTGCATATAGGGGGTCATTCCGAGTTGTTCGCTCGTTATTTTTTTCTCGCAACGGAGCGATTAGTCGCTAATGCGCATGCGCAATGTCCGCAGTGCGACTGCGCCAAGTAAATTTGCTATGCAGTTAGGTATTTTACTCACGGCATTACAAGGTTTTTTCTTCGTTCTGGTGATCGTTGTGTGATTGACAGGAAGTGGAGTGTGTGAAAAAACGCTGCCGTTTCTGGGAAAAACGCGGGAGTGGCTGGAGAAACGGGGGAGTGTCTGGGCGAACGCTGGGTGTGTTTGTGACGTCAAACCAGGAACGAAACTGACTGAACTGATCGCAGATGCCGAGTAAGTCTGGAGCTACTCAGAAACTGCTAAGAAGTGTCTATTCGCAATTCTGCTAATCTTTCGTTCGCAATTTTGATAAGCTAAGATTCACTCCCAGTAGGCGGCGGCTTAGCGTGTGCAAAGCTGCTAAAAGCAGCTTACGAGCGAACAACTCGGAATGAGGGCCATAGTTCGTTAAGGCAAATTACTTTGTGATGCTCCGGTGGGCGTCTCTTTTCATTTCAGGACAGCACCTTCACTTGCTAACTTTAGCAGTTCTGTAGCTTAGAAAATCGCAATTGCAATTACATTTGCGTTCAAACATGAATTTGTATTTATGGATTGCATGTATAGTATGCTATGCTGCAGGGAAGCTTTGATATGGGTAATAAAAAATAAAGTCTATGTGTTGACTAGTGTTTGATTTTTTTCTATATCCATATGTATTAACCTCACTAGGAGGCTAATTCAGACCTGATCGCTGCTGTGCACTTTCGCTCAGCGGGCGATCAGGTCTGAATTCCGCATGCATATGCATTGCAATGCGCAGGTGCGACAGTCTACAGCGATGGGGAGCGTCGGGAAGCAACGGGATGGTGCGAAAAATCCGATCGCATCGGCGATCGCAAGAAGATTGACAGGAGGAGGGCTTTGTGGGTGGCCACTGACCGTTTTCAGGGAGTGTCCGGAAAAACGCAGGAGGGACCCAGCATTTTGTGGGCGGAATCGTGATGACAGCTCCGGCCCTGATCATCGCAGCGGCTGAGTAAGTCCTGGGCTATACAGAGCTCTCCTGCACATGCGATCGCACACCTGCACAGCAAATTCCCCCTCCCCCTATAGGGGGCGACTACCTGATCGCAGGTATGCAAAAAACGCACCCTAGCGATCAGGTCTGAATTACCCCCCAGGTCTTCTTTTCCCTCATTTTTCAGGACTGCAAAAACATAATTATTTATTATCACTTATTGGTCTCTCTCAATTCAGATACTGTAGATGCGATGTACCGTAAATTGCATTCACAACGGCACATCGAAGGAGCCCTACATTGACAATCACGCCTTCAACCCATAGAGGTGAACTGGAAGAGCGGCGATGTATCCTAGATCTGATCTCGCACATAAATAAGCATATAGACAAGAGATATACAAAGTGATACCCAGCTCCTGTTTTAGAAACACAGTGACGGGGGGCGTGGCCTGGAGGCTGACTGAACAGGCTGCACTACATCTGAGCTCCCAGGGATCTGGGACTAAAAAGTGCCATAAAAGCCTTCAGCTACACAAATCGTTATCTAACAAGAGCAGTTCTAAGCTATACCCTGGTGGTGCAAGCGGGGAGTCAGCGCTGCGGAGTCGGGGAGCCGGTTTTCTGGCTCCTGCGGACTGCGGCCTACTCCTTGCCCCGAAGCAGGGGCCTCAATTTTCGGATCATCCCCGGACGTGTGGGCCTCCGCCCCGAGAACACGCGCTGAGCCCTCCAAGAACCCTCCTAACGCTGCTACAGCGGTACCCATTATAGGACACTACTCCCCACCCGACAGACTTACCCCGGGACCGAGGATTGCTGGATCTCGGGCGCCGGAGCGCGGACGGCAGCCATCTTGGCTGCAGAGGAGGAGAGGTTGCACGGCGGTGAGCGGCGGGCGGCCCCCGGGAGGACGCGGCTGGCGGCCTTGAGTCAGAGGGAGGACCGCGGCAGACACCGCTGAGTGGCCCCTCCACGACAGCCGCTTGAGGGGGGCACAGACGGACCGAAGAATTACCCGCGGGGACGCGTGATCGGCTCCGACAGGTACAGTCTCCCCAGACCTCCCGCGCTGACTTGCACCCCCTGGCGAGTGCCCACCGCGCCCAGCGCCCGGGGGGGCTGGAGAGGTGTCCCCGGGCGCTGTGTGGGTGTTGGGGCCTCCGCTCCGTCCCGGGTCCGGGACCTCGAGTTTGGGGCCTACCCGGGAGCGAGCTCCGGGACCAGAACGCGGCCGCGCCGGGTCCCCTGGCGGCTCCCCTGCACAAGCAAGCAGCCTCACTCTAAGCCCCTCTCTTACCCCGGACCATTGGGGACGGCGGCGGGGATCAGACTCCCACTCCCTGCCCTCCAGAGCCGCGGCTGCGGCCTCCTCCCGACGGCACCCACTCCGGCGGCGGCCATCTTGCTGCACCCGGCCCGCCGGTTACCTGCACACCCCTGCCCCTACGAGCCAGCCCTGCCCCCTCCGAGACCCCCTCTAACAAAAATACTACCTTAGCAGGGGGAGAGAGGGATCTGCTGCCGCTTCTGAAGCCCCCGGGAGTTGAGGCCTACATCAGCACCAGGAGCCGGGGCCTAAAGTAGCTGCATACACCCGCTGCGGAGCCCTGCCGGTGTGGAGGCTTGTTGGAGCCACCTATCTCCCCCCCGCGGCTGTGGATAGCCTGGTTACCTCTCTGTGCCCCCTCTCTGTGCCCCCCCTTCATTCATCACAGCTTATTCCGGACCCTGCCGGTGGACTCCCCTCCCGCTACTAGCTGCAGACCTCCCTCACCGCTGAGTGGTGCTGCCCCGGTCACTGGCTGGTCCGTGCCCGGAGCACGCCTCCGCGATTCCTGGTCGGTGGAGACCCTACGTGAGTCCCCCTCTCAACCCCGGATATCTACCCTCCGGGCCCTCCACGGGTCACCCCCATGGACCGGACACAGATAACTACAATATAATGCACCCGTAATGCTCTCGGCCTGCCTTCCCCGGTCCTGAGTCTCACCGCTGGAGCGCCGCCCCCAGCATCTCCCCTGCTGTCTATCCCCCCCTCCCTACTCCCACGATGACCAGAGGTAATAAAAAATCCCAGGGGTCCGATCTTACACCATTCCTAACCAAAAAAAACACCCCGGCCATGAACAAGTCTGATACTCCCGGGCCCTCCCAGGCCCCTTCCGAATCGGAAGCTGAGGAAGACGATCATACACCCCTTACCCGCAGAGACTTCCTCTCCCTCCTTAAGGAGATGCGGGATATCAAATCCTCAGTCCAAGCTCTACACTCCCTCAAATCAGATATCGCTGACATCGGCTCCAGAACTGACCAACTCGAAAGAAGGGTCGAGGAGGTGGTAACGTTCCAGCAAACGGTTGAAACCGACCTTCACCAAATCCGCCAAGATGTCGCCCACCTTAAGGAGGACCATGAAGATCAAGACAACAGAGCAAGGAGAAATAATTTGCGGATCCGGGGTATCCCCGAGGAGGTCGAGCCTACTCACCTTGAGCTTTACCTCAAACGTCTCTTTGCACACCTATCGCCTGACACCCCTGAGGAACATCTCCTCCTGGACCGGGCCCACAGGGCCCTGCGGCCCCGCTCCCAGGACTCCTCCCAGCCCAGAGATGTCATCCTCCGACTACATTACTTCACGGCAAAGGAAGCCGTCATGAGGGAGGCCCGACGATTAGGATCTGTGACTTTCCAAAACACCCCGCTTCAAATTTTTCAGGACTTATCCCCGCTCACTCTAGCTAAACGTAGGGACTTTAAACCCATTACCTCCCTACTCTCCCGCCACGACGTGAAGTACCGCTGGGGTTTCCCTTTCCGGATCCTCGTATGGCACCAAGGGAAACTTCCCACAGCCAAAGACCAATCAGAGGCCCAAACGCTCCTCTCAAGGCTGGGCATCTCCACCCCTGACCAAGATGCTCACCCGCCGCGCTTCCCGCTGCGGTCACAACGGGACACACCCCAATCTCCGCGCTCAGAATGGATCACGGTCCCATCTTCCGCGACCTCCCAAGCTCCACCTCCAGTTACCTGAGAACTTTCATCCCTCTACACAACCACTTTTCACACAAAAATGGGGCGACCACCCCTGGTCGCACTCTCCCAATAGAAATCTTACGCTATTTCAGGTTCTCCGCAATCTGATCTCTTGTTTCCTCAGTTGTTGTTTTACAAATGCTTTATTGTTGCCCCCTGTTGAAACGTTTCAATGCTGCGAATCTTAATGCCTAACTGCCTAAAATTACAAATGTCTCTGTCCTGAAGTGATTCCATGCTATCCTCTGAGTTAAGTCCTTCCATCCTTCCCCCCCCCCCCTTCTCCTCTTCTTAGCCCCATGGGGCTGGCGCTCCAGCTGTCTTCTCTTCCTGTCTTCTCTCTAGCTTTCTCCCTCAGACTCCCCCCGGGGGAGGCTTGCCTACGTTTATTTCCCGAGCGGCTCGTGATCCACGAACTGGGCCCCACGCCGCGCCCCCACAGGGCCACGCGCCCTACCGCTGACCTAGGTGCTCACCCGACGCCTAGTACTCCCTCCCATTGTCAGCTCTACCGGTCCTGGCCTCCAATGCCAGATGACCAACTACCTTCCCACCCCTTCCGGTCTCCTCTCCCCCCCCTCCCTACGTGGACCATACTCTTTCCCACCTCATATACCTCCAACCTATCTCCCCCCCCCTTCCTACATCTCTAAACATTTCCGCTCTTTTTAATCTGCCTACTTCGCTGTTGTTTCCCCATGGGTCTCCGGGTTCTTTCTCATAATGTGAAGGGTCTGAATAGCCCTCAAAAGAGAGGTAAACTGTTTGCCTCCCTTAAACACCACAGAGGCGACCTGATCTTCCTACAGGAAACTCACTTTCTACACGACTCACATCCTACCCTCCATTGCAAACCATTCCCTATCTCCTTTCACGCCTGCGATCACTCAGCCAAAAAACGTGGAGTAGCGATCCTATTTGCCCGTCACCTCACCTTCGAACTCTTAGACTCCCATACCGACAAAGACGGTCGTTTCCTAGTCCTGGTGGGGAAACTTAATAATAAATTATGCACCCTAGTCAACGTCTACGCCCCCAACCAACGACAGGAACGATTCTTCACAAGGCTGGATACTCTCCTCACATGAGTCCAAAGAGGCGACCTCATACTTGCAGGGGACTTTAACTCCGTCCTCAACCCACAGCTAGATCGTTCTACCGCATCCCCTGCCCCTTCCCCATCGGACTCCCTCCGCTCTAGATCCCTCCTCCGTCTCATGCGCTCTCAACTCCTCTATGACTCTTGGAGGATAAAAGATCCCTCTGCCCGCGATTACACCTTCTACTCCGCCCCACATAACTCCTACTCCCGAATTGATATGATCCTGCTCAGCCATGATCTGGCCCTGAATCTCCAGGATGCCCATATTCACCCACTAATTTGGTCCGACCACGCCCCCATATCCTGCGACCTGACAGGCCTGGTTTCTCGCCCTCGCCCCATGACATGGCGTCTCAACGATTCCCTCCTACACAACCCTGAGATAAACTCTCACCTCCAAAACATGATCTCTGATTACTTCGCCTTAAATGACCATCCCGACATTTCTAGGTCCACCCTCTGGCTGGCACACAAGGCGGTCCTCCGGGGGCACCTCATTAGCCTTGCCTCAAAAGCTAAAAAGCAAACCCTCTCCCAATACAATAGACTCTCCATTAAACTCCACGCACTCGAGACCCTACACAAGGCGTCTTCCGACCCGAAGGTCTTGTCCGAACTTCGCACCATTAAGGCGGAACTTGACCTCCTTCTCACTACACGGGTGGCCAAGCGTCTTAAGTGGCTTCGCCAGACCTTTTATGAGAAGGGCGACAAGGCGGACAAGATTCTGGCGGCACGACTCCGCTCTACGAGAGCCACAACCAACATTGTCACTATCAGGAACTCTCTCAACCAACTTGTTCAAGACCCCATAGCCATTAGAGCCGCTTTTCAATCCTACTATACTGATTTATACAACCTCCCGCCTCCCCCACCGGGTGCCCCCTCCCAACCCCACGCTGACCTCATTTCCCACTTTCTCTCTGCTTCCAAACTACCCAGACTACCCCAGGACGCATTGGACTCCCTCAAC
This sequence comes from Pseudophryne corroboree, assembly GCF_028390025.1. Lineage (NCBI taxonomy): Eukaryota > Metazoa > Chordata > Amphibia > Anura > Myobatrachidae > Pseudophryne > Pseudophryne corroboree. The sequence continues at coordinate 189,197,124 of NC_086444.1, read as the reverse complement.
AGGGAGATCACGGTAGAAGAGATCGCCCAGACTATCCTCATGCAAAAAACTGGCAAATCCCCGGGCCCGGACGGGTTTACGGCTCTATACTACAAAAAATTCTCTGCCCTTCTCTCCCCACACCTGCACTCTCTCTTTAATGGGGTTGTCCAGGGCGACCTCTTTCCCCCTGAGATGCTAGAGGCCAGAATAGTGGTGATTCCCAAAGAAGGCAAAGATCCCCTTAACTGCGCCAGCTACCGCCCCATATCCCTCCTGAACCTAGACCTTAAAATTTTTGCCAAGATCCTGGCCACCCGTCTTAACCCATACCTCCCTTCCCTAGTTCACTACGATCAAGTAGGATTTATCCCGGGCCGCCAGGCAAGGGACAACACCAGGCGTGCTATTGACCTCATACATATCTCGAATTCCAGGAAAGCCCCCACTATCATACTCTCCTTAGACGCCGAAAAAGCATTTGACCGAATCTCCTGGGATTTCTTGAGACCCGCCCTAGAGGCCTATGGCCTATCTGGCGGCTTTCTCACAAGCATCCTAGCATTATACTCCACTCCCACTGCCACCGTCCTTATCAATGGTATCCCATCCGCCCCACTTAGTATTGCCAACGGCACACGTCAGGGCTGCCCTCTCTCCCCTCTAATATTTGCCCTCATTATAGAACCACTTGCTTCTCAAATTAGAGCACACCCGGACATACACGGTATACAGGTGGGCCCCACAAATCCCAAAATTTCTCTCTTTGCAGACGACATCCTACTCTCCCTGTCCCAACCCCTCATCTCACTCCCAAATCTATTCTCGCTACTACAAGCCTACAGTCTTATATCAGGATATAAAATCAACTATTCCAAATCTGAGGCCATGATGCTTCATACCCCCCAGCGTGAGGCCGAGTCCCTCCGTACCAACTTCAATTTTAAATGGCAACCCACGAAGATCAAATACTTAGGGATATACCTAACCCCTCGATACGACTGCCTCTTCCGAGAAAACTTTCCACCCCTCCTTACCAAAACACTAGCTGACTTGACCTCTTGGAATAGTCTTTTCATCTCGTGGCTGGGCAGGATCATAGCGGTTAAAATGACCATTCTCCCCAAATGGCTCTATCTTTTCCAGACCCTTCCCGTGACAGTCCCGACCACCTTCCTCCGCACTATTCAACGAGCCCTCACACGCTTTATTTGGAACCACAGACCTCCCCGCATAGCCGCCAATACTCTGAAAAGACCAACCTTCGCGGGTGGTAGAGGCCTTCCCGACGTCAAACTATACTACCTTGCTTCCCACCTATCCCACATTGTCACCTCATACGCTCCTCCAGGATCGGTGTCCTGGCTGGACATCGAAGCAGCCTTCATGGGCATTCCAGACCTGTCCCCCCTATGGGGCCTCTCCCCCACCTCTCGATCCCCAGCCTCTAAGCATCTCCCTACCATCAAATTCAATCTCAAAACTTGGGACGCTCTCTCTTTGAACTGGGGTCTCACTACCATACCCTCACCCTTGACCCCCATCTGGCAAAACCCCAAGTTTTCCTCCGGACTCTCTGTTACGAGATCCCGAATGTGGACAACACTGGGCCTTAAATTTCCAACGGACTTTGCCGATCGAGGCCAATGGTTGTCCCTGCCCGACCTCCAGCGGAAAACTCCCTCACAACCACTTAACCCCTTCCAATACCTACAAATACGCCATTTTCTGGCCTCCTTCCCCTCTTCCGCCTTACTCCGCGCCCTTACTCCCTTTGAATCCCTATGCGTCAACTCCCATTCCTCCAAAGGTATAATCTCCCAACTCTACTCTCTCCTACTAGACTCCTCCCTCCCTTCTTCCCGGCCCCATGAACTCGCGTGGGAACAAGACCTCGGACCTCCTCCAGAAACAGAGGACTGGGAGGATATGAGGCTGGGGATCGCTAAAAGCTCCATTGCCACTGCCTTTAAGGAAACGGCCTACAAAATCTACTACCGCTGGTACTACACCCCCGACCGACTTAACAAAATTTTCCCATCCTCCTCCCCGTCCTGTTGGAGAAACTGCGGAGCTAGAGGCACTATGCTCCACATATGGTGGACCTGCCCAGTAATTGTGCCCTTCTGGGACTTGGTCTACTCCCTCCTTAACTCACTTCTAGACCCTCCTGTCCGGAAAGACCCCTGGACCTCCCTGCTATGTTATCCCCCCCCACTCCTCAATAAATTCTCCCAAAAGCTAACCTCACATATCTTAGCAGCAGCAAAATCATTGATTGCCCTCAACTGGAAGAACCCCTCCCCACCTTCCCTACTCTCCCTTAAAGCTAAAATTTGGCACATCGCCTCAATGGAAAAGATCACATACTATCTCCACGACCGGGGCCACGTCTTCGAGCAGGTTTGGGCTCCTTGGCTCGCCGCCGAACGCAGAAACTAGCCTCCCCTCCTTTAGAACACCCCCCTCCCCCCCAGGGACCCATGGGCCCCTACTGCTCTCCCCCTCCGACAATTCTCTCTAACCCCCCCCCCCCCCTCTCCCCGCTCTAACTTCCCTTCCTCCCTGCTGCTCTCTTCGTCCACACCCCCTTCTGAATCTCCTCCCCCCTCTTAATCTGACTTTACTTGTTCTCATGGTATACATCATATATAGACACAAATGTGGTCCTTCCCCCTCCCCCCCCAAACCCCATGTTTGAAGTTGATTGTCTCTCCCTCATTGATTAATCTTGTTATATACTTGAAAATGTGGTCTACCCCGGACACTGGCTATGTTGGCCGCCTGTCCCATGTATTTTCAGTATGTTCTCTGTACCTACCTGACCACGCATAAATAAAGTATTTCAAAAAAAGAAACACAGTGACTAGCATTTCTAGTACTAACAGTCAATAAAACAGAGAGCTAAGCCTCAGCTTTATTGTTGTAACAGTGCCCTGTTTTGTGTTAAGATCAATATCGTCGGGTTAATTGCCTCACTCTGCTTATTTTTGACATTACCTGCAGGAAACAATGGGAAGTGTCTGAGGAAGCATTTGGAAAAGCAGGACACACACAGTCATCAACTAAGACATATTGCTTACTGTAGATACAATTTAACTAGTTATATATAGAAGGCTGGTTCAGTAAATAAGGTAACAAGACCTCTCATGTGTGTAATGTTCTTTATTTAATTTTCATTTCCCGTCAGGCCAGAGCAGGTAGACCAGTGCTTCCCTCACGGCCATTACACTGCTCCTCATATCAGTCATACTGTCACATCAGGCATGAGATGGCGGCTGGCAGAAACATGGTCTAACATTGAGGTGTCTAGTGTGATCAGACTTCTGAATCTATAGGGGACATCAGCAGCTGAAATTAATTTCCAACTTGTCGAGGTGTACGGTGAAAATGTCATGTCACGGAAACAGGTTTGGTGCACTGCCTGTGGAGGACGTGCTTGGTCGGCCGGATCGCTGCTCATCTTAAAGTTTGTCCTGCTGTTATCAAAGGCAGTACACTAAACCCAAACCTGTTTTCGTGACATGACGTTATCACCATACACCTCAATAAGTTGACAATGAATTTCAGCTGCTGATGTGCCCTTTAGGAGCAGAAACTACGCACCTCAATGTTTGACCATGTTTCCACCTGTCCCACCATCTTACAACTGATGTTGGGACAGTATGACTGATATTAGGTGCAGTCTAATGGCCATGAGGGGAAGCAATGGTCTACCTGCTCAGGTCTGGCTGGAAATTAGAATGAAATAGAGAATATTACACACGTGAGTTGTCCTGTTACCTTACTAATTGAACCACCCTCATATGTTAGTAATATCAGCCATCTTTCTTGCCATAAATCAGGGGTTTCCAAAGGCGTTCTACATGGCACCATAATGGGCCACATTTTACGTATATACATGGTTCAGCGCAGATGGTTAAATCAAATTAACTGAAGTACTAATCAAGTCACCCGAGGCCAAGCATTTATATACTTAAAATCTGGACCATTACGGTGCCTTGAGTATCACGTGTGGGAACTTCTGCCATATATACATTTCTTTGTATAAGTCTGCAAGAGCGGTTATTGCTGCGTGCAGTGTGTGTTGCATCGTTGGAAATGTTCAGCTTGTGTAGCTGGAAAGAGGACTCACTGATCTCTCTTCCTATGACAGCAGAATGTTTAAGATTACACATTATTTTGTTCTGATCATATGGTATCATATGGTATTTACTGTATGCAGGGACCCACAGCAATATTTTGAATGCCAACCGCCCCGGGGCTTCTAAGGAGACACCTCTTTCAACAGCAGTTCATTTTATAAACTATAGTATTGCCCTAGATCATTTTAAATCTCAATCCCCCAGTTCACAATATGCCTGCTACTAATCTCCTACGAGGTCCAGCAGCACTATTCCCCATCTGCTACCCCATGGTAGATGGTGCTTCACTCCTGCCTCTTTTTCAGCTCTATAGAGTGGGCATGCGGTTGTTCCTGCTAGTTGTAGTAGTAGCAGTCATGTGACTGCTGACCTCACGCTGGCATTATCATTGCCAGAGTGTTATGGTGCCCATACACTTGTGCGATTGCATTCGACGCGATATCTGGCCCGATTTCCCTTGAAGCTCACCTTGAGATAAATCGCATCGAAAGTGCATATTTTGTGCATTCGATGCACATACAATCCTGCAATTTATCACATGCCCCTTACGACCAGAAATCAGGTGGCATCGGATGATCGAATGCGAGCGCATCGAATGCTGACCAAAGCACACCAGATTTATCTGCAAGATCTTGAAAATGTTAAATAGAGGGCGGGCCTATCTGCGGGATATATAAACAGGCATCCATTTTAACTCTTTGCACTTCTGTTTGCTTTGTGACTAGAGAAGTTTGGTTTATACCTGCTGCTTGTTCGACATTGCTAGCTACCGTGCACGTCTTTGTTCTGCTTGCATTACAAAGTGTTTCTATACTGCTGTGTGTATGTAGAGGTGGATTCTATCAGGCTCTCATGTGCTACTCTGTGCTGAAGATGAGGGGAAACAGGGAGAGGGCCCTGCAAAGACGGAGGGAGAGAGCTTGCTGTGCCAATGAGTGGCTGCTTTAGCGGCCTACTCATTCCTACATGCCCCTCCTGGATGAGATCAGGGACAACAACCCGGATGACTACCGCAACTTCCTGCGCATGGATGATTACACCTTTCAGGAGTTGCTGCGTCTGGTGACCCCCCTCATACAGAAACGGGATACCAAATGGCGGGTTCCTATCCCTGCTAAGGAGATGCTCGTGGCTACCCTGCGGTTCCTTGCTACTTGACAGACGTTTGAGGGGCTGAAGTTTGGGACCCGTATCTCTGCGCAGGCTTTGGGACACATCACACCTGAAACCTGCAAGGCTATTATCAAGGTGCTTCAGTACAAGTACTGCAAGGTAAGAAAAGGACACCACACATTGCTTGTTGTGTAACAAAAGGTTTTATTTTGCAAACTGAATTTAGTAGAAAAAATATGTGCTTTTTATTTCAAGACATAAATTTATTAAATATGTGGCCAACATGGCTAAACTTTAGCAAACAGTATACATTTTCATATTGCAGCACATCTGTATCATTACATTTATGAAATGAAAAAAAAAAAGCCATATACTGTATAGTGACAAATGTGGTGCATTCTGATACTACGGCGTTGAGTGGCACCGCAGCCAGGGGCACAGTGTACACATGCAACTTGGGGTAGGAAGATGGGTCCCCGGTACCATCAACCTGCACCAAGTTGCATGTGTGCATTGTGCCCCTGGTAGCGGTGCCACTCAACGCCGTAGTATCAGAATGCACCACATCTGTGTCTACATATACCAAGGGCAGCATTACATTTGTGAAATGTAAAAAAAATGCTCTATATATATATCAAAATATAACTATTTTTATAAATATGCAGCCAACATGGCTGAACTTTTTCAAACAAATGTCTTTATAGTATATATGGTGGTAGTGGCATATGATTTCAGACTATACCGTGAGGAAGAGTTCCTGTGGGTGACTGAACAAACAGAAGAGAGAGACTGCCTATAACCGCCTGGTGGAGTAGTCAAAGCCCACCTTCTTAGCGGACACTGTGGCCTGGGCATGGAAAAATTGAGGTTCCCCGGCACCAACAACCTGCCCCTAGCAGCATGTGAAACAAAAGAAATGGGGAGCGCAAACAAGCTAATTTAAACACACTAATATATGCACATCAGCTACTTTCTAATGAACAAATCCACAGTTGCAATTTGTTACTAATAAAATGAGTTAAATAGTAAAATTGTTATCTGTATAAAAAAGATACAATCCATATAGATTTCTCCTTAGTTTGGTATAATCAGTTCCTTAAATGGATTGAACTAGGATACTCCAATGGATTTCCAAATAACCTTTGTATTGCTGTTTCTGTATTAATAAGTAATAGCAACAGGTATACTTGCCCTTTTAGACCAAAAATTGTCCAGACCGCTGGCACCTTCTATAGATGTAGTAAAGGTGAGATAATGGTCCTCTCACAGTTTGGGTAAATTGGAGCAAGGTGATGTTGGCTCTGATCCCCGCTTTAAGAAATTAATGCAGGCTTCCAGTGTCAGCGTCCCAAAGTGCCGATAAATCTTCTTTGTGGGACAGCCAAGCGGGCGGTGCTGGTAGATAGGATATCAGCGTCCCGGTGTGCTGCAGCTTGCTTGTGTATGACGGGACAACCCGGCGGACAGCACTGAGTGAATCCATGGACCGCTTGATGTAGGATCAGTGTCCCGTTGTGCTGCGGTTGACCGCTTGAATAGCCGCCAAGTGTGCGGCACTGAAGGGGTCTGTGAGCCGCTTAGTGTAACAAGGCTGTAGGCGCTCAAACCCGATCTATGTTGCCGCGGCTTTCCATTTAGCAGGGAAGCCTGTGCAAGCGGCTCCAGGTAGATCCAGACAGGGCGGGCAGAGAACAATTCCGGATAATGTGCTGGCTGTAGTGTGCAACGAAAGTCACAATTCCTGATGCGTTTCTCGACCGATATAGACTGGTCGTTTCCTCAGAGGAATGAATCAGCAGCATGTTTGTATTGTGTGCCTGAAAGCGGTGCCACTCTTAACTATGGTTTTCATGATGCAGCACATGTGCATCATTACATTTATGAAATGAAAATAAATTGCTATATATTGCTATATATTGCAACAGATGTGGTGCATTCTGATACTACGTCATTGGGTGGCACCGCAGCCAGGGGCACAATGCACACATGCAGCTTGGGGTAAGAAGATGGGTCCCCGGTTCCAACAACCTGCATCAAGTTGGAAGCAGCGCCACTCAACACTGTAGTAGCAGAATGCACCACATCTGCTGCAATATATAAGTGCATGAATACACTTGTGAACCAAAAAAATTATTGTATATATATTTATATAGAAACAAGTATTTTAGTAATATGCGTCCAACATAGCTGAACTTTTTCAAACATTAGAACTTTCTATTAATGTTTCTTCTAATTTTAATTTTGAATATAAATATGGTGCAGTATGATATACAGTGTTTTTTGAGTGGCAGCGCTTTCAGGGGTACAATGCACACATGCAGGTAGACCCGGCATCAGGCTCCCCGGCACCATCAACTTGACCTAAGTGCACACATGCAGGTAGGCCCGGCTTCAGGCTCCCCGGCACCATCAACCTGACCTAAGCTGCATGTGTGCATTGTCCACCTGAAAGCGGCGCCACTAAAACGCCGTATATCGGGGGGGGGGGGGGCATGGCTACGGCGGACATGGAGTAGCACACAGGCTGTGTGGCTCTCCAGCTTCACTATCCGGCTAATAGATCCCGTGTCCCCCCCTGGGCCCGAAAATAGCCCCAATACCTGCCTGAATGTGTGGAGGGACCTCTGTGCCAATTTGGGAGCCGTGCGTCTGTCTCCTGCTGCAGCCGGACCGATTGAGTGAGTGGGGCCTGCTGTGTCACGTGGGATGCCACTCTCCTGTTTCTCCGCGCTGGTGCCTGTGGCCGGCCACCGCCCTACACGCTGCCCGTACCCGCCACTGTGTGGAGCCAAAGCGCGGGGGGGTCTGGTAAGCGCTCTGCCTGACCCTGCCTGTGCTTGGGAGAGTGACCGGGGGAACCACTGCTACAGTGCTGCCACGTGTCCCGCCGTCTCTCTCCATCCTCACTGCTGCAGCTCCTGTTTTTCGCCTCTGGCTCCCTTGTCAGCCTCCTGGGGTCCTCTCACATTGTTGGGGGGGACGGAGCGCAGCCTGGGAGGGCAGTGCGTGTGCTTCCTTGCCTCAGGACATATCTGAACTCTATACATGCTGTGTGTGACACCTCTGCTGGGGGTTACCCTGTTAGAACATATGTTTTGGGACACTGTGAGAGGCTCTCTTTATTATATCCTGTTGGTCTTCTGCGGATAATATCACGGGCAGCGACTGGACAGTTTTGATATACTATATTTCTTCACAGGCAGCAACTGGACAGTTTTGATATATTATATTTCTTCACAGGTTGCAACTGGACAGTTTTGATATACTATATTTCTCCACAGGCAGCAACTGGACAGTTTTGATATACTATATTTCTCCACAGGCAGCAACTGGACAGTTTTAATATACTATATTTCCTCGTTCCCCGCCATCAGTCTGGCTATAATGGTCAAACAGCATCAATCTGCTGCAGCCGCTGCGAAATTAGAGAAATTTGCTAGAAACCCTCCGACATGGACAAGAGGGGGAGGTACAGTCGACCTCGTTGCCGCCATCTCCGTTTGCTAGCTCCTCATCTGTGGAGGCTACTGATGCTGCTTTGCAGAAAGTGCTGGATGCTGTCACTGCCAGCGAAGCCTGCTTGGCCGACAGGATCGGTCAGGTCCAGGCGGACTTATCTATTATTCACCAGGACCTTCAGCGGGTGCGGGAGAGGGTCGGTGAAGTTGAAACGCGCATCTCCACACTGGAGAACACGGTTTCGCCACTTGGTAGACGTACTTCTGCTCTGGAGTCACAGATGACGGAGGTACATAAAAAGATGACTGATATGGAGGGAAGATTGAGACGGAACAATGTCCACTTCGTCGGCCTGCCTGAGAAAGAGGAGGGTGCCTCCCCCAATTTCTTGAAAACTGGCTCTGTTGGATATGTTTGGAGTGGAGGAGTTCACCTCACATTTTGCAGTGGAGCGCGCTCATAGAGTCCCAATGCGTCCATTACCTCCAGGGACACCTCCCCATACATTCATTGCCAAACTCCTTCACTACCGGGATTGGGATGTGATTCTGAAACTGGCCCATACTAAGGGTCCCCTCAAGTGGAACGGATCCCCAATTTCAGTCTTTCCAGACTTTGCGATTGACGTTCAGAAGGATAGAGCTCAATTTGTCCCTGTGAAACGCAGGCTGCGTGAACTGAATATACCCTATGCCATGCTTTTTCCATCTAAACTGCGGGTAGTTTCGGACAGAGAAACTAAATTCTTCATGACTCCCTGTGAAGCATCAGTATGGCTAGACAGACACTTTCTGGCACGGCGGGCGTTAGCCGCTGATTGAACCCTTGCATTTGGTTTCTCTGCTTGCAAGTATACTGCCTCTCTGATGCCTGTTATGTTTATATACGTGTGTTGTCTTGGGAGGAATGTATAGTCATTTGTGGATGGCGAGAGTACTTGGTAATAATTATGTACTGTTATTATGCTCTCAATAACATGTTACGGTGCTCATTTCTGTTCCTACATCTGCCTCCTGTTGCTTTAGGTTAATATCTTCGCATAGTTCTATCTGTTATTTTCCGGCCCATCTGGATATGTGTTTGTCCCAATATATGGTCCCAAAAATTCATTTAGTTGGGATTGTTGTAGTGGCCCTAGGAGGATTTGAATTTAGCTGGGAGTTTCTCCTGCCTCAAGGTCATTAAATTCTTGGCCCCCTTTTGGTTTCTTTTTGAATTTGTAGAGTATGTAAAGTTATTTCCTGCCTTAGTTGTTAGTGTTAGTTCTCAGGGAGTTTTGTTTGTTAGGGAATCAGGTATGCTGCAAGTTTTAAGTGGTATACGGGGTGGGGGTTACTTTAAGAAACTATTGCTGTTTTGTTTTTATTTTTGGATGTGCACTGTGCTTGTTTCTGATGTGCTTATGTCGCAGCTAATCACAGGTATATTTTGTTTGATGTGTGCTGGAGGTGGCTGGTTGCGGGTCGTTTACTTTATTAAAAAAGGTGCTTTATTATGGCTTTGGTTAGTCTTTTGTCGTGGAATGTGAGGGGGATCAATAACAAAATCAAGCGTTCCCTAGTACTTAGACAGATCAAGCAATACGCATCGGATGTAACCTGTCTAATGGAAACCCACTTAGTGGGTACTAAAATTATTCTCTTAAATAGCTGTGGGTGGGTTGGGCTCTCCATTCCATGCATACCGCGGCGTCCCGGGGAGTGTCGATCCTGATTAAAAAATCTGTTCCTTTCTTGTTTGATAGTGTACAAACAGATCAATGGGGGAGATATGTGTTTCTAAACTGTAAAATTAACTCTGTCCCTTTACTATTGCTAGCTATATATGTGCCCCCTCCATACTCGCTGACGTACTTAAACAGGCATCTGTTTTTATGGCTGCATCCCCTGGGGTAGCCGCTATATGTATGGGTGACTTTAACAATGTTTTAAACCATGAGTTGGATAGGTTGTCTATGGCATCCTCCAACCCACAGCCAAAGCGTTCTCCGTTTGCAGATACTGTCTCTGAGCTGGGTTTGGTTGATCCCTGGAGATTGAAGTATCCTGGGCCCTCATTCCGAGTCGTTCGCTCGGTATTTTTCATCGCATCGCAATGAAAATCCGCTTAGTACGCATGCGCAATATTCGCACTGCGACTGCGCCAAGTAATTTAACAATGAAGATAGTATTTTTACTCACGGCTTTTTCCTCGCTCCGGCGATCGTAATGTGATTGACAGGAAATGGGTGTTACTGGGCGGAAACACGGCGTTTTATGGGCGTGTGGATGAAAACGCTACCGTTTCCGGAAAAAACGCAGGAGTGGCTGGAGAAACGGGGGAGTGTCTGAGCGAACGCTGGGTGTGTTTGTGACGTCAAACCAGGAACGACAAGCACTGAACTGATCGCACAGGCAGAGTAAGGTTGAAGTTACTCAGAAACTGCAAAGTAGTTTGTAATCGCAATATTGCGAATACATCGGTCGCAATTTTAAGAAGCTAAGATACACTCCCAGTAGGCGTAGGCTTAGCGTGTGTAACTCTGCTAAATTCGCCTTGCGACCGATCAACTCGGAATGAGGGCCCTGATTTGAGGCAATATTCGTGTTTCTCACACTCACACTCTTCCTTCTTTAGGATAGACTTGGCTCTCCTTTCTCCGGAGCTCCTGCCTATGATTCATAATGTTAAGTATGAGACATGGGGTATTTCGGATCAATCCCCTATATCGGTACATATTGACTTAAACTGTCAGAAAGGACAGGCAGTGTGGAAATTTAACCCTTTCTGGTTGATGCATATGGGTGAGGGATCTGATTTGGAGACTAGCTGGCTAGAATTTTTTGATTCTCATAAAGATACTACCGATATCTCCTTACTGTGGGACACACTTAAAGCTTTTCTGAGAGGGACTTTGATCAAAAGAGTGGGTAGTCTTAAATCCTCTTTTAGGAAACGTGAAGCTGAGCTGGAGGCCCGGGTTGTTGCTTCTGAGATGGTATATATACAGGATGGCTTGGATAACTCTAAGCTAGATTGGCTCAATACTCAAAAAGAATGGAAGGAGTATCTATGGGGGAAAACCCAGCACAGGCTTCTCTTCTCCTCGCATGTTCAATACGCTACAGGGGATAGACCAGGTTTTTATTTGGCTAATCTTACAAGAGGGGACCGATTCTCTCATACGGTGGTAGAAGTTGTGAATTTCGCCGGGACAGTGTTAGACCGCACCCCCCAAATTGTAACGGAATTTGCATCGTATTATCAAGCGCTGTATAGCTCCAAATTAACCTGTTCCCCGCTAGAATTGAGTGATTATTTAGATGGAATCCAATTGCCCTGTATCTCCAGTGAAGCTAGAGCTCTTCTTGATGCTCCTGTATCATTGGAGGAGATAGAAGCAGCGATCACTGCATCTCCAGATGGTAAGGCCTCTGGCCTTTTTGGCATTCCATCGAAGTTGTATAAGAAACACGCTAAATTTTTTGCCCCCCAGTTGCTTAGTTTATACAATCTTTGCTCAAAATATGCTTCCCCCATCTATGGTGAAGGCTTTAATTATAGTGATTCCCAATCCAGATAAGGACCCCAAGAGGGTTGAGTCATATCGCCCTATCTCTCTACTACCCACGGTTATTAAAATCCTAGCCAAGGTCCTGGCTTCCAGACTCAATCGGGTTATAACCCAAATCATTCACCCTGACCAAACAGGCTTTATGCCTGGTAAGTCCACTGCTGTTAATTTAAGGCGCCTGTTCACTCATTTTCAGCTTTCTCGGGGGGAGGCCTGCTCTTCCGTTGTAGCCTCTTTAGATGCCACAAAGGCCTTTGATTCGGTGGAGTGGGTCTTCCTATGGGAAACTATGAGTAGATTTGGCATGGGTCCCAATTTTATCAAATATGTTAAATTACTATATTTCCTACCCATGGCCAGAGTTTCGGTGAACGGGTATGTGTCACACTCCTTCCCCCTGTCTAGGGGAACGAGACAATGCTGCCCTCTGTCCCCCACCTTGTTTGCCATTGCTATTCAGCCATTGGCATGTTTTATTAGAGCTAGTCACGACATTCTGGGTATTAGGGTGGGCGCAAGAGAGGACAGAATAGCATTATACGCTGATGACCTCTTATTATTCGTTGATGATTATGTTTTCTCTATGCCTATAATTCTAGATATGATAAATACCTATGGACACTTCTCCGGGCTCAAAATTAATTGGGACAAATCCAACATAACTCCAATTAGAGGCCCGGTCCCGGTGGCCCCATTGATCCATATCCCACTTAAATGGGTAGATTCTTTCAAATATCTGGGTATATGGGTATCGAATGACCCTTGTACTTATGTTTCGCTTAATATTATGCTGCAGATTGTTTATCTCCGCTCGAAAGTTAAGGTTTGGGGGACTTTGCCTCTGACTATTACTGGTAGGGTCAACTTGGTGAAAATGGTATATCTACCTAAGCTACTTTATTTCCTTCAGTAGTCACCTATATATATTGGCTTAAAAATATTCAGGCAAATTGACAGCTTGCTATCTTCCTTGATTTGGGCTAGCAGGAGAGCACGGTTGAGGCTTGACACCTTGTCTAGACCAAGACTGATGGGAGGCTTAGCCCTCCCTATTTTTTAATTTTATTATTACGCTGCGCAATTAGCGCATATCTGGGAATGGGTGACTGACTCCAATAATCTCACTATACACTCACAAATGATTCTGCAAGAGTATCCTGATGGCACACCGTTACAAATGCTACTCTGTGTGAATACTAAATTATCTAAGGTCCCTATAATAAAACAGGCCATTCTTGTATGGAAGCAGGTATATGCTATCTTGTTAGGCCAGGGTATAGACCCAGATACTCCATTAGACAATGTCCTTGGTTTCCCAGAATTAGCCTTGCTGCAAACTAGGGCGGTGTGGGGGAGGTGGGGGGTAACATTCCTGGGGCACTTGTACAATGGCGCTATATTGAAATCTTTTCAGCAGATCCAACAGGACTATAATGTACCCTCTTTTTATTTCTATCGCTATTTGCAACTGAGACATGTGATTAATGCACAGTTTTCCAATACCCCTCCGATGATTCTCGACTCCTCAGTCAAGTCCCTTTTACAAAATCTAGGGAATGGGCATTTGGTATCCAATATTTATACAAGTATACTTCGGTCTCACTATTCTGACCCACTGTCCTCTCTTAGAAATAAGTGGGAATCAGACTTGGGATCAATTTCGGATGAGGTATGGGAAGGTGATCTATGCTCTCCACGGTTATCTATTACCACCGCTAGATATCAGCAAATTCAATTGTTTATTGTACACAGAGTGTATATGACACCAGTGAGATTGTTCTGCATAGGGGTTACTCATTCTACCAGATGTCCTAAGTGTTGCAGTTTGGATGCAGATTTCTGGCACATTATCTGGCTTTGCCCCAAGATAGCAGTATTCTGGTCTGGTACAGGTTGAGTATCCCTTATCCAAAATGCTTGGGACCAGAGGTATTTTGGATATGGGATTTTTCCGTATTTTGGAATAATTGCATACCATAATGAGATATAATGGTGATGGGACCTAAATCTAAGCACAGAATACATTTATGTTACATATACACCTTATACACACAGCCTGAAGGTCATTTTAGCCAATATTTTTTATAACTTTGTGCATTAAACAAAGTGTGTCTATATTCACACAATTCATTTATGTTTCATATACACCTTACACACACAGCCTAAAGGTAATTTCATACAATATTTTTAATAACTTTGTGTATTAAACAAAGTTTGTGTACATTGAGCCATCAGAAAACATAGGTTTCACTATCTCACTCTCACTCAAAAAAGTCCGTATTTCGGAATATTCCGTATTTCGGAATATTTGGATATGGGATACTCAACCTGTATTATTAAAGTCTTAGTGTCGACTGGAATTCCATCGTTTGTGTGTACCCCGTGGTATGTGTGTTGTCGGCTTTGGAGGAAGATGCCCTGGATGCTCCTAGCAGACGATATTTAATTAATTTGTGTGCTCTAGCTAAGGTGTATATTGCTAGACTCTGGTTAGCTAAAGATGCTCCCACATTACAGTCATGGGTTTTGCTTGTTAATGAAACGGCCTCTCACGAGAAATATGCTTACTTAGCCAGAAAAGCAAGGAAAAAATATCCCGACTTGTGGGGTAAATGGCTCGAGTCTCCCAACTCAACAAACCGAAGTGACTGATTACTCACCATTGTGTGATCAATATAGGGGTGAGATGGAGGGATAAGACGCGTACCACAGGGAATGTGTAGAATTATGGAAGCGGGATTTATACTAAGAGTGTTGCCTCTCCCTCTCGTATAGCACTTTTTTGGGGCCCGCGGCCAGCCACTCATTTGCCCGTGCTTGATGATTTGTATTGCATAATTATAGTTAGATAGTTAGATATATGAGAAGTACATGAACATTGTATTTGAATAATTTATCTTTGACATGTGACATTTCTCCTGATTTACAAATGTCTATTTTTGGAGATAAGCCTGCACATCTCACTTACTGTGATTTAATATTGTTAGATCTGGGAATCTGCGTATTCCCTCAGTTATGGTATTGTATTTTTGTTTGGCTGTTATGTCTTTTTGTTTAAAAGAAAAAGGAAAAATCAATAAAAGAATATTGAATTAAAAAAAACCCCGCTGTATATCATAGTGCACCAGATCTATCGCAGTATATACCAGGGCAGTAGGAATTTTATATATACCAACAGATGTGGTGCATTCTAATACTGCGGTGATGAGTGTCACCGGTGCCAGGGATGCAATGCACACATGCAGCTAGGGGCAGGAAGATGGGTCCCCGGTACCATCAACCTGTCCCTAGCAGCATGTGTGCATTGTCCACCTGAAAGCGTTGACACTCACCGTAGTATCAGAATGCACCACATCTGTTGGTAAATATAACAAGGGCAGCAGTATTTTAGAATCACCCTACATTTGTAAGAGACTTGTCTCCTCCTGATCCCTCTCTGACATCAAGTAGGTCAAAATTGTTGAGGGGACAGTGGATGTGTGGCTGGCTTGAGAAGTGTAGCTGGGTTGAGGAGGAGATTGGATACTGGGGGAAGGGTGGGTGGATGGGGGTGTGTGTTGACGATAACGGGAAGGGTGGCTGGTTTGAGGAGGAGGGGTTTGAGGAGGATGGAAAGTGGAGAAAGGGTAGGTGGATGAAGTCTGCGGTTGCGGATAACCGGAATGGTAGCTGGGATGCGGAGGAGGATGGGTACTGGGGGAAGAGTAGGTGGGTGCTTGAGGTTCTGGCCCATGAATGTTCCACTCTGGTGTCAGTTGTCCTGTGAGTGTTTTGTACAAAACCTGTGACACCAGGCGCTGGCACTCTACTTGCTGCTGCTCGGAAACCTTACGCATGGTTTTGCTAACATTTGATGTATAGTCATCAAATTCATCAGGTTTCTGGAGCAGCTGTGAACAGGCCTCCAATAGTAGCAGGTCTTCAACAAATTTAGTTTTCCGTGGCTTTCTCTTGGAACCCTGTAGCTGTGGAGATTTTGGTTCCTCTGGTAATGTGTTGTTGAGGTCAGGGGTACGGCTTCAGGTGTCTGTAGGGTAAAAAAAACATATTTAGTAAATATTCAAACTTTTTTTTCTTTTACAGTACCCTACAAGCGTAGAAGAATGGCAAACTATTGCAGAGGACTTTGACAGGCACTGGAATTTCACAAACTGTGGTGGTACCATAGACGGAAAACATGTGCGCATCACCAAACCCACCAACAGCGGGTCGGACTACTACAATTACAAGGGCTACTTTAGCATTGTTCTCATGGCGGTGGTCAATGCAAACTATGAAATTATTTTCCTGTATTTTGGGAAAAATGGTCGTTGCTCAGATGGTGGATCCTTGAAAAATACGCGCTTCTATGATAGGCTCACCACCAACTCCATTCACCTGCCGCCTGTTGAACAATCAAAGAATGGCCTGGGTTTTGTGTTTGTGGCAGTTGAGGCCTTCGCACTGCACAAACACATAATGAAGCCCTACCCGCAAAGAATCCTGGACCACAATAGGCGCATTTTCAACTACCACCTTTCTAGGGCCCGTCAGGTTGTTGAGAATGCATTTGGCATTCTCAGCAACTGGTTCAGGATCTTCCACCGACCCATCAACATGAGGCAGGACAAAATTGACTGTGAAGTAACAGCATGCTGTATACTGCACAACATGCTCCGACGCAAGGCCATGAGGCAAATGCCTTTGCTCCCAGCAGGACCGGAAGACCCCAACCAACCAATGGTGAAAGTGCCGATTTCCTCGGTCCACCTTCAGTAACCTTACGCGGCACTGCAAGGGCAAAAGAGATCAGTGAAAAATATAATGCCTTTTTCAATGGGGAAGGAGCTATGGCATGGCAGGAGGAATATACTTACCCCTTCAGCCTCCTCCACATCCAGACTTCCCTCCTCGGACTCTGCCATCACCACTAGGGACTCCTTAGCTGACCGTTTCTCCAAGAGGAAGTTTAGTTCTTTGTAGTACCACTGCTGAGGCACATACACCTTGTCTGCACTGGCCCCTTACCTCTTGGACTCCTCCACCTTGCGGTTCTTTTTTACAAAGACTGTCCCTATATTGGCAGTTTTCTTCCGGTCTGGACCAGGCCACCGAGGCAGCAGAGTAGGTGGGCTTTGAGTACTCCACCAGGCAGTTATAAGCAGCCTCCCTCTTCTGTTTGTTGCTGTAGTCTGGTGAGGATGTCAGCCACAGACACTCCTCCTCACGGTACAGGCTGATGAAGCCCAATAGGAAATCACGGCTCTCATAGGACATCTGCAGAATGCAAAAAAGGAAAATGAATAAACATGAAAAAGTTCCATTATTCTGGTTAAATAAAGTTTGTTTTCTAGTATTATTCTGGTTAAATAAAGTTTGTTTTCTAGTATTATTCTGGTTAAATAAAGTTTGTTTTCTAGTATAATTCTGGTTAAATAAAGTTTGTTTTCTAATTACTGCTGTGAGTTATCTGAAATATGTTGTGATAATACACTGGTGTGCAGGGTGCAGCAGCATAATGGTGGCCAGTGGCGCAGTACAATGGCATTTAGGGTGCGGCCTGGGGCTTGCAGTGGTGCAGCATTTTGGGCAGGGGGACAGTATAATGGTGGGCAGTGGTGGTAAAACATCATAATAATCATTGGTGGTCAGTGGTGTAGCCTGCCTACCTTGTCCGCTGTTTAGGAGCTCAGCAGCGTGCTTTCAGCCAGTCATGTGCACAGTGGGGGGAAGAGGAGTGGCCAGGAAGTCGGCTCCTATCTTCACAGATCGCACATCGCAGTGTGATAAATCGAAAGTGGTAAAAAACAGCATGTGATCGCACCACGATTTGATAAATATTAAGTGCAGCACATACTATCTTGAGACGCGAGATTCGACCGACATGCCCGCACATCGAGTCGCATGGTACCTAAAATTTGCATACAATCCTTCGATTTATCTCACAGATGCGGTCGGAATCGAAGGATTGTACCTGATATCTCACAAGTGTATGGGCTACATTAGGCTCACCTCCTTTACTTCTGCAGTATCCGGCTGCTTGTCCATATATTCTCAGCATTCTGACCTGGCTTGATAGACAATTGTACAGCTGTCGAAAAGAGAAAGGAGACTCTTTTTGCTGGGATCAAAAATATCACTAAAAATTGATACATCTGAAACAGGTCTGTTTATCTGTGCAATTGGCTTAATCCTCATTATAGGCATAATTCTGACCTGACCGCTCCTCTACTAATTTGCAGGGGTTTGCGATCGGATAGTCACCGCCCAGACAGAGGGAAACCCTGACCCGTGCAAGTCTGCATACGCTGTGAAAAGCTGTGCAAATGCCGGTCAGCTGCAAATCCGTTCGTAACTCACTCACCATCGAATGATTTTTCCAGTCTGTGCGTAGCCCAGGATCTACTCGGGTGGTCTTCTGTATGCCGAATGTCGGGATCCCGGCGCACAGTATACCGGCGCCGGAATCCCGACACCCGGCATACCGACAACTGTTCTCCCTCGTGGGGGTCCACGACCCCCCTGGAGGGAGAATAAAATAGTGTAGCGCGCCACCGTGCCTGCAGCGTGGCGAGCGCAGCGAGCCCGCAAGGGGCTCCTTTGCGCTCGCTACGCTGTTGGTATGCCGGCGGTCGGGCTCCCGGCGCCGGTATGCTGGTCGCCGGGAGCCCGACCGCCGGCATACCGTACGACACCCGATCTACTCCTACAGTGTGATAGAATCAGCCTGATCACAGACCCTCCCTGAAAATGCTTTCGAATGCCTGTGGTTTTCCGGACACTTCCAGAAAACAGCCAATTACCACCCGCAAACACCCGCTCAGCGGTGCAAGTATGCGGGTACGCTCGGGTACGCAGTACCCTTAAGAATTTGGCAGCGGGTTCACAGTACCACCTGCCACACACTTTGCCATTGCCACAATTATAATTAGAGATGAACGGGTTCGGTTCTCAGAGAACCGAACTGTACCGAACTTCACCATTCGAGTCCGGTTCCGAGCCAGGCTCGGGTTTTCCCTCCTGACTCGGATACCCGAACGAGGCAAAACGTCATCATCCCGCTTTCGGATTCTCGCGGGATTTGGATTCTATATAAGGAGCCGCGGGTCACGGCCATTTTTCACTCCAGTCTCGGAGAGTGTAGTGAGAGGACGTGTCTCCGTCCTCAGTGTCTGTGTGGGGGCGGGAAAGTGGGGTGGCGAGTCTAGTGCTGTGTTGTGCGGCTCAGTCCAGTCCAGTGTAGTCTTATGCTGCATCAGTCCAGCCAGTCACAGTGTTGGTGTCCTCTGCTACTATATGTCCCCAGTGCTGCTGGCTGCTGTAGAAGTCCCTTTCATTTTTGCTGTGTTGTCTTGCATCAGACCAGGGGTAGTGTCTCTCCTGTGCAACATCAGTCCAGTGACCAGTCACAGTGGTGGTGTCCTCTGCTGCCATATATCCAGTGTTACTGCCGTATAATTCCCGTGATACTGGCGTATAATTTCTGTGATACTGCCATATAATTCTCGGAATATTGGCGTATAATTTCCGTAATACTGGCATATAATTCCTGTGATACTGCCGTATAATTCCTGTGATATTGCCGTATAATTCTCGGAATACTGGCGTATAATTCCTGTGACATTGCCGTATAATTCTCGGAATACTGGCGTATAATTCCTATGATATTGCCATATAATTCCAATGATATTGCCGTATAATTCCCGTGATACTGGCGTATAATTCCTGTGATATTGCCGAATAATTCTCGGAATACTGGCGTATAATTCCCGTGATATTGGTGTACAATTCCTGTGATATTGGCGTATAATTCCTGTGACATTGCCATATAATTTGTGGAATACTGCCGTATAATTCCTGTGATATTGCCGTATAATTCCCATGATACTGACGTATAATTCCAGTTATCCTGCCGTATAATTCCATATAAATCCATATAATTCCGTATAAATCCAGTCCAGTTGTGCTGCCATATAAGTTCAGTGGTGCTGTCCTGTGCTGTATATTATTTACTCCAAATAAAGGGGTTATTAATATTTAATCCGAATAATTTTTACAGGGTTTGCCCTGTGTGGTGTAGAGGTACGCTCTCTTGTGCCGCATATTGGGGGTCATTCCGAGTTGTTCGCTCTGTATTTTTTTCTCACAACGGAGCGATTAGTCGCTAATGCGCATGCGCAATGTCCGCAGTGCGACTGCGCCAAGTAAATTTGCTATCCAGTTAGGTTTTTTACTCACGGCATTACAAGGTTTTTTCTTCGTTCTGGTGATCGTAATGTGATTGACAGGAAGTGGGTGTTTCTGGGCGGAAACTGGCCGTTTTATGGGTGTGTGTGAAAAAACGCTACCGTTTCTGGGAAAAACGCGGGAGTGGCTGGAGAAACGGAGGAGTGTCTGGGCGAACGCTGGGTGTGTTTGCGACGTCAAACCAGGAACGAAACTGACTGAACTGATCGCAGATGCCGAGTAAGTCTGGAGCTACTCAGAAACTGCTAAGAAGTGTCTATTCGCGATTCTGCTAATCTTTCGTTCGCAATTTTGATAAGCTAAGATCCACTCCCAGTAGGCGGCGGCTTAGCATGTGCAAAGCTGCTAAGAGCGAACAACTCGGAATGACCCCCCTTGTGTTATATAACTCCAGAAAAATAACGGAGAACACACATTTGGAGGATAAAATAGGGAAAGATCAAGAACCACTTCCTCCTAGTGCTGAAGCTGCTGCCACTAGCCATGACATAGATGATGAAATGCCATCAACACCGTCTGCCAAGTCCGATGCCCATTGTGATAGTAGAGGGCATGTAAAATCCAAAAAGCCAAAGTTCAGTAAAACATTTTTTTTAAATGGTCTGAGGAGAAACGTAAACTTGCCAATATGCCATTTACGACACGGAGTGGCAAGGAACGGCTGAGGCCCTGGCCTATGTCCATGACTAGTGGTTCAGCTTCACATGATGATGGAAGCCCTCATAACTGAAGCCTTGACACTTATTTTGGTGTTAGACGAACGTCCGGTGTCCGCCATTAGTGTAGTGGGATTTAGACAATTGATGGAGGTATTGTGTCCCCGGTACCAAATCCCTTCTAGATTCCACTTCACTAGGCAGGCGATACCGAGATTTCTCTTACATCCTAGAGGATGCTGGGGTCCACATTAGTACCATGGGGTATAGACGGGTCCACTAGGAGCCATTGGCACTTTAAGAGATTGAGAGTGTGGTCTGGCTCCTCCCTTTATGCCCCTCCTAACAGACTCCGTTTAGAAAATGTGCCCGGAGGAGCCGATCACAGTTAGGGGAGCTCTACAGAGCTTCTTTAGTAAAAGTTTATTTTAGAGTTTATTATTTTACAGGGAGGCTGCTGGCAACAGCCTCCCTGCATCGTGGGACTAAGGAAGGGGGGGGGTAATAGTATCCGCCCTGCAGGGTCTGAGCCACTATCTCCGCTGACAGGACACTGAGCTCCTGAGGGGATAGAACGTTCCCCGCCACAGGGGATCGCTCCCCCCCCCCCCCCGGCAGCATGCCGCCACCCCCTTACAGAGCCAGAAGATCAGTGGCGAGTGAGTCACCGTCCCCCCTAGCAAGTGGGAAGCCGGTGTGAAGATGGTGGCAACAGGGTATGGAGCGCAGTACTAACTGCACTCCGGGGCTCAGCGGTACATAGTGCGGCACTGTTAGGGGTGCCCTGACCCAGCGCCTACACCCTACACTGGTCACGCAGCCTGTCGGGGTCCCGGGATCTCTGCCAGCATGAATACTCAGGCCAGTATAATCCTATGAATAGCGGGAAGACAGCTCCATTAAGGGGGCGGAGCTTCTCCTCAGAGTGGACCCAGCAGCATTCAGCACCATTTTTCTGCCTGCAGAAACGCTGTCAGTGATGTGCAGTCCCTCCAGAGTAACTCCAGCTATCTCTCACTGTACCAGGGGGTTGTAGAAAGGGGGAGGGGGGGGGGGGGGCTGTGTAAAGACTGTGTAACCTACTAAGGTACACAGTCAGCGCTAGTTTAGGGTTTCCCTATTCCCGGAAAGCACTGTGTGTGGGTTGGCTCCAATCTCTGTGTCTCTCTTGCCATTCTTGGGGGTGAAACTCTGTACTCCCCTGTGTGTGTGTGCAGTGTCTGTGGTCTCCATTTGATATGTCCAGGTACTCTGTGTCATATGCTGCAGAGGATATGTCCTCTCAGGATGATCCCATTCCATGTAATCCGGATTGCACTGTTTTAGCACAGATACCAGCAAGGGAGCCTGAATGGTTATCCTCTATCAAATCTATGATTTATCAGATTTCTACTAGGGTTACACAGAATGAATCTGAACTCAGGTTTTACGGAACTCTATGGCAGTTTGGTCCTGTTCTTTTACCTCAGGGCCCCCCTCTGTAGGTTCCCACAAACGTGCTCTTGCCCAGATTATGCAAGATGACACGGATACCGATTCTGACACGGCAGACGGTGATGGGGATGTGCTCAGGGGGGCCGCATCTCTTGCTAAAGGGGTGCAGTTGATGATAGAGGCTATCAGGGATGTGTTGAATATTGCTGATACAACACCTGGACAGGTTGAGGAGGCTTACTTCACTGACAATAAGAAAAACTCGCTATCCTTCCCTGCGTCCAAAGAATGAAATGCTATTTTTGAAAAAGCATGGGAAACCCAGAGAAAAAATTCCAGATCCCTAGTAGAGTTCTGGTTGCTTTCCCCTTCCCTGAGGAGGATAGGAAAAAATAGGAAAACCCACCCATAGTGGACGCGTCTGTATCCAGACTCCCAAAAAAGGTGGTTTTACCTGTCCCACGATCTACCGTCTTAAAGGAGCCGGCTGATTGCAAAATTGATACTACGCTCAAATCCATGTACACGGCTGCAGGGGGCGATACTATGTCCTACTATTGCCTGTGCATGGATTTCCAAAGCTATAGTAAAGTGGTCAGGCACATTACTTGAGGACTTGGATACAATGGATAAAAGTGACGTTGAATTGTTTTTACGTAACATTCAGGATTCTGAAGGATTTATGGTGGAATCCATGAAAGACCTGGGTTCAATGGCTGCAGGAATATCTTCCATGTCTGTCTCAGCTCGTCGAGGACTGTGGCTGAGCCAGTGGTCTGCCGACGCGGAATCCAGGAGAGGTGTGGAGACCCTACCCTACACAGGTCCGGCTCTCTGGGAAGCGTTGGATGCGTGGATCTCCACAGCTACAGCGGGTAAGTCACCTTTTCTTCCCTCAACTACACCTGCTACGAAGAAATCTTTTTCTTCAGCTGCATCACAGTCCTTTCGGGTTGCTAAAACAAGAAAGGTCAAACCGTCCAACACCTTCTTTAGAGGAGGGCAACCAAAATCCAAGAAACCTGCTGCTGCAGGTTCCCAGGAACAGAAGCCTGCTTCAGGTACGCCAAAGTCCTCAGCATGACGGTGGACCACGAGGCTTGGAGGTAGGGCCGGTGGGGGCGAGACTCAGACATTTCAGTCACGTCTGGGTGTCGTCCGGCCTGGACCCCTGGGTACAAGATATTGTGTCCCAGGAGTACCGGCTGGAATTTCAAGATCTCCCTCCTCATCAGTTCTTCAAATCAGGCTTGCCAGATTTGCCGGCAGAGAGGGCTACCCTACAGAGATCCATCCAGAAGTTGGTGGAGGCACAGATTATTGTACCAGTTCCTCCCCAGATGCAAAACAAGGGTTACTATTTGAACCTTTTCGTGGTACCGAAACCGGATGGTTTGGTCAGGCCCATTCTGAACTTAAAATCACTAAACCCCTTTCTGAGAGAGTTCAAGTTCAAAATGGAGTCTCTCAGGGCGGCGAAATCAAGTCTGGAGGAGGGGGAATTCCTGGTATCCCTGGATATCAAGGATGCGTACCTCTACATTCCGATTTGGCTGCCGCATCAAGCTTATCTCCGATTCGCACTGTTGAACTGTCATTTTCAATTCCAGGCCCTGCCATTCGGCCTCTCCACAGCACCGAGGGTATTCACCAAGGTGATGGCGGAAATGATGGTTCTCCTCCGCAGACAGGGGGTGAACATAATTCCATATCTGGACGATCTGCTGATAAAGGCATCGTCCAAAGAGAAGCTGTTACAGTCCATAGCTCTCATGACCCAGCTTCTCAGGGAACATGGTTGGATCCTGAATCTTCCAAAATCACATTTGGAACCTACCAGGAGGTTGTCATTTCTGGGAATGATCCTCGATACGGAAGAGCAGAGGGTGTTTCTTCCAGAGGAAAAAGCATTGGTGATACAAACAATGGTCCGGGATGTCCTGAAGCCAGCCCGGGTGTCAGTTCATCAGTGCATTTGCCTTCTGGGGAAGATGGTGGCCTCTTACGAAGCTCTGTAGTACGAGAGATTTCATGCTCGGTCCTTCCAACTGGATCTCCTGGACAAATGGTCGGGATCTCATCTACACATGCACCAGAGAATACGTCTGTCCCGAAAGGCCAGGATCTCACTCCTCTGGTGGCAGCAATTACCTCACCTTCTGGAGGGCCGCAGGTTCGGGATTCAGGACTGGATCCTTCTAACCACGGATGCAAGTCTCCGGGGCTGGGGCACAGCCACTCAAGTGGAAACCTTCCAAGGAAGTTGGTCAAGTCTGGAAGCTTGCCTGCCGATAAACATTCTGGAATTAAGAGCCGTCTACAACGGTCTTCTCTAAGCTGCCCATCTTCTAAGAAATCGGGCCATTCAAGTGCAGTCGGACAATGTAATGACAGTGGCTTACATAAACCGACAGGGCGGAATGAAGAGCAGAGCTGCAATGTCAGAGGTAACAAGATTCATCCTCTGGGCAGAAAAACACGCATTGGCGCTGTCGGCAATCTTCATTCCGGAAGTAGACAACTGGGAAGCGGACTTCCTCAGCAGACACGATCTCCATCCAGGGGAGTGGGGCCTCCATCCGGAGGTGTTCACTGAGGTGACAAATCTTTGGGGTGTTCCTCAAATAGACATGATGGCCTCTCATCTCAACAAGAATCTTCGGCGGTATTGTTCCAGGTCGAGGGACCCGCAAGCCATGGCGGTGGATGCCCTAGTGACTCCGTGGGTGTTCCAGTCGGTATACATGTTTCCTCCACTTCCACTCATTCCAAGGGTTCTAAACCTCATAAGGAGAACAAGAGTTCAGGCAATCCTCATTGCTCCGGACTGGCCAAGAAGGGCTTGGTACGCGGATCTTCTAGATCTACTGCTAGAAGAGTCAAGGCGTCTTCCTCTTCGGGAGGTCCTGCTACAGCAGGGGCCGTTCACTTATCAGGACAACCGGGGAGGTTGAACGCCAGATATTAGCTCGGAAGGGCATTCTGAACAAGGTTATTCCTACCCTGATACAGGCTAGGAAAGGAGTAATGTCAAAGCATTACCATCGCATTTGGAAAAAATATGTGTCTGGGTGTGAATCCAAGAAGTTTCCTATGGTGGTGTTTAAACTTGGATGATTTCTGCTCTTCCTCCAAGCAGGTGTGGATATGGACCTGAGATTAGGTTCCGTAAAGGTCCAGATTTCGGCCCTATCCATTTTCTTCCAGAAACAGTTGGCTGCCCTCCCTGAGGTTCAGACCTTTTTGAAGGGAGTGCTGCACATCCAGCCTCCCTTTGTGCCGCCTACGGCGCCCTGGTATCTTAACGTGGTGTTGCAGTTCCTCCAATCGGACTGGTTTGAACCTCTACAGGAGGTTGAGGTCAAGTTTCTCACGTGGAAGGCTGTCACTTTGTTGGCCTAGGCTTCTGCAAGACGTGTGTCGGAGTTGGGGGCATTGTCTTGTAAAAGCCCATACTTGATTTTCCATGAAGATAGAGATGAGCTCTGAAAACGTCTGCAGTTCCTTCCGAAGGTTGTGTCAGCATATCATATCAACCAACCTGTTGTGGTGCCAGTAGCTACTGACTCCTCAGTTTCATCAAAGTACTTGGATGTTGTAAGGGCTCTGAAAATCTATGTGAAGAGGACTGCTCGTCACAGAAAGTCAGACTCTCTGTTTGTCCTGTATGATCCCAAGAAACTTGGGTGTCCTGCTTCTAAGCAGACAATCTCTCACTGGATCAGTTTCACTATACAGCATGTGTATTCTATGGCAGGATTGCCGTGTCCTACGTCTGTTAAGGCCCACTCTACTCGTAAGGTGGGTTCTTCCTGGGCGGCTGCCCGGGGTGTCTCGGCTTTACAGCTTTGGCGAGCAGCTACTTGGTCGGGGTCGAACACGTTTGCTAAGTTCTACAAGTTCGATACTTTGGCCTCTGAGGACCTAAAGTTTGGTCAATCAGTTCTGCAGGAGCCTCCGCACTCTCCCTCCCATTCTGGGAGCATTGGTACATCCCCATGGTACTAATGTGGACCCCAGCATCCTCTAGGACGTAAGAGAAAATAGGAAATTACCTACCGGTAAATCCTTTTCTCGTAGTCCGTAGAGGATGCTGGGTGCCCGCCCAGCGCTTCGTGATCCTGCAGTGGTTACTTAGTTCAGTACTGTTTAGTTCTTGGTTAAGTACTGTTTTGTTACTTGGTAAGTAATATTGTTCAGCCGTTGCTGATGTTTCAAGCTAGTTAGCTTGATTTGCCTTGTGTGTGTGAGCTGGTGTGAATCTCGACACTATCTGTGTAAAATCCTTCTCTCGAAGATGTCCGTCTCCTCGGGCACAGTTTCTGGACTGAGTCTGGTAGGAGGGGCATAGAGGGAGGAGACAGCCCAGACTCTCAAACTCTTAAAGTGCCAATGGCTCCTAGTGGACCCCTTCTATACCTCATGGCACTAATGTGGACCCCAGCATCCTCTACGGACAGAGACGGCCCTAACCAATATGATGCCCTAGGCAAGATTTTGGCTGGTGCCCCCTAGCACCACCGCTGGTTCCGCCTCTGACCTTGCACCTCTTTCCCAGCACCATCACCCCTCATCCATAGCAGTCCTTATTTTGGGGTTTGTAGTACCCCCTATATTTTAAATAGGAACAGTTCGCACATTTGGCGCACAGCCCAAAAAGGGGTGTGTTTTTGCTGGCAAGGGGCATGGCCACACAATAGTAACCCCAATTTCAATTACGCCACACAGAACTGCAACTTTATTCACATTTGATCATGCGATAGTGTTCCTAATTCATATTACATCCCTCAGCAGTATCACTTTATCTTATAAACGTTACTCCTCACAGTAGAGCCCCTTACTCACATTACATCACACTGAATTGCTCCTTATTCACATTACACCACACCCTATTGCTCTTTATTCACATTAGACGACACAGTAGTGCCCTTTCTATATGCAACGTCACACAGTAGAGCACCTTATACACATAATGCCCCTTACACATATGATACACATTATTAATGTCCTTAATATAAACATAATGCGCCTTACACATTATGACAACCTTTATTAATGTCATTTTACATGTAATGTCCCTTACACGTTTGCCGCACATTATTAATGCCCTTATACACATAATGACACACATAGTGCCCCCCTACACATTTGCTGCACATTATTAGTGCCCCTATACACATAATGACACACATACAGTAGTACCCTGTTACACATATGCCGCACATTATTAATGCCCTTATACACATAATGACACACATAGTATAGTGCCCCTTACACATATGTTGCACATTAATTCATTTTTACATTACACACATAATGCTCCTTACACATATTCCGAACACTACTGCACAACCAACCTACTCACATGCACACAACACTCACACTGCCACTAACACTGTGACCTCTGCCTCTGCTTGAATACAGATGTGTCCTCATAAATCTTGCCTCAATGCTAACATCGGGCACTTTTTTTATGAAAATGCATCTTATTTGCATTGCTATGTGGCTAGGATGCACAAGCAGCTTCTGCTGATTAAAGTGATATGCAGCATGCCTATATACTGTGTGAGACTGTGGCTGTATCTGCATATGAAATGCTACAGAAAGAATATAGGCATGCCGCATATCATTTTAATCAGCAGAAGCTGCTGATGCCCCTAGGCATATCAAATGCCCTAGGCAATTGCCTAGTTTACCTATGCCTATGGCCGGCTCTGTCTACGGACTACGAGAAAAGTATTTACCGGTAGGTAATTAAAATCCTATTTTTACATAGAAACTCGACAGTTCCAAATTTTCTTATTTATATATATATATATATATATATATATATATTTATAAATATATATATATGCACTGTCTTCAAGTATTCTTCTGTATCTCTCTGCTCAGAAAAAAAGTCCTTATACAGTATCCCCTCTGGTAACATATGCTCTTGGAAGAGTGGAAAACAGGGAATGTACGCTCCCCACTTCCAGTAGCGCTCCTATAATTCAAATTGCCACTCGTAGCATATGGACTGCTTCACAGAATCTCCATCAGCAGCTTCATGTACTCATAATGGGAAAAAAATATTAAAGAAATATGCGCAGCACCTTGTGCATTAAAACGTTTAAATCTTAAGAAATACAACACGTAACAGTCACAAAAACTGTAAAAATAATTATTTTTTCAAGTTTTTGCTCTTTTCAAATGCTTTCCGTAAAAAATCTTTTAAACTTGAAGTAAAAGTGTCCACGTGACATGTCAAAAGAATGTTCACACTATGCATTCACAGTTACGCATGATTAGAAATGACATTAATGTCAGGATATGTCAATTACATTTAGTGAAGTGGAAATGTCAGCATATGTCAATTACATTTGGTGAAGTGGAAAGCAATCACAGTCAGAGGTGCCAATTTATGTTTTTGCTGGTGGGTGCTCAAGCCTGTTGAATGCCCCACCCCCACGATAAACCTTCTGCAGTAGCCTTCATGACTTGTTGCTATGCAGATTTGAAAAAAAATAGTCAAATGCATTTCAGCACCAAGGAGAGTGACTGGCACCTCTGCGCGTGCGCGCGCGCACGCACACACACACACACACACACACTTTACAAGGATTGGAGCTCAAAGGTTTAGGAAACAATAGTATCATTGTTACAATACACTAGAGATGAGCGGGTTCGGTTCTCTGAGAACCGAACCCACCCAAACTTCACTACCCGAGCCTGGATCCGAGTACGGCTCGGGTTTTCCTGCCTAACTCGGAAACCAGAACGAGGCAAAACATCATCATCCCGCTGTCGGATTTTCGCAGGGTTTGGATTCCATATAAGGAGCTGCGTGTTGCCGCCATTTTCACTCCGGCATTGGAGAGTGTAGCGAGAGGACATGTCTCCGTTCTCAGTGTCTGTGCGGGAGGGAAAGTGGGGTGGCAATTCCAGTGCTGTCTTGTGCTGCTCAGTCCAGTGTAGTGTCTTATGCTGCATCTGTCCAAGTCACAGTGGTGGTGTCCTCTGCTGCCATATGTCCGGTGTAGCTGTATAAGTCCAGTCCAGTGGTGCTGTGTTGTGCTGCATCAGTCCAGTGGTGATGTCTAATGCTGCATTAGTTCAGTCACAGTGGTGGTGTCCTCTGCTGCCATATGTCCAGTGCTGCTGTATAAGTCCAGTCCATTGCAGTGGTGCTGTGTTGTCCTGCATCAGTCCAGTGGTGGTGTCCCTGTGCTGCTGTATAAGTCCAGTGGCACTGCCGTATATGTTCAGTGATACTGCCGTATATGTCCAGCGGTACTGCCATATAAATCCAGTAATACTGAAATATAATTCCAGTGATACTGCTGTATATGTCCAGTGGTACTGCCGTATAAATGCAGTGATACTGCCGTATATGTCCAGTGATACTGCCATATACTTCCAGTGATACTGCCGTATATGTCCAGTGGTACTGCCTTATAAATCTAGTGGTACTGCCGTATAAATCCAGTCCAGTGATACTGCCGTAAATGTCCAGTGATACTGTCGAATATGTCCAGTGGTACTGCCGTATAAATCCAGTCCAGTGATACTGCCATATAAGTCCAGTGGTACTGCCATATAATTCCAGTGATACTGCCGTATGTGTCCAGTGGTACAGCCATATATGTCCACTGGTATTGACATACAATTCCAGTGATACTGCCGTATAATTCCAATGATACTACTGTATAAGTCCAGTGATACTGGCGTATAATTCCAGTGATACTGGCGTATAAATCCTGGGGTACTGTCAGATTCTGAGTTTATGGTTTACCAGGAACTGGGGCTGCAGGGGAGTACTGGCTTACACTCAAGTGAATGAATCTTGGAGGGTGAATGATACTTTTCTTCATTCAAGGGAAGACAGTAAAACTAGGTTACACAGGTATGCTACTTGGCTGTGGTAGCTGTACTAATTAACCTAGAACAGATGAATGCTATGGATAAAGGATGATTCAGTTATAACACACTAGTACAACCTGTGGCTCTCCAGCTGTTTTGAAACAAAACATCCCACATGTTGTTCCATAGTTTCAGCATTCCATAATGTAAAAACTGTCAGGGCATGCTGGGACTAATAGTTTCAGGTGGAGAGAGACGGGTTGGCCAGCCCTGCACTAGGACATGCGTGTCTGCAATGGCAGCTATAAAACCAGAGACTGTCAGCAATAGCAGCTTTAAATACAGATGGCAGGTAGTGAAGTAGACTGCATGCAGGAGGAGGCTGTGTATAGCAGACTGTAGATAAATGTACAGGTACAGCTGCAGGTGACAGACAGCACACTGGTGTAAGATAAGCACTGATTACAACAGGGAGAGCAAATGATAACCCCTTACTGCAGAATTGTGAGCACTGAGGACTGGCTGAATCCTGGCCAAATCCAGTAGTAGAGTAGGAGCAGTTGCAAGCTGTGACATGCCTGTGTTCCAGTTGCCACCCCCCATTACCTCCCACAAACATTCCCTATCAATAAGTTGACGACAGCCATAGCAAACCATCCCGACACATACAATATCCTAATGATGCAGCCACTGTTATTTGTACAGTGATAGCTGCAGGCTTACCATTATTCTAAACTCTTTGGACCATGTCAGTAACATTGGGGCAGATGTATTAACCTGGAGAAGGCATAAGGAAGTGATAAACCAGTGATATGTACAAGGTGATAAAGGCACCAGCCAATCAGATCCTAACTGTCAATTTACATATTGGATTTGATTGGCTGGTGTGTTTATCACCTTGCACATATCACTGGATTATCACTTCCTTATTCCTTCCCCAGGTTAACACATCTGCCCCTTAATTCTGTGTGGGGTCAGTGGTGTTTACCTGAAGGAGATGGCTAGCATTTTGCAAGAGAAGGACGAGACTAGTTTAAAAAAGGCAAAGCACCTGGGCTGAGAAAACAAAATGGAGTCAGCAACAAGAAGCAAGTTATAAGCAATGTTAGAAAACCGCTATGGAATTTTGCACTGCTCCTGGCAGTTGTATTTATTATGTTAAGGGATCGGGAGCAGTTACAGGGTGAACCAGGGGCACAAGTTCATACTAGGTACCAGGAGGCTAAATAGATGGTATGTCTCCCTGCCAGCACAACCCTTATGTCTCCCCAGCCCGCCCCGTTCTGTCTCCCCAGCAAGCACTCTTCTGTTTTTGCAGCCAGCCATCACCCTTCTGACTCTCCAGCCAGCCTCTGCCTCCCCAGCCAGCACCTTTCTTACTCTCCAGCCATCCCCCTCCTGTCTCTCCACTTAGCTCGTCTCCTCAGCCATCACCTTTTTGATTCTCCAGCCAGCACCTGTCATTCCAGCCAGCCCCCTCCTGTCTCCCCAGCCAGTCCCCTTCTGTCTCCCCAGCCATTACTTTCCTGTCTTCCCAACCAGCCCCCTTCTGTCTCCCCAGTCAGCAACCTTCTGTCTCTCCTACCAGCACCTGTCTCCTCAGCCAGCCCCTACTGTCTCTCCAGCCAGCCCCTACTGTCTCTCCAGCCAGCCTGTGTTTCCTTACCCATTACTCTTCTTTCTCTCCAGCTAGCCCCTTTCTCCTCAGCAAGCACAATTCTGTCTCTGCAGCCAGCCCCTATCTCCCCATCCAGTACCCTTCTGTCTCTCCAGCCATCCCCTGTCTCCTCAGGAGGCATGCTTCTCTCTCCCTAGCCAGCCCCTACCTCCCCATCCAGCAACCTTCTGTCTCTTCAGCCAGCCCCTATCTCCTCAGCCAGAACCATTCTGTCTCCTCAGCCAGCCCTCTTCTGTCTCTCCTGACATCCCTAGCTTCACCAGCCAGCACACTTCTGTCTCTCCAGCCAGCCTCTTTCTTCCCAGCCAGCCCCCTTCTGTCTCTACAGCCAGTCCTTGACTTCCCAGCCAGTACCCTTCTGTCTCTATAGCCAGCCTCTGTCTCCCCAACCAGCACCATTCTCTCTTCAGCCTGCCAGTTTCCCCAGCCAGCGCCCTTCTGTCTCTCCAGCCAGCCATCACATCCAGCCACTCTGCTGTCTCACCAGCCAGCCCCTCTGCTGTCCCACTAGTCAGCCCCTCCACAGCCAGTCCCCGCATCCAGGCCACCTGCTG
This sequence comes from Pseudophryne corroboree, assembly GCF_028390025.1. Classification (NCBI taxonomy): domain Eukaryota; kingdom Metazoa; phylum Chordata; class Amphibia; order Anura; family Myobatrachidae; genus Pseudophryne; species Pseudophryne corroboree. The sequence continues at coordinate 189,164,485 of NC_086444.1, read as the reverse complement.
TCCCACTAGTCAGCACCTCTACAGCCAGTCCCCGCATCCAGCCCCCTGCTGCCTCACCAGCCAGTTCCCGTGTTGGCTCACCAGCCTGCCTCTTCAGCCCACACTCAATTGCCTTGTCTTCTAGATGGCTGCTCCTCTGTCAGAGGTTTGTCCGGCTCATGGGCTAGTAGTGCAGTGCATGTGGCATTGTGACGTCATGTTGGCATTCTCTCCAATCCGGCGCCCAGGTCGCGTGACCCCCTAGCTCCCCCCACAGGCAGCTCTGCATTCCATAATGCTTCTTTATCTGCTTTCAGTTGTTTTGTAATTTGTCTATTCAGGCACAGTTAGAGTTTATGGTTAATGTTTTTAACTTGTGCACGTTCTTCCACGAAGTCTAAGGTGCTATTAGAGATCCATGGTTTAATATTTCTCAGTTTAATTGGGCATATCTGTCCAAGGTAATCATTTATTACCGTTATTGGAGAACCATATTAGGAGATGGCTTGTGAGTGTTGGAACTGGGGCATGTAGGGCCCACCGGGGCAATGCAGTGGTATGGGCCCATGTTTAGGGGTGTGTCCAGTCCGCAGAGGGGGTGTGGGCTGCCACCTCATTGGTTTGACTAACCATTAGCGAGTGCAAAGTCTGGGCCCCTTCATAAATATATACAGTAAATTCATCTGCTGCATGCATGATAACGTACCGTATTAATAACAGATTAATAACAGCAATGCACTATAGAAAATACACCGTGCAGTGGTCCAGTATAAGGTAACATATGTATAATGTATAATTCAAGTGCACAGTCTAGAACCTGATTTATAGAGCAGGAGGTGGGCCCCCAGGTAGTGGGGCCCACCGGTGTTTTCCCCTGTACCCCTGTGGGCCAGTCCAAGCCTGGAACCAGGTGTTACATATTGCAAGATTTGTTGTGGTCGGCAAATGTAAGTAAGCAAAGACCATTATCATTTAGGTGACTGCATCCGTATGAGCTTAGGGCCTAATTCAGATCTGATCGCAGCAGCATATTTGTTAGCTAATGGGCAAAACCATGTGCACTGCAGGGGGGGGGGGGGGGGGGGGCAGATATAACATGTGCAGAGAGAGTTAGATTTGGGTGTAGTGTGTTCAAACTGAAATCTAAATTGCACTGTAAAAATAAAGCAGGCAGTATTTACCCTGCACAGAAACAAAATAACCCACCCAAATCTAACTCTCTCTGCACGTTATATCTGCCCCACCTGCAGTGCACATGGTTTTACCCATTAGCTAACAAATTTGCTGCTGCGATCAGATCTGAATTAGGCTCTAAGGTGGTTATTCCGAGTTGATCGCTCACTAGCAGTTTTTAGCAATCGTGCAAACGCTATGCCGCCGCCCACTGGGAGTGTATTTTAACTTAGCAGAAGTGCAAACGAAAGGTTCGCAGAGTGGCTACAATTTTTTTGTGTGCAGTTTCTGAGTAGCTCAAAACCTACTCAGCGCTTGCGATCACTTCAAACTATTCATTTCCTATTTTGACGTCACAAACACACCCTGCGTTTGCCCAGCCACGACTGCGTTTTTCCTGGCACGCCTGCGTTTTTACGAACACTCCTGGAAAACGGTCAGTTGACACCCAGAAACGCCCACTTCATGTCAATCACTCTTTGGTCAGCAGTGCGACTGAAAAGCTTCGCTAGACCCTGTGTGAAACTACATCGGCCGTTGTAATAGTACGTTGCGCGTGCGCATTGCGCCGCATACGCATGCGCAGAAGTGCCATTTTTTTGCCTCATCGCTGCACAGCGAACAAATGCAGCTAGCGATCAACTCGGAATGACCCCCTTAGTGTCCTTCCCAACCCAGACAGTCTGAGCCAGGACACGGACCCACACTTGCAACAATAATTCCAAACAGTTTAAAAAAAAAGACAATTATCATTAGTCTGAACTCTGAACACACTACACTTTTATCAATAATATACATATGTCAAATTTGAGAATATTATGAGCAAACCAAATATTACATTCCCTGTTCATAATGCAGCATTATAACTTCCGGTCTGCAATGGGTGCTAAGAAAACTACTAATGCATATATCATTATTAAAGGGTTTTTCATTTGGCTTCAACATTTCCAGAAAAGTTTATATAACTGTCTACAACACAATATTTGGGGTAATTTATGATAATCTAATTTAGAAAATAAATGTAATAACATTATTAATGTAACTCATATGATAAGTACCTTTATAAAGGAAAATGGATGTTTAAAACAGTTATAATGAAAGTACTGTACATAGATTACAGCAGACACCCATCTATCCTTTATAAGGTAATTGGGGAATATAGGAGGTCATTCCGAGTCGGAAAATTTCTTCGCATCGCAGCGTTTTTCCGCTTAGTGCGCATGCGCAATGTCCGCACTGCGACTGCGCCAAGTAAATTTGCTATGAAGTTTGGATTTTTACTCACGGCTTTTTCTTCGCTCAGGCGATCGTAGTGTGATTGACAGGAAATGGGTGTTACTGGGCGGAAACAGGCCGTTTTATGGGCGTGTGGGAAAAACGCTACCGTTTCCGGAAAAAACGCGGGAGTGGCTGGAGAAACGGAGGAGTGTCTGGGCGAACGCTGGGTGTGTTTGTGACGTCAAACCAGGAACAACAAGCACTGAACTGATCGCAGATGCCGAGTAAGTCTGAAGCTACTCTGAAACTGCTACGAGATGTGTAATCGCAATATTGCGAATCTTTCGTTCGCAATTTTAAGAAGCTAAGATTCACTCCCAGTAGGCGGCGGCTTAGCGTGTGCAATACTGCTAAAATCGCCTTGCGAGTGAACAACTCGGAATGAGGGCCCTAGTCTTTACTCATGTTGAAACAAGATACACAAGTTGTCTGGAATAAGCTGATTTAGGTATATGAGGCAGTAACAAATTGATGAATCCTTTTTGGACCTCAGGGGTCTGATATATTGTAATGTCTTAGGTTGTCATTCCGAGTTGTTCGCTCGGTAATTTTTTTCGCATCGCAGCGATTTTCCGCTTATTGCGCATGCGCAATGTTCGCACTGCGACTGCGCCAAGTAAATTTGCTATGAAGATTGGTATTTTACTCACGGCATTACGAGGTTTTTTTCTTCGTTCTGGTGATCGTAATGTGATTGACAGGAAGTGGGTGTTTCTGGGCGGAAACAGGCCGTTTTATGGGAGTGTTTGAAAAAACGCTACCGTTTCTGGGAAAAACGCGGGAGTGGCTGGAGAAACGGAGGAGTGTCTGGGCGAACGCTGGGTGTGTTTGTGACGTCAAACCAGGAATGACAAGCACTGAACTGATCGCACTGGAAGAGTAAGTCTCGAGCTACTCAGAAACTGCAAAGAAATTTCTATTCGCAATTTTGAGAACCTTTCGTTCGCAATTTTGATAAGCTAAGATTCACTCCCAGTAGGCGGCGGCTTAGCGTGTGCAATGCTGCTAAAAGCAGCTTGCGAGCGAACAACTCGGAATGAGGGCCTTAGTTGGCGGTGGCTGTAAAATGCTTCAAAATATGAAAGTATTGTAGAAGTTTAATAGTAGAGACAATATGAGAGGGGAAGTTAAGAGGAGGTTAAATGCAATGAGTATGCTTGAAAAGTTCTACTTCCATAGAATTCTCTTGGTTCAAAGGGTACAACTGTTTGTACCCTTTGGGGTAAAGGGTTTGCATAATAATTGACAATAGTTTGTAGTTCAAATTTTCAGGTAGTGGGGGTCATTCTGACCCGTCCGCACGCAGCGGTTCTTCGCTGCAGTGCGAACGGGTTGGAACTGCACATGCGCGGCGGGTGCAATGCGCATGTGCGTCGATGCCCGGCGAGGGCCGTCACCTGGCAGCTGCTACAACAAAGAAGAAAGTGATCGCAAGCGCGATGGCAAGAATATTGACAGCGGGGAGGTGTTCCGGGGCATCTACTCACTGTTTTCCGGGCGTGGAGATCCGAACGCAGGCATGTCCAGGCGTTTGGAGGGCGGATGTCTGACGTCAATCCCGGGACCTTCGTCACTGGATCCGTCGCACAGGGTAAGTAGGTCTGACCCTGGTCTTGTTTTACAGGAAACTTTTTTAGCATAGCAGGGCTGCACAAGCGATCGCAGCCCTGCTATGCTAAAATACACTCTCCCATAGGCGGCGTCAAATTGCTATGTGTGATCAACTTGGAATGACCACCATTGTTCACCTGTGACTCTGGAGTGTACTACTGACAAGCAGTGGGGTATGGGAAGTGTAATGTTCGACATGCCATGTTTTCTCAGCTCAAGTGATAACTATGTTTAATATAAGTCTGTAATTGCCATGTGTTTTTGCAATGCTCATTTGTTGCTGTATGACTGTATAAGTTGAGTGTGTATATGTGAATATGGTCGATAGTCAGGCACAAGGGCGTAGCTACCATAGGTGCAGGGAGTGCAGCTGCTATGGGGCCCAGAGCTGAGAGGGGCCCACTTTCTCTGTCAAAGTTACATGTGTTACATACATTTTTTACCATTGGTAGATACATAAAAGCCCTTACAAACTTTTGCCTTGGGGCCAGAAATATATCTAGGTATGCCCCTGAACCTGCTCATTGTAATGTGGTATCAAATGAGCTGGAGACCATTATAATATTATATAATATAAAGTGGGGCACTGTAGTGTGACACAATATGAAGTGGAAGCACTATATTGTGGCATTATATGAACTGGGGAGACTATAGTGTGGCATAATATGTACTGGGGACATTTGTATGTCATAATATGAACTGGCAGCACTATAATGTGACATAATGTCACTAGGGCACTACTATGGTTCATAAAATGAACTGGAGCACTATTATGGGGCATCAAATTAACAACTGTTGCAGAGAGGTGTCTCTCTAGAAGCATTGAGACAGGGGCCCCTTCAAAATGGTGCTGTGGGGCCCACAAAGATGCCTAGCTAAGAAGAGCAAAATGTAGCACCTTGCAGCATGAAAACATGAAAAGCCAGAAATAACACATAAAGCAAGAGAGAGGACTTGTTGGGGAGTACTTCTGTACTACTGACAATTCCATATAATTTAAAATCTGTTTGATTAAAGTTTGTCTTCTTTTCTGTTAACAACTATCTATTTCAAGGGTGTGATATGCTTTACAGGTGGTTGGGATGCCGGCGGTCAGATTACCAACCATTTCTTCCCAATGAAGAGATCCCCCTCCCCCAATACCCTATAACCCTCTGTTCCAGCTGCTGGACCCTATACCCCCCTGGTGGTGCCTAACTTAACTCCCCTCCATGCAGCCTAAGCCTAACACTAACCCTTCCCGGGGGTGCCCAAACCTAACCCCCCCCCCTCCACACACACTCCCTAACTCTCCCTTCTCTGCAGCCTAACCCTCCATGGGGGTGCCTAAACCTAAACCCCTCCACCCCCGACCCCCCCCCCCTGCTCCGGCTAACACTAACCCTTCTCGGGGGTGCCCAAACCTAACCCCCCCCCCCCCCTCTCCACACACACTCCGTAACTCTCCCTTCTCTGCAGCCTAACCCTCCATGGGGGTGCCTAAACCTAACCCCCTCCACCCCCTCCCCCCCTCCCCCCGCCCCTGCTCAGGCTAACACTAACTGTGGGTGGCATACTTCGATTGGGATGCCAGGTGTCGGGATTTCGGCAGCGTCATTTTGTCCACTGTCGGAGTTCTGGTGTTGTCATTATGGCCGCTTGTTGGGATTCTGGAGCCAGGATTCCGACTGCCGGCCTCTTGCAAAAATAATATAATCCATGCAATAAAGCTAGGCACCAAATCCATAAATCTAGTTTTATTTTGTTTTTAGTGATGTCATAATAGCATTTCTGGGACTAGTACACTTCAATTGTGTGTTAGTAAATGACCAGTAATGACATCACTCTCAGTCTCAAACTTACTGTAAGATGATGACCTCTCACAACCTTGTATTGTATATACTGGAAACTATGATTCATTTATATTGTGAATGCATAATGACCCTACATAAATGTAATATCATTATTAATTTGTGTCTGTAAGACTGTAATGAGTTGGTTTTATAAGAGACAGTTAAATGATGAAATGATTGACAATAAAATAGAAATTCTGTAAAAGTCTAAACTATATGGTTTGTATATATTATACACCTTAGCAAGTTATAATTTACAGTGTTAAATATTTGTGAGTAATAGTGAGAACTATTACCCACATGGGGTTTGCTTTGTATACTGGTCACCATATATACTGTATATAGTCCAAGCGGCAGCATAACTATTAATAAATATAACAGCCCTGGTTTCCTCCATAGATGCTCCCGACAAGGAGCCCAATAATACAGTATGCACAACAGTTGTCGGCACTAGGGTAATAAGGACACCTCATACTGTCAGGTTGTCATCATTGGTAAGAGGATCACTGTTTCAGCCACTTTTGATTTATTTAGATACATTGTTACAGCCATGTGTAGTTGGTCACATTGGTTATCTTCTTGATACTATGTCTTTTTTGAAGAAGCTATTGGCATTAGATGATATACCATCTAAAAGTTTTCTTCGTAGTATACATATTTCAAGCCTATACATGGTGATTCCAAATATGGAGGGTTTAGAAGCAGTACATATGCGGATCAGCGGTAACCCTCCATATGTACGATCAGATGTGGAACCCATTATAGATCTTTTTGAGATGACACTGACAAGAATTTTTTTTATCTCTGATGGCCATTACTACTTGCAACCATAGGGCTGTGCAATGGGGTCCAGTGTGGCCCCATCGTACGTGAATGCTTACATGTGCAGATGTAGTTGTAGTGACAATAATGATACATTTGGTCATATTGATCAGATGATCACTACATTTTTTAAACCGAGGATATTATCTTAATTCTCTGTTATAGGGAATGACTTGTGTTAATCATTATAACTTGCAAGCTTTGATATTAGACAAATTTCAAAGAACCTATGGCTAAATGTAAGTTAAGTTTTTGAATTGTACTACTTGTCTGTATCTAATTGCAGGAGCCAGTTTCTCTCATCCACATATTGACAAAAAAAATCTACATTAAACACTGTGTAACTTGTACTACAAAATACATTGTTTATTAAATAACTTGCCCATGTCAATTGAGCAACGTCGGTAAGATCAACAGAGCACTGAAGGAGAGAATGACGACACATCACTCCTCCATTAGGGCTGCACTTGATAAGGAAGTGATAAACCAATGATATGTGCAAGGTGATAAAGGCACCAGCCAATCAGCTCCAATATGTAAATTAGGATCTGATTGGATGTTGCCTTTATCACCTTGCACATGTCACTGGTTTATCACTTCCTTATGCCTTCTCCTGGTGAGCAGCGAGTGGCTTGCCTTTTTGTCAGGCTGGCCACAGTTTGGCAACATTATTCCAGCAGATCGAAGAGTGGGTGTAAGGTCCTTGAAAGTGTTGGGGTGCAAAGCCAAGTGGATTTACAAATTGGGGACTTTATCTCTTAAAGGACTGAGGGTTACATTGTTTCCTGAAATGTATTTCTTGCTACGGTTTAGGATATTGTTACTGTTTTGATCAAGCATATTAATGACATGGGCCTGTACTGGTTACACTGTATTGTTATTTATAATTTTTTTGTAAGCCTGTCACTGTCACTCAGGATGCTTATTATTATTTGTTTACTCCAGTTTCTGTGACTATGGTCTGTGTATTGTGACATAGTCAGTGGGTGCAATGATCTTAGACTCTGGACACGCTGGTTCACGTGGTGTGGGAAGGGGATATATGGTGAGTGTGTTTTTATTTGTTTTATACATCCTGATGATGATAGATAACACTACCGAAACATTGGATGATCAAAAACCTGACAGTGTGAGGTGTCCTTATTACTCAAGTGCCACAGACTATTGTGTGTGTGTGTGTGTGTGTGTATAAATATATATATATATATATATATGTGCAATAATGTGTTGCGCAAAGTCCACTCTAGTCCTTTCAGAATTCTCTGTGCAAGTTCTTTTCCACTCTGTATAGATGATTAGTACTGCCTCCTCTGTTTTGAATCTTACCACAGGTTCAGCGACATACGTGTAAAAGATAAAAAGTGAGGGGTGCACCATGTGGGTATTAAAGCATCAACGATTTAATAACATAATAAAAGCTCACATACATCTAAAAAAGAATTCATCAGCCTCACACTCCTCCTGTGATACCTCCAGATGGCTCACATTATACGGGCTGTAACAACTGGTACAAGCAGCTCCGGCTTCGGATCTCCCACTAGCAGGACTCACTAGCGTCTGTAGTATGTTTGAGCATTCCTGGCCTCATATCTCTTGCTGTCTACGGACATAACTTATGACTTCTATCCGTTTCAGTCCATATGCCACGCCCAACCAGTTTCGTTGTTAGACTTCATCAGGGGGTGTGTGGCCTCAATAGTAACAGCTCAATATTTTTACTCATATCAATTAAATACGTAGACATACACACTTGTGGATTTTCAACAGACTAGTATGGAAATAATCAATTCACAGTCATCACAACATCTTTCAAAAACACAATTACAAATAAATACATTTTTTTTTTTTTTCAAATTATTTTTATTGCAATCTCACATCGTACAGAATAAGTAAGCAGCATTTCGAGACATGAAATATAGTATATAGTTAACAGTGTATAACATAAAATACATCATACAAAGTCCTCCTAGCAGGAGATAAGGAGTCACATATTATTCAGTCTCATATAATCTCAGGTAGAGATCCAAACATATTTTCAAACTTTTCTTCTTATAATAACTTTTATACCCTTCCAAGAAAGGGAACATGTGTAGAACTAATGGTATCAGGGAATTTATGGTGTGCTTTAATCACAAGAGCGGAGAAGATTATAGATGGAACAAAATGTATCAAACACCGATTTTCCACTAGTAAAAACAGGGTATCCAGAAAATCCCTAAACTCATATAAAATACCTAAAACATAAAGAAAAATAAACCAACATGTAATGCCTACTATGGGACACGGGTCATCGATCCATCCACAGCACGATCTTCCCAAATCGGGGGTCTATATTTCCAAGCAGCCCGGTATATGGTTGAAAATAGAAAGGAGTGGAGAAGGGTCCAGAGAAGGAGAGAAAGGATAAGTCAGATGTTTAAGGGGTTAGGGTGGTCTATAGCGTGGAGGAGGTACCATGAGGTGGATTGAAAGCATTTGTCTATGGCTTGTTTAGTATGTAGGGGGAGTGTCAAAATGTAAGGGTTCCAACATTGGAACAAAGCAGGGGTGAGCCTCTCCTTATGGATAGAGGTCTCCAGCCAGTCCAAGGTGAATAGAAAAAATAGTCTAGAGGTCACCATCGAAATATTAGGAGGTATATTATGAATCCATTGTTGCAGGATTGCCTTCCTGCCAGCTGCTGATAATATCATAAGCAGTTTTTTGTTAGCCTTGGGGATGCCAGGTTGATCGGTTAGACATCCGAACAGTGCCCAGGAAGTGGTGCAGCTAAAGGATATGCCTAGGGATGTAGTTCCATAGTGATGTACCTCATGCCAAAACTGTGACACCAGAGCGCATTCCCAGAAGCAATGGAAGAGGTCGGCCCCCTCCATTAGGCATTTAGTGCATTTACTATCCTCTGAAATGCCCATCAGTGATCGGCGTTTAGGGGAAATGTATGCCCTATGGAGCATTTTATAGGCCATTTCTTGGTAAGAACTTGCAGGAATAAGCTTCAAGGTCAACTGAAAGTGATTTAAGAGAATAAATACATTCTTATTTTACTAGCAGCAGTGGTAGCATATAAAACAGCACACATTATATATATATATATATATATATATATATATATATATATATATATATGGCCCATAAACCAACATTTCTCTCACAATTCAATCTTGCAACATTTGATATATTTACTTTGAAACATAAGGTTCCCAATATTGCTCTCAGGGTTTACAAAGATACATTATTATAATAATAATAATATATATATATATATATATATATATATATATATATATGTGTTTCATCTGATTGCATAGACAAGGGCGGCACTCAGAAATACTATCGTACAAACAAGCAGGTTAATGCGATGTTTCTAAGTTTTTACTTCTTCATCAGGTCACTGAGTTATATTTGTTAAAGTTCCTGGTCTGAGATACCAAAGGAAATGATGAAGTTAAGGGGAGTGGCTCATTTAATGGAGCTGGGTATAAATATTTGTGCATGTGTCCAGGTTTTTCAGGCTGCTCTGGGGTTCTTTCTGCACTTCATTTGAAGATTATGTCTTGAAAAAGATTATGATGATGATGATAGAAACGTTGACCCGAATTGTGACTTCTACTATAAATAAATGACCTATTAAACTTTTTTTTTTTTAAATCAGTGAGTGCCCTCCTTTACTTTGTGCATATTTATGGACTTACCTCCTTAGAATGGAGCACCACCTAGATGCTATTTGATGAATCTTTTGAGTGTGGTTATACAAATGCGCATATACTACAGGTTGAGTATCCCTTATCCAAAATGCTTGGGACCAGAGGTATTTTGGATATGGGATTTTTCCGTATTTTGGAATAATTGCATACTATAATGAGATACCATGGTGATGGGACCTAAATCTAAGCACAGAATGCATTTATGTCTCATATACACCTTATACACACAGCCTGAAGGTCATTTAATACAATATTTTTAATAACTTTGCATATTAAACAAAGTTTGTGTACATTGAGCCATCAAAAAACAAAGGTTTCACTATCTCACTCTCACTCAAAAAAGTCCGTATTTCGGAATATTTGGATATGGGATACTCAACCTGTATATATATATATATAAACATACACAAATTTTGAAAGGTTTTAAGAAAGAGAGGAAGAAAATATGGACACAAGAAAGTAAATGATCAGACTCCCTAATCTCACAATTAATATCCCTATAATTTAATATTCATCTCTATGTAATATTTCTCAGTGGTTTAAACTTATAAAAATTAGACACCACAATCTACACTTTCTCCGGTCTCTAGCAGTCAACTTAATGGCAGAGCAAAGGAATCTATGGTTCAAGCAACATTGCTCTGCCAAGTACACTGCCATACCTCCGTGTCTGGGGTAAAAAAGGAGTGATGTTGTAATTTTCATTCAAACCCTCCAGGTACATTGTTTTCAATTTATAGATCCAAAAAGTTTCCCTTCTACTCAATCTATTTTAAATATCACCACCCCTGTCATCAGGGAACAAATGGTCAATTACTTTAAAACTAACATTTTTTACAGTGCCTCCTCAACAATTAGAAAAGTGTCTATGCTCCAATATTCTTAATTTTAGTTGACATTTAGTTTTACCCACATAACGGGCTCCACATTCACATTCTAGTAAGTAGATGACACGTCGTCTGACAATTAATAAAACCTTTTATAGCCCATGATTTTGTTTTATCCTTGTTCCAAACCTTTTTACACCCCAATGTTTCTTTAATATACTTCTTATCTCTTTACTTTTAACATTATAACCTGTAATAAAAGGTACACATAATTATCCATTACCTTATTTCTTTCATTATAAATCAAAAGATCTTTCCTATCTAGTTTATATGTTCTCTCTTTACATTTGTCTTTCAATTCTATAGGATATTTCTTTTCTAAGAAACGTTCTCTGTAAAGATCCACTTGTTTCTCATAGAGACATCACCACAGTTTCTCTTTATACGAATAAATTGGGAGTATGGAATATTAGTCACCCATTTTTTCAAGTGACAACTATCATAATGTATATAGTTGTTACTATCCACCTTTTTTATATATGTATATGTAATAATTTTGTTACCAGGACTCCACATACTTGTATCCAGAACCATAGCTAAAAACTAAATTTTATCATTCTGAAAATCAGAAGTGAATCACAAGTTATATGTATTACTATTTAAATAAACCATAAATTCATCAAATTGACTTTTACTTCCTTTCCATACTAATAGAATATTGTCTATAAAGCTGGTAAAGTGTACAATATGACTCCCAAAAGGATTATTATTAAAAATAACTTCATTTTCCCATTTGCCTAGATATAAATTTGCTAAGCTCGGCACATAGGGAGTACCCATTGCACAGCCGCATTGCTGGTTGTAAATGATCTCGGATTCTGGACATGCTGGTTCACGTGGTGTGGGAAGGGGATATATAGTGAGTATATTTTCATTTGTTTTATACATCCTGATGATGATAGATTAAGCTACAGAAACATTGGATGATGACAACCTGACAGTGTGAGGTGTTCTCATTACCCAAGTGCCACCGACTATTGTATTAATATATATATATATATATATATATATATATATAAAACCATAAAATGGCTCTGCTTTGTGAGCTGTTTACCAGAACTACTCTGAGTGGTTGGAGTTGCTACTGCTGCTGCTGCTTATATAGAAGCAGTAGCGACAGCACTAATACGATAATGCAGCAGGAGGGGTCATATCGGATGTCATATTGGATCATCTATAACACCATTGGCGAGCTTCATTAACCATGGGATCGCACTGGCTAGCTGCCACATTTACTACAAAGTTGCCAGGAAATCTCCATATTTGTATGTAAATCCTGTCCCTGTCTGTCCCCAACAACGGCAGTGACACACCTCTGTTTTGGGAGATGGAGACTGTTGCCACCACAAAAAAGGCATTGTTATTCAGTAAAAGTCTGATGCCGTAGTGCATGATGTAATAAATGTGAAAGTACCTCTGGGGCACAATAGAATCAGGCGGCATAGGTGTTTACCAGGGACGTGCGGTGAGGTAAATAGTTGAGAAGGCACTGGCTAGTACCAGAGCCAGATTTACACACAATATATGAGCCCAAGAGTGCATGTGGGCATAATACACAGGTGCAGCAGAACATACATGTGAGCATTATACACAGGTGCAGCAGTATATTCATGTGGGCATTATACACAGGTGCAGCAGTATATACATGTGAGCATTATACACAGGTGCAGCAGTATATACATGTGGGCATTATACACAGGTGCAGCAGTATATACATGTGAGCATTATACACAGGTGCAGCAGGATATTCATGTGGCCATTATACACAGGTGCAGCAGTATATACATGTGAGCATTATACACAGGTGCAGCAGGATATTCATGTGGCCATTATACACAGGTGCAGCAGTATATACATGTGAGCATTATACACAGGTGCAGCAGGATATACATGTGACCATTATACACAGGTGCAGTAGTATATACATGTGGGCATTATACACAGGTTCAACTGCAGCAGTATATACTGCTGGAAATTTGGTGAGTTTTGATCAGAGATGTGCTGAAAAGGTAGGCAGGGGAGGCACTGCCTGCCATGCCATAGACTTTTTACTCTATGGTTTTGACTATGAAAATGATTAGAATAATACAAAAAAGATATTTCTAATATATTCTTTGTATTTTTCATATACTTTATGTAGTCAAAACTCTAGCTTATACATTAGGACAGTGATTTTCAACCTTTTTTTACTCGCGGCACACCAAACAATAATTTAAAATTGTCAAGGCACACCATCAGTTCCCGACAGAAAAAAAAGAAGAAAAACACACATTGGCCCTCACAGTAAAAAAAGAATCCACACATACATTGGCCTACACAGGAAAAACAATTACATTGCTCCCCACATAAATCATGTTGCTCACACATAAATCAATCACATTTCTCCCCACATAAATCCTATTGCTCCCCACATGAATTATTCACATTGTTCCCCCCATAAATCCTATTGTTGCCCACAGGAGAAATAACATAAATATTAGCCCCTACTGGTTAGCTCATAGTGAAGTGCTGCGAATACTGAGCAGCGGGCGGTCGAGCAGGTGTGGATGTGGGTGGGCAAGGAAAGCTGTGGATGCAGGCAGGAACTGAAAGATGTGTATACAGGCGGGTGGGCTGGGTGGGTGAGTGGTGAGACGCGGCGGCTGTGACCTATGATATCACACTGCCGCGTCATCAAGGCATAGGTCACGGCGGAGCATGACTGATCCTCTAAGAAGAGCCCGGGCCAACAGTTCACTCTGAAGGTGCAGGAAGCTGCTCTGGCTCCGCGGCACACCTTGCAACTGGTCGCGGCACACTAGTGTGCCACGGCACACTGGTTGAAAAAGCCTGCATTAGTATGACAGAAAAGGCTCTGCCTCACCTCAGTGTATACTCAGGGTGTCACAAAGGTCTAGGGGATATAATGTAACAACTAATAATGAGAACGCAGATACAATTGAAAGAATTATAAATGTAATTCACACATTCATTTAATTCACACATAGATAATAAAACTAGAGATGAGCGCCTGAAATTTTTCGGGTTTTGTGTTTTGGTTTTGGGTTCGGTTCCGCGGCCGTGTTTTGGGTTCGAACGCGTTTTGGCAAAACCTCACCGAATTTTTTTTGTCGGATTCGGGTGTGTTTTGGATTCGGGTGTTTTTTTCCAAAAACACTAAAAAACAGCTTAAATCATAGAATTTGGGGGTCATTTTGATCCCAAAGTATTATTAACCTCAAAAACCATAATTTACACTCATTTTCAGTCTATTCTGAATACCTCACACCTCACAATATTATTTTTAGTCCTAAAATTTGCACCGAGGTCGCTGTGTGAGTAAGATAAGCGACCCTAGTGGCCGACACAAACACCGGGCCCATCTAGGAGTGGCACTGCAGTGTCACGCAGGATGTCCCTTCCAAAAAACCCTCCCCAAACAGCACATGACGCAAAGAAAAAAAGAGGCGCAATGAGGTAGCTGTGTGAGTAAGATTAGCGACCCTAGTGGCCGACACAAACACCGGGCCCATCTAGGAGTGGCACTGCAGTGTCACGCAGGATGGCCCTTCCAAAAAACCCTCCCCAAACAGCACATGACGCAAAGAAAAAAAGAGGCGCAACGAGGTAGCTGTGTGAGTAAGATTAGCGACCCTAGTGGCCGACACAAACACCGGGCACATCTAGGAGTGGCACTGCAGTGTCACGCAGGATGTCCCTTCCAAAAAACCCTCCCCAAACAGCACATGACGCAAAGAAAAAAAGAGGCGCAATGAGGTAGCTGACTGTGTGAGTAAGATTAGCGACCCTAGTGGCCGACACAAACACCGGGCCCATCTAGGAGTGGCACTGCAGTGTCACGCAGGATGTCCCTTCCAAAAAACCCTCCCCAAACAGCACATGACGCAAAGAAAAAAAGAGGCGCAATGAGGTAGCTGACTGTGTGAGTAAGATTAGCGACCCTAGTGGCCGACACAAACACCGGGCCCATCTAGGAGTGGCACTGCAGTGTCACGCAGGATGTCCCTTCCAAAAAACCCTCCCCAAACAGCACATGACGCAAAGAAAAAAGAGGCGCAATGAGGTAGCTGACTGTGTGAGTAAGATTAGCGACCCTAGTGGCCGACACAAACACCGGGCCCATCTAGGAGTGGCACTGCAGTGTCACGCAGGATGTCCCTTCCAAAAAACCCTCCCCAATCAGCACATGATGCAAAGAAAAAGAAAAGAAAAAAGAGGTGCAAGATGGAATTGTCCTTGGGCCCTCCCACCCACCCTTATGTTGTATAAACAAAACAGGACATGCACACTTTAACCAACCCATCATTTCAGTGACAGGGTCTGCCACACGACTGTGACTGATATGACGGGTTGGTTTGGACCCCCCCCAAAAAAGAAGCAATTAATCTCTCCTTGCACAAACTGGCTCTACAGAGGCAAGATGTCCACCTCATCTTCACCCTCCGATATATCACCGTGTACATCCCCCTCCTCACAGATTATCAATTCGTCCCCACTGGAATCCACCATCTCAGCTCCCTGTGTACTTTGTGGAGGCAATTGCTGCTGGTCAATGTCTCCGCGGAGGAATTGATTATAATTCATTTTAATGAACATCATCTTCTCCACATTTTCTGGATGTAACCTCGTACGCCGATTGCTGACAAGGTGAGCGGCGGCACTAAACACTCTTTCGGAGTACACACTTGTGGGAGGGCAACTTAGGTAGAATAAAGCCAGTTTGTGCAAGGGCCTCCAAATTGCCTCTTTTTCCTGCCAGTATAAGTACGGACTGTGTGACGTGCCTACTTGGATGCGGTCACTCATATAATCCTCCACCATTCTATCAATGTTGAGAGAATCATATGCAGTGACAGTAGACGACATGTCCGTAATCGTTGTCAGGTCCTTCAGTCCGGACCAGATGTCAGCATCAGCAGTCGCTCCAGACTGCCCTGCATCACCGCCAGCGGGTGGGCTCGGAATTCTGAGCCTTTTCCTCGCACCCCCAGTTGCGGGAGAATGTGAAGGAGGAGATGTTGACAGGTCGCGTTCCGCTTGACTTGACAATTTTGTCACCAGCAGGTCTTTCAACCCCAGCAGACCTGTGTCTGCCGGAAAGAGAGATCCAAGGTAGGCTTTAAATCTAGGATCGAGCACGGTGGCCAAAATGTAGTGCTCTGATTTCAACAGATTGACCACCCGTGAATCCTTGTTAAGCGAATTAAGGGCTGCATCCACAAGTCCCACATGCCTAGCGGAATCGCTCCCTTTTAGCTCATTCTTCAATGCCTCCAGCTTCTTCTGCAAAAGCCTGATGAGGGGAATGACCTGACTCAGGCTGGCAGTGTCTGAACTGACTTCACGTGTGGCAAGTTCAAAGGGCATCAGAACCTTGCACAACGTTGAAATCATTCTCCACTGCACTTGAGACAGGTGCATTCCACCTACTATATCGTGCTCAATTGTATAGGCTTGAATGGCCTTTTGCTGCTCCTCCAACCTCTGAAGCATATAGAGGGTTGAATTCCACCTCGTTACCACTTCTTGCTTCAGATGATGGCAGGGCAGGTTCAGTAGTTTTTGGTGGTGCTCCAGTCTTCTGTACGTGGTGCCTGTACGCCGAAAGTGTCCCGCAATTTTTCTGGCCACCGACAGCATCTCTTGCACGCCCCTGTCGTTTTTTAAAAAATTCTGCACCACCAAATTCAAGGTATGTGCAAAACATGGGACGTGCTGGAATTTGCCCATATTTAATGCACACACAATATTGCTGGCGTTGTCCGATGCCACAAATCCACAGGAGAGTCCAATTGGGGTAAGCCATTCCGCGATGATCTTCCTCAGTTGCCGTAAGAGGTTTTCAGCTGTGTGCGTATTCTGGAAAGCGGTGATACAAAGCGTAGCCTGCCTAGGAAAGAGTTGGCGTTTGCGAGATGCTGCTACTGGTGCCGCCGCTGCTGTTCTTGCGGCGGGAGTCCATACATCTACCCAGTGGGCTGTCACAGTCATATAGTCCTGACCCTGCCCTGCTCCACTTGTCCACATGTCCGTGGTTAAGTGGACATTGGGTACAACTGCATTTTTTAGGACACTGGTGAGTCTTTTTCTGACGTCCGTGTACATTCTCGGTATCGCCTGCCTAGAGAAGTGGAACCTAGATGGTATTTGGTAACGGGGGCACACTGCCTCAATAAATTGTCTAGTTCCCTGTGAACTAACGGCGGATACCGGACGCACGTCTAACACCAACATAGTTGTCAAGGACTCAGTTATCCGCTTTGCAGTAGGATGACTGCTGTGATATTTCATCTTCCTCGCAAAGGACTGTTGAACAGTCAATTGCTTACTGGAAGTAGTACAAGTGGGCTTACGACTTCCCCTCTGGGATGACCATCGACTCCCAGCGGCAACAACAGCAGCGCCAGCAGCAGTAGGCGTTACACGCAAGGATGCATCGGAGGAATCCCAGGCAGGAGAGGACTCGTCAGAATTGCCAGTGACATGGCCTGCAGGACTATTGGCATTCCTGGGGAAGGAGGAAATTGACACTGAGGGAGTTGGTGGGGTGGTTTGCGTGAGCTTGGTTACAAGAGGAAGGGATTTACTGGTCAGTGGACTGCTTCCGCTGTCACCCAAAGTTTTTGAACTTGTCACTGACTTATTATGAATGCGCTGCAGGTGACGTATAAGGGAGGATGTTCCGAGGTGGTTAACGTCCTTACCCCTACTTATTACAGCTTGACAAAGGGAACACACGGCTTGACACCTGTTGTCCGCATTTCTGGTGAAATACCTCCACACCGAAGAGCTGATTTTTTTGGTATTTTCACCTGGCATGTCAACGGCCATATTCCTCCCACGGACAACAGGTGTCTCCCCGGGTGCCTGACTTAAACAAACCACCTCACCATCAGAATCCTCCTGGTCAATTTCCTCCCCAGCGCCAGCAACACCCATATCCTCCTCATCCTGGTGTACTTCAACACTGACATCTTCAATCTGACTATCAGGAACTGGACTGCGGGTGCTCCTTCCAGCACTTGCAGGGGGCGTGCAAATGGTGGAAGGCGCATGCTCTTCACGTCCAGTGTTGGGAAGGTCAGGCATCGCAACCGACACAATTGGACTCTCCTTGTGGATTTGGGATTTCAAAGAACGCACAGTTCTTTGCGGTGCTTTTGCCAGCTTGAGTCTTTTCAGTTTTCTAGCGAGAGGCTGAGTGCTTCCATCCTCATGTGAAGCTGAACCACTAGCCATGAACATAGGCCAGGGCCTCAGCCGTTCCTTGCCACTCCGTGTGGTAAATGGCATATTGGCAAGTTTACGCTTCTCCTCCGACAATTTTATTTTAGGTTTTGGAGTCCTTTTTTTACTGATATTTGGTGTTTTGGTTTTGACATGCTCTGTACTATCCCATTGGGCATCGGCCTTGGCAGACGACGTTGCTGGCATTTCATCGTCTCGGCCATGACTAGTGGCAGCAGCTTCAGCACGAGGTGGAAGTGGATCTTGATCTTTCCCTAATTTTGGAACCTCAACATTTTTGTTCTCCATATTTTAATAGGCACAACTAAAAGGCACCTCAGGTAAACAATGGAGATGGATGGATTGGATACTAGTATACAATTATGGACGGGCTGCCGAGTGCCGACACAGAGGTAGCCACAGCCGTGAACTACCGCACTGTACTGTGTCTGCTGCTAATATATAGACTGGTTGATAAAGAGATAGTATACTCGTAACTAGTATGTATGTATAAAGAAAGAAAAAAAACCACGGTTAGGTGGTATATACAATTATGGACGGGCTGCCGAGTGCCGACACAGAGGTAGCCACAGCCGTGAACTACCGCACTGTACTGTGTCTGCTGCTAATATATAGACTGGTTGATAAAGAGATAGTATACTCGTAACTAGTATGTATGTATAAAGAAAGAAAAAAAAACCACGGTTAGGTGGTATATACAATTATGGACGGGCTGCCGAGTGCCGACACAGAGGTAGCCACAGCCGTGAACTACTGTACTGTGTCTGCTGCTAATATATAGACTGGTTGATAAAGAGATAGTATACTCGTAACTAGTATGTATGTATAAAGAAAGAAAAAAAAACCACGGTTAGGTGGTATATACAATTATGGACGGGCTGCCGAGTGCCGACACAGAGGTAGCCACAGCCGTGAACTACCGCACTGTACTGTGTCTGCTGCTAATATATAGACTGGTTGATAAAGAGATAGTATACTCGTAACTAGTATGTATGTATAAAGAAAGAAAAAAAAACCACGGTTAGGTGGTATATACAATTATGGACGGGCTGCCGAGTGCCGACACAGAGGTAGCCACAGCCGTGAACTACCGCACTGTACTGTGTCTGCTGCTAATATATAGACTGGTTGATAAAGAGATAGTATACTCGTAACTAGTATGTATGTATAAAGAAAGAAAAAAAAACCACGGTTAGGTGGTATATACAATTATGGACGGGCTGCCGAGTGCCGACACAGAGGTAGCCACAGCCGTGAACTACCGCACTGTACTGTGTCTGCTGCTAATATATAGACTGGTTGATAAAGAGATAGTATACTCGTAACTAGTATGTATGTATAAAGAAAGAAAAAAAAACCACGGTTAGGTGGTATATACAATTATGGACGGGCTGCCGAGTGCCGACACAGAGGTAGCCACAGCCGTGAACTACCGCACTGTACTGTGTCTGCTGCTAATATATAGACTGGTTGATAAAGAGATAGTATACTCGTAACTAGTATGTATGTATAAAGAAAGAAAAAAAAACCACGGTTAGGTCACTGGTATATACAATTATGGACGGGCTGCCGAGTGCCGACACAGAGGTAGCCACAGCCGTGAACTACCGCACTGTACTGTGTCTGCTGCTAATATAGACTGGTTGATAAAGAGATAGTATACTACTAATATTATATACTGGTGGTCAGGTCACTGGTCACTAGTCACACTGGCAGTGGCACTCCTGCAGCAAAAGTGTGCACTGTTTAATTTTAATATAATATTATGTACTCCTGGCTCCTGCTATAACCTATAACTGGCACTGCAGTAGTGCTCCCCAGTCTCCCCCACAATTATAAGCTGTGTGAGCTGAGCAGTCAGACAGATATATAATATATATAGATGATGCAGCACACTGGCCTGAGCCTGAGCAGTGCACACAGATATGGTATGTGACTGACTGAGTCACTGTGTGTATCGCTTTTTTCAGGCAGAGAACGGATATATTAAATAAACTGCACTGTGTGTCTGGTGGTCACTCACTATATAATATATTATGTACTCCTGGCTCCTGCTATAACCTATAACTGGCACTGCAGTAGTGCTCCCCAGTCTCCCCCACAAATATAAGCTGTGTGAGCTGAGCAGTCAGACAGATATATATAATATTATATATAGATAATAGATGATGCAGCACACTGGCCTGAGCCTGAGCAGTGCACACAGATATGGTATGTGACTGAGTCACTGTGTGCTGTGTATCGCTTTTTTCAGGCAGAGAACGGATTATGGCCCTCATTCCGAGTTGATCGGTCGCAAGGCGAATTTAGCAGAGTTACACACGCTAAGCCGCCGCCTACTGGGAGTGAATCTTAGCTTCTTAAAAATGCGACCGATGTATTCGCAATATTGCGATTACTAACTACTTAGCAGTTTCAGAGTAGCTCCAGACTTACTCTGCCTGTGCGATCAGTTCAGTGCTTGTCGTTCCTGGTTGACGTCACAAACACACCCAGCGTTCGCCCAGGCACTCCCACCGTTTCTCCGGCCACTCCTGCGTTTTTTCCGGAAACGGTAGCGTTTTCAGCCACACGCCCCTGAAACGCCGTGTTTCCGCCCAGTAACACCCATTTCCTGTCAATCACATTACGTTCGCCGGAGCGAAGAAAAAGCCGTGAGTAAAAATACTTTCTTCATAGTAAAGTTACTTGGCGCAGTCGCAGTGCGAACTTTGCGCATGCGTACTAAGCGGATTTTCACTGCGATGTGATGAAAAATACCGAGCGAACAACTCGGAATGAGGGCCAATATTATGTACTCCTGGCTCCTGCTATAACCTATAACTGGCACTGCAGTAGTGCTCCCCAGTCTCCCCCACAATTATAAGCTGTGTGAGCTGAGCAGTCAGACAGATATATATAATATTATATATAGATAATAGATGATGCAGCACACTGGCCTGAGCCTGAGCAGTGCACACAGATATGGTATGTGACTGAGTCACTGTGTGCTGTGTATCGCTTTTTTCAGGCAGAGAACGGATTATAAATAAAAGTGGTGGTCACTGGTCACTATCAGCAAAACTCTGCACTGTACACTACTGAGTACTCCTAATGCTCCCCAAAATTAGTAAATCAAGTGTCTCTCTAATCTATTCTAATTCTAAACGGAGAGGACGCCAGCCACGTCCTCTCCCTATCAATCTCAATGCACGTGTGAAAATGGCGGCGACGCGCGGCTCCTTATATAGAATCCGAGTCTCGCGATAGAATCCGAGCCTCGCGAGAATCCGACAGCGTCATGATGACGTTCGGGCGCGCTCGGGTTAACCGAGCAAGGCGGGAAGATCCGAGTCGCTCGGACCCGTGAAAAAAAACATGAAGTTCTGGCGGGTTCGGATTCAGAGAAACCGAACCCGCTCATCTCTAAATAAAACACAATAAAACTGGTTGCTTATCACTTCCCATGGAGAATTAGATCACAGTTCTTTATATCCAGATTAGCAGTTCAAAAGCTTAGTGATATATCATTTGTGAAGTATCCACATTAAGGGGTTTATTCATGACGCAGTGAAAAGAGTGGAGAAGTGAGCCACTGGAGAAGTTGCCCGTGGCAACCAATCAGCTTCTCTGTATAATTTTATAGTATGCAAATTATAAATGTTACTTCAGTACTGATTGGCTTTTCTCCACTGGCTCACTTCTCCACAGTTTTCACTGCTTTATGAATAGACCCCTAAGACTTGTATAACACCGCAAGCATAATAAGTCCCACACTGTAACTGCAGTCAGCACTGTATCCGACCTCCCTTCACAATAATTGTATAATGCTCACCGCTGTTGGGGTTCCTTTACAAAAACCCAGAATTGCAGGTCAGCGGTGGTGGCCAATGTGCACCTGCTGCTGTAGCGATGCGGCAATGTGCAGGTTTAGATGGTTGAAGGTGACGCTGCCAGAAGTCTCCGGCAGCAAAATGGCACACAGATGACGAGCACTGAGGTAGGAGGACACAGTAGCAGAGCAGCACCCAGCAACTGAGCACCGAGGAGGGAGGACATGACTGCGGTCACTGCGATGCTAACGGGATCCAGATTCCAAAGTTCAGCTCCACAGAAGGGCTCCCTTGACGCGTTGCTCAGAAGGAATGAATGGGTGTAAAATGGACCTGATAATTAAATGATCCGATAACCAATCCACAGAGTCCATTAATGATAGGATCTAGGTGTGCAACCATATTTACTAACAAGTGTTTAGTAATTTCAATTTAAAAGAAACAGACAATAAAAAGCATTGTTTATGTTCCACTATAGAACAATTCATTATTCTGTGATTTTATACTTCTATACAATTTATATTAAAAATAGTTGATACAAAAACAGCATCATCACAGCCAGGGCCCCATGTAATATGACAGTACCTTCCCGGGGATACATATGATATCCCGACAGACAGGATGCCGGCTGTCACTATACCGACAGCATTATCCCATCTTCCGGAATCCCAACAGCGAGGCAGCGAGACCCCTTGTGGGCTTGCTGCACTCGCCACACATTGGGCCTCACGGCTCACTTCACTCGTCACAGGTTCTATTCCCACTTGGTGGCATGGACCCACCAACCGAGTGGGAATACAGAGCGTTTGTCGGGATTTAGAGCATCGGTATTTCACCGGCTTACGGGATTCTGTCGTTGGTCCTCCAGTTCATATTATACCACAGCAGTTCCCAAAGTGTGTGCCACAACATTTGTGCCGCATATTGGGGCTAATTCAGGTTGGATCACAAATCGCGTTCTGACTGTAATTATACGATCGTTCCGCGGGTGCATGTGCAGCGCCCGTCCTTCGCATGCTCCCGTATTTTCTGTGGGGTGGCCACAGAAAATGCAATCGAGGCGGTTGCGGGGTGGAAGGGGAGGCGGAAACCCTCCGTTTCCAGGGCGGATACGGAGCGTTGCCGGGATAGTGCGGCGCAAATGGCGGCATGTCAGGGGCATGATTGCGGTGGCTGCATGTGACGTCTCGCAATTGGGAAGATGGTGGCGGGCCTCCTGCGGGCGCAACTAGGCTGCGCCAGCAGGCGGCATCCTCTATTGGGTTCGCAATTTCTGCTTGTTGAAGGGGGGAGGCGGCGGTCTGCATGCTAGGCAGCCTTGCTCTGTGATGGGCGGACCCCAGCATGCTAGCAAAAGGATTGCAAATTCTGCTAATTAGCAGAATTTATAATCCTACTGAATTAGGCCCATTGTATGGATAATCTGATGGCAAGTCAAATGGAAAGGTTGCACGCTGCCTCTCCAAGGAGCCTGCAGCCATTTACACAGCACAGGTCTGTGTAAATGCTTTGCTGTGCTGCTCACACTGAGGAATGGATCCGTCTGAGAGCCGAGCGGCACCGCCCCCTAATCCACCTTCCTGTGTAAATCCTGATCAAGGAAACCATGTGGTTCCGCCCCCTCCACCTTTTCTCCTACACGTCAACTGTGTGTGATAGTGACTAGATTACTAATTGATCCATCTCTCTCTTCTGTTTGTGACAGTATTTGACTCATCCCCACTTTGTCTCTCAGCCTCACCCACCCACTGTGTTTCTCAGCCTACGTCTCTCTCCAGCACATCCCCGTCTCCTAACCTGTGCCTTCAGCACCATCACTTGCATCTCAAACCCCCCCACCCCGTGACTCTCCAGCTCCCTTCCCAGTGACACTATAGCCCATACTTACCTTCTACTGTCTGCTCCTCTACACAGCTACTCTGCCATCCAGCTGGGAGACGTCATGTATGGTGCCCTGGGAACAGACAAAACTTTATTGTGCGTGCAGCCAATCTGTCTGCAACTTATGTTATTCTTTCTATCAGCTACTTAGTTGGTATATAAAGTTAGACATTTTATTCTGGCCTAGGGGTGCCTGCAAAAAAACTGATGATACACTAAGGGTGCATGAAGTTAATAAGTTTGGGAACCACTGTTATGCCACCTTACAGTGCCAAGTTCATATTATGCCATTTTACAGCACCTTTACCATTTTAAAACCAAATAAATAATAATTAACTGAAAATGGAATGGCACTGCATTTAGACCTGGCAATTGGTCAGACCCAATTGTTTAGAAGGCAATTCTGGGAACTTGGTAGACAACAATATGATCTGTGTCCAGGGCCCCATAGACCTCTGAGCCCCATAGCAATGGTACCCCCTGCACCCACTATAGCTAATCTCATGTATGTGCTAATAGGGATGACAAGAGGTGGGTGGATTGGGGGTGTTTTTAGCTAAATGAAAAACCATTCTGGGATAGTCCAAAATCAATATTCCCCCACTCCTCATTATCTTACGCAGTATGGTTTATTTAATAGGCACACCTCATATTGCTTAGTAATACTGGCACCACAACAGGACATACTGAAAACTATGAAAGCGCTCAGTAGCAGAGACTAGCACTGGGAGTATCACAGCAGCAGGTGGAACACATTGAACTGTGTAGCCAATTCTGAAACAATTGCACAGTGGAAGCTAGGAAGCAGCTTATATCAGAAGTTGTTCTGGCAATGAGTGGTGTTCAGGGAGAAACTTATATAAGGCACCATGGCTGCTGAAACAAAAAGATCTTGGAATTGATATTCCTTGGAACAGATCCTGACAGCCAAGGAGGGAGATGTACTGCCATACAGTGACAGCAATGGGCAGGGGCGTAGCCAGAACTTTGTGGGCCCCATAGCAACATTTTGAAGGGATCCCTGTCTCAATGCTTCTAAAGAAACACCTCTCTGCAGGATTTGTTAATTTTTGTCCTAAAATAGCACCCTAGTTCGTTTTCTGAACCATAGTAGTACCTTTGTTAATGTTATGCCCAAAATTAGTGCCCTACTTTATTTTATGAACCATCACAGTGCCCCAGATCATATTATGTAATATTGTAGGTCTGCCAGTACACATTATGGAGCACAGTAACCCCAATTCACATTATAACATGCAGTGCCCCCAGTTCATATTATGCCACATTACAGTGTCCCACTTCATATTATGTAACATTATTTTGCTCCCATACATTAACAGATATTTGTTACAACCAGCCAAATAATTGGCTGGCAGGAAAATGTACTCTTTAGGTGTTTGTACAACAATTACAATTATGTGACAGTATTCCACATTGTCTTACACTGCAAGCAACCAGGGAGCAATTAATGTTCATCTATCTAGTGAAGATTAAAAAGATGATGGAAGCTATATCTACTTAGATACTATGGTTTAGTGCAAATTATAAACCTAAATGCAATGTTAGTAAATGGACAATTCTGTATACATTGGGGTAAATTTACTAAGATGGGAGTTTTATTTAAGATGGGATGTTGCCTATAGCAACCAATTAGATTCTACTTCCCATCTATCTAGCACCTTCTATAAGATAATACCTTGATTTTGATTGGTTGCTATAGGCAACATTCCCTTTTTAAATAGAACTCCCATCTTTGTAAATTTACCCCATTGTGTCTTTAACATGAATATTTGATTGTGTTATTGAAGTGTTTGTTTCTCTGTAATTGTGCGTCATGTAAAAGATGCTTACATTCTACTCTTCCATTATTTATTACTGTTGTCACTCTTGATAATAAGTCGTTCATTTTGTCTTTTTATTAAATGATAGGCTAGGGGCTATATTATATTGGCAGTTACACTCTGTGCTTTTGTTAATGTTACATACTGTATATTTAGACAATTCAGGATTCAATCAAATAGAGATTTTTTTCAATTCTCTGCCCCAAACTTGCTTTAGTTGTAAATGTTTTTTTTCTGTTCAATGTCATCAATGGCAGAAGTTACATTGACTCTTTATGTGAACCAACAAGCTATACAGAACACAGGACCAACCCTGCAGATTGTTCAGTCATATGTTGTATATCTCAGATGGAACACAAAGTAAATTATTCAAATTATTCAAAGACGGACTTCCGGTGGGTGGGGCATCTAGCATGGCCGCTTTTTAATCCCTCTCTACACAGGGGCTAGAGTAATCCACTCCAATCCTTGTTTTTTGGCCTTATTGGGGTCACATAACTCCTAGGAGTGTGTTCCCTGAGTACTAAGGAACGTTTTAATACCTTACTTGCCCCTGTGGACCTATTATCCACCGAAGCTGAGCCGTTAATGTTGACGGCGTGGAGGATTACCTGCCTTTGGCGTGAATTTCGGGAGGAACGCGGCTGAAGCCATTGCAGCATTGACCTCCCTGCCCTCTCCACCAACCCTTATCTCCCACTTCACTACTCGGCTATATTGGGGAGACTGCGCTACAGGGCATTCTTTACCTGCCTCGTGGGGCGGCGCCCCCACCGCGCCTGTCTGAGTCTCCGGCCGTGGGTTCCCGGGGCTGCGCTCGGGAGGCCTGGACCGCTGGACTGAGGGCCCTCTCGCTGTGACGCCGCGGCTGGGTTCCCTGCTTCTTACGGAGCCACTGCCTGCCGGTCGGGGGAAGCCTTCCCGCCTTTCTACATCGCGGGTCGGGGTGCGACACGGGCTGTCCCCCCCACACTCACTGGACTGCCCGCTTCACAGACAAGGCCGGTCCTTCTGGGGCCTCCGTGACCCGCTATGCTCTGCGCCTCCGTGACCCGCTCGGCTCTGCGCCTCCGGAGATACCCGCGGGGATTGCCGTGTCTGAGTGTTATCCCCCGCTGTGGACGCTTTCCTGACAGGGGCCGCATGACGCGCTGGGGCTGCTGTTAATCGCCCCCACCTGTGCCCTTGTATCTGGCCGTGGGAGCCGGTGGGAGTGTGGACCTGCTGTGCGGCCGTGTACCCGTCCTCACACGGATCTGTTTTTCTCAAAGTGCCCCATCCTTGATCGTGCTGCTGAGGATCGAGGCCGAGACTGCCAGTCCTCTTTACCGACATCCGAGGGACCTCGTGATTGCAACCCCCAAGGCCTTTAATCAGCTCTTGGAGATGACCCGACACCTGCAGCTGCTGCTCACTTGCAGGGGCTTGCAACCACCTGAGGTACTAACACTGTCTGTCTCCCCTGCTGCCTTTTACTAACAATCTCCTCTTTCCTCTTTTGCACTACCCCATACTTGGTACCACCCCCCCCCCTCGTGTGTGAGCCTCCCCTTCCCCCTCGAAATCCATTCCTCTCCTCCCTTATCAAAGCTACCCTCACTTGTTCCCCTTTTTCTCTACCTTCCCCGTACATCTCTTTTGGGCACCACAGGTGTGTTTAGGAGCCTCTTCTGTATTTCTGGAGGGGACTAGCCCCTTCTATGGACTTTCACGGGTCCCTATTCACCATTGTTTTATGAAGGGGATATACTGAAGCTCCTTTTAAGCTGTGTTGCCATGGCCCCTGTTAAGGTGCCTACCACACCACCCAGCGCTGCATAGCACCGGCCGGGGCTATATCGAGACGTCCGATCTCAGAGGAGGACTCTGTATAACATTTGCAGGACTACCGAGTTTGAACTTTGCTTGCTATACTAACGGTGTTGTGTGCCTGGAAGTTGGGTTTGGGGTTGTGCAGATTGCATGGTGCGGCAGTGGAGGAAATTGTGCCATCTAGAGGCTCTTGGATAAGAAACTCTTGAAGTGATTGCATATTTACTCCTCATCTCCTTGAGCATTTCAGTTGTATTTTTACCTTTGCTGGCTCCTGACGATGCCTATATGTACTGTTTGTTATTTTACTATCAAATGTGATATTTTCTGCTTTTTCCTCTCTGGGAATATTTTGTGACGTTTGTTATTTTTCACACTCGCAGGGTTTCAGGTGATATATCTCTATTCCTCCCCTGCGGAGTACTCTCTGTGACGTTTGTTATTTTTCACACTCTCAGGGTTTCATGTGATATATTTCTATTCCTCCCCTGCTGAGCATTCTTTGTGATGTTTATTATTTTTCACACTCTCAGGGATTCATGTGATATATTTCTATTCCTCCCCTGCTGAGTATACTTTGTGATGTTTGTTATTTTGAAGATTACTATATCTTAGTATGTTCTGAATAATTTGGTTGGTTTCACATTTCCGCTCGAGCTCCAAACACATTTACTTTAGCTTAAATATCATTGCCTATACCTGTGGGACCATTGCCCACAGGAGACGCTGATTATTCCATATCTCTTTCCCTGGGGTATGGACAAATACCTCGACAAAGCCATGCCCCCGAAACAATCTGCCAATTCTTGTAAAGCGGGGAAGGGGAAGGACGCTTTCCCTAAGTCGGGACCGCCCTCCCCAGCTGAACATAGGTCGGAATCCTCTGGTTCATCTGGTGATAAATCCCCTCCCCTGACAGCTAAAGAAATTTCCGATTTTCTCATGCCTTTGCTTGATAAACGATTTGACGACTTCCAAGCCCGTTTGGACGCGGGCTTAGCTCGCATAGATTCCCATGCAACGCGCATAACCGCATTGGAGACGAGGTTGAGTGACACTGAGGACTTAGCTCAGACTTGTCGGGAGGGGGTATCAGCCCAGGACAAATGTATTCAGCAATTGCAGGATAAAGTTGAGGACCTAGAAAATAGATCTCGTAGAAATAACCTCAGATTTATTGGTATTCCAGAGACCTTGACGGGCCCGGCTCTATCCTCTTATCTTAGTGTAGACCTCCTGACCTCATTGGGAATAGTAGATGATATTGAAGTCCCATATATCGAAAGAGCACATAGGCTGGGAGCAATGCAGGACGGGGCGCAAAAGCGTTCTCGACCAGTCATCGCCCGTTACTTAGTCTACAGGGCCAAGGAACAAATCCTAGCAGCCTACCGTAAAAACAGGGAAGTGTTGGTCAAGGGCCATAAGATCCTGATATTCCAAGATTTCTCGGCAGCTGTGGCTCAGAAAAGAAAGGAATTTTCTGAAGTCTGCTCCCGCCTGCACAGTGAAAATATTCGATTTGCCCTGCTCTACCCAGCTAAATTGCGGGTCTTAGAGAATGGAAATCAGATGTATTATACTGACCCAGAGGTGGCGCGAGCTCGCTTCCTGACTCACAGATCCCCGACAAGGTCATCTATTAGCTAGGAAAGCAATCAGTGGGGCGCAAATGGTTGAACGACTTGGGTATCACCGCCTCGGGCGGATGTGTGTTAACATGCCTTTATAATTTTATTTTCTTATCTCTTTCTTATTTTAGTTGTTTCTGTATTAACCTGAAAGAATATATTTTTAATACTTCAGTGATTATTTTTGATAGTGTTCAGTGTGCGCACCACTAGGCCTAGTTGGTGCCCACCATAGTTTTGGTTGTTAGGAAAATGTTAGAAAATAGAGGTACGAGACATTATGGTACACAACTGAATTCCCAAATGCTGGGACTGTGCATTGCATGTCATGTTATACTGATGTTACTGCTGTCAAAATATTTACTACCCTGGAGATCTTGGGTCAAGAGGGGAGCCGTCAATATATGCTTACTTATGTTGCTTATCCGTCAGATAATTCACTACCCTGAGGGGATTGGGTAGCCATGCCGCCGACAGATTCTTCCTCATCTGAGGTAATACCCCCAAAGCCACTACAATTCATCTCTTGGAATGTGGGAGGACTTAACTCCCCTGTCAAGCGACGACGTGTGATCACGCACCTCAAACGCTCGCACCCAGATGTGATTTTCTTACAAGAAACACACTGGCTGACGGGTGAGGAGAATGTATTGAAAGCCCCACGGCTTGGTTCTTGTATTGCTGCTCCTTTCCGTTCGAAATCCTGAGGAGTTGCCATACTTTTACGAAAAAATCTCCCCGTCACTGTTTTGACAGAAATCATTGACCCCGAAGGCAGATATATCATAATGGACATAGAGCTCTTTCATTCCAAATTTACCCTTGTCAATCTATACGCCCCGAATGTTAATACACACATATTCCTTCAAGACATCACTCACATTCTCCTAGGCAGAACTAATTATTCTTTAATAGTGGGTGGAGACTTTAACATGGTAGATGACCCTACAGTTGACAGGTCACCGACTATGCCAAGAACCACTGACTCCCAGAGCAGACACTTACTGACATTTAGAGATTCCCTGGACATCTCTGTTCCATGGAGATTGCTACACCCAACAGACAAAACGCACACCCATTTATCACTGGCACATGGAACGCTGTCCCGTATTGACAGGTTCTTAATTGCCAATGACTTAATATCTCAGGTTGCCGGGGTGGACATACTTGACATATTGATTTCTGATCATGCCCCTGTTACGTTGGCATTAACCTATCCCCATATGCACCTGACAGATCGTATCTGGAGATTCCCACAATACTTAGCAGACTCGAAGGATTTTAAATTGTATCTTACGTATCATTGGACCAATTATGTGGACAAAAATATAGATTACTGGGATAGACCTGACATCTTTTGGAACACCTCCAAGGCAGTAATGAGAGGTCAAATTATTAGTTATGTCACTCAGAAAAAAAGGGAATCCAAACAGGAATACACTGCGTTGAAAGCTGCAATGTCAACAGCCTTCCAAACATACACCTCTACTCCAACAGAGCTCACCCTTACTGAGTACAAGCAGGCCAGGCGCCTGCTTGAAACTTATTTAGCCACCCAGGCGAAACACTCCCTAGACTTTACCAAAAATAAATTCTATAGATGGGGCAATAAGGCTGCTCGGCTACTGGCGACCATTTCCCGGCCTCCTAAAAAACGAC
The DNA here is from genome assembly GCF_028390025.1 of Pseudophryne corroboree. Lineage (NCBI taxonomy): Eukaryota > Metazoa > Chordata > Amphibia > Anura > Myobatrachidae > Pseudophryne > Pseudophryne corroboree. The sequence continues at coordinate 189,133,312 of NC_086444.1, read as the reverse complement.
ACAATATAACTTCTATACACCACCCAAGGTCTGGTCGTATTATCACAAACTCTCAAGAAATAGTGGACCAGCTTCAATCCTATTTTCAATCCTTGTTTAGCTCGGCACATATAGACACTGACATACAATCACAGCTGCTCACAGACGAGGTATTGCCTGCTCTGACTCAAGACCAGAGGGAAGCCCTTGTAAGAAAAATAACGACGGAGGAAATTAATACTGTTATTTCCAAATTACCTCATGGCAAGTCTCCGGGTTCAGATGGCCTGTCGGGAGACTACTACCGCATGTTACAGGCCCACATTGTCCCCACCCTATTGGAATTGTTTCAAGCTATACATGAAAACAGCTCTCCATCTCCTTTCTTTAATGAGGCATTTATTACACTTATCCCCAAACCTGGTAGGGACGCCAACTTTCTCTCCTCATACAGACCAATTAGTCTATTAAATGTTGACTACAAACTATTGGCCAAGATAATGGCGGTGCGGCTTCAATCTATTCTCCCTGATATACTTACTACAACACAAATGGGTTTTGTAACTGGTCGACATGCGGTTAAAGCAATCCGGATGGCGCTGGCGGCGGTAGCGGCATCTCAGTCTCCATGTATGGATTCGAATATGCTTCTCAGCCTCAATGCCAATAAGGCCATTGACATGGTCTTGTGGCCACATTTGTTTACCGTGTTGGAGAGAAGAGGCTTTGATATGGGCTTTATAAATGATGTCCGATACATCTACGACAATCCATCTGCCTCTTTATTAATAAATGGGATCAGGGGCCAACGGTTCCTTTTAGAAAGGGATACCTGACAGGGATGCCCTCTGTCACCGCTGCTATTTAATCTGGCCCTCGATCCGCTGCTTAGGACACTACAGGATTGGTCGGTTTTTCGGGGCATAAGGGTGGAGGGGCAGGAAATTAAGCTGTCCGCTTTCGTTGATGATATCCTTCTGTATATATCTGACCCTGAGCATACCCTTAATTTGATAATAGACAAGATCCAAGTATTTGGCCGCATTTCAGGTTTTAGTATCAATATCGATAAATCTAAATCGCTACTGTTGTATGGTAATGTGACATGTCCGAGCTGGACCTCACACTTTCCCTTACACTGGGTGTCCACATATATTATTTATTTGGGGGTTATGGTACCACGTTATATGTCCGAACTATACAAAATCAACGTAAGCAAGGCCATACTCACTCTAACTGAGGATATTAAGAGATGGGAACGTCTTCCACTGTCATATCTAGGCAGGGCTAACCTGCTAAAAATGATGGCTATACCGCGCATATTATATCCATTGCAAACACTTCCCATACTACTGACTAAACAGGACGTCCAAACGATTAACAAACTAATCAGAACCTTTATATGGAAGGGAGGCCGGGCACGTATTGCTCTACGTAAACTTGCCCAACCTAAGTCCAATGGAGGTATTAACTTTCCAGATGTAGTAGTTTACAACCACGCTGCACTTCTGAGACACTTGAGAGATTGGCTACAAAATAGCTCTGTCTAACCCACTCCTGTGGTCTACTAGAAAAATGTGGCACATACTGCGCCACAATGCAAAATTGATCCAATACTACTCCCTGCACTTGCCCTTAATTAAAAACCCAGAGTTTTTGGATGGCATGGCTGCCCATCCCTTCACGACGTGGAGGGAGGCTGGTATAACATCACTTAGGTCATTAGTATCTGTGGAGGACCAACGTTTGCTTACCTTCTCAGAGGTTTCAACGAGACATGCAGTGGTCTTCTCGTCCCCCCTTCCATTTTTGCAAACGCAGTTTTACGTTAGGCATATTCTTACACATTTTGCGGAGGGGGATTGGACTAACCCACTGGATAGCCTATTACTTCACCCAGTACCGAGACACAAGGCCATATCCATACACTACACTTTCTTGAGGACAATACTAGACCATGCCGCTGTGACAGGTGGCATGTCCAAATGGTTGGCTCATTTCCCCGGACTGACCATACCAACAATGGAAAAAGCACTACTATACTCTCGAAAGGTCCTTCCAGCAAGCATGTACACTGAATTATTTCTTAATGTGTATCATAATACTTATCTATCCCCATTACGACGCTACCATATGGGAACGTCGGAAACACACTCTTGCCCAAGATGCCACCAGAGTGAGGCTGACACATATCATTGTTTGTGGGCATGCCCAATTGTACAGTATTTTTGGCATCTCATTAGGAGATATGCGGAGGCTAATTTAATAACTTATGTGCCCTTCACCCCCGAATGGGCAATCCTGGGTATTATTGATCCCACTCTTCGCATGCCATCGGAATGTAAAAAGCTACTGATAGCCCTTAGTGCGGCCGGGAAAAAAACGATTCTACAAGGGTGGATAGATAGTGCGCCACCACAGATACCACTATTTTTGAGTAAATTACATCATATATTCAGGATGGATTGGGTGGAGGCTATTGTTGATAGAGGTAAACAAGTAGACAGATTTTTCAATCTCTGGGAATCTTATATATCCACTCTGCCCCTTACTACACGGCTAAACATTCAAAACAGCCTCAAGAACACTACATGGTATTTAACTAGGCTGGCTGCACAGGACCAGCCTCTATCTTCGGTTTAAGAACAAACAATTTTGATGGCTTCCCTCACAGATACGTCCATGATGTATAACACCGTCAATGTATCGACGATTTCTTCAATTATCATGCAAAAGTTTTTATAGTTTGACATATGTGAATGCGTTGTACGACTCCTGGCTATAATTCTTATATGTTACTGTATATTAAATTTTCTGTGCATCTGTACTTTGTAATACGGTATCAATGATGTCTCAATAAAAAGTTTATTGAAAAAAAAAAATTATTCAAAGACTTTACCAGTCTGCCAGAAACCCTCTTGCTCCATTCACAGCAATCCCTGAGCATTATGAATTCATTTACATGATCTTTGTATTTTATACAATTGAGCACAAGAAAACTGGCTAGGCAGGAAGATGTCAGGAATATATTAATATTTAACAAATCCTTAAAGGAGAACTGGGCCTAATTCAGACCTGATCATAGCAGCAAATTTGTTAGCAGATGGGCAAAACCACGTGCACTGCTGGGGAGGCAGATGTAACATGTGCAGAGAGAGTTAGATTTGGGTGGGTATAGTGTTTCTGTGCAGGGTAAATACTGGCTGCTTTATTTTTACACTGCAATTTAGATTTCAGTTTGAACACGCCCCACCCAAATCTAACTCTCTCTGCACATGTTATATCTGCCCCCACCCCTGCAGTGCACATGGTTTTGCCCATCTGCTAACAAATTTGCTGCTACGATCAGGTCTGAATTAGGCCCTCTGTGTAATAAGAACGTGGTATTCAGACAGCATAGCTGGCACTGTAGGTCAGTTTCCTCCATTGTTTTATCCAAGTTCCAAATATAACAATTGATTATGAGTGGAAACTGATTTGATGGCCAGTGAATATGGGTGACACATTGTTATGCAATCATATTGTCGATGGTTACAGTGTCTCATTCATAATGTCAACACCTAAAAGTTGACATTTTCGATATCGTTATTGTTAAAATGTCAACACCTGGAAAATGTTGACATGGATATAATGTCAACATATAAAATGTTGACACTAGGGTTAGACTTGTGAGTTAGGGTTGGGTTACCAGTTAGGGGTTAGTGTCAGACTTACTTTAAAACCACATTGGCAACATTCTGACCATGTTGACGTTATATCAATGTGGTTATGGTGAGTGTCGGCATGATCAATTTTGACTGGATGAAAATTTTGACATGCTCTCTGTTGATATAATAACTATGTCAACATTTTTATGTCAACATTATGAATGTCATCATAATACATCAAACTCGACACACAAGCTTAATTATTCAGTATGTAATCTGTCATTTCAGTTCCCCCTTCTTCATGCACTTTAGACTCATGAGTAACAAAGTAACTTTTAGAATACTTGTTACTTAAAAGTAAAGTTAATGTTGATTTAGTTAAACAAAAAAGATTACTAGAAGTAATCCAGCACAGATTGGGTAATTATCATTGAAGGACTAAACGGGTTTTTGATGTGCTTATGCAGATAGCTAGGGTAGTGCATGTGCACTGACATTGCAGTGACCTCCACCTAGTAAAAATACTTAGCTGTTCATTGCTACGGTGCTGTTTATGCGGCTTCTTGATGCACTGTATGTGGATTGGGGCAAAAGGTATCTATGGTTGTTATGGGGCTGCTGGATTGTTGATAGGTTCAAAAGTAGGAACAACTAAGGGTTAACATTGGGGGTAATTCCAAGTTGATCGCAGCAGGAATTTTGTTAGCAGTTGGGCAAAACCATGTGCACTGCAGGGGAGGCAGATATAACATGGGCAGAGAGAGTTAGATTTGGGTGTGGTGTGTTAAATCTTCAATCTAAATTGCAGTGTAAAAATAAAGCAGCCAGTATTTACCCTGCACAGAAACAAAATAACCCACCCAAATCTTACTCTCTCTACACATGTTATATCTGCCTCCCCTGCAGTGCACATGGTTTTGCCCAACTGCTAACAAAATTCCTGCTGCGATCAACTTGGAATTACCCCCAATGTTACATGTAAATGCAGACAGACTTACGTGGAATAGTTACAGTAGATAGTCAAGGGGTTGTAGAGGGGAAGGTGGTGCAAATGAGTTTAAAACAGTAGCAGGTGAGTTATAATACAGAAACAGGAACACAAATATTGGCAATACCATTAACATCTGATACAATGTTTGGGCTAGTGCAGTGCAGTGGATGTAATGCATTTGTTTTGCGAGAGGCATTGTGGAGACTCAGCTGCTGTCCAATATGTGATCAATTTTCTCTGCTGAAGGAGGAGATCGCTAAACTGCATGCTAAAATATGTAGGATGTCTGTATCCTTAAGGCCACTACTGCCTCAGAGAGCCACCAGAAGACTTTCTGCCTGGACTACTGTGAGCTCTCAAGGGCAGAGATTTCCAGAGGGACACAGACACCTCCCGCAAGCTGTGACACTGCAAAACTCATATGCTGCTTTTGCAGAGCTGGAAGATACAACAAATAGAGGCACTACAGAACAGGAGGATATGGAGACTTCTACTAACTATAGGAACAGGAAAAGGAACAGGAAAATTACATCTCCAAAAAGGACTGCACTTCTCGGGAGATTCCATTATTAGAGGAGTACATCTGAGAAATGCAAGTGAAGTAGAGAAACAAGTAAGGTGCTTACCTGGAGCCACAGCTCCAAGGGATAAAGAGCGCTTGCTAAGAATTGTGAAGGCAGCAACAAAAGATGGGGAGGTGGATGTCACTGTCCACCCTTTTGACCTGGCTAATGCGACAACATGGCTGTAAAAGATGAATTTAGGAAGCTAGGGACTGCTCTAAAGCAGGTGGCAACAACTAACTTTTTCAGAAGTATTGCCAGTACATAGAGTGGAAGATAGAACTCATCGCATCAGAATCTTCAATGTTTGACCAAAGACATGGGGCCTAGTTCAGCTTGGATCGCAAAATTAGCAATTCGCAATCTGGCCAATTATCGAACATCTGGGCATGTGCAGCGGTCGCATTGCGCACGCACTAGCAAAAACAGCGACAGAAAATGCGTACACATTGTGATTGCAAATGCAGCCGCTGTTTGAGTGACAGAATGCCGGCGTTCCTGGGCGGAAACCCGCCATTTTCTGGGTGTGTCTGAAAAAACACAGGCGTCCCCTGGCATTTTTAAGGGGCGCCTCTGACATCTGCGATGACCACTTCCAGTCTCCTGTTTAGCAAAAATTGTGGACAACCTTGCCTTCCGCAGATAGGAAAAATCTTCGATGTTCTGTTAATTGCGTATGATTTTGCGATCAGTCCTCATATTGCGATGCTTTCGCAATTTTTACGATTGGCATTTTTTCTATTTCTGGGCGGCAACTATTTGATTGCAGAAACTGCTTCTTAGCAGAATTTGCAATCCTTACTGAATTAGGCCCATGGTGCAATGAGGAGAGATTATAGGCCATAGGCAAACCCTCTGGCAAGATAGGAGCTTATACAAATGTGATGGCCTGCATCCATCTTCAAGGAGAATGAGAATACTAACTGAACAGTTTGGATGCTTCATCAAGAACTATTTAAACTAGCAGATGGGGGCAGTGAACCAAATAGGAATAAAGCAATCTGCTCCCCCAACCCAGAGGTATTGTTTCTGCAGGCAAAGGGAATAGGAAGCGTATCCACAGTAACAGAGGATAATTCAGATCAAAACCAAATAAACATAGGCATGTAGATGAACACAGCTAGGAACAGGAAAAGCACAAACAAAACTCTAAAAGCTATGCACGCAAATGCTAGGAGCTTAGGAAATAAAATCCCAGAACTAATTGCACTAATAAGGGATGGTCTAGATATTGTGGCTATTACAGTGTCATGGTGCAATGAAAATCATGACTGGGACATAGCTATAACGGAATATACTTTATTTAGGAAGGACAGAATGGGAAGAATCAGTAGGAGGGGTTGCAATGTATGTAAAAAAAAAAAAAAGCATAAATACTACCTTATTACAAAGTATTGAAGAAGGGCCTTTGGGTGACCGTAGAAACAGGGAAGAAGTCGATTCTTCATATTGGGGTGAGGAACTGGACAAGAACCCATTGCAGGACATCACTAAAATGGAATTATAAGGAGAGGTAATAATCATGGGAGACTTTAATCTTCCTGATGTAAACTGGGAGGTGTCTGTTGCTAGTTCCACTAGAAGTATGGTCATTTTGAATTCCTTGCAGGGAGCATCCCTCCACCAATTGGTGAGGGAGCCCACTGGGAAAGACGCAATATTAGATTTTATACTTACAAATGGAGACAGAATATCTGATGTAAATGTCGGTGAAAACCTGGAATCCAGTGATCATCAGGCAGTATGGTTCAGCATAAAGACAAAGACTGACTCATCCCATACAAAAACAAAGGTGTTAGATTAGGAAGTCTGGTTTTGTAGGGATGGGAAAATATGTAAGTGATTCTTTGGCAGAGTGGAGGAACTTGGAAGGAGTGCAGAGGTGGGAAACATTAAAAAGTGCAATATTAAAGTCAACAGACCTTTGTATCAAAAGTGTTAGGAAAAACACAAGGAAAAAGGAAGCCAGTGTGGTTTGTGAAAGTAGTAGCAAGTACCTGTATTGTGAAAGCAAAAAAGATGGGTTTTAGAAAATATAAGCATACACAAAATGACAAAGACAAAGAGATATATCTTGTTAGACAGAAGAAGATTAAGGGGGGTACTCACGGAGCGATATTGTAAGCAATCTGACTAGATTGCTTAGAATTTCAGTATTATCGCTCCGTGTGTACCCCCTACAGCGATAGCGATGCGCAGCCCCGCACATCGCTATCGCTGGTGCTAGATTGGCCTGCATGCAGGCCAATCTAGCCCGCTCACTTCACCCACTGGGTGAAGTGAGCGGCCCCCCATCTCCCCCCGCACGCTCAGCACACATCGCGCTGTGCTGAGCAGCGGGAGAGATGTGTGCTGAGCGGTTCGCTCAGCACACATCTCTCCTGCATCGGCCCATCTATATGGGCCTTAAGAAGGTAATCAGATGTGCAAAGGCACAAGCTGAGGAGACAATGGCCCAGTCAGTTGGTATGGCCTTATCTAGAATAATGTGTTTAATTCTGGAGGCCATATCTTCAGAAGGATATTAATACATTAGAGACTGTACAAAGAAGGGCAACTAAAATGGTGCATGGCCTACATCACAAAACATACCCGGAAAGACTAAAAAATCTCAATATGTATACTTTGGAGCAGAGAAGGGAATGGGGGGACATGATAGAAACTTTCAAATATATCAAGGGAGACAGTCTTCAGTTCAGGAGGGAGACAGTCTTCAAATGAACACGAGGACATGCATTGAGACTGGAGGGAGGTAGGTTCAGGGGAAATTTGAGGACAAATTACTTCACAGAAAGGGTAGTGGACAAGTGGAATAGATAAATAAGGTTTGAGGTAACAGTGTGGTACAAAAAGGGCAGACTAGATGGGCCAAGTTGTTCTTACTTGCCGTCAAATTCTATGTTTCTATGTATTCTCATCTTACCTGTAGCTGAGATATCCCACTATTGAGTTCTCACTACAACTGAGCAGTTAGTAGCTATGATTGTTTATTATTGGCAAAACTACCATTTTTCTTTGCATTACCTTTATGAATTAGGGCCCTCATTCCGAGTTGATCGCTCGCTAGCTGCTTTTAGCAGCATTACAAACGCTAGGCCGCCGCCCTCTGGGAGTGTATTTTAGCTTAGCAGAATAGCGAACGAAAGATTAGCAGAACTGCTCGAAAATCTTTTCCTGCAGTTTATGAGTAGCTCCAGACCTACACCTAGATTGCGATCACCTCAGTCCATTTAGTTCCTGCTTTGACGTCACAAACACTGCGTTCGGCCAGCCACTCCCCCATTTCCCCAGCCACTCCTACGTTTTAGTCTGACACGCCTGCATATTTTAGCACACTCCCGGAAAACGGTCAGTTTCCGCCCAGAAACACCCACTTCCTGTCAATCACACACCGATCAGCAGAGCGACTGAAAAGCGTCGCTCGCTCCTGTGTAAAATTGCTTCGTTTTGTGTGAAATTACTTGGCGCGTGCGCCCTACGGCCCATACGCATGCGCAGAACTGCCGGTTTTTAGCCTGATTACTATGCTGCGAAAAACGGCAGCGAGCGATCAACTCGGAATGACCCCCTATATCAGGAAACCAGCAGGGGCGGGGAATGCTGCCACTCATGTTACATACACTGTACTTGCTGTTGATGTAAGAAATGAATGAGACTTATGTATGTAGACTTTACAAATGTTAGGCTGTCTGTATAAATCTAAGCCAAACAGAGCTAGCTATACATAAGATTACAAATGTATAATGTTATGTAGCACATTTTTCCCCAATGCAGGACACAATTCTTTATTGCATTAACTGATCATAGGATGATATCATCACACTGGAAATGAGTAACTAGCAAAGTGTAGATGCTGATGTCATCTCCTTTGGAAATCAGACTGGAAGATAAAATGCATTTTAGTAGCTGTTCTCAGGAGCTGCTTTGTATCATGTCTTAGGTGTAATTTTATTAAGCATGTCAGATGTAAATCACTAATTTCATTGTACTACACGTTATTCATCTCTATATCAGTAATATAATGGTAGACACTGGAAAACAGCTAAGCATCACAACACTCTCAATATCTACAAATGATTACTGTTTTTTTATTCCTTTTTATTTTAGATGTTATTTTAGATGTTTGTATGTTTGTGGTATTTTTTGTTTCATTTTTCAATTTACCTCCAACACTAGTAACAAGGATATTTTAGCTCATTGACAGGTATAGAAAGATTGGTGGGTAGAAGAGGCATGGTTAATATTAAAGTGGAAAAGAAAACAAATTTGCATGTCTGCAGGATGGGTATGCAATGTTTAGTTACCAGGGTCAGATTAGCCCACAGGTGTACAGCGGAAATTCTCTGGTGGGCACCACTGTCCAGGTAGAGTTGTATGAGAATTTCCTCTAAAGTAACCGACCCTGATTGGCAGAGAAATTAGTCAGTGAAGATTATGATTGGACGTGTGCACATGATTCATCCAGGCCTGCTATTCTGTTGCCTCTCTTGCTCTGTCAGCTATAGGTTCATAGACACTTATGCAAACATCTAAAAGGCACTGTGGCATTGGAGCACCTGTGGCTGCATCACACTTTGCAGTGACAGACTGTGCTGTTGAGGTTGGCTGGAATCCATATAGGGGTGCGGTGTATGAGCTTTGTCATTAGATGGCTCAATGATGAGTACTGGGAAGCTAAACGTGAATGTTGCCTTCTGTCACCTACATTATTTAACTCTCAGTGTATCAGTACTAAGGACCTCATTCAGCTTGGATCGTTATTAAGACAGAGGGGTATATTTACTAAGCTCCCGATTTTGACCGATTTTGTTTTTTTTTTCCAAAGTGTCATCTCGGGAATTTACTAAACTAAAATCTCGGCAGTGATGAGGGCATTCGTATTTTTTTTTTAAGTCAGAGTAAAAAAATACGAATGAATACACCATCGGTCAAACACCCCTGTTATTTGATACAACTCGGTAATTTACTAAAAAATCGTATTCACAATCACTGCCGGCAATAGCCAAACACTGCCATGAAAAAGTACAAATCGTAAAAAAAAATCAGTTTTCAAATAGGCTTTTCCCCCCGTAATCTGATAGGCATGCACGGACCAGTGAGATCCGTGCATGTTTATCAGTGGGAAGGGGTGTGAAATGGTTAAAAATCCCCCCCCAAAATTGCGTGGGGTCCCCCCTCCTAAGCATAACCAGCCTCGGGCTCTTTGAGCCGGTCCTGGTTGTAAAAATACAGGTAAAAAACTGACTGGGGTTCCCCTATATTTAAACAACCAGCATCGGGCTCTGTGCCTGGTGCAACAAATACGGGGGACAAAAAACGTAGGGGTCCCCCGTATTTTTAACACCAGCACCGGGCTCCACTAGTCAGAGAGATAATGCCACAGCCGGGGACACTTTTATATTGGTCCCTGCGGCCCTGGCAACTAGTCACTCCTGGCCGGGGTACCCTGGAGGAGTGGGGACTCCTTAAATCAATGGGTCCCCCCCTCCAGCCACCCAAGGACCAGGGGTGAAGCCCGAGGCTGTCCCCCCCCCATCTGTGGGCGGTGGATGGGAGGCTGATAGACATTTGTGTAAAAAAATAATATTGGGGGGTCATTCCGAGTTGATTGCTAGCTGCCGTTGTTCGCAGCACAGCGATCAGGCTAAAAATCGGCATTTCTGCGCATGCGTAATGGACGCAATGCGCATGCGCGACGTACTTTCACAACAAACGATGCAGTTTCACACAAGGTCTAGCGACACTTTTCAATCGCACTGCTGGCTGCAGAGTGATTGACAGGAAGTGGGTGTTTCTGGGAGGTAACTGACCGTTTTCGGGGAGTGTGTGTAAAAACACAGGCGTGTCAGATACAAACGCAGGCATGCCTGGGGAAACGCGGGCGTGGCTGGCCGAACGCAAGGCGTGTTTGTGACATCAAAACAGGAAATAAATAGTCTGAAGTGATCGCAAGCTAGGAGTAGGTCTGGAGCTACTCAGAAACTGCTCGAAAATATTTTGGTGCCGTTCTGCAATCCTTTCGTTCGCACTTCTGCTAAGCTAAGATACACTCCCAGAGGGCGGCGGCTTAGCGTTTGCACGGCTGCTAAAAGCAGCTACCGAGTGAACAACTCGGAATGAGGGCCATTGTTTTTTGTAGCAGAACTACAAGTCCCAGCAAGCATCCCCCGCAAGCTGGTACTTGGAGAACCACAAGTACCAGCATCCGGGGGGAAAACAGGCCCACTGGTACCTGTAGTTCTACTACAAAAAAATACCCAAATAAAAAAACACAGACACCGCGAAAGTTAAATTTTAATGAACATGCATGCACACTTACATACATACATACTTACCTATGTTGACACGAAGCACTCGGTCCTCTTGTCCAGTAGAATCCAGGGGTACGTGTAAATAAAATGATACTTACAAAGAATCCGGTGTAGATCGGTCCTCTTCTTAAAAGTTATAATCCAGGGACTTGTTAAAATAAAAAAACAAAATACCCGAACCACGAACTGAAAGGGGTCCCATGTTTACACATGGAACCCCTTTCCCCGACTGGCGGGACCCCCCGTGACTCCTGTCAAAGAGGGTCCCTTATGCCAATCAGGGAGCGCCACGTCATGGCACTCTCCTGATTGACTGTGCGCTCCTGCACTGTCAGTCAGGTGGAGCACTGTGGATACAATGTAGCTTAGCGGCGCTACATTATATCCAATGGCGGGAACTTTGCGGTCTACGGTAGATCGCGAGGTTAAGTGGGGTCACTCTTGTGGTACATCCGTACATCTGAATATACAAGGACTGATATGCCCGCTTTCAGTGTCTACTGACACTGCAGTCATGCCTTTAATCTACTTCTGATTTTATTGATTTTTCATTCAACAAACCCGTTTGTTTTTTTCAACCTTATATGTTTCAAAGTACAGGGAGGGGGAGCACACACTACATACAGCACAGTACAGGAAGGGAGCACATACTACATACAGCACAGTACAAGGAGGGGGAGCACACACTACATACAGCACAGTACAGGGAGGGAGCACACACCACATACAGCACAGTACAGGGAGAGAGCACACACTACATACAGCACAGTACAGGGAGGGAGCACACACTACATACAGCACAGTACAGGGAGAGAGCACACACTACATACAGCACAGTACAAGGAGGGGGAGCACACACTACATACAGCACAGTACAGGGAGGGAGCACACACTACATACAGCACAGTACAGGGAGGGAGCACACACTACATACAGCACAGTACAGGGAGGGAGCACACACTACATACAGCACAGTACAAGGAGGGGGAGCACACACTACATACAGCACAGTACAAGGAGGGAGCACACACTACATACAGCACAGTACAGGGAGGGAGCACACACTACATACAGCACAGTACAGGGAGGGAGCACACACTACATACAGCACAGTACAGGGAGAGAGCACACACTACATACAGCACAGTACAAGGAGGGGGAGCACACACTACATACAGCACAGTACAGGGAGGGAGCACACACTACATACAGCACAGTACAGGGAGGGAGCACACACTACATACAGCACAGTACAGGGAGGGAGCACACACTACATACAGCACAGTACAGGGAGGGAGCACACACTACATACAGCACAGTACAGGGAGGGAGCACACACTACATACAGTACAGTACAGGGAGGGAGCACACACAAGTAGTAAAACACAGACATAGGGGACCAGCGCAGCAGAATCTGTCCCAGTGACCAATTCGTCCCTGATTACATACATAGCCACCACATTACATACATAGCCACCACATTATTACAGGAATAGCACCACATCACACGTATATCACTGCATTACATGTATAGCACCGCACTACACTTCTAGCACCACATTACACAAATCGCACCACATTACATGTATAGCACCGCACTACACGTATAGCACCTCATTATACAAATAGCACCACATTACATACATAGCCACCACATTACATACGTAGCCATCACATTACATACGTAGCCAACGCATTACATACGTAGCCACCACATTACATAAATAGGCCCATCATCATGGACAGACATTGGGCAGCTATAGGGCTGAAGGACTTTGCATAAGAGATTGTCCCAGGGCTGGCTGTGAGTGCAGCCTGATCAGCTGGCATCCTGAGAACAAGGTACATCCTGCTCCTGTCCAGTCCCCAAACCATACACTGTGACCGGGGATGCCCTAACCCTTACACCATCATGATAATGCAAATAATGTAATTAAAAATAACCTCTCTGCCGGGTCCCCTTCAGTGCTTAGTCACTGCTCTGGCCAGTTCAGTGAGAGTGCGGGAGCTAGGGTAGCGGCGGGTGTAGTGAACCCGGCTCCAACCATCACTATGCTGCTGCTCCCAGGCCGGGCTCATTGAAGAGACCTTTGGCCAGGGCCAGGGAGAGGATGCTGCTGGGCTGGTTAACTTTCTCCAGGTCCCCCATTGGTAGAACAGCTTCACCACTTATCACGGCTAGCGGCACCCGGAAGTCCTTTCTAGCCTAACTTCTAGATTGTGTTCCAATGAACCGCAAGTACTGGAAGCAGTGTGAGCCAGCCCAGCCTGAGTGTGAATCGGGCCTTGCTGAGGGGAATATGAGACCGGATTATCGGTATCTGTCATGGTGTCCTGGTGGGCCAATCCGCCGCCGGGGGTGTGTCTTCAACAGTGAGCTGGCCATGCTTTCAAATGCTAAATTAGACCAGGCCACAGTCAGAGAGCCAATGACCACATGCGTAAAGATGTTAATTAGCTAGTTCAACCATACCCTCCAACATTTCACAGCTAAAAAAAGGTACACTTGAAACACAGAAGAGGTGCGTCTTTAATATCCAGGGGCGTGTCAATTAGAGGTGGCGTGTTTTGCCCCATCCATGGGTTGCATTTTCTTACTCTCATTTTCCACATGATTATAAAGTCATTATCTTTAATAATTAAGAAGTGCAACAGGCTTAAATAAATGAACATTTATTGTACTTGAAACAGAACTCAGTGTAAATATAAAATAAATAGCACACAATATATAACATAATCATAAAGCATTTTCTGCTAATTATTACAGTATACAGATATTAAGAAAACAATGAACTTATTACACTAACATAAACTGATAACTCTTTATACATAGTCTTAAAAACAGATAATGCAGAAACATAGAAGACACTTTCTTGAATCCTAATTTCATGCTTCTTTTCTTGATATTAAACTCTTGTAAGTTGCTGACTTTGCCATTTGCAGCAGATCACCTGATGGTGACCACATTGTGCATGGTGTGTTTTTAAACACATTAATTTTGGAGGCCAGTACAGCACAGAGGTTGTTCCTGATGCGGGTAGAGTCTGCATAGGCTCCATTTGAGGAGTGACCTTCCACCGATTTTCCAAGGGAGCTCCGTACCTCAGTTGTGTTCTTTCTAACCATACTAAATATACCTTCACAGAAAGCATTGCTATGTGGAATGAGCAGGATATATTTAGCTAACTGTGAAAGCAATTTAAATTGGGGTTGCCCAGTTGCTGGTTCTGTAATCTCTGCTACATTATGCCAAAATTGATCAATTCTCTACTCTTCAGGGAATATGGGTAGATCCAGGGAAGTCTGATAGGATGTAAACTCCATGAGAAGTTGGTCAACCTTGTTTGAGGGAATAATATCCGGGAAATTTTGTATTAATGTTTCAATCATTGAAGAAGTGGATGTCAGTCTTACTTTGGGATCAAAAACAGCAGCAGCCTTCAAAACAGGACCATTGAGAGGGAACTTTTGTTTCAAGTACTGTAGTTCAGTGACTTTTCCAAAAATCCTCTCACCTCAGAATAAAATTTGATGACTTCTGAAGATCCAGCAAGATTTTCCTTCCTTATCAGCTGAGTTGCAGAGAAGCCAATAAACACATCTTCATCAGGCTTTTGTAAATGTTCAGTCACAATAATATCTAGTAGGTTTCTGCTGTTTTCCGCAATAACGGAAGGTTGCATCAAGCATCCCAGCAAATCACGGTAAAGCTTCATCATAGCCATGTGTAGCCGGTGTATCATTGGATCTTAACGTTGAAGCAGTCTGTTAAAGTTTTCAAATCTGGGCATAACTGTATGCAAAAACAAAATATATAATTTGAAGACAGGGTCCTTGAAAATCTTTACCAGTCGTCTTTCCCTGGCCATCGGGAAAGTTTTCTGTGTTTTGTCCATCCTCTGACGTTTGGAAGAAGGGGATTCATCAGTGTCTTCATCAAAGTGGGTCAAAAAATAGCAGCGAAATCCATCCCAAATTTTAAGGACACGTTCAAGTGTACGAGACATGCTTAACCAACGAGTTTTACATGTGACACATGTTTTAACACTTTTCTTATTGTTTCATTGCAAAATGAAATATCTTCTCTTGGCAACTGCTGTCTTATGGCACTTTTATCAAAATGGTAAAAAATATCTACTAGAAAATCTTGTGGATCGAATGACAAAGCTTTTGCTCCCTGTTTTGCAGCAAGATGTGCAAGGTGGCAAGCACAGCCTACTCCATAGATCTCTCCAGCTGTACGTTTGTCTTGGAGCAATTTAAGACCTGTTTTCCAATGTACTGAATTAAGGGGGTCATTTTGAGTTGATCGCTCGCTGTTGTTTTTCGCAGCGCAGTGAACAGGTTACTACTGCGCATGTGTATGCACCACAATGCGCAGGCGCGTCATACGGGTACAAAGCTTATCATTGCTGGGCAATGGATTTAACGAAGAATCCATTCACACAGCCAATTGCATGGAGATTGACAGGAAGAGGGCATTTGTGGGTGGCACCTGACTGTTTTCAGGGAGTGTTTGGAAAAACGCAGGCATGTCCAGGCGTTTGCAGGGCGGGTGTCTGATGTCAATTCCGGGGCCTAAAAGACTCGCAAGGGCTGAGTAAGTCCAGAGCTACTCAGAAACTGCAAAAAAACATTTTCGTCCCGCTCGGTTGCATATACGTTCGCACACTTGCAAAGCGAAAATACACTCTCCCGTGGACGGTGACTATGCGTTTGCACGGCTGCTAAAAGTAGCTAGCGAGCGATCAATTTGGAATGACCCCCTAAGTGACTAGCCTTTGTGTGTGCACATGGATATCATTTTGCTATCTTACTGTCAGGGAACATCTTGGAAACCATCTTACTGAAGCTGTTATTCACTGCAAAGGGTAAGTTATGCTGCAAAACAAAACCTAAAAAAAAGAAACTTAGGCCCTCATTTCGAGTTGATCGCTCGGTATTTTTCATCGCATCGCAGTGAAATTCCGCTTAGTACGCATGCGCAATATTCGCACTGCGACTGCGCCAAGTAATTTTACAATGGAGTTAGTATTTTTACTCACGGCTTTTTCATCGCTCCGGCGATCGTAATGTGATTGACAGGAAATGGGTGTTACTGGGCGGAAACAGGCCGTTTTATGGGCGTGCGGGAAAAAACGCTACCGTTTCCGGAAAAAACGCAGGAGTGGCCGGGGAAACGGGGGAGTGTCTGGGCGAACGCTGGGTGTGTTTGTGACGTCAAAACAGGAACGACAAGCACTGAACTGATCGCAGATGCCGAGTAAGTCTGAAGCTACTCTGAAACTGCTAAGTAGATAGTAATCGCAATATTGCGAATACATCGGTCGCAATTTTAAGAAGCTAAGATTCACTCCCAGTAGGCGGCGGCTTAGCGTGTGTAACTCTGCTAAAATCGCCTTGCGAGCGATCAACTCGGAATGAGGGCCTTAGCTTTTATTGCAGCATCGTTTGCAGGGTTCTGTGGTTTGGCTCAGACATTCATCAGAGCTTTTGATGAGGTTAAACCCTTATTCAGTTCTGCATGTGACTTGTGTTTGGCAGTGCTCAGATGAGCTTTCACATAGTTTATTCCTCCATGAGAAATAGAGAAATTACAAGCACAGTGCTCACAAAATGCATACTTTACTCCTTTCCGGGAAGCTTTGATGAAATCCCTGCCACTAGCAGAGTAAGAAGCCTTAAAGGTATTATCACGTCGTGCCACCTTGGCCTTGGTCGTATCAGACATTTCTTTATATTTGCTTTCTTCTGATGCTGTCTTGTGTGCAATTGCAGTAATTCCTCTATCAGTCAGCTTTACACTCCCGCCTGTGTTTTTATCTTGCCGATTTGTGCCTTTCCTGGGCTGCCTGCATCTTCTTCCCGAATCGATCACTGTTTCACTCCTGCCTGTGTCACTCCTCCTGCCTCTGTCACTCCTGCCTGTGTCACTCCTCCTGCCTCTGTCACTCCTGCCTGTGTCACTCCTGCCTGTTTCACTCCTGCCTGTGTCACTCCTCCTGCCTCTGTCACTCCTGCCTGTGTCACTCCTCCTGCCTCTGTCACTCCTGCCTGTGTCACTCCTCCTGCCTCTGTCACTCCTGCCTGTGTCACTCCTCCTGCCTCTGTCACTCCTGCCTGTGTCACTCCTGCCTTTTTCACTCCTGCCTGTGTCACTCCTCCTGCCTCTGTAACTCCTGCCTGTTTCACTCCTGCCTGTGTCACTCCTCCTGCCTCTGTCACTCCTGCCTGTGTCACTCCTGCCTTTTTCACTCCTGCCTGTGTCACTCCTCCTGCCTCTGTCACTCCTGCCTGTTTCACTCCTGCCTGTGTCACTCCTCCTGCCTCTGTCACTCCTGCCTCTGTCACTCCTCCTGCCTCTGTCACTCCTGCCTGTGTCACTCCTCCTGCCTCTGTCACTCCTGCCTGTGTCACTCCACCTGCCTCTGTCACTCCTGCCTGTGTCACTCCTCCTGCCTCTGTCACTCCTGCCTGTGTCACTCCTCCTGCCTCTGTCACTCCTGCCTGTGTCACTCCTGCCTTTTTCACTCCTGCCTGTGTCACTCCTCCTGCCTCTGTCACTCCTGCCTGTTTCACTCCTGCCTGTGTCACTCCTCCTGCCTCTGTCACTCCTGCCTCTGTCACTCCTCCTGCCTCTGTCACTCCTGCCTGTGTCACTCCTCCTGCCTCTGTCACTCCTGCCTGTGTCACTCCACCTGCCTCTGTCACTCCTGCCTGTGTCACTCCTCCTGCCTCTGTCACTCCTGCCTGTGTCACTCCTCCTGCCTCTGTCACTCCTGCCTGTGTCACTCCTGCCTTTTTCACTCCTGCCTGTGTCACTCCTCCTGCCTCTGTCACTCCTGCCTGTTTCACTCCTGCCTCTGTCACTCCTCCTGCCTCTGTCACTCCTGCCTCTGTCACTCCTCCTGCCTCTGTCACTCCTGCCTGTGTCACTCCTCCTGCCTCTGTCACTCCTGCCTGTGTCACTCCTCCTGCCTCTGTCACTCCTGCCTGTGTCACTCCTCCTGCCTCTGTCACTCCTGCCTGTGTCACTCCTCCTGCCTCTGTCACTCCTGCCTGTGTCACTCCTCCTGCCTCTGTCACTCCTGCCTGTGTCACTCCTGCCTTTTTCACTCCTGCCTGTGTCACTCCTCCTGCCTCTGTCACTCCTGCCTGTGTCACAAAAATAATTGACTTATTACAATGTATAACATTTATATTAAAATACAGTGTCAAAAACTACATTGATATTTCATAGTAAGGTTAAAAAGCTACTAATTAAAATTAGCATGAAATCAGCAGTCAACATATATAAATTACTGTACACACATCCAACCTATTCTGTAAGATAACGTGGAGATCCCGGATACAAGTTTTTAAAAAAGCACGCATATTGAGCGTGCACACTGAGCAAGGTGAAATGTCGGTCTGATCCACCCGATTGGACGGTATATCGCTTAGTGTGTACCCAGCAAAAAGATGGACAAAAGTCATCCATATTTTTACCGGCTGGCAGAGCCTTTCACACACAATGGCTTTCAGCCGTGCTTACTGCTGTGCGCATGTGCAGCAGCAGCAGGGCCGTTTCTTGGGGCAGGCGAGCAGTGCAACCGCACTGGGCGCCCGCCGTGGCACTAACTGTGGCTCCCTGCTTCCCTCTCCTATTTCTCCCCTAGTAACCCGCTTGGGGGGCAGAGTTTCACGGAATGACGCGGTTGCGTCGTTATGTCACGATGCAACCCCATCACTCCGCGAAACCCCCCCCCCCCCCGAGCGGAGTACAGAGGGGGATCCAAGTTAGGAAGAGGGAAAGGCCGGCGCGAGGAGCGACTGGTGAGGCGGGCCGAAGAGCGGTAATCGCCTCTGTAAGTATATTCTCTCTCTCTCTCTCTCAAATGGGGACACCTGCCGTAATGTGTGAAATGGAGACTCTTGCCTGCCATAGTGTGGGGATTTAATATATCAAGGGCATTGCGGTGTGTGGCATAATATGGTGCAGGCGGCATTACTGTGTGGGGCTTAATATGGTAGAATTTTTTCTTCATGTGTTGGTCGTGATCTGTTGGAGCAGGGTCAAAAACTGGATTGTGAGGTAGTCTTTTCAGATGAGGCCATGCCCATTTAGATGAGGCCACGCCCCCTTGCCGAGTGCACGCGCAAGTTTTTTTTTATCTAGGTGTGGGGGAAGGGGACATTTTTTTATGTCATGGGGGGCACATTTTTAAATCTCGCACTGGGAGCCAAATTGGCTAGAAACAGCCCTGAGCAGCAGAAGAAAAAAGCTGCTGTGTGTGAAAGCTCCCATTCACACACATACTACACTGCCTTCAGGGACAGCACAGTCACGGCTCGGCAGCCGGACATTTCAGTGGATAGATCCAGCTGCAAACTGGCAGCCGTGCAGTGACCGTGCTGTCTGAATGCCCCCAAAAGCGACAATACTCAATTAAAAACCACACACAGGAAAAAAACAGACAGCTTTTTGCCGTCCGGTCAAAACCGTAGTGAGTGAAATAGCCCTTACACGCTAGGGTTAATTTTGTGCGGAGCCAATTGACCTACCAGTATATTTTTGATTTGTGGGAGGAAACTGGAGTACTGTAACCCAGAAGACACCTACACAAGATGGTTAGGAATATGTAGCGCCAATGCTGTTTAATGTTTTACATTTTTTATTAAATTATAATATTCATGCTAATTATTCACAGTGATTTTAAAATATGTATAAAGGGGGTAATTTTTTCTTACCTGCTTTATTTTGCTAATAGAAGTCATCACTCACTGCTGCTGCTGGCGCATCATTAGAATAAAATCAAATGGCCTCCTTCGTCTCTTTATGTTCCTTTTGTACATTGGGGGCTGGGAGCAGTCAATGCTGGCTGGTTGGTTACCGTGTTATTTGAAGTTCATCCTTATCACTGGGGGCTGGGGACCAGCCTGCACTGATTAATTTACATTACTGTTACAAAACCCCTTAGCATTAGCGATAGTGTGACAGAAATACAGGGACATTGATGGACAGTAAGAGTGATACAAATGGTGAATGTGAATAAGTGATGGCGATAATGAGGGGGAGTTACAGGGAGGGTGAGGGCAGGGACACTGAGGGTGAGGGTAGGGATGCTGATGGGGGAGATACAAGGAGTGTGAGGACAGGGACACTGAGGGGGAGTTACAGTGAGGGTGAGGGCAGGGATGCTGAGGGGGGAGTTACAGTGAGGGTGAGGGCAGGGACACTGAGGGGGGAGTTACAGTGAGGGTGAGGGCAGGGACGCTGTGGGGGAGATACAGTGAGGGTGAGGGCAGGGACACTGAGTGGGGAGTTACAGTGAGGGTGAGGGCAGGGATGCTGTGGGGGAGATACAGTGAGGCACAGAGCAGGGATGCTGAGGGGGAGTTACATGGAGGCAGAGAGCAGGGACACTGAGGGGGAGATACAGGGAGACAGAGATCAGGGATGCTGAGGGGGAGATACAGGGAGGCAGAGAGCAGGGAAGCTGAGGGGGGAGTTACAGGGAGGGTGAGGGCAGGGACACTGAAGTGGGAGTAACAGAGAGGGTGAGGGCAGAGCACGGAGGGGGAGATACAGGGAGGCAGAGAGCAGGGACGCTGAGGGGGAGATACAGGGAGGCAGAGAGCAGGGACGCTGAGGGGGAGATACAGGGAGGCAGAGAGCAGGGACGCTGAGGGGGAGATACAGAGAGGCAGAGAGCAGGGATGCTGAGGGGGAGATACAGGGAGGCAGAGAGCAGGGATGCTGAGGGGGAGATACAGGGAGGCAGAGAGCAGGGACACTGAGGGGGATTTACGGGGAGGCAGAGAGCAGGGATGCTGAGGGATGAGTAACAAAGAGGGTGAGAGCAGGGCACGGAGGGGGAGATACAGGGAGGCAGAGAGCAGGGACGCTGAGGGGGAGATACAGGGAGGCAGAGAGCAGGGACGCTGAGGGGGAGATACAGGGAGGCAGAGAGCAGGGATGCTGAAGGGGAGATACATGGAGGCAGAGAGCAGAGATGCTGAAGGGGAGATACAGGGAGGCAGAGAGCAGGGATGCTGAGGGGGAGTTACAGGGAGGCAGAGAGCAGGGACACTGAGGGGGAGATACAGGGAGGCAGAGAGCAGGGATGCTGAGGGGGAGTTACAAGGAGGCAGAGAGCAGGGACACTGAGGGGGAGTTACAGGGAAGCAGAGAGCAGGGATACTGAGGGGGATTTACGGGGAGGCAGAGAGCAGGGAAGCTGAGGGATGAGTAACAGAGAGGGTGAGAGCAGAGCACGGAGGGGGAGATACAGGGAGGCAGAGAGCAGGGACGCTGAGGGGGAGATACAGGGAGGCAGAGAGCAGGGACGCTGAGGGGGAGATACAGGGAGGCAGAGAGCAGGGACACTGAGGGGGAGATACAGAGAGGCAGAGAGCAGGGATGCTGAGGGGGAGATACAGGGAGGCAGAGAGCAGGGATGCTGAGGGGGAGATACAGGGAGGCAGAGAGCAGGGATGCTGAGGGGGATTTACGGGGAGGCAGAGAGCAGGGACACTGAGGGGGAGATACAGGGAGGCAGAGAGCAGGGATGTTGAGGGATGAGTAGCAGAGAGGGTGAGGGCAGAGCACGGAGGGGGAGATACAGGGAGGCAGAGAGCAGGGACACTGAGGGGGAGATACAGGGAGGCAGAGAGCAGGGATGCTGAGGGGGAGATACAGGGAGGCAGAGATCAGGGACACTGAGGGGGATTTACGGGGAGGCAGAGAGCAGGGATGCTGAGGGATGAGTAACAAAGAGGGTGAGGGCAAAGCACGGAGGGGGAGATACAGGGAGGCAGAGAGCAGGGAAGCTGAGGGGGAGATACAGGGAGGCAGAGAGCAGGGTTGCTGAAGGGGAGATACAGGGAGGCAGAGAGCAGGGATGCTGAGGGATGAGTAACAGAGAGGGTGAGAGCAGAGCACGGAGGGGGAGATACAGGGAGGCAGAGAGCAGGGACGCTGAGGGGGAGATACAGGGAGGCAGAGAGCAGGGATGCTGAAGGGGAGATACAGGGAGGCAGAGAGCAGGGATGCTGAAGGGGAGATACAGGGAGGCAGAGAGCAGGACTGCTGAGGGGGAGTTACAGGGAGGCAGAGAGCAGGGATGCTGAGGGGGAGTTACAGGGAGGCAGAGAGCAGGGAAGCTGAAGGGGAGTTACAGGGAAGCCGAGAGCAGGGACGCTGAAGGGGAGTTACAGGGAGGCAGAGAGCAGGGATGCTGAGGGATGAGTAACAAAGAGGGTGAGGGCAAAGCACGGAGGGGGAGATACAGGGAGGCAGAGAGCAGGGATGCTGAAGGGAAGATACAGGGAGGCAGAGAGCAGGGATGCTGAGGGGGAGTTACAGGGAGGCAGAGAGCAGGGAAGCTGAAGGGGAGTTACAGGGAAGCAGAGAGCAGGGACGCTGAAGGGGAGTTACAGGGAGGCAGAGAGCAGGGATGCTGAGGGGGAGATACAGGGAGGCAGAGATCAGGGACACTGAGGGGTATTTACGGGGAGGCAGAGAGCAGGGATGTTGAGGGATGAGTAACAGAGAGGGTGAGGGCAGAGCACGGAGGGGGAGATACAGGGAGGCAGAGAGCAGGGACGCTGAGGGGGAGATACAGGGAGGCAGAGAGCAGGGACACTGAGGGGGAGATACAGAGAGGCAGAGAGCAGGGACACTGAATTGGGAGTAACAGAGAGGGTGAGGGCAGAGCACGGAGGGGGAGATACAGGGAGGCAGAGAGCAGGGACGCTGAGGGGGAGATACAGGGAGGCAGAGAGCAGGGACGCTGAGGGGGAGATACAGGGAGGCAGTGAGCAGGGACACTGAGGGGGAGATACAGAGAGGCAGAGAGCAGGGATGCTGAGGGGGAGATACAGGGAGGCAGAGAGCAGGGATGCTGAGGGGGAGATACAGGGAGGCAGAGAGCAGGGATGCTGAGGGGGATTTACGGGGAGGCAGAGAGCAGGGACACTGAGGGGGAGATACAGGGAGGCAGAGAGCAGGGATGTTGAGGGATGAGTAGCAGAGAGGGTGAGGGCAGAGCACGGAGGGGGAGATACAGGGAGGCAGAGAGCAGGGACACTGAGGGGGAGATACAGGGAGGCAGAGAGCAGGGATGCTGAGGGGGAGATACAGGGAGGTAGAGATCAGGGACACTGAGGGGGATTTACGGGGAGGCAGAGAGCAGGGATGCTGAGGGATGAGTAACAAAGAGGGTGAGGGCAAAGCACGGAGGGGGAGATACAGGGAGGCAGAGAGCAGGGACGCTGAGGGGGAGATACAGGGAGGCAGAGAGCAGGGATGCTGAAGGGGAGATACAGGGAGGCAGAGAGCAGGGATGCTGAAGGATGAGTAACAGAGAGGGTGAGAGCAGAGCACGGAGGGGTAGATACAGGGAGGCAGAGAGCAGGGACGCTGAGGGGGAGATACAGGGAGGCAGAGAGCAGGGATGCTGAAGGGGAGATACAGGGAGGCAGAGAGCAGGGATGCTGAAGGGGAGATACAGGGAGGCAGAGAGCAGGACTGCTGAGGGGGAGTTACAGGGAGGCAGAGAGCAGGGATGCTGAGGGGGAGTTACAGGGAGGCAGAGAGCAGGGAAGCTGAAGGGGAGTTACAGGGAAGCAGAGAGCAGGGACGCTGAAGGGGAGTTACAGGGAGGCAGAGAGCAGGGATGCTGAGGGATGAGTAACAAAGAGGGTGAGGGCAAAGCACGGAGGGGGAGATACAGGGAGGCAGAGAGCAGGGACGCTGAGGGGGAGATACAGGGAGGCAGAGAGCAGGGATGCTGAAGGGGAGATACAGGGAGGCAGAGAGCAGAGATGCTGAAGGGGAGATACAGGGAGGCAGAGAGCAGGGACGCTGAGGGGGAGTTACAGGGAGGCAGAGAGCAGGGACACTGAGGGGGAGATACAGGGAGGCAGAGAGCAGGGATGCTGAGGGGGAGTTACAAGGAGGCAGAGAGCAGGGACACTGAGGGGGAGTTACAGGGAAGCAGAGAGCAGGGACACTGAGGGGGATTTACGTGGAGGCAGAGAGCAGGGATGCTGAGGGATGAGTAACAGAGAGGGTGAGAGCAGAGCACGGAGGGGGAGATACAGGGAGGCAGAGAGCAGGGACGCTGAGGGGGAGATACAGGGAGGCAGAGAGCAGGGATGCTAAGGGGGAGATACAGGGAGGCAGAGAGCAGGGATGCTGAAGGGGAGATACAGGGAGGCAGAGAGCAGGGATGCTGAAGGGGAGATACAGGGAGGCAGAGAGCAGAGATGCTGAAGGGGAGATACAGGGAGGCAGAGAGCAGGGATGCTGAGGGGGAGTTACAGGGAGGCAGAGAGCAGGGACACTGAGGGGGAGATACAGGGAGGCAGAGAGCAGGGATGCTGAGGGGGAGTTACAAGGAGGCAGAGAGCAGGGACACTGAGGGGGAGTTACAGGGAGGCAGAGAGCAGGGATGCTGAAGGGGAGATACAGGGAGGCAGAGAGCAGAGATGCTGAAGGGGAGATACAGGGAGGCAGAGAGCAGGGACACTGAGGGGGAGATACAGGGAGGCAGAGAGCAAGGATGCTGAGGGGGAGTTACAAGGAGGCAGAGAGCAGGGACACTGAGGGGGAGTTACAGGGAAGCAGAGAGCAGGGACACTGAGGGGGATTTACGGGGAGGCAGAGAGCAGGGATGCTGAGGGATGAGTAACAGAGAGGGTGAGAGCAGAACACGGAGGGGGAGATACAGGGAGGCAGAGAGCAGGGACGCTGAGGGGGAGATACAGGGAGGCAGAGAGCAGGGATGCTGAAGGGGAGATACAGGGAGGCAGAGAGCAGGGATGCTGAAGGGGAGATACAGGGAGGCAGAGAGCAGGACTGCTGAGGGGGAGTTACAGGGAGGCAGAGAGCAGGGATGCTGAGGGGGAGTTACAGGGAGGCAGAGAGCAGGGAAGCTGAAGGGGAGTTACAGGGAAGCCGAGAGCAGGGACGCTGAAGGGGAGTTACAGGGAGGCAGAGAGCAGGGATGCTGAGGGGGAGATACAGGGAGGCAGAGATCAGGGACACTGAGGGGGATTTACGGGGAGGCAGAGAGCAGGATGTTGAGGGATGAGTAACAGAGAGGGTGAGGGCAGAGCACGGAGGGGGAGATACAGGGAGGCAGAGAGCAGGGACGCTGAGGGGGAGATACAGGGAGGCAGAGAGCAGGGACACTGAGGGGGAGATACAGAGAGGCAGAGAGCAGGGACACTGAAGTGGGAGTAACAGAGAGGGTGAGGGCAGAGCACGGAGGGGGAGATACAGGGAGGCAGAGAGCAGGGACGCTGAGGGGGAGATACAGGGAGGCAGAGAGCAGGGACGCTGAGGGGGAGATACAGGGAGGCAGAGAGCAGGGACACTGAGGGGGAGATACAGAGAGGCAGAGAGCAGGGATGCTGAGGGGGAGATACAGGGAGGCAGAGAGCAGGGATGCTGAGGGGGAGATACAGGGAGGCAGAGAGCAGGGATGCTGAGGGGGATTTATGGGGAGGCAGAGAGCAGGGACACTGAGGGGGAGATACAGGGAGGCAGAGAGCAGGGATGTTGAGGGATGAGTAGCAGAGAGGGTGAGGGCAGAGCACGGAGGGGGAGATACAGGGAGGCAGAGAGCAGGGACACTGAGGGGGAGATACAGGGAGGCAGAGAGCAGGGATGCTGAGGGGGAGATACAGGGAGGCAGAGATCAGGGACACTGAGGGGGATTTACGGGGAGGCAGAGAGCAGGGATGCTGAGGGATGAGTAACAAAGAGGGTGAGGGCAAAGCACGGAGGGGGAGATACAGGGAGGCAGAGAGCAGGGACGCTGAGGGGGAGATACAGGGAGGCAGAGAGCAGGGATGCTGAAGGGGAGATACAGGGAGGCAGAGAGCAGAGATGCTGAAGGGGACATACAGGGAGGCAGAGAGCAGGGATGCTGAGGGGGAGTTACAGGGAGGCAGAGAGCAGGGACACTGAGGGGGAGATACAGGGAGGCAGAGAGCAGGGATGCTGAGGGGGAGTTACAAGGAGGCAGAGAGCAGGGACACTGAGGGGGAGTTACAGGGAAGCAGAGAGCAGGGACACTGAGGGGGATTTACGGGGAGGCAGAGAGCAGGGATGCTGAGGGATGAGTAACAGAGAGGGTGAGAGCAGAGCACGGAGGGGGAGATACAGGGAGGCAGAGAGCAGGGACGCTGAGGGGGAGATACAGGGAGGCAGAGAGCAGGGATGCTGAAGGGGAGATACAGGGAGGCAGAGAGCAGGGATGCTGAAGGGGAGATACAGGGAGGCAGAGAGCAGGACTGCTGAGGGGGAGTTACAGGGAGGCAGAGAGCAGGGATGCTGAGGGGGAGTTACAGGGAGGCAGAGAGCAGGGAAGCTGAAGGGGAGTTACAGGGAAGCAGAGAGCAGGGACGCTGAAGGGGAGTTACAGGGAGGCAGAGAGCAGGGATGCTGAGGGGGAGATACAGGGAGGCAGAGATCAGGGACACTGAGGGGGATTACGGGGAGGCAGAGAGCAGGGATGTTGAGGGATGAGTAACAGAGAGGGTGAGGGCAGAGCACGGAGGGGGAGATACAGGGAGGCAGAGAGCAGGGACGCTGAGGGGGAGATACAGGGAGGCAGAGAGCAGGGATGCTGAGAGGGAGATACAGGGAGGCAGAGAGCAGGGACACTGAGGGGGAGATACAGGGAGGCAAAGAGCAGGGATGCTGAGGGGGAGATACAGGGAGGCAGAGAGCAGGGACGCTGAGGGGGAGTTACAGGGAGGCAGAGAGCAGGGATGCTGACGGGGAGATACAGGGAGGCAGAGAGCAGGGATGCTGAGGGGGAGTTACAGGGAGGCAGAGAGCAGGGACGCTGACGGGGAGATACAGGGAGGCAGAGAGCAGGGATGCTGAGGGGGAGTTACAGCGAGGCAGAGAGCAGGGATGCTGAGGGGGAGATACAGGGAGGCAGAGAGCAGGGATGCTGAGGGGGAGATACAGGGAGGCAGAGAGCAGGGATGCTGAGGGGGAGATACAGGGAGGCAGAGAGCAGGGATACAGAGGGGGAGATACAGGGAGGCAGAGAGCAGGGACACTGAGGGGGAGTTACGGGGAGGCAGAGAGCAGGGATGCTGAGGGGGAGATACAGGGAGGCAGAGAGCAGGGATGCTGTGGGGGAGATACGGTGAGGCAGAGAGCAGGGATGCTGAGGGGGAGTTACATGGAGGCAGAGAGCAGGGACACTGAGGGGGAGATACAGGGAGACAGATAGCAGTGACGCTGAGGGGGGAGTTACAGGGAGGGTGAGGGCAGGGACACTGAAGTGGGAGTAACAGAGAGGGTGAGGGCAGAGCACGGAGGGGGAGATACAGGGAGGCAGAGAGCAGGGACGCTGAGGGGGAGATACAGGGAGGCAGAGAGCAGGGACGCTGAGGGGGAGATACAGGGAGGCAGAGAGCAGGGACACTGAGGGGGAGATACAGAGAGGCAGAGAGCAGGGATGCTGAGGGGGGGATACAGGGAGGCAGAGAGCAGGGATGCTGAGGGGGATTTACGGGGAGGCAGAGAGCAGGGACACTGAGGGGGAGATACAGGGAGGCAGAGAGCAGGGATGTTGAGGGATGAGTAGCAGAGAGGGTGAGGGCAGAGCACGGAGGGGGAGATACAGGGAGGCAGAGAGCAGGGACACTGAGGAGGAGATACAGGGAGGCAGAGATCAGGGACACTGAGGGGGATTTACGGGGAGGCAGAGAGCAGGGATGCTGAGGGGGAGATACAGGGAGGCAGAGATCAGGGACACTGAGGGGGATTTACGGGGAGGCAGAGAGCAGGGATGCTGAGGGATGAGTAACAAAGAGGGTGAGGGCAAAGCACGGAGGGGGAGATACAGGGAGGCAGAGAGCAGGGACGCTGAGGGGGAGATACAGGGAGGCAGAGAGCAGGGATGCTGAAGGGGAGATACAGGTAGGCAGAGAGCAGAGATGCTGAAGGGGAGATACAGGGAGGCAGAGAGCAGGGATGCTGAGGGGGAGTTACAGGGAGGCAGAGAGCAGGGATGCTGAGGGGGAGTTACAGGGAGGCAGAGAGCAGGGACACTGAGGGGGAGATACAGGGAGGCAGAGAGCAGGGTTGCTGAGGGGGAGTTACAAGGAGGCAGAGAGCAGGGACACTGAGGGGGAGATACAGGGAGGCAGAGATCAGGGACGCTGAGGGGGAGTTACAGGGAAGCAGAGAGCAGGGACACTGAGGGGGATTTACGGGGAGGCAGAGAGCAGGGATGCTGAGGGATGAGTAACAGAGAGGGTGAGAGCAGAGCACGGAGGGGGAGATACAGGGAGGCAGAGAGCAGGGACGCTGAGGGGGAGATACAGGGAGGCAGAGAGCAGGGATGCTGAAGGGGAGATACAGGGAGGCAGAGAGCAGGGATGCTGAAGGGGAGATACAGGGAGGCAGAGAGCAGGACTGCTGAGGGGGAGTTACAGGGAGGCAGAGAGCAGGGATGCTGAGGGGGAGTTACAGGGAGGCAGAGAGCAGGGACGCTGAAGGGGAGTTACAGGGAGGCAGAGAGCAGGGATGCTGAGGGGGAGATACAGGGAGGCAGAGATCAGGGATGCTGAGGGGGAGTTACAGGGAGGCAGAGAGCAGGGAAGCTGAAGGGGAGTTACAGGGAAGCAGAGAGCAGGGACGCTGAAGGGGAGTTACAGGGAGGCAGAGAGCAGGGATGCTGAGGGGGAGATACAGGGAGGCAGAGATCAGGGACACTGAGGGGGATTTACGGGGAGGCAGAGAGCAGGGATGTTGAGGGATGAGTAACAGAGAGGGTGAGGGCAGAGCACGGAGGGGGAGATACAGGGAGGCAGAGAGCAGGGACGCTGAGGGGGAGATACAGGGAGGCAGAGAGCAGGGATGCTGAGTGGGAGATACAGGGAGGCAGAGAGCAGGGACACTGAGGGGGAGATACAGGGAGGCAAAGAGCAGGGATGCTGAGGGGGAGATACAGGGAGGCAGAGAGCAGGGATACTGAGGGGGAGATACAGGGAGGCAGAGAGCAGGGACACTGAGGGGGAGTTACGGGGAGGCAGAGAGCAGGGATGCTGAGGGGGAGATACAGGGAGGCAGAGAGCAGGGAAGCTGAAGGGGAGTTACAGGGAAGCAGAGAGCAGGGACGCTGAAGGGGAGTTACAGGGAGGCAGAGAGCAGGGATGCTGAGGGGGAGATACAGGGAGGCAGAGATCAGGGACACTGAGGGGGATTTACGGGGAGGCAGAGAGCAGGGATGTTGAGGGATGAGTAACAGAGAGGGTGAGGGCAGAGCACGGAGGGGGAGATACAGGGAGGCAGAGAGCAGGGACGCTGAGGGGGAGATACAGGGAGGCAGAGAGCAGGGATGCTGAGTGGGAGATACAGGGAGGCAGAGAGCAGGGACACTGAGGGGGAGATACAGGGAGGCAAAGAGCAGGGATGCTGAGGGGGAGATACAGGGAGGCAGAGAGCAGGGATACTGAGGGGGAGATACAGGGAGGCAGAGAGCAGGGACACTGAGGGGGAGTTACGGGGAGGCAGAGAGCAGGGATGCTGAGGGGGAGATACAGGGAGGCAGAGAGCAGGGACGCTGAGTGGGAGATACAGGGAGGCAGAGAGCAGGGATGCTGAGGGGGAGATACAGGGAGGCAGAGAGCAGGGATGCTGAGGGGGAGATACAGGGAGGCAGAGAGCAGGGATGCTGAGGAGGAGATACAGGGAGGCAGAGAGCAGGGATGCTGAGGGGGAGTTACAGGGAGGCAGAGAGCAGGGACGCTGAAGGGGAGTTACAGGGAAGCAGAGAGCAGGGATGCTGAGGGGGAGATACAGGGAGGCAGAGATCAGGGACACTGAGGGGGATTTACGGGGAGGCAGAGAGCAGGGATGCTGAGGGATGAGTAGCAGAGAGGGTGAGGGCAGAGCACGGAGGGGGAGATACAGGGAGGCAGAGAGCAGGGACGCTGAGGGGGAGATACAGGGAGGCAGAGAGCAGGGATGCTGAAGGGGAGATACAGGGAGGCAGAGAGCAGGGATGCTGAGGGGGAGTTACAGGGAGGCAGAGAGCAGGGATGCTGAGGGGGAGTTACAGGGAGGCAGAGAGCAGGGACGCTGAAGGGGAGTTACAGGGAGGCAGAGAGCAGGGATGCTGAGGGGGAGATACAGGGAGGCAGAGATCAGGGATGCTGAGGGGGAGTTACAGGGAGGCAGAGAGCAGGGACGCTGAAGGGGAGTTACAGGGAAGCAGAGATCAGGGACACTGAGGGGGATTTACGGGGAGGCAGAGAGCAGGGATGTTGAGGGATGAGTAACAGAGAGGGTTAGGGCAGAGCACGGAGGGGGAGATACAGGGAGGCAGAGAGCAGGGACGCTGAGGGGGAGATACAGGGAGGCAGAGAGCAGGGATGCTGAGTGGGAGATACAGGGAGGCAGAGAGCAGGGACACTGAGGGGGAGATACAGGGAGGCAGAGAGCAGGGATGCTGAGGGGGAGATACAGGGAGGCAGAGAGCAGGGACGCTGAAGGGGAGTTACAGGGAGGCAGAGAGCAGGGACGCTGACGGGGAGATACAGGGAGGCAGAGAGCAGGGATGCTGAGTGGGAGATACAGGGAGGCAGAGAGCAGGGATGCTGAGTGGGAGATACAAGGAGGCAGAGAGCAGGGACACTGAGGGGGAGATACAGGGAGGCAGAGAGCAGGGATGCTGAGGGGTAGTTACAGGGAGGCAGAGAGCAGGGATGCTGAGGGGGAGATACAGGGAGGCAGAGAGCAGGGATGATGAGGGGGAGATGCAGGGAGGCAGAGAGCAGGGATGCTGAGGGGGAGATACAGGGAGGCAGAGAGCAGGGATACTGAGGGGGAGATACAGGGAGGCAGAGAGCAGGGACACTGAGGGGGAGTTACGGGGAGGCAGAGAGCAGGGATGCTGAGGGGGAGATACAGAGAGGCAGAGAGCAGGGACGCTGAGTGGGAGATACAGGGAGGCAGAGAGCAGGGATGCTGAGGGGGAGATACAGGGAGGCAGAGAGCAGGGATGCTGAGGGGGAGATACAGGGAGGCAGAGAGCAGGGATGCTGAGGGGGAGATACATGGAAGCAGAGAGCAGGGATGCTGAGGGGGAGTTACAGGGAGGCAGAGAGCAGGGACGCTGAGGGGGAGTTACAGGGATGCAGAGGGCAGGGATGCTGAGGGGTAGTTACAGGGAGGCAGCGAGCAGGGATGCTGAGGGGGAGATACAGGGAGGTAGAGAGCAGGGATGCTGAGGGGGAGATGCAGGGAGGCAGAGAGCAGGGATACTGAGGGGGAGTTACAGGGAGGCAGAGAGCAGGGACACTGAGGGGGAGTTACGGGGAGGCAGAGAGCAGGGATGCTGAGGGGGAGATACAGGGAGGCAGAGAGTAGGGATGCTGAGTGGGAGATACAGGGAGGCAGAGAGCAAGGACACTGAGGGGGAGATACAGGGAAGCAGAGAGCAGGGATCCTGAGGGGGAGTTACAGGAAAGCAGAGAGCAGGGACGCTGAGGGGGAGTTACAGGGAAGCAGAGAGCAGGGATGCTGAGGGGGAGATACAGGGAGGCAGTGAGCAGGGATGCTGAGGGGGAGATACAGGGAGGCAGAGAGCAGGGATGCTGAGGGGGAGTTACAGGGAGGCAGAGAGCAGGGACGCTGAGGGGGAGTTACAGGGAGGCAGAGAGCAGGGATGCTGAGGGGGAGATACAGGGAGGCAGAGAGCAGGGATGCTGAGGGGGAGATACAGGGAGGCAGAGAGCAGGGATGCTGAGGGGGAGTTACAGGGAGGCAGAGAGCAGGGACGCTGAGGGGGAGTTACAGGGAGGCAGAGAGCAGGGATGCTGAGGGGGAGATACAGGGAGGCAGAGAGCAGGGATGCTGAGGGGGAGATACAGGGAGGCAGAGAGCAGGGATGCTGAGGGGGAGATACAGGGAGGCAGAGAGCAGGGATGCTGAGGGGGAGATACATGGAAGCAGGGATGCTGAGGGGGAATTACAGTGAGGGTGAGGGCAGGGACGCTGAGGGGGAGTTACAGGGAGGCAGAGAGCAGGGATGCTGAGGGGGAGATACAGGGAGGCAGAGAGCAGGGATGCTGAGGGGGAGATACAGGGAGGCAGAGAGCAGGGATGCTGAGGGGGAGTTACAGGGAAGCAGAGAGCAGGGCGATGAGGGGGAGTTACAAGGAGGCAGAGAGCAGGGATGCTGAGGGGGGATACAGGGAGGCAGAGAGCAGGGACACTGAGGGGGAATTACAGGGAGGCAGAGAGCATGGTTGCTGAGTGGGAGATACAGGGAGGCAGAGAGCAGGGACGCTGAGGGGGAGATACAGGGAAGCAGAGAGCAGGGATGCTGAGGGGGAGTTACAGGGAGGCAGAGACAGGGATGCTGAGGGGGAGTTACAGGGAGGCATAGAGCAGGGACACTGAGGAGGAGATACAGGGAGGCAGAGAGCAGGGACGCTGAGGGGGAGATACAGGGAGGCAGAGAGCAGGGATGCTGAGTGGGAGATACAGGGAGGCAGAGAGCAGGGACACTGAGGGGGAGATACAGGGAGGCAGAGAGCAGGGATGCTGAGGGGGAGATACAGGGAGGCAGAGAGCAGGGACGCTGAAGGGGAGTTACAGGGAGGCAGAGAGCAGGGACGCTGACGGGGAGATACAGGGAGGCAGAGAGCAGGGATGCTGAGTGGGAGATACAGGGAGGCAGAGAGCAGGGATGCTGAGTGGGAGATACAGGGAGGCAGAGAGCAGGGACACTGAGGGGGAGATACAGGGAGGCAGAGAGCAGGGATGCTGAGGGGGAGTTACAGGGAGGCAGAGAGCAGGGATGCTGAGGGGTAGTTACAGGGAGGCAGAGAGCAGGGATGCTGAGGGGGAGATACAGGGAGGCAGAGAGCAGGGATGATGAGGGGGAGATGCAGGGAGGCAGAGAGCAGGGATGCTGAGGGGGAGATACAGGGAGGCAGAGAGCAGGGATACTGAGGGGGAGATACAGTGAGGCAGAGAGCAGGGACACTGAGGGGGAGTTACGGGAAGGCAGAGAGCAGGGATGCTGAGGGGGAGATACAGGGAGGCAGAGAGCAGGGACGCTGAGTGGGAGATACAGGGAGGCAGAGAGCAGGGATGCTGAGGGGGAGATACAGGGAGGCAGAGAGCAGGGATGCTGAGGGGGAGATACAGGGAGGCAGAGAGCAGGGATGCTGAGGGGGAGATACATGGAAGCAGAGAGCAGGGATGCTGAGGGGGAGTTACAGGGAGGCAGAGAGCAGGGACGCTGAGGGGGAGTTACAGGGAGGCAGAGAGCAGGGATGCTGAGGGGTAGTTACAGGGAGGCAGCGAGCAGGGATGCTGAGGGGGAGATACAGGGAGGTAGAGAGCAGGGAAGCTGAGGGGGAGATGCAGGGAGGCAGAGAGCAGGGATACTGAGGGGGAGTTACAGGGAGGCAGAGAGCAGGGACACTGAGGGGGAGTTACGGGGAGGCAGAGAGCAGGGATGCTGAGGGGGAGATACAGGGAGGCAGAGAGTAGGGATGCTGAGTGGGAGATACAGGGAGGCAGAGAGCAGGGACACTGAGGGGGAGATACAGGGAGGCAGAGAGCAGGGATCCTGAGGGGGAGTTACAGGAAGGCAGAGAGCAGGGATGCTGAGGGGGAGTTACAGGGAAGCAGAGAGCAGGGATGCTAAGGGGGAGATACAGGGAGGCAGAGAGCAGGGATGCTGAGGGGGAGATACAGGGAGGCAGAGAGCAGGGATGCTGAGGGGGAGTTACAGGGAGGCAGAGAGCAGGGACGCTGAGGGGGAGTTACAGGGAGGCAGAGAGCAGGGATGCTGAGGGGGAGATACAGGGAGGCAGAGAGCAGGGATGCTGAGGGGGAGATACAGGGAGGCAGAGAGCAGGGATGCTGAGGGGGAGTTACAGGGAGGCAGAGAGCAGGGACGCTGAGGGGGAGTTACAGGGAGGCAGAGAGCAGGGATGCTGAGGGGGAGATACAGGGAGGCAGAGAGCAGGGATGCTGAGGGGGAGATACAGGGAGGCAGAGAGCAGGGATGCTGAGGGGGAGATACAGGGAGGCAGAGAGCAGGGATGCTGAGGGGGAGATACATGGAAGCAGAGAGCAGGGATGCTGAGGGGGAGTTACAGTGAGGGTGAGGGCAGGGACGCTGAGGGGGAGTTACAGGGAGGCAGAGAGCAGGGATGCTGAGGGGGAGATACAGGGAGGCAGAGAGCAGGGATGCTGATGGGGAGATACAGGGAGGCAGAGAGCAGGGATGCTGAGGGGGAGTTACAGGGAAGCAGAGAGCAGGGACGATGAGGGGGAGTTACAAGGAGGCAGAGAGCAGGGATGCTGAGGGGGAGATACAGGGAAGCAGAGAGCAGGGACGATGAGGGGGAGTTACAAGGAGGCAGAGAGCAGGGATGCTGAGGGGGGATACAGGGAGGCAGAGAGCAGGGACACTGAGGGGGAATTACAGGGAGGCAGAGAGCAGGGATGCTGAGTGGGAATTACAGGGAGGCAGAGAGCATGGTTGCTGAGTGGGAGATACAGGGAGGCAGAGAGCAGGGACGCTGAGGGGGAGATACAGGGAAGCAGAGAGCAGGGATGCTGAGGGGGAGTTACAGGGAGGCAGAGACAGGGATGCTGAGGGGGAGTTACAGGGAGGCATAGAGCAGGGACACTGAGGAGGAGATACAGGGAGGGTGAGGGTAGGGAAGCTGGGGGGAGATAATGGACATAACATAATTAACAGGAAAGCAAACATGTTGGATGATATATATATATATACACACACACACACACACACACACACACACACACACACACACACACACACACACACACACAATACCCTCAAAATCAAACTTTTGTTAAAGAAAAGAATTTTTTTTACCTCATAGAAAAGTAATTTAAGGCATCTCCCCTGCAGTATTACATTGAGCAATTCACTTACAGCTGTTGTGATTGACAGGTCCTCCTAGGGAGATGCAGTGTCAGTTTGGGCCATACGTCCTAGGAGGAGCGCTTGTGCACCTAATGCTTGTCAACGGCGGGCACAGAAGGAGAGAGAGAGAGCAGGCTGGTGCGAGCTCTGCGTGACGTCACGTGCATACATTCAGGGGGTCGCCGGGCAGGTACAAATTCATTGGTTACTAGGCAGAGGAGGCGGAGCACAGCAGGAGAAGGCAGCCGTGAACCTCCTATCGGTGCGCACAAGGACCACCACTTTTGCCTGACACCCACCACCGGCTGCCCTGTACTTCCCAAATTCTCCTCTGTCTGCACTGGTGCTAGCGTGATTATGTAATTATGTCAGCGCCAATCACTCACTGCGTTGGCTGCTGGAAAAATCGGTACAATTGGTACAGACGTTTTTAGCCGGTACAGACCGTTAACAAATGGTACTGTACCGGCTAAATCGGTACAGTTGGAGGCTATGGTTCAAATAGTTTTCCACTCTACTTTTATAACCATAGAATGAAGCCAGAGCTTCCTCTATGTTTAATATCAAAATATAATATCATAAATATGTTGACATATCTAAAATGGATATGAGGAAATGCTCTGTAAAAGTTTTTTACATACTATGGGTCTAATTCAGACCTGATCGCAGCAGCAAAATTGTTCTCTAATGGGCAAAACCATGTGCAGTGCAGGTGGGGCAAATATAAAATGTGCTAGACTTGACTTGTACAGTGTTCTGTTTTTCTTTAATCTTATATTAAACGGGTACACAATCTATCTTCATAAAATAACACTGAAAGCAGACCTCAGTGGTCAGCATATGTACAGAAGATGCTATACTAAACAAAGTTCAGGAGGGAAACATTTGTTAAAGTAAAATTTAATTTCTAACAATTATCTAAAATGCCAGCGTTAATATAATTTGCGGACACCAGGCGCATCTTATTACCATATACGATAAAAGTGCGCTGTATGTCGCAAACACTACATCCCTTAAGAGAAAACAATGGCCCTCATTCCGAGTTGTTCGCTCGGTAAAAATCTTCGCATCGCAGCGATTTTCTGCTTAATGCGCATGCGCAATGTCCGCACTGCGACTGCGCCAAGTAAATTTGCTATGCACTTAGGAATTTTACTCACGGCATTTTCATCGTTCTGGCGATCGTAATGTGATTGACAGGAAATGGGTGTTACTGGGCGGAAACAGGCCGTTTTATGGGCGTGTGGGAAAAAACGCTACCGTTTCCGGAAAAAACGCAGGAGTGGCCGGAGAAACGGAGGAGTGTCTGGGCGAACGCTGGGTGTGTTTGTGACGTCAAACCAGGGACGACAAGCACTGAACTGATTGCAGATGCCGAGTAGGTTTGGAGCTACTCAGAAACTGGTACGAGGTGTGTGGCCCTCATTCCGAGTTGTTCGCTCGCAAGCGGATTTTAGCAGATTTGCTCATGCTAAGCCGCCGCCTACTGGGAGTGAATCTTAGCATCTTAAAAATGCGAACGATGTATTCGCAATATTGCGATTACACACCTCTTAGCAGTTTCTGAGTAGCTTCAGACTTACTCGGCATCTGCGATCATTTTTTATGACCAAATTTACTTGGCGCAGTCGCAGTGCGGACATTGCGCATGCGCATTAAGCGGAAAATCGCTGCGATGCGAAGATTTTTACCGAGCGAACAACTTGGAATAAGGGCCTGTAATCGCAATATTGCGAATACATCGTTCGCATTTTTAAGATGCTAAGATTCACTCCCAGTAGGCGGCGGCTTAACATGAGCAAATCTGCTAAAATCCGCTTGCGAGCGAACAACTCAGAATGAGGGCCAATACACGCACACATTGTCTGAGTTCCAAAGCTCATTGACGTATATTTGATATTAAAAGGATATGTATACAATATATCACATGTACAGTATATATATATAGTTACATGGTTACAATTTACACAGGAAGCAGTTATTACAAACTAATTCATTACAGTTACAGTCAGCATACTTCACCATATTTTGCTCAATGCACCCTCTGCTCCATATCACTCTCTCTCTCTCAGTAAAAACAAACAGGAATTGGACAGATAGCATCTCGACCATCACCCAGGAAAAACAGGAAGCTCTTCTGTGTGGGATCAGTTATACACTGTATATATTGGGGGAGTATAGGTCTTCTGTTATTGGTCTAGGGGAGGGAACCTTCTCATTCATGATGAGTCATTGGTCAGTTCATATGCAAGTAACGTCCAGCCTTGATGGTGTAATTACAGGAGATAGCCACTGGTTCCTTTCTGCAAGCATGCTTTCTTTTGTTTTAAGTTGAATTGTGGCTTCATATTCCTACATTTGATCATAACTACTCATTGCAATGTGCTACAACCTAATCACATGCATCAAATGAATCCACACATTAATCTGGTTACTTTGACACCAAGCACGACATGTCCATCTTGCTCCGCTCCAATAATACACATACATGACGTTACACTCCATTATATAATTTGAAACCTTATGTCTAGTGCTTGATATGTTCAATTTATGTGCTGTATGAAATATGTGTTGAATATATCTTTGTGGCATGTCTGTGTAAATGCGTATGTTACCATATATTGCTGTGCACGCTGTGCGTATTCGCAAGCATAGCGACTCATCAGTGTGGAATTTGGATGTTCTCGCTATGTAATATTTTTGACTTTGACACATTCTTCAAAGGAAGAGAAGTATTAGAACTCGAGGACATACACTGAGACTGGAGGGGGGGGGGGGGTTCAGGTGAAATTTAAGGAAAAATGACTTCACAGAAAGGGAAGTGGATAAGTGGAATAGCCTCCCATCAGAGGTGGTAGAGGCTAAGACTGTAGAGCAATTTAAACATGCTTAGGATAGGCATATGAATATCCTTGCAAAGAATTAAGGTTCAAAAAGGGTTGAGATTGCCTAAAAGATAAAAAAAAGGGGCAGACTAGATGGGCCAAGTGGTTCTTATCTGCCGTCAAATTCTATATTTCTGTGTTTCACTTTGTATCCAGCCCTTAGCAAAAACAAATCTCTGATTTTCTCTGTAATCTGATACTGCAAAGTTTACACTTTGTGAAATAACAGTAACAATCATTATGTTTATTTATTATTTTATAGCTCTTTACTGCAATGTTCACTTGCTTTTTATGTCCAATATGATAGGAATGAGGTCAGAGAAGGTTGTGAGATTTGAGCGTAAAGAGAGCATCCGAGGTAAAGAGTTGTTACTGGGGAGAATGCTTTGTTTAATGCATGAGCTTTTTTTTTTTTATCCCACTTGTCATCTTTTCATTCCTTCACTGAACTTCATCAATTATATAAGTTATGGGAATCTGACACATGGCTTTTATGGAATAAATGTGATGACTTCACCAACACAGCCCTTTTACCTAAAGTACCTAAAGTTCATAGTAAGCAAAGGAAAATTGAACTTGTGAACTCTTCTTTTTATGTCCCACATCATGTAACATTAATGGTGATGTGTAGATTAATTCTTAACATATATACCATCAATGGATAATGTAATTTGTTGTATGACCAGTGTAAATTCCTTCATTTGCGCAGGTGCACCCAGGTTTGCACTAAAGTGCCTGTGTTTATTGAAAAAAATGGCAGCATTTCTGGAGGGTCAGAAATTTGCACAGATGAACGACTTGCAGTGCACAGAAAAGGCGCACTGGCACATTTTCTGGAAGAAGATGATTAAAATGAAGAAGTGGATAGTGCACATTGTTATACGTGTTCCTTGTTTTGCACAAGGAAAGATAGCCATTTTCACTCTGCAAGATGACCTTATTCTGTGCTGGCAGAGATCAGGCTTGTCATACATATAATGGGATGCTACATAAATTAAAGACAGGTGTAATATTCTTCTAGCACTCTTCTAGTTCACGGAGGTGACTCCTAGGGGTAGATATTAGGTGTGATTCTTCATGTAGGATGAGCAAACCATGCATGTGCACTCAGGGGCATAGGGAGAGCGGTGACGGTGGAGCTCGAGCTCCAGGCGCCCAAGACAGTACAGGGGGCAGCAGCTCGACTCCACCGGAACCTCCGCCTGGCTGCAAGCAGCTTGCAGCCGCAGCTGTCAGTCACTGACAGCTGGAAGCCCGAGCTGCATCAAATCTCTCCCTCCTCCCCTCCTCTCCGTGACTTGCATGTGACGTCACGTGTCACACGCACGGGCATATGAAGTCAGACGGGCGGAGACACAGAGACAGAACAGCAGCAGTTGGGAAGCAGGAGCGGGGCAGGTGAGTATTGTGTTTTTTTTTCTTTAGTGTTTGTAAGTGGCGCTACCATGGGGCACAACTACAGGGGGCACAATTACTCTGGACACAGCTACAGCGGGCACACCTACTGAGGGCATAGCTACAGGGGGCACAGCTACTCCGGGCACAGCTACTCCGGGCACACCTACTGAGGGCATAGCTACAGGGGGCACAGCTACTCCGGGCACAGCTACTCCGGGCACAGCTACAGGGGGCACATCTACTGGCGGCAAATCTACATGGGCACAACTACTGGGGGCAAATCTACAGGGGGCACAACTACTGGGTCCATAACTACAGTGG
Organism: Pseudophryne corroboree; assembly: GCF_028390025.1. Taxonomy (NCBI): domain Eukaryota; kingdom Metazoa; phylum Chordata; class Amphibia; order Anura; family Myobatrachidae; genus Pseudophryne; species Pseudophryne corroboree. The sequence goes on along the minus strand of NC_086444.1, from coordinate 189,093,278 downwards.
GCATAACTGTGGCCATGCCCCTTCCCCTTCCCACGCCACTATTTTTTGCCGCACGCCTTTGCCGCACTATGGCCCTCATTCCGAGTTGTTCGCTCGGTAATTTTCACCGCATCGCAGTGAAATTCCGCTTAGTACGCATGCGCAATATTCGCACTGCGACTGCGCCAAGTAATTTTACAATGGAGATAGTATTTTTACTCACGGCTTTTTCATCGCTCCGGCGATCGTAATGTGATTGACAGGAAATGGGTGTTACTGGGCGGAAACAGGCCGTTTTATGGGCGTGTGGGAAAAAACGCTACCGTTTCCGGAAAAAACGCAGGAGTGGCCGGGGAAACGGGGGAGTGTCTGGGCGAACGCTGGGTGTGTTTGTGACGTCAAAACAGGAACGACAAGCACTGAACTGATCGCAGATGCCGAGTAAGTCTGAAGCTACTCTGAAACTGCTAAGTAGTTTGCAATCGCAATATTGCGAATACATCGGTCGCAATTTTAAGAAGCTAAGATACACTCCCAGTAGGCGTAGGCTTAGCGTGAGCAACTCTGCTAAAATCGCCTTGCGACCGATCAACTCGGAATGAGGGCCAATGTTTAATCTGTGTGTGTGTGGGGGAGGGGGACGCCAAAGGAAACTTTCGCCCTAGATGACACAAGGTCTAGAATCAGCCCTGGTGGCCATGCCCCAATTCAGTACAGGGGATGGGCCGCCGAAACATACCTTGCTCCAGGCACCATGACACCTTGCTACACCTCTGTGTGCACTGCATCTAAAGTGCTTCTTAAAATGAGGTCTACAAAGTGATAATAACTACGGTTGAGATGTATCAAAGATTGCATAAAAAAATAAGCAATCTTTCCCGGCTATCTTTGCAGCCAATGTGGCGATACTGTCAATAACTATGACGATATGTGTCAAAAAGAACTTGACAGGACATCTCCACCTACCCGACATAGGTAATGCGCATGCATTGTCATTGGCCTGCACATTTACGCGAGCAGATCCAAAAGACTTTTTGCAATACATTAGTCAATAGGCCCCAATAGATAATGCCATCAATTGGTGTCATTAGCTATTGAGACTCAAGCTCCAAAACGCTGAGGTTTTTTCAGAGCTTGTTACATTCAGCCAGATTGCAGTAACCATGGAAGCCTATGCGGTCTACTCTGTCGAATGAAAATAGAGGAACTGTAGTACAGTAGATATTTGGGGGAAACTAATTTTTAGATGTTTTCTGCATAACAGTGAGAATGCTAGTATCTGAGGAATGTTATCATGCATGATTTGTGTCTGGATTGATAGACACAGTGCTCAAAACTCCTCTCTCAGTGCTTTACAATTGGGGTCAAATCAATGAAAGCAATAAAAGTAATTCAGGTGCACCTGCCCCCATTGTTGTAAAGTATCGGAATTTTGCATATATCCAGGACTCTGCACGTGCGCAAAAGGGTCCTACAGCATAGGACACAGGCAGGCATCAAACTGTCATTGGTTGACAGTCTGATGCAGTTTTGGGGGTGTGGAGGGGGTGGCTCCGGGCTCATTTTTGATAATAAGGTTAAGTGCCACTTATTTCATATTGATGTCACCAGATCAAATTTGGAAAATGTGTAATGGATCTATGTGATTAAATCAAAGTAAGACCATTTTTGAATTTAGAAGGATAATAAATGTTTGTGTCTTGTACAATGTGGTGGTCATGAGGAGAAACTAGCAATGTAAGAAGGTGGCTCTGGAATGTGCCTGCAGTGGTGAGTTTTAGAGAACGGTTTGGATGCTAGTGGAAATCTTGTCTTGTTTCACCATGTTTTTATATACAGTCATGGAAACCCCTCGTTGATATCTAATAGCCTTATTTTTCTGATTTCTATAATACAAAATGATAGTGCATAATGACAGAATAATAATAATAATAATAATAAGAAGAAGAAGAAGAAGAAGAAGAAAAAGAAAAAGAAAAAGAAAAAGAAGAAGAAGAAGAAGAAGAAGAAGAAGAAGAAGAAGAAGAAGAAGAAGAAGAAGAAGAAAAAGAAGAATACATATTCAGAAAAAAAAGTTTTTTTTCAGTTTCTTTTAGGAAATTTTTATGGCATCCAATTGGTGGCAACATAAACACACCCTCTGGGGCTGGTGCTGACATATGGCATCTACACTTATGACTGTAAAGACAAAACTGGGATGTGAAGTTTCAGTAAGGACGTTTTCATGGGAACGCAGGGTAAGCATACCAGCACATAAATGTAAACAGGTCTATTCGGTGATACATCCTTTGCACCAAGTATAGTGTACAGTGATGATGACTAGTAGTATAACATATTGCTTATACAGCCGTGAGAGAAGCGGACACATTTTGAGATGCATAGTGTTCTACATGTGTTTAAAAGAACCTATTTTTCTGAGCATGTTTGAGTGTACTCCCATTTTACTTACAACTCTTCATTGGCCCATCTACATCCTCATAGAATGTGTTAAATATAAGGTTTGCATGACTTTGATGCTTGAAAAACTCACAGCTAAAAAAGCAAGTGATACCGCACTTGTCTGTTGGTCATCATAGAGATTTACATGTGAGAACCAAAACTGACAATAGAGGGGAAATCCCCCTGATGCTGTTGAGTTGGTGGTGCACCCTGAGTCAGTAGGTAAGGTTAAATTACATTGAAAAAGAGGAAAAAGAAGACTCTTGTTTGGCCGTACGTTTATTGTTAGTCAGAAAATAACTAGATTGCACTCATACTGCTAGCGGGCTAAGGGAGACAACGTGCCGTTGAGCTGCTCCGGCCAGGCGTCTGCTATTTTATAGCTATTACCACCAGTTTAGCCTACCTGGTCCTGCCCGCTGTTGTGTCCGGGGACCGAGGTGCGTAGGTCACGAAGCCGAGAGCCGGAGTCTACGTCTCTGCGGGTTGCGGACTACCACCCTCCGAAAGCCAGGGACTCATGTCAGGCAGTGACCCGCCACAGACTTCCAGAGCAGCGGGAACAAAATTCCCTGTTCCGCCTGTGCCCGTGGCAACATTGGTCTCCACACTCCCAGGAGACTGCTCTGCCTACCTCACCTCTGGCTCCTGCTGCCCGGCCTTTCAGCAGCCACCAGTGGAGCTGTAGAGGTCCAGCTCCCCTGTGCCCTTTCCCCCATTGGCCATCTTGTGGACTTTCCCCGGGACCTCACTCATTGTATGCTGCAGATATTGTTACTGGCTGGCTGCGGTTACAGGCTGGTCCGTAACCGTATACCTCACTCAATTGTGACTCTCCCATCAAGCCTGCCTTTGCTACCAGCTCAGCCGCAGTGAGTGAGTTCTATGACCTGTCTTACTCCTCACCCTCACTGTGTTTTTTCCTGCCCATGTGCCACCACGCAGGGACTATCTCTGAAGCGGACTTTGTTTCCTGCTTTTTATTTATTTTCTATCCTTTCATTTTATTTTGGACCCTCAGGATCCTTTTCTATGTGAATGTAAGCCACATGTGGTGCAGCTGAAATCACCTATTAAGCTTAATTACCACTGCAAGAACTTCCATCTACTGGCAGCTCTTTATATTACGGTCTTTCTCATACACATTTACACTCCTGCATTCCTCATTGTGGGAGATCAATTCTCCTACTGAGTCTTTATATACTATTTTTATTATGGACAAATTTATGGCTAAGACTCCTAGGAATCTCAGGGGAACCCAGACAAATAAAGGCAAGGACCGTGATAACTCGGCTCCTGATAGCCCTCATTCTCCTGTGTCTGGCCATAGTTCCAGTCCCCGTGGTCAATCCTTGTTGGCTGCCACAATGGATTCTGCTAAATCTTTCTCTACTAGCAAGATTACTGATATTTTGTCATCGTTGCTAGATCAAAAATTGGCCCCCCTGAAAGATTCCCTTGACTTAACACTCAATTGACCCGCCATGAACAACACATTTCTGAGGCTGATCAGATAATCTCTGACTTGGAGGATGATTTACATTTGGACAAAACGTCCCTTGGAAGCAAGATTTGGAAAACAGAAATAGGAGGAATAATGTTCACCTTGGGTGTGGTATGGAAGGTAGATAGTAACTAGGTCGACAGTGTTTAGGTCGACCACTATTGGCCAACAGTAACTAGGTTTACAGGGTCTCTAGGTCGACAGGTTCTTTAGGTCGACAGGGTCTAGGTCGACAGGTCAAAAGGTCAACATGAGTTTTTAATGTTATTTTTTGGTGTCGTTTTCTTCGTAGAGTGACCGGGAACACCAATTAGTGCAGAGCGTCCCCTCGCATTGCTCACTTCAGATTACCGTTCTAATCGTACTCCACAAGGATCGTTAAGTATGAAAAAGTTCAAAAAAGAAAAAAATCATGAAAAACTCATGTCGACCTTTTGACCTGTTGACCTAGATCATGTCGACTTAGAGACCATGTCGACCTAGAAACCCTGTTGACCTAGTTACTGTCGACCAATAGAGGTCAACTTAGATAGTGTCGACCTAGTTACTGTCGACCTAGAGACCGGATCCCGTTCACCTTATTGGGCTCCCGGAGTCATAAAACCCAATGATCTTATGAAACTTGTCTCCCAATGGTTGCCCAGGTAACTTGGATGTGTCACGGACACCGGCTCTATCTTGATAGAACGTGTACACTGCATCGACCCTGATCGCCAATCCACCAGGGATAAGCCTCAACCTGTCATTATGAGATTCTCAATTATGCTGATAAGGTTCGGCTCTGGGAGGCTTACAGAAAACACCCTGATCTCCTGTACCAAGGTTCTAAGATCTTATTGTTTCAGGACTTTTTCTATCTGGTTGCTGCAAAGAGATGGGCTTTCTCCCCAATGGCAAATGCCTTTTTGAACTGGGTCATCGTTTTGCTCTGCTCTACCCGGCCAAACTGCGGGTTTCATGCAATGGAAAATCTTATTTTATTGACTGTCATCAAGCTGCAAAAATTCTTTTGAACTCGTTGGCCTCTCCGTGCTCCTCCAAAATGGATGATGCGGACTGACCAATTATATCCTTTCTCGATTACTTATCCCCGTCTTGCTGAAAATTCAGGTTACTGGTGATTTTCATTTGCAAGTTGTGTTTAGAGCTTGCCACTGATCCTGCTTCTGGAGGGATAGCTGACTATGCTACCCGGTGTATAGCACCAGACATTGTTCATTCATATGTCTATTGGATTCTTGCTATATGTCGTTTTCTTGTCCTAGCTTTATTTCTTCTCTTTTTCTCTTTCTTTGCTTCACAGCTTTATATTCGTACTCCTTTCCTCCTATCTCATCGGCCATTCTTATGTTTTTGGTTGAGATACTCTCCTGGCTCGCATCACTTTGTTTTTAGCCCACATATTTGGGCAAGATTTCTCTGGATTCTGATGCGACTCAGGGGAGCACCTATCTGGGTTTATATATGTTAAACATTTTTGATATCTTGATGACAGTTTAATTGTTTTCTACATGCGTGATGCAGTGCACATTACAGGATTATATGTTCTTTCTCGCTGCCCTGGTTTACCAATTTACCCATGTAGCCTGCTCGCTGGGACAAGCTGGGGACTGTTCTTTTTGGTTTATGTTGTTATAATTTGGTCTAGGGCTGGCATAGGTTAAATGTCAATGTCCCTTCCTTCTTCTTCTGTGATGCACTCAATGCTTAGATTAATATCCTGGAATGTTGAGGGGCTTAATACTCCTATAGAGAGAAAAAAAATCCTTTCCTCTTTAAAACGTCTAAACCCATTCGAGGGCATCTGACATTAATCTGGTGAGGGACACCTGGATAGGAGACTTTAGAGCGGCCTCCTATATGGCTAAACATAGGGGGGTTAATTATTCTCAGTAAATCTCTTTTTTATACTATTACTGATAGTTTAATAGACCTGGAAGGCCGATATCTTTTCTTAAAATAAAAATATATAATGTTCTGTACACCATAGCTAATATCTATGCCCCTACTGGCCCTAACGCCCTCTTCTTTTCTGACCTTTATTCTAAATTACAAGACTGGGTGTAAGGTGAAATTATACTGGGAGATTTTAACTGTGTTCAGTTGCCAGGTTTGGACAGATCTACTTCGGCTAGTTCTCATTGGACTCCAGCTCGTTTGTCCCTGTCCTTGTTAACTAATTCCTTGAGACTTTGTGATCCCTGAAAACTTCACCACCCCGAGTCACGTGAATATACATTTTACTCACACCCTCACCACTCCTTTTCTAGATAGGACTTTTAGCATGTTGCTAAGTCCTGGATTGAACCCATTCTACTGTCTGTCCATGCCGAGGTTTGGTTCACTATTACTTCAAACTCTTCTATACCCTGTTCCTACAATTGGAGGTTTCCAGCATATTTAGAACAATCATCTGATTTTCGTGCACATATAGAACAGGCGTTTCTCAACTATATGGATGATAACATATTACATGAAGATGATGTTAACTTGTTTTGGTCGGCTTCAAAGCCGGTAGTTAGTATACAAATTATTGAATATATTTCCAGGAAGCATAAGTCGCTGAATACTCAGTTACATGACCTTAGTCAAGCTTTAACAAAATCTTATGATGCCCTACTACTACATGATCCATATGATAATCGACAGGCCTAAGTTGCTGCTAAACAACTTTATGATTCATTTTGTGCTGAAAGGGCGAAGTTCTCTTATGACACTCAACAAAATAAATTTTTCCGTGGGGGAAATAAATCCGGTAAACTGCTGGCTAATTTGGTTCGGTCATACTCTGCTCCATCTCGTATCACTCAATTGTGCACTGGTTCCACTCCCTCAATCATAGATGCACCAGCTATATCTGAGGCCTTCCTGCATTATTATAAATTCCTATATGAGGCTCCCCCCGATAATCCTATTGAAGGTATGCAGTTTCTTGAGAAGGCAAATCTACCTGTGTTGACAGAGGAGGAGCAGAAGGAACAGGTCACAGAACCGGAGCTACTTGCTCTAATAAAATCATTACATGAAGGTATATCACCTGGCCCAGATGGATTTGGAGCGGAGTATTACCGAATGCTGGCTCCTCATTTAATGCCTCATCTCCTAGCCCTTTTCAATTTGTTGCTGAGGGGAAACCCTCGCCCTCAGGCTTTAATGACAGCAGAATTGTTGTTTTCCTAAAGCCTGGTAAAGACCCTAGATACAGTATGTCCAATCTTACCAGCCTATCTCCCTCTTGAATCAAGATTTGAAGTTGTTTACTAATTTGATTGCCTACCGACTTCAGTTAGTGTTGCAAAGTATTTTACACCCTGCTCAAAATGGGTTTGTGAAAATTAGAACTTCAGTGCACAATGATCGCATGTTGGTGGCAGCAATATATAGTTCAAATGACTTGGCCTGCCAAAATGCTCTGGTAGTTAGCTGCAATGCCGATAAGGCATTTGAACGATTTTCCTGGTCTCATCTATTCTGAGCCCTCCATACTCAACAATTTGGAGTAGTGCTTTCACAGATGATTTACTGTTGTACTTTAATAACCCCATAGCAACGCTTCCTTCTTTACTAACTACATTAAGGAATTTTAACTTGGTGTCCTGCTTTTTGGTTAATTTTGATAAAATGGAGGCATTGGCATTGGGCTCAATGGCGAGATATGGATGGAGTAACACATTCCCATTTAAATGTGCAATTGATCATATCACATATTTAAGTTTACGCTTTTCGACTAATCTCTCTGAATTATACTCCTTAAATTTCTCTCATTTCATCACTCAGATGGTAAATGACTTTATGCAATGGCAACACCTACCGATTTCTTATTTGGGCAGATGTCACATATACAAAATCGTTTCATTCCCTCGCTTACTCTACCCGATCCAAATGCTTCTGTTTTTATTTATTAATAGTACCCTTACTAAATTTATTTGAGGTGAATAAAATAAATTTAAAACAACCAACTTCACTTGGGGAAATAAATCTACCCTGTCCGGAGGACTACGCTCTGGCAGCAAATTATAGACATGCCTTGGATTGAATCGGGGGCGGTGACAATTATGTCAATTGGGCACAAAACAGGCACTGTTACCACAATGTGATTTGTTAAACATCTTCCATTTCCCTGATTCATCCACTTTGACTTCCTTACATCTGAACCCGTTAATCCCAGGCCCTCCTAGGGCCTGGACTCAGTTAAGGAAACGTATAGGCGTTTTATCCCAACAAACTCATTGTTTCAGCCTCTCTTGTCAAATCCTGCCTTCCAAGGTGGGGAGGCAGACACAATAATTAAAAGCTGGTACCTTTATGTCCTCCTATTATTGTTTCAGTTTCTGAATAGTGATTGCTCTCCAGTGCTTACCCTTACTCAAACAGAAATACGCAACCCTTCATTTCCTTCTTTTTGCCTACTTCCATGTGCGCAGTTTCACTATGTACTTTCACGTCTACGACCTGTTGACCTCACTTCTCCTTAGAAAATCTGATGAGACAACATCTTCATTCCCCCTACTCCATGTCCCTCATATATACACATACCAGACGAAGGTTAGATCTGTCTAAACTCACTACTGGCTTGGCTAAATGGAAGGATACTCTTCCTGGAATTGATCTTCAGACTGTGGTCCGATTTTATAACATGCTAACTAAACACTTGGTCTCTTCCTCTTATGCAGAAATGCATTTAAAAATGGTACATAGAGCATACTACACCCCCACCTTACTTTTCTTATGGGTGTGTTTGACAACTCACTTTGTTTTAAATGCACCGCCCCAGATGCAGACATCATTCATTGTCTGTGGTCTTGTCCCATAGTTCAGCCATTTTGGAAAGCTATGCAGGCTTATATCAATGTAGATTTGGGTGTCCCTTTTACTATCTGGTTAGCCTGGTCTTTTTGGAATCATTTTGACTCGCAGCTTTTCTCACTATCCAAGGGAACAAAATTATTGCTGGCCCGTATAGCCGCGGTTGCAAAGAAAACAATTGTGTCCTAATGGATACATAAAGATCCCATATCTCTCTCCCTTATGCTCCCCCAGTTATCTTACTTATATCAAATGGTTTGGGTTGACTGCTCTCTAGATGCGGAATCATGTGCCTTCAAATTTTTCTCTATATGGTTACCTTACATTATCACACTACCGTTTTCTACTAAAGAATATGTACGAACAGTGGATTAGGCTTACTACCTGGTACAATACGGAAACTCTTGCCAGTGGATCTCCACCTTTTAGGGTATATCATATGATCAACTGCTCTGTTCCTTTCCACTGACTGAAGTGGTTCCTGCACATGATTGCTATTGTATATGCTATGTGATGTTTTCCTTGCTTTTTGTAACTTTCAGTGTTTTCTTTCGTTTAACTTCTGTATTGTGTTTACATCTTATCAATAAACACATTTGAAAATAAAGAAAATAACTAGAGTGGTAGTAGACTAATTTTATTAGGTATTCATTAAAAATTTTTTTTGGTGTATCCAACAAAGACAAACAACACATATTTATTAAAAACACAAGATCTAAGGTCTATTGGTATATTAGAGCACATGTGAAGAGTACCTCAATTAATCATGATTTCTCAGACCAAATGGAAGTATATTAATAATTATAACCCAACCAGGGTCAATTGGGGGAAAACTCATGGGTATATTCCAAGGTAAATACTACTATGCAGTCTTGTATGAAAAGATATCACTTGATGAACCTGCTATATAATAAACTGCAGAGTATCTAGATAACTAAACTGCACTGTAGAGTGCTGCCTGGGTAATTGTGTATAATATAATCAATGGTGAGTATTGACATTCAATCTGTCTTAAAATCATGTTACATGCATCTAAAAAACATATTCAAAATACGATCATACATTACACAAGGCACTTCTAAAACTCTAATCCATGCTCTCATTATCTCCCGCATTGATAACTGCAATAGTCTTCTTACTGGTCTCACTATTACAATCCATTCTGAATGCAGCTGCGAGGCAAATTTTTCTCGCTAGACATTCATCGTCTGCAGATCATGGCGATGGGACCCAAGTCTCAGCACAGAATGCATTTATGTTTCATATACACCTTATACACACAGCCTGAAGGTAATTTTAGCCAATATTTTTAATAACTTTGTGCATTAAACAAAGTGTGTGTACATCCACATAATTCATTTATGTTTCATATACACCTTATACACACAGCCTGAAGGTCATTTAATACAATATTTTAATAACTTTGTGTATTAGACAAAGTTTGTGTACATTGAGCCATCAGAACACAAAGGTTTCACTATCTCACTCAAAAAATTCCGCATTTCGGAATATTCCGTATTTCGGAATATTTGGATATGGGATACTCAACCTGTACCCAGTTTTGTCCTATCATTGTGTTAAATAAGAAACTGTTAATAAATAATGGGGGAGATTCAAATGTTTGAAAAGTCAGTTGGGAGTCTGTTTTTTCCTATCTAATAGACAGTAAAAAACAGACACCCAACTGACTTTTCAAACATTTGAATTCCACCCATTAAATAGAAAATGATATAGTTTTTGAAAAGGTTGGATTTTCACCTGTTTTCAGGCGAATTCGTGCCCGCCCTATTCAATATATTTAAAGGGTTGGAAAATATATTGGCAAATTTGCGTACATTGTTGAATTTGCGGGCGTTTTTGACAGGTTTTTGCCCCATTTTCGACAATGCCGATTCAACTTTAAAAACAGTTGGATTGGCATTGTCAAAAACGGGAAAAAAATTGTCAAAAACTCCCGCAAATTGAATACTGAAGTGCCGGATCCTTTCCGATCCTCTCCGTCAGAGAGGATCTGACACTAATTGAATACACCTAAAAGTGGTGAATCTGTTTAGCTTCCAAGATCATATGGGGTCAGACGTTTACAGTGTGGTATATTAGTAGATAGTTTATTGTGTTCATACTCCAGATCACTGATGCGAGTTCACCTAGCAGAAAAAGGGGGTAGGATGAACCTGATACAAGAGGACGAGAAGGAGAAGGAAAGAGATGGATTTGCTACCAGCATTAGGCAAAGGTATGGAGGTGTGCAGCGTGGGCCTGGATCCGTATTATACACCAATGAATCGCTGAGGTTGCACACTGTTAGCTTGGTATGAAATCACACTCCAGCGATACTCATCCCCATTCAGCATCATCGGATACTGTTGTATATATGTAAAAGAATAAAATTAAAATAAACTGGAAAAATGTATCCCTTAATTTGAACTCTATTAGAGAGGTCAAATTTTTAATTAGACAAAGTTTTTGGGTACTTTTAAAGGCTGGACAACGTGAATGATATGACTACAAATGTAAATTGGCTTTGCTTTCAAGGAATCACAAAACAAATCACACTATTTCATGCAGATCAGTTTAGATTGGCCCAATTAATAACATTTGCATGAAAAAAAACATGTTTGAAATTATTTGTTTTTTTTTTATTTATGAATTATGTAAAAAAAAAATCTTATTTATCCTTTTTTATCATTTACATTTACTTGTCTTTATTTTATTTTTTTAACCATGACAACTACAAATGTGTAGGAGTTAAAACAAAAAAAAAGTAACACAAGAAGCTTATAATAGAAAAAGAACAGAATGGGAAGTAAATGGGAATTACTATGGGATATACAGACAAAAACAAACAAACAAAAAGCTTCCATGCAGAGGCAAAATTTCCGTGATTTATTGACACACCATTTGTACAAATCCTGTAAAATCTACAATGTGATAACAAAATATAAAATATATCATTATATAAAAATATTAAAAGACTCCTGTAGTGATAGCTGTGAGTTTTTCAAGCATCAAAGTCATGTTAACCTTATGTTTAACATAATCAAGGCCGAGCCTCAGGCGAAACGCGTTTTCTACCTCCTGATCCTCGACCATGGGCAACTCTCGGGACAGACCAACCTCAATGGACCACACGATCTAGGAACCTCACTCTCTTGGATGGTTCCCAGTAATGTGTACACACTGCAGTACATGGTCTATTTCCTCTATTGTCTATATATTGTCTCAATTATGTGCTAGCATTATTACCAAAAACCATAGATATCCAGCTTCTGCAGTGTGTATTTTTCACTCTGTAGTCAGCACTCTTGCTAAAATCATAGGCACTTAGCCTTGTATTATACCTTATCTATTTTGTCACAAAGCACCCTTGCTAAATCATAGGCATCTAGCCTGTAAACTGTAATTGTTCAATATCACTGCCAGCATTATTGTTTAATTGCGGGCATCTACCCTGTGCATTGTATTTTTGTTTCCTCTACTTGGTACCAATACTAGTACCAGGATACAGGCACGTAGCTTATTTTTCTGCTTTACTACCAGCATAATTGGTCTATGAATGATTTACTATAATCCTCTACAGGTTGAGTATCCCATATCCGTATATTCCGAAATACGGACTTTTTTGAGTGAGAGTGAGATAGTGAAACCTTTGTTTTTTGATGGCTCAATGTACACAAACTTTGTTTAATACACAAAGTTATTAAAAATACTGTATTAAATGACCTTCAGGCTGTGTATATAAGGTGTATATGAAACATAAATGAATTGTGTGAATGTAGACACGCTTTGTTTAATGCACAAAGTTATAAAAAATATTGGCTACAATTACCTTCAGGCTGTGTGTATAAGGTGCATATAAAACATAAATGCATTCTGTGCTTAGATTTAGGTCCCATCACCATGATATCTCATTATGGTATGCAATTATTCCAAAATACGGAAAAATCCGATATCCAAAATACCTCTGGTCCCAAGCATTTTGGATAAGGGATACTCAACCTGTATTGTGGTTTCTTTTTTTCCAATCACAAACCCTCTCCTCAGCGTCACACAGCCCTGATTATCAGCAATTGTATCTACTGGATAAAAAAAAGTCCAGTGATAGGATATGCCAGTTTGAATAGTCACAATACAACATGGAGACTTGAGGTCCCCTTGTCATAATGTTCACCAGTTCTAGTCTAGCCTGAATAAGGCAGAATTGCCTAAAGCAATTAGGTCTGCAAAAAATGTGATTCTCCTATGGAAAATCAGGCCTGGATTTAAGAGCATGGAGTCTCTTCCTAACTCCCATGGCTATTGTGGCTGGGATAATTTGTTAAATATAGATAAACATCATGGGACACTCGTCCCTTAAAAGTACTGTATAAGTCTCACAGTGCCAGCTGCTAACCTTATATATACAATATATAAATACACAGGACAATATATATTTGGACACTGACACACTTTTCCTAATTTTTAGCTCTGTATGCCACCACAATTGATTTGAAATGAAACAATGAAGATGCAATTGAACTGCAGACTTTCAACTTTATTTCAAGGGGTTGAACAAAATATTGCATGACATGTTTAGAAATTGCAACCATTTTTATACACAGTACCCTGCAGGCCCGGCGCTACCTGCTCAGCAAAGGGATGTAGAGCAGGTAGGCACCAAGCTTGAGAGGCGCTCACCCTGCTCTGCATCCCTGTGCTGCGTCGCCTGTCTCCCCTGCTGCTGCCGGCTGCTGTGCCTGTCACACTGACAGGCAGCAGCACCGGCAGCATAAAGAAGCCTCCTCCTCCCACTGGTGATAACGTCATTGTGATGTATTGAAAAGTGGGCGGAGCTACATGGACCAGCAGACTGCTAAGGAGTAGGACATGCTGCTCCAGTTCCAGCCAGACTGTAATAAGTAAGTGGATGGAGAGTGATTGAGAAAGTGTGCATGTGTGTGTATGTATGTTTGTATGTATGTACGTATGTATGTTAGTATGTATGTGTGTGTGGGTCAGGGGGGGGGTTGTGAATAAGCTGCACTTCTGTTAGCACTATGAGTAAACTGCACTACTAACGGAGCGTTAGGTGTAAGCTGCGCTACCACCAGGGGCATTATGTATAAGCTGCGCTACTACTGTTTCGTTATGTGTAAGCTGCACTACTACTGGGGCATTATGTATAAGCTGCGCTACTACCGGGGGTGTTATGTGTAAGCTGCGCTACTACCTTCCTTGTGAGACTACATACCTTTTTTTGACTCGCGCTGTCGCTTTGTAATTTATGGGAGGGCGCAAATTTATAGTTTGTAGGGGGGGCGCCAAACACCCTGGCACCGGCCCTGGTCCCCTGTTTAATTGGACAAATTAACATACTCATAAATAAAATTTTCATTTTTAATACTTAATACAAAAATCCTTCATAGGCAACGACTGACAGAAGTCTGGAACTCATGAACATCACCAAATGCTCCACCTTTGTTATGCTTTGCCAGGCCTTTACTGCAGCTGTCTTCAGTTCAGTATTAACTTTGGGGTCTATTCATGAAGCAGTGAAAACAGTGGAGAAACATACCAGTGGAGAAGTTGCCCATGGCAACCAATCAGCATCTTCCTAACATTTTATAGACTGTACTTGAAAAAGGCTTCCCTCAAAGCTGATTGGTTGCTATGGGCAACTTCACCACTGGTCCTTTTCGCCACCCTTTTCACTGCTTCATGAATAGACCCCTTTGAGATGTAAGTGGGGTGATGTGGGTGAAGGAAGCTGGGAACAGGTGCTACAATACTTGGAAAGTTGTTATGGGGACAGGTGCTATCTGGGAGTGGTGAATCGGGGTGAGTGGTCTCAGTTATTATATAAATAATATGTAACAACAATAAAGAAAATACAGTACAGAAAAATGTGTCTATAATTACAAAGGTAACGCATCAGGGGGTTACAATAAAACCGGCACAGGTATTACCTATTAGAGGTGATGGTGGGTTGGGTTGGGGGAAAGCAAATTTTTGCACCTGAGCTCACCATTCGCTAACTCTTTTACTGCATCACTGAGCACTTCCACCAGCCCTAGCACTGATGTAAAAAAATACTTCTGAAAACAGGTATATTTATGCTTTCAGCATCTAGGCATAGCCAACACACCATTGCTGAACTTTTGGCCTAATTCATGTTTGCACACAATGGCAGATGTTCACGCAGTGAGTACTGGCAGACTATGCATGTGCTGTGATCATACTGCACATACACCAAGGTGCCACTATGATTCCGCTTGCAATGAGGATTTCATGGAAAAGTGATTGACAGAGACCATTTGGACTCGGTGTTACCAGAGGGTTTACAGGTGTGTCACTGCCGCTTTCATGGCGTGTCATCAGCTAGGAGTTCGTACGTGCAAAAACATGGTGACTGCACCGTTACTGCTGTGTCCAGACTGCGTAGCCATAGGCCAATTCTTAGACCCAATGTTCCGCGTTTATACGTATAAACTGTGAATGTATATGCAATTGTGAATAAGTTTGTGATAGCTCCGGAGGGTGTCTCTTTTCATTTCTGGGTGGCAGCTTCACTTGCTAACATTAACAGCTCTGTAGCCTAGATAAGCGCAATAACATTTGCATACAAACATGAATTAGGCCCTTTGTCTGCATGAGAATATCTAGCTATGACTCTGCAGTCACAAGTCTAGATGTGATTGAAATGCTTATGATTCTGCATTGCCCTTCAATCCATACACCTTATTACTAGAGATGTGCGCCGGACCCGATGATTTGGATTTGGATTCGTCCGTGGGATTTGGCTTTTGATTTGCCAAACAGCCATAACGGGATTTGGATTTTTTTTCAAAAATTGACAAAAAACACCAAGATCACATAATTTTTGCATTTTCTTTTGTCCCTAGAGTACTATTAACCTCAGTAACAATAATTTCCAGTCATTTGCAGACAATTTTGACCACCTTATAGCTCACAATGTTGTTTTCATCCACTTTAGGTCAAAGTCTGCAGCGAGCTAGCTGGTTACTTACTACTAGGCAACAGAGCAGTGGCACAAACAGATGGCAGTTTGTAGCATATCTATGAATCACTGCTGCACAGCAGTAGGATAAATGAACGGTGGTGCAAGATGGATTTGTCGGGTGTGGTTCATCAAATCGACAGTATCTAGGTCGACAATGTTTAGGTCGACCACTATAGGTCGACAATCACTAGGTCGACATGGATGGAAGGTCGACAGGGTTTCTAGGTCGACATGTGCTAGGTCGACAGGTCTAAAGGTCGACATGAGGATTTTTTTTTTGTCGTTTTCTTCGTAGAGTGACCGGGATCCCAAATTAGTGCACCGCGTCCCCTCGCATGGCTCGCTTCGCTCGCCATGCTTCGGGCATGGTGCCTTTGCTCCGCTACCGCTTCGCTCGGCACACTTTACCGTTCCAATTCTAGTCCACGTGGATCGTTAAGTATGAAAAAATTCAAAAAAAGAAAAAAAATGTGAAAAACTCATGTCGACTTTTAGACCTGTCGACCTAGCACATGTCGACCTAGAAACCCTGTCGACCTTCCATCCATGTCGACCTAGTGACTGTCGACCTATAGTGGTCGACCTAAACATTGTCGACCTAGATACTGTCGATCTTCAGACCGGATCCCGGAATTGTCCTTGGGCACTCCCTCCCACCATTATGTTGGATATTAAACAGGACATGCATAGTTTAACAAACCAATCATTTCAGTAACAAGGACTGCCACACTTGAGGCTGAAATGATTGGTTTGTTTGGGCCCCCAAAAACAAGCTACCAACTGCCTTAAAGCAACAGCTCTACAGTCTAGAAGATGTCACTGCCATTGACATCCTCACCCTCAGTGTGTACATCCTCATCATCATCACCACACAATATTAATTCTTCCCTGCTGGAATCCACCATTACATATATCTCTGTATTTCTGATGTAATTGCTGGGAAAGATCTTCCTCGTGGAATTTCCAGTTCATTTTGATGAACATCATCTTTTCCACATTTTTTTTTCAAAATAGTTTATTGGACAACTGCACATTACAGATATATAAAAATAACCGATAGTGAGACATTATAAATGTGTCAGACAATGTGAGAACAATACAAACAATATGGTAGGAATAAAGGGTCACAGATACATAGATTGAACTACCGATGGAGGTCACATGTATTCTCAAATACGAGGTCAAGGGAGGTGTTGTAAATGCGTATAGGGAAGTACAGTCCTAAAATGTAAAAGGGCAGATGACCTAAGGTAAGCATTTCAAGATTATACCAGGAGTGTTACAGCCTGTCTAAGAGAATCCTTTACAGAATCAGGTGATATTTGAACATATGGGAGCCAAATCTCGAAAAATCTCTCTACTCTCTTCTCTTTGTTTATCACCATCTCCAACCACTCCATATGGAATAGATACGATAAACGAGGTAGCGACAAAGCCAAAGAAAGAGTATCTGTGGATATCCATTGTGAGAGAATGGTTTTCTTACCAGCAGCAGATATTTTAGCTACTAAGGCACGTTGTCCTGGCAGTAGTCTGGGGGTATGTAGTGGTGAATGAATATCCCAAAACCCCCACTCAGGAGATATATCAATACTTATGTCTAATTTTTCTTTAATGAAGGATTGAATTAAGCTCCAGAATTTAAAAACCTCCGGGCAGCGCCATAAACAAAGATATATATCAGCGTCTACCATGCCACATTTAAAACATTTAGAGTCAGATGATATGCCCATTTGAAATCTTAATTTTGGGGTAATATAAGAGCAGTGCAATATTTGATAATTCATTTCAGCATAGGAGGCTGAAATAAGGCATTTATTCAAACGATTAACAGCAGTAAGGATAGTTGGGATTGTAATGGAAGGGAAAACGGAGGACCACTTAGTTAGTCCTATTTGGGTGGTTTCCCAATCAATAGTCCTTCTAATATGTGTATATAGGAATGATGTTGAGTGATTCCCTCCTGGGGTCAGTCTCAATAATTTATCTAAATAATTCACTTTGTCTACATCTGTCAAATCAGCCAATAAGCTGTTAATAAAGCTGAGTATTTGAAAATATATAAATAATGGAATATTTATTTGTGAGAACACTTCACGAGATTTGCGTTGGGGCCAATTTGGAGAGTACATTGGTCTAACAGCTGATATATTATTAGGGCATTTTGGCGTGACAAACAATTAATGTGGAATTTATAGCAGTCCCTCGGAATCCTGTGTTATGGGTTAGTGGGATAAAAACTGTGTTATGACTGGAGATGCCCATCCTAGAGCATATGAGTCTCCATGTTGTGCATATGGATGTTATTGGTAAATTCTACTTAATTGAACTTGGAAAAGTAGAGGGGCGCATATGTAACAGACTAATAAGTGATGTTCCAGGACAAAAGGCCTGTTCCAAGCCAGTGTTGGCGAAGGTTTCCGTCACATGTATCCAGTCGATGGTGTAACGGTAGTTCACAGCCAACATGTAGCTCCTGATACAGGGTAGATTAACACCCCCAAATTTCGGTGACTGATTGAATTTAAATAGAGCGATCCTGGATTTTTTATTAGCCCAGATAAACCCACTGAAGGCCTTGGCCAAGACTGACAAATCCGCTTCTGACAACAATAAAGGCAGTATCTGCTTAGGGTATAATAATCTCGGGAAGGTGATCATTTTAATGAGTTGGCACCGTCCCAAGTAAGAAGGAGGTAAGTGCTTCCAAGCTTGAAAATCAGCTACGGGCAATAATTTGTGGAAAATTGTTCATATATAGATGAGATGGATTAACGGGAATTTGTAGCCCTAGGTATGTAATTTTTTGGTTTGCCCAGTGGGAGGGAAACTGGATATTCCAGTCCTGAGACGCTTTTTGGTGTAAAGCCAATGCTTCCGTTTTTGTTTTATTGATTAAGAATCCCGAGATAGAGTCAAAGGTCACCAGCAGTTGTAACAGACCAGGGAAAGCTATATGTGGGTTCGAGAAATATAACAGTAAGTCGTCAGCATATGCTGAGACCTTGAGGCTGTAAGATACTATTTCAATCCCTTGCCAGGCAATATTTAGATAGCAATGCCGAATAAGTGGGTCTAAGGCGAGATTGAAAAGGAGCAGCGACAGGGGGCATCCTTGTCTGGTGCCCCTGTATAAAGGGAAGGCATCAGTATTCATTCCGTTTACAGGGAGAAATGCGGAGGGCAGGGTATATAAGGTGCGGAAAAACCTGACAAAGCCCGTACCAAATTGTTGCCAGTGGAGTACTCACAGCAGATGGGACCAAGACACGCGGTTGAATGCCTTATCAGCATCGCAGCTTACCAGTAGGGATGTACCACATGGCAACTGGCTCTATTTGGTCAAAGCAGCTATCAATTGTCTTATATTATGTATCAATGTTCTCCCTTTCACAAAGCCAGTTAGGGACAGATGAAGTAACCTGGACAAAATAGGCTGTAATCTGTTTGCCACAAGAGCAGATAGAAGTTTAAAATCCTGATTCAATAAAGAAATTGGGTGGTAAGATTGAACTAAGGTAGGATCTTTACCTGGCTTCCGCAAGACTACTATACAGTCTTGATTAAAGGTAGGAGGGGCATCGTTACCAGATAATATAGAGTTAAATAGAGCCAACAAATGTGGTGTTACATGCACTAATAATAGCTTATAATATTCAGCGCTTAGTCGATCCGGGCCTGGAGCCTTGCCATTGGCAAGGCGCTTTATTAACGTAATTAATTCTAGTTCAGTAATCAGTTCTGTGAGGGAGTCTCGCTCCCCTTCTGACAATGTAGGAGAACCGGCCGAGTGGAGGAAGGCCATGCCTCCAGTGGGGTCATCCGGGGGAGCTGTATACAGCTCTTTATAGTAATCTAAGAAAGCATTAGCGATATCTACCGAGTCAGGCGGTTGGGTAACAGTGTTAAGGGTAAGAATGTTAGATATAGGGTGCTGACCGAGAACTTTATTTTCCAAAAGCTTTCCAGCCTTGTTGCCCCATCTAAAATATTTATGTTTTTGATAGTCTAATGCAAGCTGAGCTCTTTCGTGCAGAAAGTTTCAAAAAGTTTTTTATTTCGAGGTATATGCTGCGATTATCATCCGTCGGTGAAGACAATAAGGTTGTATAAGAATCGGTGAGTTTTAAACCTAATTCCTGAAACCGACGAGTGAGTGTCCTGCGCTTGTTCGCGACGTACGCTACAATATGACCTCCTAGCACTGGCTTAGAAGCTGACCAAAAGAGGTTTATATCATCCGTATGTTGAATATTATCATCAACATAATTCAGAAAATTAGTTTCCAAATAAGATTTAAAATCGGGAGCCGTGAACAGATAAGTGGGAAATCTCCAGTTGTAAGTAGTCAGTTTGGGGGAGACTAGGGAAAGGGTAAACCATGTGGGTGGTCGGAGATAGCTATGTTTTCCACTTTTGAATCACGTACTCTAGAGGACAATGCCGAAGAAAGTAACCAATAATCGATTCTGGTGGAAGTGTTATATGGGTGTGAATAAAAAGTGTATTCTCGGTTGTATGGGTGTTGATATCGCCACGGATCAAATAAATTTAGGGAAGATATTAGGAGCTGTAGCGCTGTCGGAGCGTTATGCCCTCTCCCACGAGGAGCCCTGAATCTATCTAAAATCAGATTTAACGTAGAATTAAAATCTCCCCCCAAAATCAAACTGCCGTCAGCACAAATGTGCAGGCGAACATAGATATCAGTAAAAAAAAGGTATTATACTCCGTGTTTGGAGCATATAGGGTTGCTAGGGTATATAACTCCCCTTCTAGCTGCATCATCTTAATTTTTGGCAAACATGTTAGCGATAGTTGCCAAGTTAGAATCTTCTTGATTGAAGAGATGATTTATTCTGTTTCTAGTTTGATGTCCTCTATGTATCCTGGCTAAAAGCCTGCTGGCAATTGTTTTCTACCTTGAAGAATCTGTGGTGCAATTTCATGAATGCTTCTTCTGTACACATCATATGGATCTTTTTACAATTGGGTTTTAAATTGATTCAGCTGCTTTCTAGTAGTTATCAAACATTTTTTAATTATAAGTGTCTAGAAATCCAAATTTTGGTTCTAAGTTTGATTGTAATTATATTTTAGTTTTATTTGTGTCGCAAACAGAATATAGGCATGCCACATATAGTTTGTAACAACATAAGCATCGTTTTGCGAATAAGATGCATTTTAAGGGAAAAAGTAAAAAAAAAAGACTCTCGACGCTACCAAGTCACCAGGCCCAGCGCCACATGCTCAGCAAAGTCTGCAAAGCAGGGAGGCGCTGTGCTAGAGAGGCTCTGCTCTGCTATCTTGCTGATGTGTAGTGCGCCTGTGCCACACTGTCAGAAAGCAGCAGCGCCGGCAGCATGAATGAACTGAAACTCCCGTCTGCTGACATCCTGTCTATGTCAGGACCCTCCTCCCTTCCCTCTCCCCCTTGCTCCTCCCACTGCACATGTCAAGCATGAAGACAGGCAGCATTGTTGCCCATCCATCCCCTGTGACTCGGTGGTGGAGTCATGTAGACTGGAGGAGCCCACAGACATGAGAAGAGGAGCAGCCACACCGGGGAGCAGAGACTGTAAATACTGCTGCAGACAAATGTGTGCTGGGGGGAGTGTCATATTAATGTGTGCTGGGGGGAGTGTCATATTAATGTGTGCTGGGGGGAGTGTCATATTAATGTGTGCTGGGGGGAGTGTCATATTAATGTGTGCTGGGGGGAGTGTCATATTAATGTGTGCTGGGGGAGTGTCATATTAATGTGTGCTGGGGGGAGTGTCATATTAATGTGTGTTGGGGGGAGTGTCATATTAATGTGTGCTGGGGGGAGTGTCATATTAATGTGTGCTGGGGTGGGGGTGTAATTAATGTGTGCAGAGAGGGGGGGTTTAATTAATGTGTGCTGGGGAGGGAGGTGTAATTAATGTGTGCTGGGGTGGGGGGTGTAATTAATGTGTGCAGAGAGGGGGGCATTTATTAATGTGTGCTGTGGAGTAGGGTGTAATTAATGTGTGCTGGGGTGGGGGGGTGTAATTAATGTGTGCAGAGAGGGGGGGTTTAATTAATGTGTGCTGGGGAGGGAGGTGTAATTAATGTGTGCTGGGGAGGGAGGTGTAATTAATGTGTGCTGGGGTGGGGGGGTGTAATTAATGTGTGCAGAGAGGGGGGTTTAATTAATGTGTGCTGGGGAGGGAGGTGTAATTAATGTGTGCTGGGGTGGGGGGTGTAATGAATGTTTGCTAGGGTGGGGGGTGTAATTAATGTGTGCTGGGGAGGGAGGTGTAATTAATGTGTGCTGGGGTGGGGGGTGTAATTAATGTTTGCTAGGGTGGGGGGTGTAATTAATGTGTGCTGGGGAGGGGGGTGTAATTAATGTGTGCTGGGGAGGGAGGTGTAATTATTGTTTGCTAGGGTGGGGGGTGTAATTAATGTGTGCTGAGTGGGGAGGGAGGTGTAATTAATGTGTGCTGGGGAGGGAGGTGTAATTAATGTGTGCTGGGGTGGGGGGTGTAATTATTGTTTGCTAGGGTGGGGGGTGTAATTAATGTGTGCTGGGGAGGGAGGTGTAATTAATGTGTGCTGGGGTGGGGGGTGTAATTAATGTTTGCTAGGGTGGGGGGTGTAATTAATGTGTGCTGGGGAGGGAGGTGTAATTAATGTGTGCTGGGGTGGGGGGTGTAATTAATGTTTGCTAGGGTGGGGGTGTAATTAATGTGTGCTGGGGAGGGGGGTGTAATTAATGTGTGCTGGGGAGGGAGGTGTAATTATTGTTTGCTAGGGTGGGGGGTGTAATTAATGTGTGCTGGGGAGGGAGGTGTAATTAATGTGTGCTGGGGAGTAGGGTGTAATTAATGTGTGCTGGGGTGGGGGGTGTAATTAATGTTTGCTAGGGTGGGAGGTGTAATTAATGTTTGCTAGGGTGGGGGGTGTAATTAATGTGTGCTGGGGAGTAGGGTGTAATTAATGTGTGCTGGGGAGGGGGGTGTAATTAATGTGTGCTGGGGAGGGAGGTGTAATTAATGTGTGCTGGGGAGTAGGGTGTAATTAATGTGTGCTGGGGTGGGGGGGTGTAATTAATGTGTGCAGAGAGGGGGGTTTAATTAATGTGTGCTGGGGAGGGAGGTGTAATTAATGTGTGCTGGGGTGGGGGTGTAATTAATGTTTGCTAGGGTGGGGGGTGTAATTAATGTGTGCTGGGGAGGGAGGTGTAATTAATGTGTGCTGGGGTGGGGGGTGTAATTAATGTTTGCTAGGGTGGGGGGTGTAATTAATGTGTGCTGGGGAGGGGGTGTAATTAATGTGTGCTGGGGAGGGAGGTGTATTTATTGTTTTCTAGGGTGGGGGGTGTAATTAATGTGTGCTGAGTGGGGAGGGAGGTGTAATTAATGTGTGCTGGGGAGGGAGGTGTAATTAATGTGTGCTGGGGTGGGGGGTGTAATTATTGTTTGCTAGGGTGGGGGGTGTAATTAATGTGTGCTGGGGAGGGAGGTGTAATTAATGTGTGCTGGGGTGGGGGGTGTAATTAATGTTTGCTAGGGTGGGGGGTGTAATTAATGTGTGCTGGGGAGGGAGGTGTAATTAATGTGTGCTGGGGTGGGGGGGTGTAATTAATGTTTGCTAGGGTGGGGGTGTAATTAATGTGTGCTGGGGAGGGGGGTGTAATTAATGTGTGCTGGGGAGGGAGGTGTAATTATTGTTTGCTAGGGTGGGGGGTGTAATTAATGTGTGCTGGGGAGGGAGGTGTAATTAATGTGTGCTGGGGAGTAGGGTGTAATTAATGTGTGCTGGGGTGGGGGGTGTAATTAATGTTTGCTAGGGTGGGAGGTGTAATTAATGTTTGCTAGGGTGGGGGTGTAATTAATGTGTGCTGGGGAGTAGGGTGTAATTAATGTGTGCTGGGGAGGGGGGTGTAATTAATGTGTGCTGGGGAGGGAGGTGTAATTAATGTGTGCTGGGGAGTAGGGTGTAATTAATGTGTACTGGGGTGGGGGGTGTAATTAATGTTTGCTAGGGTGGGAGGTATAATTAATGTGTGCTGGGGTGGGGGGTGTAATTAATGTTTGCTAGGGTGGGGGGTGTAATTAATGTGTGCTGGGGAGGGGGGTGTAATTAATGTGTGCTGGGGTGGGGGGTGTAGTTAATGTGTGCTGGGGGTGTAATTAATGTGTGCTGGGGTAGGGGGATGTAATTAATGTGTGCTGGGGGTGTAATTAATGTGTGCTGGGGAGTGGGGGGGTAATTAATGTGTGCTGAGGAGAGTAGTGTAAATAATGTGTGCTGGGGAGGGTGGTGTAAATAATATATGCTGGGGAGGGTGGTGTAATTAATGTGTGCTGGGGGTGTAATTAATGTGTGCTGGAGAGGGTGCTGTAATTAATCTGTGCTGGGGAGGGTGGTGTAAATAATGTGTGCTGGGGAGGGTGGTGTAAATAATATGTGCTGGGGAGGGTGGTGTAATTAATGTGTGCTGGGGGTGTAATTAATGTGTGCTGGAGAGGGTGCTGTAATTAATCTGTGCTGGGGAGGGTGGTGTAAATAATGTGTGCTGGGGGGTGTAATTATTGTGTGCTGGGGAGGGGGTTGTCATTAATGTGTGCTAGGTGGTGTCATTAATGTTTGCTGGGGAGGAAGTGTGTGTGCTGGGGGGTTGTGTCATATTAATATTCTGGGGAGTAGCATATTAACAATATGTGCTGGGGAGGGGAGAAGTGGCCTATTAATCTGTGTGCTGGGGAAGGGGAGGTCATATTCATGGCTGCTGGAGAGGAGGGTGTCATATTAATGTGTGCTGGGGAGAGGGATATCATATTAATGTGTGCTGGGGGGAAGTGGCATGTGTAAAAGGGGCTTTTCCAGGCACAATGTGTAAAAGGGACTCTACCTGGGATTGTAAAAGGAGACTATACCTTGCGCAATGCGTAAAAGGGGGGTTCTACCTGGAATATTGTGTCACTGGCTCTACTTGGTGCAATATGTAAAGGGGGACTCTATCTGGCGTAATGTATATAAGGGGCTCTACCTGGCGTAATGTATATAAGTGGTACTACTATGTGGCGTAATTTTGAATAATGGAGACTATGTACGTCATAATTATTTTACGCCCCTATATTTTTGCGCACTGTCCATGTTGTAGATCTTGACTAGTGACTAGTTACAGCTCTGAGGATGAGATCGGTCACATTTAAATTTGTAGAAAGGCGCAAAATTGATTGTTTGCAGGAGTGCACCGGCACTGCAAGTCACGCCATGGCATGGCATGACTAGAAGGGCTGTTTAACATGCAGGGATGCTAGATGTAAGTGGACACATATGTACTTAGGCCTTCTCTGGAGCACTAGGATCTTCTTTCAGCATCTCTATTTAGGATGTCTGCGTAATGGTAAGTATTAGTGTCCATGAAGTGCTGAGTAGGCCACAGCCATGGCCTTAGGTGTACTGGTAGGTGAGATGCTGCATTGGAGATTCAGCCCCATTCATGTCTGTATTGTTGACACTGTGACGTGCGGAGGGGTGAGGCAGAGCCTTTCCTGTCATACTTACATTTAAACCGGAGTTTTGACTGAATAAAATGTATGAAAAATACTGATAATTTGTTTGAAATATCTTCTTTGCATTAATCTAATCATTTTTATAGCCCAAACTCTGGAATAAAAAGTCTATGGCAGGTGAGGTAGTGCCTCACCTGTGTATCCTTTCCACACTAGTGATGAGCGGATTCGGTTTTACTCGGTTTTACTCGGTTCTCAAAACCGAATCTTATTGGCTATCCAAAACACGTGACATCAGTGAGCCAATAAGATTCGGTTTTGAGAACCGAGTAAAACCGAGTAAAACCGAATCCGCTCATCACTATTCCACACATCTCTTTTCAAAACTCCCCAGATTTCCAGGAGTTTATAATGCTGCACCTGTGTATAATGTCCAGATGTACCGTTTGGCTCATATATTGCATGTAAATCTGGCTCTGGGGTTAGCCAGTGCTTCCTGAGCCATTTAGCTCACCGCACGTCCCTGGTTGACAGTCATTACCTGGCAGATACCAGGGACGTGAGCTGAATATTCTGACCAATGTGTCTCTCTGTAGTCCCCTGTCATGTCTGCTTCTTGATTAAGTCTACACCTCTGTACATTACCTATTATTTGGGGAGGTGCTGCCAATGGAACATTAAGTACTTATAAGAGCCCCATGAGAGATCTGTTGGTAATCTACATTTTCATTTGAAAAAAAGGAAGGTAAGAGAGTTGACAAAATAATGTCTGCCAATTATAGGCATGCTATACTAATAGGATCCCTATGTGTCTTATTTAATACATTGTGTTATACTGTATGTCTTTATCCCCCTTGTGGCTACATATGTTCAACTCTATCACCGGCGATGTAATAATAATAATAATAATAATAATTTTATTTATATAGCGCTCTTTCTCCAATAGGACTCAAGGCGCTTAACAGATACATAGCATAATATAGTACAGAAAATAATGAAGTACATTTTCATAAAATACAGAAGCCTGAAACTAAAAGGGACACTATGTTGGAGAAAGAGCGCTATATAAATAAAATTATTATTATTATTATTATTATTATTGGGGGTAATTCCAAGTTGATCGCAGCAGGAATTTTGTTAGCAGTTGGGCAAAACCATGGGGGTCATTCCGAGTTTTTCGCTCGCAAGCTGCTTTTAGCAGCTTTGCACACGCTAAGCCGCCGCCTACTGGGAGTGAATCTTAGCCTAGCAAAATTGCGAACGAAAGATTAGCAGAATTGCGAATAGACACTTCTTAGCAGTTTCTGAGTAGCTACACACTTACTCGGCATCTGCGATCAGTTCAGTCAGTTTCGTTCCTGGTTTGACGTCACAAACACACCTCATCGTTCGCCCAGACACTCCTCCGTTTCTCCAGCCACTCCCGCGTTTTTCCCAGAAACGGTAGCGTTTTTTCACACACTCCCATAAAACAGCCTGTTTCCGCCCAGAAACACCCACTTCCTGTCAATCACATTACAATCACCAGAACGAAGAAAAAACCTTGTAATGCCGTGAGTAAAATACCTAACTGCATAGCAAATTTACTTGGCGCAGTCGCAGTGCGAACATTGCGCATGCGCAGCTAGCAGAAAATCGCTGCGATGCGAAAAAAATTACAGAGCGAACAACTCGGAATGACCACCCATGTGCACTGCAGGGGAGGCAGATTTAACATGTGCAGAGAGAGTTAGATTTGGGTGTGGTGTGTTCAATCTGCAATCTAATTTGCAGTGTAAAAATAATGCAGCCAGTATTTACCCTGCACAGAAATAAAATAACCCACCCAAATCTAACTCTTTCTGCACATGTTATATCTGCCTCCCCTGCAGTGCACATGGTTTTGCCCAACGGCTAACAAAATTCCTGCTGCGATCAACTTGGAATTACCCCCATTGTTCTCGTCACGGTTGTAGTACGACTGCCGGTATATCGAGTGCCTCCCCTTGTCACAGTCAGTAATAATTTATGTATCGTGCTACCTAAGTCCTGTTTACCTTGACAAATTGACTTCTGGGATATTACCCACAGAACGATGCGTATCCCTGCATGACCAATGGTGCAAGATTTTGATCGGTCGTACACACTGAAAGATATAGATCGTGCGCTATATAATTCATTACTGCATACAGCAGCACAGTAGATGGGATGACCGACAAGTCAGCGGGTGGGAGCGCACAGTAGTTGGTAAACACTACCCGATGTGCACAATATGTCGGCCCTTTCTGCGGAATCCGACCAACATATCGCCTAGTGTGTACCCAGTTTTAAAGTGTCTGCACATACGCTGCCATCTAACCAGTCAGTTATTACAGCCAAGCCCCTTAACACATTGAATGCTAGGTGATTGTTCCAAAGCCTACTCTTGTGTCTACCCCACGAAAATTTTTAAGAGACAATTACTTTTGACCTCACTCTTTCACTTGACTACTTTTCTGTCTATTCCCATATTGGATTACAGTGTAGCCACCTGGCCTGTTCACTGTTCAAGCTAAGCAACTCCCTTGTCTGCTATACTCTCCCTCCTATGTCTGTCAATGTGTTCGCTCCTCCCGCTAACAAATCTGCGAATTTGCCAAATAATTTATTCTCAATATCCTACCCCCCTCCCCTTACCACAACATTCCATACATTTATACAATAACTTTTTGGCCATTCCTAAATGGCTATGGACCTGATTCAGTAAGAATTGCAAATTCTGCTAAGTAACAGAATTTGCAAACCTTTGGATTGCATGCTGGGGGCCACCCATTGCAGGGCAAGGCCGCCCAGCATGCTAACTGCCCATCCCCCCTTGACCATGCTGAAATTGCGGTCACACCACAATTTCAGCGTTATCGGTAAAAATAGGGTAGCCTTCTGCTGGCAAACCCCCACGCCCTCACAACACTCCATCTCCGCCTTGGAAATTGAGTGTTGCCGCCCCCCACCCTGCGAACACCTCTGCCTGATTTTTTGAGGGGGACCATCAGTAAATGTGGGCGCATGCGCAGGGCAGGTGCTGCGCATGTGCCCACAGGGCAATTGTAAAAATTCCGGTTGGATTGCACTTTGCGATCCAACCTGAATTAGCCCCTTTGTACAGTGCTTAATGGTATTTACTAATAAATGTAACTGTGTTTACACCTGAGCAGGTGGGCCATACAAAGCTTGGTGGCATAGGCAAATTCAGGCACCATGGCAATTTGTTTTTCTATTAATAGTGCAGCCACAGAGTTTGTACAGTTGACACACACTGGTGCTGCACCTATGATGCTCTGACCTCTCTGGACACCACAGTGCGGGGTGAGATGGTGCAGTACTCATATGCTTCCTGTTAGTTTAAGCGTGTGTGTGCTCATCTCTCCTGTCCTCCCCCTGTCCGGCTCCTAAGTGTCTATGACTGCAGCTGATATCCTGCTGCTCCCTGCCTGCACCCTGATCTCCTCAGGTAAAGTGTCTATTCCACATCCTACCCCTGATACCTTCTTCCCATTTGTCTCAGGGCCGGTACCAGACAACAGTTCCCATGGCAGTGCAGCCTTAGTACAGGGCAGCATTCTCACTGCAGGGCAGCAGCTGTAGTGTGGGGTGCAGGGGTGGTAAATCAGTGGGTAGGGGTAATTCCTTGTGTGCTTCCCACAGCCCACTTCACCCATCTCATCACCCCCCACCGAGGATCCCCCAGCTTGCCCAGTCACAGGGTCCCCCCATCCCACCCCTATTTACACTGTTCCCTTCCCATCCTGCCCAGTGCCACCACATTCACAAAGTGTCCCCTCCACCAACCTGCCAGCCCAGTGTATTCCCCCTTACCTCCCCCAACCAGCCCACTGCCCCATCTAACTGTCCCTCAGGAAGATCTCCCCCAATTAGTACAGTCATCGTCCCCCTCCTCATCCAGCCAAGTGTACCCCCTTCTTCAGCCTAGTGTTCCCCGTTCCCTCCACCACATCACTGCCTCTATCATCCTCTCCTTGTCACTTTCTACCTGGCATCACCCAATGCCTCTCCTTGTCACCCTCTCACCCAACTCACTGCCCTTCACCTTCTCCTTGGAGACAGCCACTACCTCTCCCAAACATCCTCTACGTTTCCTACTGCCTCTCCCCATCACCCTTTTCTGTTACCCACTGGCTCATGGATATGGCATTCCTTCTGAGGCCACATCTCTTGTTGCAAGACCACACCCACCTGTCGTGGTGCCCCTCCCCCCTTTTCCTTTTGTTCTGGATCTGCCCTTGCTGAATGGCATACTGAGCTAACCCCATAGTCATAGGGGGTAATAAACTCACCAGACATAGTGGGTAGGGACTCTGAATATCAGTGTTTCTATTCAATAAACAGAGTAGATGTGGGAAACAGTTATCAACTTTTCCAGATATATCGCTCAGTGTGCTATACTGAAAAACAAGCTGAAGTGTTTGATTTCTATTTTTTATATTTTTATTTTTTACACTTTGGTGTTATATGAATTGGGTTTGAGCTGCTCACCAATCCACGATACACTTATCCCCTCAGCATCTGTGAAGTAATTATTTGCCGACATTATCCTCTGCTGAACTCTAATTCCCCACCATCACTCTCCAAAGTCTAGGTAGCCAATAGTTGCTGCTGATGACCTTGGTGAGATAATCAGCCTATAGGGGGATGAGCTGCATCCTCCATCACTCGCATCAACCCCTCAGCAGCTGCTAACTACCACTCAACGATGCAGGTATTTATCACCTATGTCCCAGCATGCACCTGGCTTCTCTCCAGTACCTGGAACCACACAGAACACTCCAGCCTTCTCATTGGCTCGTGCACATCCTGAGCCAGCAATGTACAGTACCTTGCCTCATCACTAGAAATTTGAAAGTAGTATCCACAACTTATAGGCCCTACACACTGGCCGATTTTCAGAAAGATATGAACGATCTCGTTCATAAATGAAGGAGAACTCGTTCATATCTTTCAGTGTGGAGACTCCAGCGATGAACGATGCGCGTCCCCGCGCTCGTTCATCGCTGGTCTCCCGTCGGCTGTGCATGCAGGCCAATATGGACGATCTCGTCCATATTTGCCTGCACTTCAATGCAGCCGCGTGACGGGGGGAGTGAAGAAACTTCACTCCCCCCGTCACTGCCCCCCCCGCCGCCGGGTCGCTCGTCGGCCGTATCGGCCGTCGGGCACCTCGGCGGCGCATCGGGAAATGAGTAGGGCCCTTTAGGTTACACAGAAAACCCCCCACTAGTATCTCTTTCCCTTCTCACAACAAATAAACACTAACCACTATCCAAACACCATATGCTACTCTTTCTGTTTTCTACTGTAAATAAACAGTACTTTTAACCTTTTGTAGTAAGGGTTACATGTACATCCTTATGGTTTCTCACTGCATATTGGCATATGCTTTATGCTAGTGCCCAACATTAGAAAATAATCTAATATATTTGCTATGACAGTTCAATTTGACTATATATATATATATATATATATATATATATATATACAGGTTGAGTATCCCTTATCCAAAATGCTTGGGACCAGAGGTATTTTGGATATGGGATTTTTCCGTATTTTGGAATAATTGCATACCATAATGAGATATCATGGTGATGGGACCTAAATCTAAGCACAGAATGTATTTATGTTTCATATACACCTTATACACACAGCCTGAAGGTCATTTTAGCCAATATATTTTATAACTTTGTGCATTAAACAAAGTGTGTCTACATTCACACAATTCATTTATGTTTCATATACACCTTATACACACAGCCTGAAGGTAATTTAATACAATATTTTTTATAACTTTGTGTATTAAACAAAGTTTATGTACATTGAGCCATCAAAAAACAAAGGTTTCACTATCTCATTCTCACTCAAAAAAGTCAGTATTTCGGAATATTCCGTATTTCGGAATATTTGGATATGGGATACTCAACCTGTATATATATATATATATATATATATATATATATGTGTGTGTGTATATATATATATATGCAGTATATATATATATATATATACTGTATATGTGTGTGTATATATATACAATGTGTATATATATATATAATATGCAGTATATATATATATATATATATATATAATATGCAGTATATATATATATTATAATGTATGTGCACAATCATATATGGGTACCTCAACATGTGTATAATTATGGATGGGTACTGAAGATTGTACTAATCATGTATTGGCATCACAAATTTATCACATTCATTGGTGCATAATGCTCAGTTAACATTTGTTTCCATAAAGTACTGTAAAATAAAAAAATGGGGGTAATTCCAAGTTGATCGCAGCAGGAAATTTTTTAGCAGTTGGGCAAAACCATGTGCACTGCAGGGGAGGCAGATATAACATGTGCAGAGAGAGTTAGATTTGGGTGTGGTGTGTTCAATCTGCAATCTAATTTGCAGTGTAAAAATAAAGCAGCCAGTATTTACCCTGCACAGAAATAAAATAACCCACCTAAATCTAACTCTCTCTGCAAATGTTATATCTGCCACACCTGCAGTGCACATGGTTTTGCCCAACTGCTACTAAATGTCCTGCTGCGATCAACTTGGAATTACCCCTAATGTTTGCAGCTTTATTCCCCTTGAAGGAATCTGTGATCGTTCTCATGCCTTATTGCAGGGGAAAGAGTTCAGGGATAGAGTTGAGTTGAGAGTGAAGGAGAATGAAGCAAGCATATTTTGAGTTGAGAGTGAAGGAAGCATATTTCTAAGAATATGTTGCAGCCTAACTTCTTCTCCCAGAGGAAGGCCCCCAAGGGCCGAAACGCGTTGGAGCATTTTCCCCACATTATCTACAACAGCTGCACGATCGAGCAGAAGGAGCGGAACAAGACAGAGAACCCGGTCACGTGACTGAAAACCAGGAAGTGTCTGCAGATCACGGACGACGGCCGAACAGCGAGGAAACAACTTGCCGCTGACACATCCAGCAGAGGAGGAGGAGATCAAAGGTGAGTCTCTGTAGGTGGGGGAAGTGCGGCAACGAACCACTCTGAGAGTGGTCGCAGTGCGTGCATCTCCCCCTCCAAGACAGGCACCAAACCCAGGCTGACAAGCCTCCGACCTGTGACAGAACACAGTCACAGTGACGGAGGCAGAAGCAGGGGGAGGCAGACCAGTCCGGAGTCCCTTTCTTCCTCACGCACTCTCCACTGCTGTTTGTCTGTCAGTAGCAGAATACTTTTTAAACAAAGTGCACTCAGTTAATACCAGCGGGACGCCGCGGCCCGATTTTCAATCAAATAGACATTTTCTCTCCTTTTTCAATTTTTCTTCGTTTTTCAATAATTCATTCATTTTTTATTTTTTCCTTTTTTCATCATTTTTTTCATTCATTTTTTTCACTACATTTGGACTTCATCAAAATACGTTTAGATTCAAGCGTATTCATGCATAATTAGCAAGAAGGCTAATTACAGCCAAATAGAGTGCAATTAATTCAGGACTATCCATTTTTGCTTTTTATTTATAAATAAACATCACTTTGAAACTCAAACAAGCATTTTCACCATATATTACACTAGTGTAGACACATGCAAATCCAAAACCGGGGATGAGCGCAGTGTGAAAAATTTCCACTTTTGCACTAATTTCTGATAAGACAGCAGTAGGTCACTCACAAGTTCTTTATACTCATCTGCTCTGCTATTCTCCAAAAAGTTGATTTGCTACTTTCTGGATGCATCTCAAGTTGATTTACCATCTGGTTAAAGTATCCTTGAGAAGCACTAGTATCTGTAGGCCAAGGAAACCACCTTCCTTTATTTAATTCACTAATTTTAGCTTTGTCCTTAGTTTTGTCCTTTGTCTACTGTAATCCACAGCCTTAATACAATTTTTCATACTTTAAGACCCGATGTAATGTGCAACAGTGGTAATAGGATCATCCACACTAGTAGACTGTAATGTACATTTTTGTACCACTGGCCTTGAAGGACACATTTGCTTGTGCAAGGAGAAAAAAACTGAGCTAGAAACATACTTGCCTACCTGACCCTCTCCATGAGGGAGAAAATGCTCTGTTCCTGGACTTTCCTGGTAATGTATGATTGCCATCACCTGTGGTGAAACACCTTTCTTATCAATTAACTAGCTCACCACAGGTGATGGCAATCATACATTACCAGGAAACTCCAGGAACAGAGCATTTTCTCCCTCATGGAGAGGGTCAGGTAGGCAACTATAGCTAGAAATAATAATAATAATAATAATAATAATAATAATAATAATAAAACATTTTACCAGTGATATTCTTAATTAGCATATTAAAAATAAAATTAGTCAAAAATTATTGATTTCATTAATTTTTGCTGTTGACCAGTGTAAAAATGAGTCAAAAATGACTGATTTCATTATTTTTTGCTGTAGACCAGAGCATTTTTGCTGTTGACCAGTGTAATAAGTAGATCCAAAAAGCTTTGTATTTGTATTTTTTTTTTACTTTAACTGTTTTAGTAATTTTTTATTTTTTTCCCCAGCTAATCATATTCATGTCTGTCTTTAGGCACCTTTAAAGCTCTTTTTGATTTTTATTCCCGCCACATACATAGTGTAAATTGATTACTTAAAAACAAATGATTATGTTAAATAACTATTAGGGGTTATTAAAACCACTCTAAACTACTATTTATTATGTGAGAATAGTGGTTAATAGTTTGATTTAAGTTCCTTTGTAATTGTTGTAATGTAAGGGTTAAATGGTTTTAAAATATTTTGTAATTTGGAAAAATGTTTGTGGTATTCCCATCTGTTTTTTTTCATCAAGAGTTTCAAACAGGGTCTGTGTTTACCCTCCTGTCGAGATTGGGGAGGCTGGGTGGAGAATGTTAGGATATGGTGCACTCTGTACCTGTCTCCTTCTGTGCACCAGTCTATGGGTGCATCCCCTAGTGTTAGACCTCTAGTGCCAGGAGTCACTCGGAGGCGGAGTCATATGATGAAAGTTCCTGTTCCTCCATCTCAGAGAGAGTGAGGAGAGTGTGAAACACAGAGAGACTGAGAGACAGAGTCCTGGTGTACAAGTGTGCAGAGCTGAGACCGGGAGCAGATCTCAGCTACAGAGACTCACAGTGTTCCAGTGCATGCATCATCTTCTCTACAGTGGGAGTCAGACTGCACAGCTGTGCAGTACTCCATGCTTCACCACCACAGACATCTCCTGATAAGTACTGCTACCTAATGCTGTTACCTTGTGTGATATATGGGCTCCTGATTACCGATATCAGTGTTACATTTGAGTCACCTGTGTACACTAAATAAACTTGCATTACTGTTTAAGTCACAAAGTGTGTGGACTGATGTCACTGCACCAGATAGCCCAGAACAATCTGCCAACAGAGAAGGATAAGGATGGTCTTAAGTGGGCTGAGTACAGTAAGGACTGGCTTGCATAACTGTGTACAGATGCAGACTCACGCAGCTTGTCATTGGCTGTATCAATTGTGAGTGCCTTGAGGCAACTTCACCTCTGAAGCTGCTAGCTTCTTTCTTCATTGATTTGTGCATATATTATACTATCTGTAATTTCTGGTGCTGCTGGGATGTTTGTTTCCTACCTCCCATTCACACCTCTCACCAGAGGATGTAGACCTCATGGGTCCCTAAGCAAGACACCAATTTGGGGCCCCCCCTTCCTCAAACAAAACTTAGTGTGTGCTCCACCCCACCTGATTGTAGCAGGTAGTCCCCACAGTCAGTGTACGCGCCCCCCCCCCCCCCAGTCAGTGTATGACCCCCCCGACTGTAGCAGGCAGATGGTGGTAATACTAGTGTACTTATAATCACACTGTTGGCACTGGGTGCAGGCAACTGCTGCACCAGAAGTTCAGAACACATAACTAACCCTGTTTAGTCTTCACTCTTTGCTGGGCACGTCACAGGCAGGATCCCCACTGTCTCTCTTTTTTTTTAGTGCTTAGGAGTAGGTTGTGTGTAACTATATGTGGGTATATTTATGCCTGACGTAAATCTGGTGCAAATACTACTGCAGTACAGCTGGATCTGAACCCCTGAGAAAACGGCCATGACATTTTATTTTTTCACACAGTTTGTTAGAGCTTATTATCTGGACATGCAGCCAACTTAGCAGCAACCCACTGTCTTTTCTACCGTGTACATGTTATAAAGATACGAATGACACCAATAAGTAGAAATGACTGTTTCTTATACAGAAGCTGAACATTTTTTTTTGATCCCACAGCCGTTTATCCAAGAAATTGTAATACATAATAACCAAAGGCACAAAGCTTTTGACTTGGAGACTGAGCCGAGCTCAAAGATCACTTCCGGCTGCTATAAGTACAGTATGTGTGGCCATCACAATTGGAAGTTATTCATGCATGAACATTGCAAGCTGTTATAATCATATGTGGGCACTTTATCTGTTACTTATTCATGAATTCACACTTCAGGCTGCTATAATCTAATGTGGACACCTCTATCCCTTATTGGTGCTGTAGGTATCGATCTAAACTAAAAAGGTCTACAGTCAATAGGTCGACCACTAATGGTAGACATGTATTTAGTCGACATTGTCAAAAGGTCGACATGGGATAGGTAGATAGGAGAAAATGCTGACAGGGTCAAAATGTCAACATGGAATAGGTAGACAGTAGAAAATGTTGACAGGGTCAAAAGGTCGACATGGAAATGGTCAATACAAAAATGGTAGACACAACTTTTTTTGTTTTTTTGAGTGTTTTGTCACATTTCTGCCACAAACAAGCCCCATTAGTGTACCACATCCCCTCGCGCTTCGGGCAAGGTTACTATTCCGAATGGTAGTCCACGTGGAATTGTCATAAAATATCTGCACTATGGAAGGAGATAGACTACCTAATTCAGGCTATCATAATGTCCAGATGTCAGACACATCTACTATTTCTTATTACCTTGTCATATTCCAGAACACACCCAAACATATACAAAATCTGATTGCATATTAAGCATCACAAAATGACAGCTAGCCACACATTAGAAGGACACAGAACCTCCTCCATTGCTCTAATAGAATCTGGCACACATACAGAATGGAATATATCACTAACATTCTCCACAGCTTTACCAGAAAATTCTATGCTTGTTGGAGCCCTTGAAGAACTCAATACACAACCTCAGCTTCAGGACTTAACAAACTGTCCCTTATTAGTACAACCACAGATATGAACAGTGGCTTATACCATTCCCTCTCTCTGTCCATCACTCTTTTAAAACCATTCCCTCTCCATGTTCATCACTCCTTTAATATCATTCCCTTTCCCTGTCCATCACTCCTTAAATACCATTCTCTTCCCCTGTCCATCACTCCTTCAATACCATTCCCTCTCTCTGTTCATCACTCCTTCAATACCATTCCCTCTCCCTGTCCATCACTCCTTTAGCACCATTCCCTCTCCCTGTCCATCACTCCTCCAATACCATTCCCTCTCCCTGTCCATCACTCCTTTAGTACCATTCCCTCTCCCTGTCCATCACTCCTCCAATACCATTCCCTCTCCCTGTTCATCACTCCTTTAATATCATTCACTTTCCCTGTCCATCACTCCTTTAGTACCATTCCCTCTCCCTGTCCATCACTCCTTTAATACCATTCTCTTTCCCTGTCCATCACACTTTTAATTCTTCCTCTCTGTCTTCAAAAACCTATAAAAATCAATATTTCAAGCTTGATTGCTCTTTATCTGTGTTCTCCGAATAATCCATGACCATTACATGTTCTAGTAGCCTTTTTCCTCATGACTATAATTTAAGCTTTGTTGTACATGTTTACTCACCAGTCCTTCTTCCCCCCAGTAGGCCTACCTTTCTCTATGTTTTCTATCTGTATACCCTATGGCTTTCCCATTGATATTCTTGCTTGAAAGTCAGAAAAAAGCTGACTTGCTAAATTAATGAAAAAACAAAACAAACAAACAAACAAACAAACAAACAAACCCCACGCTACTTATAGAATAAATTAATGTAAATGAGCCAAAAAAAGGTGCAAAAAGAGCATCCAAACATACATAATAATAATATTTTTCCCAAAATTCAGTTAAATTGTGAAAGAAAAAAATGTATATAATAACACTGTATGTTAGCTTTTATAAAATATAAACACTATTTGGCTCTCGTTTTTCCCCAAGAACATCATATTGTCCAACTTGAAGCAAATATTGCTTTTCTTCTACAGCTGCCATTTCTATTCTACACTTGGAGAATTTATTCTGACATCCCAGTGACTCTGCTAGCATTGAGTCCTGTTGGAGTAATTTAAAAATTTATCTCAGACACATATTAATAATGTTTTCTTTACAAATGCGTTGATCAATTAAAGGCACTTTCTAAAAATGACGGGACATTATTATATATATTAAATACGAATATAAATAGATTGTGGCTCTAATTAGAAGTTTCAGTTTGCTATTACAAAGTTCATGTGCTGTTTAATTGTTATAGATATTTCAATTTTGAGTAGTAATGATTGCATAGTGCATCTGCACCCATTTCCTCTATGTGTACTGCTATTAATCTCAGCAAGATAGCACCTCTCATTGCAAGCCGCTGGTGTGTGCAGTCTAGAGCCCCTCCCCTTGTATATTCCATGCTATGTGTATATACGCACACCGGGCCGGACTGGCCCACAGGGGTACAGGGTAAACCATTGGTGGGCCCCACTGTCTGTGGGTTCAACCCCTCCTCTATGGATCAGCTTCCAGACAGCGCACTTATACATTATACATATGTTATACTGCACTGCACAGGACTATGGTGCATTTTCTGTACTGCATTGCTGTTATTAATCTGGTACATTATCATGCATGCACTAGCAGTATTTACTATATATTTATCAATGGGCCATGATCTGGCACTCTGCAATGATTATTCAAGTCTCTAAGCATGGGCCCCTACCACTGTATTCCCCCTGTGGGCCCTTCATGCCCCAGTCCAGTGGCGGATTGGCACGCCGGGACGCCGGACCAGATTCCATTTGGCTGGTCCAGATGTCCCTCAGTGGCCGCCGTCATTCCCCATTCTGGCCGGCTGCCACGAGCGGAGCTTAGCTCTGATCACGGCAGCATTAACTTCCAGGTAAATTAAAGATGGCCGCCGGAGGAGCTGCTGCGCATGTGCAGCCGCAGCAGCTGCCCCATAACCTTTTGTAGGGCCGGGCCGTCAGTCAGCTATTTGTTAGCGGACTTACACTGCTCTGCTGCAGTTACTTATATATGTGTATAAGTGTTTAACATGCTCTACCTGGAGTAAAGTGTTTTATGCACTCTAACTGGTGTATTGTCTATAACGTGCTCTGCCTGGCGCAAAGTGTATAACGTGCTCTACCTGGTGCAGTGTGTATAATATGCTTTACCTGGTGCATTGTGTATAATGTGCTTTACCTGGTGCAATGTGTACAATGTGCTCTACCTGGCGCAAAGTGTTTTACGTGCTCTACCTGGTGCAATGTCTATAACGTGCTGTCGAAGTCAAAAATATTACATACACAGCACATGTAAACTCCAATCAGATGAGTCGCTGTGCGTGCGAATACATGCAGCATGCACAGCGATATATGGTAGCAAACGCATTCACACAGACAAGCTACAAGGATATATTCAACACATATTTCATACAACACATAAACCACACATAAATTAAACATGTCAAGCACCAGACATTATAATGTATTAAATTATATAATAGAGTATAATATCATGTATATGTATTAATGGAATGGAACAAGAGAAACATGTCATGTTTGGTGTCAAAATAATCAGGGGAATGAGTGTGTTGGTTTGATAGCTGTGGTTCGACTGTAGCACATTGCAACAATTAGTTATGATCGAATGTATAAATATGAAGCCACAATTCAAATGAGAACAAAAGACATTCCTGCATCTTCAAGGCTAGACGTTGCTTGCATATGAACTGACCAATGACACATCATAAATGAGAAAGTTCCCTCCCCTGGACCAATAACAGAAGACATGTACTCCCCCAAAATACACAGTATATAGGTGATTCGAGTCACACAAGAAGTTCTGTTTTGTTGTTTTTTCTGCTGCTGGCAGTTTGTTTGCTGTTGAGGGAGAGCTAAAGATGGAGACGACTGTTCACTGATCATTGAGAGAGCGGGAGAGATGGAGGAAATGGAGCGGAGTGTACATTGAGGGAAATGGTAATGTATGCTGGCTGTGGCTATATGGATTCTTTTGTAACAACTGCTTCCTGTGTAATTGTAAATCTGTAACCAGATATACTGTATACTGTACATGTGTTATATTGTATGCATACCCTTTTAATATCAAATATATTCATCACTGAGCATTGGAACTCAGACAATGTGTGGAGTGCTTGTTTTCTCTTAAGGGATGTGGTGTTTGCGATGTACAGTGCACTTTTATCGTATATGGTAATAAGATGTGCCTCGTTTCCGCAGCATATATATTAACGCTGGCATTTTAAATATTTATTAGAAATAAGAGGAACTTCTCAGTTGGGGGCTGCATCCGCGATATCACGTACTTAATGATGCGCTGTACAGATGCCGCTGTGGTCTACCAGCTAACGATGGACGCATCTTGATGCTGCTGAACCACATGCTGTTTGTTTTTTTGCATTATCAGTAAGGCGCTGATATGAAATTCAAGGGACTTCTCACAATATTGGAAATGCTACAGCGTATTTTTATTGTTGCAAAACAAAGTTCAAATAAGTCATATTGTGTTTGATTCAGATTGGATTGTTTATCTGTTAAGTAAATGTATAGAGCATTTTAAAGTTGGTGCATAGGTATGATATAGCTATGTTAGCATGCTGAGTCCAATTCGCATACTGCTAACGCAGGCCTAAAGTAACAAACTTCCGATGCTTGTATCAATTGGGATTTATTTGTGACAAAGGAGCTAGCCGCATGGTGTCCGCAATTTTGTCCATGCACATGGCTTGGAAAAGGGGGAGGGGCAGTGGCTATTTTAGGAAGGTTACTCTATCCACCTAGCTAACAGCTGACTTTCAGTGTGTTTAAAGCAATTAGTTTCCTTTATCACAAATAAACAATATATATGTACAAATCCAACACCTTTTAAAATCTACCAATTAATTTAACAAACACATGCCATAGTCAATTACAAATAGTTTCAATTGGGCCTAGTGAGAGTTAATAGTGAGATGAATACTTGATGTAAGAATTACACACAGATATAAAGTTGTTGTTTTTTCTCCAGGATCTAGTTAACTGTTTGTTACAAGATAGGCATTGAAATGTTAATTAACCTGTTCAACCACTGGAACAAGCAGGAGAGCAATCTGTTGCTATGCAAATTATAGGCACTGAAGGGGTGAGGGGTTTCATAGAAGTGCAGTAAATGGTGTGTGTGTGTGTGTATATATATTTATTATTATTATTATTATTATTATGTGTATATTTATATCAGCGTATGTTCTGCAAGATAGCTATCCAATCTGAATCATAGCATTTAAATTATAGTCAATAGTCATTATAGATCTGCATAGAATCGGAGACATTTATTTGTTATACATTTGGTGTAGTTCTTTAAGTGGGAAAATTGTAAAAACACAAAACGCAGTTCCGGCCTAAAATTTTAGGTAGCACTCAAAGGAGGATTACCCGTGTGGGCAACTTCCAGCGTGTCTGAGGGAACAAAGGTGTATCGTGTAGTGAGCAGTAGAATTTTGCTTACATTGATCGTGATAAGTGTGGAATATTTAAGTGCGAATGCACAGTGTACACGTAGTACAGTAGAAAAAGTATGTGAGGTAATCGTATGGGAACGTGCACGTGGCGCAAATTACGCGCACAGTTGCGTGCTTACGCAAGGTTGCGTGAAGTAGCGAGTGCAAGTTTTACCACACAATAGGAATAAATTTAAACGGTGGGATAAAAGATTTGTATTTATACAATAGCAAGTAACTATCCGATTTTAAAAGCAGATTACTATAATATTTTGTTTAAAGTGTACTACCTCTGGGACAAGCTATCAATCAAAGGAGTGATATTTTTCTGCATAGAAAACCTTGTGTTTTAGTGTAAGCTGAAAGTAGGTGTGGTTGTATTGAACCCGGAGGAAACCAGGATCCCATGGGAGACTCTGAGTTGGCAGAGGGTCGGCGTCGTGAAAGGGTCGCAACCTTACGTATTGACTAGTAGGCACGTACTAAAACGTTTAGAGGAGCGTGATAGATAGAGGCACGTACTGTGTGAAAATGTGCAGAGATTTTAGTGTTACGCTCCGGCTGTGGAACGCAGCTTGTGAATTCAACTTCTGTGATCGTAGGGCATATAGATAAATAGAATCTATAGGCCGTGCAATTGGACCGCACGTCTGTGTGTGTGATACGTGGCGCAACGTGATACCATTTGCGTTCTCTATTCGCAATTGTGTAATCATACGCGCTGTATGGAGCATACGCAGACGTGATTTGTGTAAAGTAGAAGGAATTTTTCGCTGACTCTCTCTCAGGAAATGTTCCTGGTGGAAATCCATAGGAAGGCTTGGTGACGTTTCCCAGGTGGAATTCCTGTGGAAAGAAACCCCAAAGATCAGGCTGATTTTTAACCTCCACTAAAAAAGGTTTTGATTTATTGCTGTTAATATGTCAATACTTACAGTGAAGAGGGGCCTGGTAGGGATCCTCACTGGGTACGCATGGTACTATTGGAGTGTGTCATGGTACTTCCAGCAGAGAAGGAGTTGGTAAGAGGACTCGGAGGACTTTCACTGTTTGCTCGTCTTGTTCATTTGGGGATCATGTCAAAAGTCTGTGATGGGAGCCAAGTGCACAAGCAAGAAACGTTCGTCAGCCAGGGTTCAGGCTGAAGAGCTGAGGCCAAGAGGGTCTGCTCGGTATTGAGGCACGTACTGTGTGTAAAAGGTGCAGAGGTGATAATGGCCCTCATTCCGAGTTGTTCGCTCGTTATTTTCCTTCGCATCGGTGCGATTTTCCGCTAACTGCGCATGCGCAATGTTCGCACTGCAGCTGCGCCAAGTAAATTTGCTAAGAAGTTTGGTATTTTACTCACAGCATTACGAGGTTTTTTCTTCGTTCTGGTGATCGGAGTGTGATTGACAGGAAGTGGGTGTTTCTGGGCGGAAACTGGCCGTTTTATGGGTGTGTGTGAAAAAACGCTGCAGTTTCTGGGAAAAACGCGGGAGTGGCTGGAGAAACGGGGGAGTGTCTGGCCGAACGCTGGGTGTGTTTGTGACGTCAAACCAGGAACGAAACTGACTGAACTGATCGCAATGGCTGAGTAAGTCTCGAGCTACTCAGAAACTGCTAAGAAATTTCTATTCGCAATTTTGCGAATCTTTCGTTCGCAATTCTGCTAAGCTAAGATTCACTCCCAGAGGGCGGCGGCTTAGCGTGTGCACTGCTGCGAAAAGCGGCTAGCGAGCGAACAACTCGGAATGAGGGCCAATGTGTGGAAAGTATGGTCCACACGGAGAGGCTTTTTGTGACAAATTGGTGCGAATGACAGTGGATGATAGGGCATCATTTCCTAGAGTTGATGGGTTTGATCTTGAGGTATTGCAGGTAGTATGTTTAACCAAAGTCATATAAGACAAGAACGAAAACATAATAATCATTTGAACTTTTAGCAACAATAAATAAGTAGAAAAAAGAGAAAGCAAGTACACCGCCATATGTGGATGTGGAAGCAGTTACAGCCAGCATACAAACTATAGAAAATAATAAAAATAAAAATATGAAAAATATGAATGTAACCTATATATGTACTAATGAATGTCAAAGTTTTAATTAGGAGGAGAAGGCGACCTGACTGGTTTCAGCCATTTCTCATGCACTCAGAGGAGTTTCCAACCGGTAAAAGAGGAGCAGTAGCCTGCAGGGGAAGTGGCTGAGACCAGTGGAACTGGTAAGTATGGAGTCATTCAAGTACATATATAGTAAAACCCCAAAATAAAATAAAAAACAAGAAAGTAACGTCATAAATGGAGAATGTCCTGTCCGCACATTACTATTTCCCAGTAGGATGAGAAGGATTGAATGAATACTTCGCATGACCTAGAAGCTTTTTTTTTTTTTTTTGCAGTACTAGAAAATTCTCCGCCAGGATAAGATCACTGGTAAACACTAATTTGGCAAATGGGAGGAACGAGAGAAGTGCAACATTACCCTTTGACAAAACTTGCTGAAGTTACGATTGGGCCTCTATGATGCTAAACCCTTTCCTTTTTTTTCCTAGCAGCAGTGGCCCCTGACTAACTTAATCGACAGACATTTTGTTATGTAAATTGAAATGTGAAATACATATATTGTACTTCCACTCAGGAAGTACAAGGTATGTTAGATACTCCTAAAAGACTAATGTTGCATTCCACTGTTCTAGATTCATGTCCATCACAGGTAGAGGAAATTATCTCACAGATACCGGGTTCCCTATGAACTTAGGATGGACAGGACACTGGATTGATGGCTGAGGTAGTTCTAGTAGTGACACAGCAAGCACAAGCTTTAAGGGGGGTAGACAAAGTAGTTAATCAATTCCCCGTAGTGCCCAATGCAGTTGTCATTTTAATAAAATCCTCCCCACCTCTACAAACTTATGTGTCACCAACCTTTATTCAGTTTTTCTTCACAGTTTCCTCTTCATCTTTGCGTTCACAAGGGGGGGTACAATACATGGACCCGATTCTCCCAAGATTTCAGTGACAGCCTGAGTATTTTCTCCCAAGCCCTACATGACTGTTTACAGTCCTTTCAGCCTGAGAGTGGGTCAGTGCTGATACAATATGTTGATGACTTGTTGTGTGCTGATTCATTTGAGTCGTCCCTGGCAGATACAAAAGTTTCTGTTTTGTCTCTTACAGACAGGACTCAAGGTCTCAAGGGATAAACTAC
Organism: Pseudophryne corroboree; assembly: GCF_028390025.1. NCBI lineage: Eukaryota > Metazoa > Chordata > Amphibia > Anura > Myobatrachidae > Pseudophryne > Pseudophryne corroboree. The sequence continues at coordinate 189,049,157 of NC_086444.1, read as the reverse complement.
AGTTGTGTAGGACAAGGGTCAAATACCTGGGACGTAGTACTGGTACATGATTTGACAGTTCATACACCACATGCCATATTGGTCCTTCAAAGTTCTGTCCGAACCCGGTATGTCTCATCAGCACGATGGTACCAGTATATTACTGCAGTTTGCCTTGTCATGCACAAAGGGTGGAGGATGAGAATACTGGTGAAGGGAAATTTTGTATAGACACTGATATGCATGATGGTATGGAATATCTGAATCAGACCTTTACTACGAGACCAGACGTAAGTGACAGCCCAGAAAAAGGTTACCAATGGTGTCTGGGGCGCTAGATTCACTGGTCGTGCCTAGCAGGATTGTAAGCTGAACACGCGATTCTTAAAGAAAATAAAAAGTATACATAGTACAGTACTGTATAACAGATTTCTATTGTTATTGACACAATCGAATTGGACTCGTACCAAAAGATGAATAAATAGTGCTTTTGATATGAAGTCAATCACTGTGATGACCGATCCCCCATATGTTGTTCGCACTTCACCCAGATAGTCCGGAACCTCCCCGGTATCTCAAAATGGATGTATATGTGGAAAAAGAAGCTCCATATAGTGTGATAACGTAACACAAATATATCAAATGGAATGGATATTATGGAGACTCTTACCATCCAGTGGAAGTTTTAAGGCACAAAGGGGGTCTCTTGAATGTGAAACAATGGACACCTTCAATGGCCTGAAATCCTCATCATCCTAAGGATCAGGTTTCTCCACAATAAGTTCCCCGAAAATATATGGGGGGAAAAAAGAGGGCTCCAAATAGTGTAACACCGTTTATTTAAAACACAAATAAAACCATAAAAAAGGGGCTGGTAATGGACTCTCACCATACAAAAGATGTTTCAAAGGCAAGTTTAACAGAAGATGGCCAGGCGTCCCCAGGAATCGTCATCAAACAAGCAGGTAAGTCGTTCCAGTCACCGCCCAGTACCTCCACCAACGCGTTTCGATAACTAGCTGTTATCTTTCTCAAGGTGTAGGAGGCAACTGTAAGGTGAGTGGTATTTATACCAAACAATCCTAGTGCAATGTAAAACCTAATGCCAGACATAGATCAACTACTTTACTAAAGGTCCTATTTCTAACAATGGAAAAATACTGGATCTCCCTTCTCCCAGGTCCATTCATGATTTTCCATGTGGTCCGCAATTATACAACAGGTGTGTTAGAGAATAATCACTCAATAGTTCTTTATTTCCGGCGGATAAAGAATACAGAAATAGCCCGCCTTCCTTTAGGTCCTCGCCAATGCGGCCGTCCATATGTGCCCCACTTCCGGCGGACAGTACATCACGTCCGGCTGAAGGTCACCCACGTGTAGATCACAGCCGCGATGTGTTTCGTGGCCGTCCGCGCTCGACTTCCGGTGAGGCGGAGCTATCCATATGTATTGTGCAGCCAGATTGTTTCCCCCGGACATCTCCGTCACTTTGTGTTCCACCTTGTGCGTGTCACCGTAAACCATGGAAGTTCTTATGCGTGTCACCACATAGTACGGGAATTGTTGTTAACATGATGAATATCTCATGTATTAAGAAGCGGTATGATTAATTCATATGTGGAAAGAATAAAAACATGAGGTTAAAAACTGAACTTAAACTATATATAATAACTTTATAAGAACCACTTGGTTTCAAAGTCCTTGTTCAGACCAATAGGCTCTAAAGTTTTGAAATTGAAAATATATTGCATTTCATTCATTGCTAATTTCTTCTGTGTATCACCTCCCCTTTTGTCCGGGTGGATTTTTTTCAGTGCCATAAATTTTTTTATATGATTTATATTGCAATCGTGTGCTTTCTTAAAATGGGATGATAATGCATGGGTATCGAGCCCCTTCTTGACATTTCGAAGGTGCTCACCCATTCTTACTTTCAAAGCCCTACTAGTACGGCCGATATAAAATTTACTACAGCTGCATTCGATGCAATAAATAACATTCATAGTATGGCATGTTATAAAATCAGTAATGGACCCTTTCTTATCATTGATTATCACGTCTGTTATTTTATTACCAATGATATTAGGGACATTTCTACAGGCCAGACATTGTCCGCACTTGTAGAACCCCTGAGATGTAATTCTTGGGCCATTCGGTAGATTGTCATGCAGACTCCGAACTAACTTTGATTGAAGATTACGGGCCTTCCTATAGATACATACTGGATTATCTGGTAGTTCAGATCCTATCACTGGATCCCTTTTCAATATGGGCCAGTGCTTTTTTATTATACCCCGTACTTTATTGTGTTGGGAGGAGTAGTCAGTTGTGAAAGCCCATTTGAAGCGATCATTGTCTTCAATCCTCGTATTCTCTTTCCTACCTATCAGGTCAGCTCTCACTAAACTGGTGACTTTTTCTAGTGATTCTCTTACTTCACCTTGATTATAACCACATTTAACAAAACATTCCTCCATCTCCGTGGCTTGTGCGATATAGACATCCTGGTCAGTACAATTCCTTTTTAGCCTTTTAAATTGGCTGGCTGGAATGGCACTGAGCTAATTGTCATGATGGCAACTGGACTTGTCAATATAAGCTCTAGAGTCCGTAGGTTTTACATAAGTTTTTGTCTTTAGACTCATATCTTCCACATAAATGGATAAATCTAGGAAGTGTACTTCCTTATCACTAATATCAAACGTTAGTTTAATGTTCAACTCGTTGGTATTGAGATACGTGCAAAACAATTCCAATGCCTCTATTTCCCCTTTCCAGATGAACAGGACGTCATCTATATATCTATGCCAGGACACCAGGTTCGCCCCAAAAGGACAGCTCTGCCATATGAACTCGTCCTCCCATGCGCCCATGAAGATATTCGCATAGCTGGGGGCGAACTTGGTGCCCATGGCCGTCCCACATTTTTGGAGATAAAATTCATCTTTAAACATAAAATAATTATTCTGTAAAATAAAATTAATTCCCTCCAATATAAACTCCTGGAGATTGACAGATAATTTGGATTTCGTTAATATTTGTTTAACTGCCTTGAGGCCTTGTTGATGATTAATTATTGTGTATAGTGAGTTAACGTCGGCAGTCACCAAAAAATAACTGCTCTCCCATTTGAGTTGATTCAATATCCTTAATATGTCGCCAGTGTCCCTTAAATGTGAGCGATTACACATCACCAAGGGTTGTAGGTGATGATCAATCATGCTAGAGAGGTTTGCTGTTAGAGAATCCACCCCGGAGACAATAGGTCTTCCCAGGGGCTTCTCACTGTTTTTATGCATTTTAGGCAATATATATATTGTCGGTATGACTGGGTGTAAACCACCGTGGGAAAAGGGGTGGACTAAAAAAGAGACGTGAGCGTACCAAAAGTCATAAACGTAATAGAGGAACCAAAAAGAATCGTAACACTACCACTATATTAGAAAACCAGGGTGGGGTAATACAGGATGCAGATTCAAAGGGAAAAGTAAAAAGTTTTAATTTAAGTTCCCACGTACTCCTTGCTGAAGAGAGGTCCCTCTTAGAGAAAGGACTTAAGTATGCTCCCTCTACTAAAATAGACCCCTTTAAGGTCTTTATAGACATTGAAAAATTTACTAGAAAATTAACTTTAAAGAAATTTTTCAAATTAAAAGATGGTGATTGATCATCACCTACAACCCTTGGTGATGTGTAATCGCTCACATTTAAGGGACACTGGCGACATATTAAGGATATTGAATCAACTCAAATGGGAGAGCAGTTATTTTTTGGTGACTGCCGACGTTAACTCACTATACACAAGAATTAATCATCAACAAGACCTCAAGGCAGTTAAACAAATATTAACGAAATCCAAATTATCTGTCAATCTCCAGGAGTTTATATTGGAGGGAATTAATTTTATTTTACAGAATAATTATTTTATGTTTAAAGATGAATTTTATCTCCAAAAATGTGGGACGGCCATGGGCACCAGGTTCGCCCCCAGCTATGCGAATATCTTCATGGGCGCATGGGAGGACGAGTTCATATGGCAGAGCTGTCCTTTTGGGGCGAACCTGGTGTCCTGGCATAGATATATAGATGACGTCCTGTTCATCTGGAAAAGGGAAATAGAGGCATTGGAATTGTTTTGCACGTATCTCAATACCAACGAGTTGAACCTTAAACTAATGTTTGATATTAGTGATAAGGAAGTACACTTCCTAGATTTATCCATTTATGTGGAAGATATGAGTCTAAAGACAAAAACTTATGTAAAACCTACGGACTCTAGAGCTTATATTGACAAGTCCAGTTGCCATCATGACAATTGGCTCAGTGCCATTCCAGCCAGCCAATTTAAAAGGCTGAAAAGGAATTGTACTGACCAGGATGTCTATATCGCACAAGCCACGGAGATAGAGGAATGTTTTGTTAAATGTGGTTATAATCAAGGTGAAGTAAGAGAATCACTAGAAAAAGTCACCAGTTTAGTGAGAGCTGACCTGATAGGTAGGAAAGAGAATACGAGGATTGAAGACAATGATCGCTTCAAATGGGCTTTCACAACTGACTACTCCTCCCAACACAATAAAGTACGGGGTATAATAAAAAAGCACTGGCCCATATTGAAAAGGGATCCAGTGATAGGATCTGAACTACCAGATAATCCAGTATGTATCTATAGGAAGGCCCGTAATCTTCAATCAAAGTTAGTTCGGAGTCTGCATGACAATCTACCGAATGGCCCAAGAATTACATCTCAGGGGTTCTACAGGTGCGGACAATGTCTGGCCTGTAGAAATGTCCCTAATATCATTGGTAATAAAATAACAGACGTGATAATCAATGATAAGAAAGGGTCCATTACTGATTTTATAACATGCCATACTATGAATGTTATTTATTGCATCGAATGCAGCTGTAGTAAATTTTATATCGGCCGTACTAGTAGGGCTTTGAAAGTAAGAATGGGTGAGCACCTTCGAAATGTCAAGAAGGGGCTCGATACCCATGCATTATCATCCCATTTTAAGAAAGCACACGATTGCAATATAAATCATATAAAAATTTTTATGGTACTGAAAAAAATCCACCCGGACAAAAGGGGAGGTGATACACAGAAGAAATTAGCAATGAATGAAATGCAATATATTTTCAATTTCAAAACTTTAGAGCCTATTGGTCTGAACAAGGACTTTGAAACCAAGTGGTTCTTATAAAGTTATTATATATAGTTTAAGTTCAGTTTTTAACCTCATGTTTTTATTCTTTCCACATATGAATTAATCATACCGCTTCCTAATACATGAGATATTCATCATGTTAACAACAATTCCCGTACTATGTGGTGACACGCATAAGAACTTCCGTGGTTTACGGTGACACGCACAAGGTGGAACACAAAGTGACAGAGATGTCCGGGGGAAACAATCTGGCTGCACAATACATATGGATAGCTCCGCCTCACCGGAAGTCGAGCGCGGACGGCCACGAAACACATCGCGGCTGTGATCTACACGTGGGTGACCTTCTTCAGCCGGACGTGATGTACTGTCCGCCGGAAGTGGGGCACATATGGACGGCCGCATTGGCGAGGACCTAAAGGAAGGCGGGCTATTTCTGTATTCTTAATCCGCCGGAAATAAAGAACTATTGAGTGATTATTCTCTAACACACCTGTTGTATAATTGCGGACCACATGGAAAATCATGAATGGACCTGGGAGAAGGGAGATCCAGTATTTTTCCATTGTTAGAAATAGGACCTTTAGTAAAGTAGTTGATCTATGTCTGGCATTAGGTTTTACATTGCACTAGGATTGTTTGGTATAAATACCACTCACCTTACAGTTGCCTCCTACACCTTGAGAAAGATAACAGCTAGTTATCGAAACGCGTTGGTGGAGGTACTGGGCGGTGACTGGAACGACCTACCTGCTTGTTTGATGACGATTCCTGGGGACGCCTGGCCATCTTCTGTTAAACTTGCCTTTGAAACATCTTTTGTATGGTGAGAGTCCATTACCAGCCCCTTTTTTATGGTTTTATTTGTGTTTTAAATAAACGGTGTTACACTATTTGGAGCCCTCTTTTTCGCCCCCATATATTTTCGGGGAACTTATTGTGGAGAAACCTGATCCTTAGGATGATGAGGATTTCAGGCCATTGAAGGTGTCCATTGTTTCACATTCAAGAGACCCCCTTTGTGCCTTAAAACTTCCACTGGATGGTAAGAGTCTCCATAATATCCATTCCATTTGATATATTTGTGTTACGTTATCACACTATATGGAGCTTCTTTTTCCACATATACATCCATTTTGAGATACCGGGGAGGTTCCGGACTATCTGGGTGAAGTGCGAACAACATATGGGGGATCGGTCATCACAGTGATTGACTTCATATCAAAAGCACTATTTATTCATCTTTTGGTACGAGTCCAATTCGATTGTGTCAATAACAATAGAAATCTGTTATACAGTACTGTACTATGTATACTTTTTATTTTCTTTAAGAATCGCGTGTTCAGCTTACAATCCTGCTAGGCACGACCAGTGAATCTAGCGCCCCAGACACCATTGGTAACCTTTTTCTGTCTTGTATGTGCAAAAGTGTGGGTGACACTCTTTTACCTTGGGGACAAGGGCAGCTATAGGCGCATGCTATTAATCACCAGCTTCTTTTTCATTGTAAGTGACAGCCCGTTGGTGAACGCAGCCCTGATATTTTCCTTTTCCTTTTTCCCTCTAGAGATGTTTTTTTTTCTTTTTTTTTTTTTTTTGAGTGATGCTTATGGTATTCTACATTGCAAACACACTACAATTAAATTGAGATGCAAATTTGTGTTCCCTACAGGAAAAAGAGGTCTGGAAAGTGAAGGGGTATGGTCAGGAGTCCTCAGGACTCTGGAGAGATGGACAAGGTAAGCCAGTGGCCCCCAGCACATATCTCCCAAGCCTAGCTGAGGCGGCACATGGTCTGACTCACCTAGGGTAAGGAAGGTATGTGCAAATTGGTAAGAGCTTACTGGCATGCACCAGGGTTCTTTTCTCAGGCAAGCAGGAAAGCAACGACATGTCTTACTTGCTTGAGGAAGAATATTGGTAAGGTGGTACCAACAGAGCCATCCCATACTCCTCCTGCAGATGGACCTTTTTCAGGTAACACAAATCGACTTCGTACAGTTAACAACCTGTAGGAATTTGAAAAATGTATTGGTGTGCACTGATGTTTTCTCAAACTGGGTAGAGGCATTTCCTGCCGCCACAAATACTGCTGTGTTTACCGCAAAGAAAATTGTGCAGAAATTTGTGTGTAGATATGGTTTCCTTAGGAATAGGAGCAAAGTGATAGCTTGAAACTGGACTATTGTGGTCATAGACACTGCCACTAGTGTTATGTAGCATCGGAACCACTCCCAGATCCCCACTTAATGAATCACCCTCTTCGAATTTTTTTTTTTTTTTTCTGGAAGACAACCTCATGTTATGATCGATCTGCACCATGATCAGAAATACACCAATGAGGTGACAGTACAGTACCTTATAGAGATGAGCCAGCATTTGAGAACTTAGGCTAGGCCGCCGCCCTCTGGGAGTGTATCTTAGCTTAGCAGAATAGCGAACAAAAGATTAGCAAAACTGCTACTAAATAATGTCCTGCAGTTTCTGAGAAGCTCCAGACCTACTCCTAGATTGCGATCAGCTCAGTCCGTTTAGTTCCTGGTTTGACGTCACAAACACGTCCTGCATTCGGCCAGCCACTCCCCTGTTTCTCCAGACACTCCGCGTTTTTCCCTGACACGCCTGTGTTTTTTAGCACACTCCCGGAAAACGCTCAGTTACCACCCAGAAACGCCCCTTTCCTGTCAATCATTTACCGATCAGCAGTGCGACTGAAAATCGTCGCTCGAACACCAGCAAATCTCTAAGTTTTGTGTTAAATAACTTAGCTCTGCGTACCATGCGCATGCGCAGTTAGCTACAAATCGCAGCATAGCGAAAATCGGCAACGAGAGAACAACTCGGAATGACCCCCCATGTGCACTGTAGGTGTGACAGATATAACGTGCAGAGAAAGTTAGATTTGGGTGGGTTATTTTGTTTCTGTGCAGGGTAAATACTGGCTGCTTTATTTTTACACTGCAATTTAGATTTCAGTTTGAACACACCCCACCCAAATCTAACTCTCTCTGCAAATGTTATATCTGCCCCCCCTGCAGTGCACATGGTTTTGCCCAACTGCTAAAAAAATTTCCTGCTGCGATCAACTTGGAATTACCCCCATGGTTTTGCCCATTAGCTAAAAAGTTTGCTGCTGCATCAACTCTGAATTAGGCCCAAAGTGTACTGATCTTACCCAGGACCTCTGTATGACATTATAATGCAAACTTTTTAACCCTAACTGTGCTGGGGATTCTGCATGTTTGTGGTTGGCACCAGTGCCGTAACTAGACATTTTAGCGCTGTGTGCAAGAAATGGCATTGGCGACCCACCAATCCTTTATTTAAAATAGGACCAGCACGCGTTAAGGCGTGGCTTCATGGGGAAGGGGTGTGGACACAAATAATACCAATTTATATTACGCTGCACAGTAGTCTCCATTACTCAAATAATGCTGCACACTAGCGCCACTACACCAGGTAGAGCTCCTTTTACACATTACATCAGGTAGAGTCCCACTTTTTACACATTACGGCAGACAGAGTCCCCTTTTTACACATTACAGCAGGCAATGTCCCCTTTTTACACATTACGGCAGGCAGAGTCCCCTTTTTACACATTACGGCAGGTAGAGTCTCCTTTTACACAGGAACATTAGGATGTCACAGGGAAGGAAGAAGTGCAATAACAGTAGGGTATCACACAGTGATTAAAGTGGTCCTAGAGAGGTGGTGGAACTCACCCCTTCTCTCCCTAAAAGGTATTGTGCGCCCCGAAAAGGGGCATGGTCTCAAAAATAAAGAGACGTGGTCACACAATAGAATCCTAAATTAAAATTATGCCACACAGTAGCACAATCTTATTCACATTACACCACATAGTAGTGTACCTTATTCATGTTCTGACACACATTAGTGTCCCTTATACACAAAGCCCACAGTAGTAGTACCCCTAATACACATAATATCCACAGCAGTAGCGCCCCTTATACAATGCCCACAGTTGTAGTGCCCCTTATGCAATGTCCACTGTACTGGTAGTGCCCTTTACATAGAGCCCATAGTAGTGGTGCCCCTTATGCAATGCCCCCAGTAGTAGTGCCCCTCATGTCCCCAGGAGTGCACCCAGTAGTAATGCCCTTAATGGTAATGCCCCAAGTCGTTTAGCTCTCCATAGTTATGCACCTGTTGTTATGCACCCAGTGGTGATGCCCCTGTAGTTATGCACCCAGTGGTAATGCCCCTGCGGTTATGACCCCAGTAGTTTACCCCCCCCCCCTTAGTTTAGCCCTCTAGTGGTAATGCCCCCAGTAGTTTAGCCCCTGTAGTTATGCCCCCAGTAGTTTAGCCCCTGCAGTTATGCCCCCAGCAGTTTAGCCTCCCTGTAGTTTAGCCCTCATGTAGTTTGCACCATGTAGTTTAGCCCCCAGTAGTTTAGCCCCTGTAGTTTAACCCCATGTAGTTAGCCCCCTGTAGTAATGCCTCCCAGTAGTAATGCCCCCCCAGTAGTTTGCCCCCCCCCGTAGTTTGCCCCATTAGTTAGCCCACTTGTAGTTTTCCCCCCAGTAGTTTTCCCCCCAGTAATAATGCCCCCCAGTAGTTTGCCCCCTTGTAGTTAGCCCCCCAGTAGTTAGATCCCAGTAGTAATGCCCCCCAGTAGTTAGCCCCCAGTAGTAATGCCCCCCAGTAGTTTGCCCCCAGTAGAAGCACTGCTAATACACAAACATGACGTCTCTCCCGTAGCACACACACAGACAGAGCCAGGAACCAGAAGGAGGAGCTCAGTAGTGAGCTCCTGCCACCTGCATCCGCTGTGGAAAGAGAGCCGGAAGCCTGTTGGTAACACAATCTCAGTGGGTGCCCGGCATCTCCCTTTGGCGCCGGCTACACATCAGGTTAGGTGAGCTGGAGGAGGCAGAACTGCATTCCGTCTCAAAGTGGGACTGAAAGAACGCAGCCCCCTTCCCCCCCCACCCCCCCCCCCCCCCCGTTCCGGCTCACTTTAACCCCTGGTATCACACAAGTAATATCCAGAGTGTGCAGGCATCAGGCAGTAACATTAGAAGAATACTGGGTTTACAGGTGTCAGGCAATAGTATTAGTGTGTCAAGATGGTATCAAGTGTGCGGGAGCCAGACAGTATGATAAAAAAGTCACATAGCAGCAGACCTGGCCCTAACGAATTTGATGCCCTAGGCAATATTCTGGCTGGTACACCCTAGCACCACTGCTAGTTCCACCTCTAACTTGCAGGAGGTGTGTCTGGGTGGGGTGGGGCAGGAAACTGACCTACGTGTTTTACCCAATACTGGTCTTCCTCAGGGTCATGACAATGTACCTACAAAGTGACACATATTAGCACTGGTCGCATATGGATAGTGGAGTTTGAGCATCAAAATAATACCTTTGATGTATGTTGTTAACAAAGTGATATTTCTAAAATAGTATATAAAAAATCAAATTTGGTAAGTTATATAATTGCTCTTAAATAGTTGCTATGTACAGCCAGTTTGTATATAAAGGTCTGTTAATTTTTAGAATCTGTACGCATTCAAAAAATTTATTTTTTACATGAATATTTTTGGGCAGTTTGTAGTTCATACAGAAAGCAATCAATTTGACAATGTACACACACACACACACACACACACACACACACACACACACACACACACACACACACACTTGCATTTAAAACACAAAGGACACAAAAACTACTTTATTTACCATGTATCAAGATCTTGGGTCAACCTCTGTATACATGCACATCTATAACCTGCAGAAGTGCCAATACACATTTATTGAAGACAGAAGTCACTGTGCTAGAGGTGTCAGATGTATACTTTTAAATTTTTAATACTGCTTCCCATTACGAAAGGACATACAGGTTCAGGTAAATTAATAAAACAGTTCACATAATAAAACAATACCAGAAACTATTAGTATAAAATATTCACTCCTACAGAAAATAAAAGATGTTTAGTGTCTGCCACAGAGGTAGCAACTAGAAACAAATGTTGCAATTAGCAGTAAGGTTGTTGCAATTTGAAAAAAGCACCAGAATTAACTGTCACATGTAGCTAAATATACATTTATACTTAATTTAACTTACTTTTATTTGGCTGTCTGTGGCTGGAGGCAGCTGGGTTGCTCCAGGGTCACAGTTTCCTTCTTCATACGACCCCTCTTCTCCGTGTGCTACTGAACTCTCTTCTTGCATGCTGACTAGCTGTGTGTCGGGTGCAGGCTACAGGGCCATGCTGGCTGTGTAGGGAGACATAGATGATGGATAGAATGCCCTTCAGGCCCTGAAGAATATTGAGGCCCTGCTGCTATGCGTTGACTCTTCCTGGCTCCGCAGCCACATAAACAGGTCACATGAATACCACCCCTCTCGGGTGTAGTATGGCTGACCGGCGGTCTCTCCAGGAGTGCAGAAAGCAGCGCAAAGAAAGAAAGAAGGTGAGATCCGAGGACAGCAGGTTAACTACCATATAATGATAAATAAAATGTACCTAACAAGGCCTATACAAGTCATGTCCTTCAGATATCAGTTAAATATTTGCTAAGACAGACCATTAATGCAAGGTCTGTCTTGGCATAACAATTTATATAAATATTGCGATAGCCGTATTGCGATGTGCTGCAATAAACTGCAGTATACAGTATTTCAAAGACAACGCGCTTTTTTTTTTTTTAAGACCCATGATTTCTACATTCACCCTCATATCTGCTCCTTTAGTCTTTCCACCCGATGGTCGGGATCCTGGCGGTCATAATACCGAAGCCGCAATCCCGACATGTGTCCCCTTGCGGGCTCACTGTGCTTGCCATGCTTCAGGTCCGGTGGCGAGCTTTGCTCGCCACACCAATGTATTCCACCACGGGGGTGGCGTGGACCATCTCCCCCTGGTTGGGATTTTGGCCGCTGGGATTTCTATGGATGTCGGGATTCCGGTGTCGGTATTATGACCGCCGGGATCCCTACCATCGGGAAAGTAACTGCTTCCTTTGCCACCTCACCTCCATCGTCATTCCACCACACAATTCCTCCTTTATTTATTCCACCTCACCTCTCCTCCTTTAGTCTTTCTAGCTCACCTTTCCTCCTTAAACCTCTAAGCATCTGCATCCTGGGGCTAGCTGACGCTGACTTCTACAACTTGTCCGGCACCTCCTCTTCATACTAGTATGTGTGATGTGATATCTTGATGTTACGTTCGCAATTTACAAGCAGGTGAGATGCTTTCAGACCAGAACTTAAGGAAGCAGAGCTGTATAGCCTCAGCCATCAAGCATCTAACTTCGAATAAAGAGGAGCAGTAGTTGTGTAGGGGAGTATGGCTATAGTTTTGGTGGTGTAAAGTGCAACGGAATATACTGCGCCATATAAGAAATTGTAAATAAATAATAAATAATATAAATGGAAAAGTGGATGTACAAAAATACAAATACACATGGAACGATAGTAAAATAAATAAATAGAAAATGATTGGATAGTTGTAAAATGAGAATAAATAAATGCAAACAAGAATAATGTAATAATACAATGAAAATAAAATAAATTATATAAAAATGATCAGTGAGTATTAGTGCTGGAAAAGAGTAGACAGGGAGAGGGATGTCCTAGAAACAGTCATGAAAATGGACACTGTAAAAGAAAGGGTACAGAATGTGGTAGTGTGAAGTGATGGGGCAGTAGCGGAGAAAGGTGGTTTAGGAGCACAGGTGGTGGGTTAAGCCCAGCGTGGAGTGGTAAGGACAGGCACTGCAGGGGTAGCTTGGATAGGCTGCTGTATTGTGTGCTGACTGGGGAAAAGATGGTGGCGGCAGAGCCGGATTAAGGGGGTAATTCAGAGTTGATCACAGCAGCAAATTTGTTAGCAGTTGGGCAAAACCATGGCCCTCATTCCGAGTTGTTCGCTCGGTAAAAATCTTCACATCGCAGCGATTTTCCGCTTAATGCGCATGCGCAATGTCCGCACTGCGACTGCGCCAAGTAAATTTGCTATGCACTTAGTAATTTTACTCACGGCTTTTTCATCGTTCTGGCGATCGTAATGTGATTGACAGGAAATGGGTGTTACTGGGCGGAAACAGGCCGTTTTATGGGCGTGTGGGAAAAAACGCTACCGTTTCCGGAAAAAACGCAGGAGTGGCCAGAGAAACGGAGGAGTGTCTGGGCGAACGCTGGGAGTGTTTGTGACGTCAAACCAGGAACGACAAGCACTGAACTGATCGCAGATGCCGAGTAAGTCTGAAGCTACTCAGAAACTGCTACGAGGTGTGTAATCGCAATATTGCGAATACTTCGTTCGCAATTTTAAGATGCTAAGATTCACTCCCAGTAGGCGGCGGCTTAGCGTGAGCAACTCTGCTAAAATCGCCTTGCGAGTGAACAACTCGGAATGACCTCCCATGTGCACTGCAGGTGGGGCATATGACATTTACAGAGAGAGTTAGATTCTGCTGTCCAATCACATCTGCCTCAATGACAGGGGGTGTGGTGTCACTGTCAACGATGCATTTATACAAGTGCCGTTTTCTTCACCTTTTTCAATGGGCTTTTACAGCTCGATGTTTGGCCCTGCCCCCGCTTTATCCCCTGTCCCCATTGTCTATGGGAGGCACTGCTATCGGTGCCTCCCAAACTACTTTAATGTATTAAAATTATAAGCTTGATGGGGTAGCAGGCATGGCCGGATGCAGACAGGAGAGGCAGCGGCTTACCGGAGCTCCGTGTTGAGGCCTCCACAATGCTCCTGCCTGGGCTGTCTTGCCGCTGTAACATCTAAGAGCCCACCTGGCCAACGCTGAGCTGACCCGGTGAGAGTTAGGCGCGCCCAGGGTTCCGTCACCGCGTGACCATGCGCTGAGGCCAGTTCCCGCCGCTGGACCTAGGCCTGGGAAGCTCCGCCAAACTGCCACGCATTCGCACGCTGGGAGTAGCTGGTCTCTCCTGGCGGGAGTGGAGGAGGTAACAGCAGCCTTCCTGACCTGGGGAGGTGTATGACGCCTAGGCAATGCAGATCTCTATAGCCTGACGGAGGTACTGTGCTGCTGGGCGCCATCTTGCCTGCCTGCTGTGCATAGCTGTGCTGCAGTCTCCATACTCCACTCTCCTATTGGGACACATTTCTCCTCTCTCAGCTGTAATCTGGACTTTTTGTTATCTGGACTATTTGTTTGACCTTTCCTGATAGATATATTTTGTGGGACCATGGCTGCTGATTATTAAAGACCTGCCAGGGACTCCAGCCTCCTATGGTTGCTGACCTGCACTTTTCGGCTGGATGCTGATACTTCTATGTGACTGATTTCTCCCATTATCTCTCCCCCTCCTGTACACTTATATTACAGCTCCTTGATACACGTTTTCTATTAACATCTCTTTTTTATTGGACGATATCCTGCGAGATTGTCACGCGCGACGTACTATTGCAAAAGCCGATGTAGTTTCACACAAGGTCTAGCTAAGCTTTTCAGTCGCACTGCTGGCCGCAGAGTGATTGACATGAAGTGGGCGTTTCTGGGTGTCAATTGACCGTTTTCAGGGAGTGTTAGGAAAAACGCAGGCGTGCCAGGAAAAATGCAGGCGTGGCTGGGCGAATGCAGGGCGTGTTCGTGATGTCAAAACAGGAACTGAACAGTCTGAAGTCATCGCAAGTGCTGAGTAGGTCTGAAGCTACTCTGAAACTGCACAAAAATATTTTGTAGCCGCTGTGCGATCCTTTCGTTCGCTCTTCTGCTAAGCTAAAATACACTCCCAGTGGGAGGCGGCATAGCATTTGCACGGCTGCTAAAAGCTGCTAGCGAGTTATCAACTCGGAATGACCCCCTATAACCGACACTATGACTCCTATATTGGATGAACAAGCTGTGAAATTTGCAGATGCTATTAAAGATATAAAGGCGCAGCTGGATTCCACTGACCTACAAGTTGTGGAGAATCAGAACAAAATAGAGGAGCATGACCAAGCAATATATGATCTACAACAACAGCTAGAGGATTAACGGAAACACATGTGCCGCCTCCTTAGTAAAGTTGATGAGAATCGTTCCATCGGAATAATATGCAAATCGTGGGCCTCCCTGAGTCCGTCAAGGGCCCGGACCTCTACAATTTCTTGTCTACAGACCTCTTGCAATTGTTGGATCTCCAAGTTGCTTTGAAAGACTTTGTGGTTGAAAGGGCACATCGTCTTAGCCCTGTCCGGGATACTAGATGCCCGCGAGTTGTCATCTTCAGGTGCCTAAATTTTGCTTATAAGTCACTGATCTGGACGGCAGCATGCAAGTTGAAATCCTTGAAATGGCAAGACAGCCATTTGCTTGTTTTTCAGGACTATTCGGCCGAAGTCTCCAGAGCACGTAAAGATATGTTGCCTGTTTGCTCCAGACTGGTTCAGTCGCAACACAAGTTTGCCCTTCTCTTTCCAGCGAGACTCCATATATTTAATGGCTCGGATTTCAAGGACTTTAAGGACTTCCTGGAGCCTGCAGATGCTATGGCTTATCTAGACGGAGAATTGCCGACTGAGGGGGTCATTTCGAGTTGATCGCGCGTAGCAACTTTTTGCTGCCCGTGCGATCAATTAGACGCCGCCTATGGGGGAGGGTTTTTTTTGCATGGCAAGACTGCGAATGCTTGTGCAGCCCTGCTATGCAAAAAAAGTTTTGTGTATAACTAGACCGGTGTAAGAATTACTTACCATGTGCGATGAATCCAGCGTTGCAGGTCCCGGAGTTGACGTCAGACATCTGCCCTCCAAACGCCTGTAAACGCCTGGGTTCACCGCACCACTCCTAGAAAACGGTCAGTTCACCCCCCGGAACGCCTTACTCCTGTCAATCTTCTTGCGATTGCGGTAGCGATCGCTGTCTTCGGTCTTCTTGTCATTGCCAAGCATCGGCCGTCGCTGGGCAACTATGCGCCTGTGCATTGCTGCTGCCGCGCATGCGCAGAACTGACTTATTCGCACCGCTGCAAAAAACAGCAGCATGCAAACGGGTCGGAATGACCCCCCGAATCTTCTATGTCCACCTTAAGCTGGTGATATATGAGCTACACTGTTGTTCCTTGATTATGTCAATGCTGTTCACATTGTCTGTTTTTTTTTT
This sequence comes from Pseudophryne corroboree, assembly GCF_028390025.1. NCBI lineage: Eukaryota > Metazoa > Chordata > Amphibia > Anura > Myobatrachidae > Pseudophryne > Pseudophryne corroboree. Next base: position 189,032,904 of record NC_086444.1, on the reverse strand, counting down.
TTGTGTACAGGTTTCTGATATTCATATAGCTTTCGTATTTGTAATCCAGTTAGCTATATAAGTTGGCTTTTATGGAAGTATTATATATAGCCAATTCTTATAGTACTATGTGCAGCATGTATTGCTTTCAAACATTTTCAGTAAAGGGGCTAGGGTTTCCTGGCGTGGAATCTGTGTGATTCCGGTAGTTATGTTTGCTATGTGATTTTTTGCTGATACTATAACTACAGCTACGGGCGCGGCGTCGACCTCTGGTGAGTTTTTTCTGTTCTTCTTGCGCTCTTTTTCTCCTTCATTTTCTTCATTCCTCTCTTTTGCTGCTTTTTTCCCTCCCTTTCCTCTCTGTATATGCATGTTCTTGTATTTTCTGTGGCTAGGTATTTATGTAACGTCTCTGCATTGTCCACGGATAATGTATTTATTTGCGATTATTTGGACTCTCTGCGGCTAAATTCTCTGAGTTTTTTTTCTAATTCATGACTGACCTTAAAATATGCTCCTGGAATGTCCAGGGTATACACTCCCCAGCTAAATGACGCAAACTCCTCTCCTATCTGAACCTTCATAAAATAAATGTCTAATTTTTGCAGGAAACTCATTAGACTGATCTGGAGCATTAGAAACTTTCAATGTTGGGACACAAAGTAGTAGCTTTTGCTTCTTATAACTCCAAATCTAGAAGTGTTGCCATCTTAGTGAAAAAGAGTATTCCGTTGACTATATCTTTGCAGAGGTCGGATCCAAATGGGCGGTATGTACTTGTTAAGGCTAAGATGTATGGGATTCAATATACCTTTTGCAATCTGTATGCACCCATGTCATATGACAGAAAGATTTTTCTTAACATGGTTATTAATATGTTGTACCCACATATGGACTCACAGTTGATTTTAGGTGGTGATATGAATGCAACAGTAGATCCTTGTATGGACAGACAATCCAATGCTTCCTTACTGTATCAGATACGTAAGTTTGGTATCAAGTATTTGATTCAAAAATTACATTTGGTTGATATCTGAAGGTTACAGCATCCTATAGATAGAGACTACACTTTTTACTCATTTACTCAGCTCCTCACTCTATGTATTTTAGACTTGATTATTTGTTGCCAGCCTCTGATTTAGCAATTAGGATAGATGGTTCTGGTATAGAAACCCTTGGTTTGACAGATCATGCTGTGATTTGGTTTACATTATCCCCTTTGACTACCTCTGGCAAATGCAACATTTGGCGCTTCCCTTCCTTCTTAGCTGCTTCTATTCCGTTTAAAGATATGCTCCAATCCACCTGGAATGACTATGTATTTGCGAACTCCGTACATGTTTCAGACCCTGCATTGTATTGGCAAATGGCCAAAGCTGTTCTCCACACCAAATCTTATCATATGCATCACATCATAAAAAGCATAGACAATTGCTCCTTCTCAATTCCCAAACTGCTTTAACACTGGCCTACCGCACCCTTAGATAAGACCCATCCCTCACGCATAAACTGCAGTATGAAGACTCCAAACCAGCTTTCGATTCCCTCATGCAACAAGTGGGTGATGCTAGAGTTCGGTCTAATTTCATAAATTCGGAAACAAGAATAGTAGACTGCTCTCAAATTTATTGCAGTGTGATAGAACTACTTCTAATATTTTATCCTTGACAGACTCTATAGGGGTATCTCACACCACAGGTCCATCCATTATTAAAGTTTTACATTCATTCCACACTGACTTGTATGCTCAGGATCCGATTGATAAATAAATCTGTTTTGGGGTAAAGCTTCTCTCCCCGGACTAACAGACACACAAATAGCTTCCCTGACCCGCCCTATTTCGAAAGATGAGGTGCTTTCAGTTGTCAAAATTCTTAAATTGGGCAAGGCCCGGATGGGTCTACTGGGGAATTTTATAAGCTTCTTCAATCTTCATTAACTCAACCCTTGACTAATCTTTTTAATTCTTTTCTTTCGGGCAGTCCACTCCCACCTTATTTCAATGATGCTATTATTAAGGTTTTGCCGAAACAGGGAAGAGAGCATACTCTTCCTAGCTACTACCGTCCTATTTTGCTATTGAATGTGGACTACGAGATTTTCACCAAGATTATTGCGGGGAGGTTCAAGAGGGTGGTCCCATCTCTGGTACACCAAGACCAAACCGGTTTTGTTTGGGGCCGTAATGCTGTCACCAATATTCGTAAAGTTTTAGCTGTCCTCCAAAACTTAGATGATATCCATGGAAATCATCTTCATGTGCTGCTTTCGCTTGATGCTAAGAAAGCGTTTGACTTAGTGGTTTGGGATCACATTTATGAGACTCTCCGCAATTTTGGTTTTCCAATCCAAATTGTCTCCCTAATTCAGTTATTGAATTCAGCCTCCGTTTCAAGGATATTAGCAAATAATTTTATTTTCAACCCCATATTGGTCCACAGAGGTACCAGGCAGGGGTGCCCCCTCTCTCTTATTTTGTTCGCACTTGCTCTAGAAGTCCTAGCTATAGCCCTGCGGGCTAACCCCTTATTTACGGGTATCAAGATGGGGAAGGAGGACCTTAAGTTATCGCTTTTCGCAAATGACATGTTGTTATTTGTTTCTCAACCTTCTGTCTCGATTCCGGCTATTTTACTAGAGCTTTCCATGTTTAGCTCCTTTGCCGGCTATAAAATAAATGCTGTTAAATCCGAAGTACTCCCGCTGGCTAGACCTGATTTATTACCACAGTGCCCAGCACTTTCTATGTTTCATTTAGTGTCCTCCCATCTCAAATATTTAGGTATTTGCATTGCTCCTAGTATACACAAACTCTATTCAGCTAATTTTCACCCCCATAATAGCAAAAATTTCTCAGACTGCAAGAAATTGATGTTATTGCCCCTCTCACTTATGGGCAGAGTAGCTGTGGTTAAAAGTGTGATATTCTCCAAATTGTCTTTCATGCTGCAGATGTTACCTTTCTTTTTATCTAAATCAGACCACGATAAATGTACTAATGTTTTTCAGAAGTTTATTTGGAATAATAAAAAACCAAGAATAGCTACGGCCAGAATGCTCTTACGCAAGGAAAAAGGCGGGCTTAGTCTTCCTCATATTTATACTTTCTCCTGTGCCGCTGCTTTCCGATATGTATCGCACTGGTGTCTAAACCAATCATATTTCACCAACCTGTCATTGGAGGAAATGCTGTTTGCGCCCTATTCTCCAGCAGCTTTGTTACATCTACCGAGACACAAATTGCCTGAGGGGGTCAAACATAATGTTTTATTTAAAGATACCTATAGAGCATGGTCTGTCTTCAATAAACGTTTGGGAACAAATCCCTTCTAGACTAAATATATGCTTTTCTGGGGTAACCCAGATTTTCCACCGTCTCTAATGATACCGCATCTCCTCTCTTGGAAATCTAAAGGTATTGCCATGATTCGAAATGTCTTTGACCCGGGAAGGGGAGGGGGGGGGGGGGGGAAGGGTTTCTTTCAAACAACTTAAAGACCTCTATGGCATCTCAATTTTTCTTATTTTTGCAAGTGAGGCACTATGTTGAAAGCAAGAAGGTTTCTGGCACCTATGTCTCTTTTATGGACCCGTCTAGCCCAACAGCTTTATCCTCCCTTTTCACCTTGAGTTCACAATGCAAATTTAAAATTTAGTTTCTTTACAATGACTTGATAGATCCTATTTTTGCTGTGTCCTGGCAGAAAACCTCGGGGGCATGGTCCCATGACCTCTCGGAATTTATTACTTCTGCCCGTATTGTCAAACAATTTTCTTATGTCTATAAATAGTTAGGTTCGGCTAAATTGCAAGAAATACACTTTAAATTTCATAATAGAGCATATATTTCTCAGGCACAGTGAAGCCATATGCTTTGGACTGAACATTCTGCCTGCCCAAAGTGTTCCGCTTCTGTAGCTACTTTTATACACAATGTTTGGCAATGCACGAAAGTGAAAAGATTTTGGTATAAAATATACAATTTCCTCCAACACTTGACCAGCTCTAGACTACTGTTTTCATGGGAACCTTTTTTACTGGCTGATTTTTCGGGTAGGGTCCCTGCAATACTATCTAGGTCGGCTCTTCCTTTTTTGACAGTATTGGTAACGTTGGCCAAAACACTTATTTTATCCTTTTAGATATCTAAGTGTGTCCCCTCAATTTCATTACTGAGAGCCGAACTGCTTAATATACTTTATTTTGACTGTAGGTCAGCAATGTATGACATTATAAAGGGAGTCGAGAAATTTTATACCAAATGGAGCCTTTATTTAGAATTTTTACCACAAGATGTGAATATACACATTATGCAACTTTTTGATAACACCTCTTGGTCATTAAGATTCAGCATTTCCTAGGTTTTCCCCTAGATGTCCAGGATACCCTGGGGTGCTTCTTCTTCCTTATTTTTCCTGGTTTCCTATTTGTATTTTCTAGACACTACAGTATGTTATTTTATACCACCGATTTTGTAGATTACAGTGAACTGATATTGATGGCCACAGATATGATGTCATCTTGCCTAGACTATTTTCTCCTCCCCCCTCCCGCTTTTTTCTTTTTATGTTTCTCTTTGCTTCTCTTCTTTTCCTTTCTTCTCTTTTTCTGCTCTCTTCTTCTTTCTTCTTTCTTTGCTATTCTTTTATAAAATGATAAAAATTGTATTATTTTATAGTCTTCCAATATTTTCGGATTGTATTTTTTTTCCTCTTCTATATATTGATCAGACAGCGGATATTGCATATCTATCACCTTATTTCTACATATTGGATATTCTTGTATGTTATTTTTGTATGCATATTATTGAACTTGTTTGATCTTGTATGTACCGACTGTGGTCTGTATCTCTCTTTTGATACTTGACTATTTCTGCAATCTGTTTGTATAATATGCAATAAAAATTTTTTGTTTTTTTTAAATGATAAGCTTAATATAAAGATACTTCTGACACAGAATATGTGTCATAGGTATCTTTTTTGTATTATTTTAATCATTAATGACAGAGGAGGAACTGCCTTCCCTGTCTCCCCTGACTGCACGTCCCTGGATTGCACATTATTGAATCAAGCTTAATCCAAAGTAAATCCTATTTATATTCATATAGTGTCATTTATTTAGGGTGAACATTGGGGTGCGGGTCTGCTGAGCTGTTCTGTATTGGCCACTCCAGGGCATCACCAATACTCACATTTTATAACACCATCTTTGTGTGTCTTTTATCCATGTAGATTTTTGTTTTCACATCATTTTTACTCTTATAACATTCTCTACACTGAGTTGCTGCTTTCACATACCTGATATTCTGTAACACTCCACTGCTATCTTTCATTAGTGTGATGCCCTGGAGGGTTTTGGATGGGCTGGTTTTTGGGTGCCCTGCGCTCCGGAAGTGAACCTCAGAATGTTACGGACGTGTCCGATAGCAGGGACATGTCCGATAGCAGTGACCTGGACGTGGTGGCCAGGCCCGTATCTTTGGCCAAAAATATACAACCAGCTCTTATATGATATTTAATTGTAATATATATTTAAATTTTGAGTAGCATTGATTGCATAGTGCATCTGCACCCATTTCCTCTAAACATAGCAATACAAATGATTAGGTTTTATTAATCAACTAGATGTTGTTCCCAGTGCTGCCTGGGTTTTTCTTTTTTCTATCTTTCCTTCTTTTTTTTAATCTCTTTAGCACTCCTCTGTCTTTTTCTTCTCTCTCTCCCCCTTACTCTACCTCTCTCTTCCCACTCACCTATCTATACCTCTTATCTGCACTTGATTGGAGGTTGTAATGCTGTGATAATACTAAATAACATGGGAATTGCACACATGGCACTAGCAACATGGAAGTGAATGGAGACATAAGAAAAAAATCAGTAAGTGAAGTTGTACCTACACACAGATATTGTATAATTTGTTATTAGCTCTCATATGTTAGCTGTGTAAGTGTTACAACAACACTAATGATAGGGTATGGACCCTAGGGGACACTTTTTGAATTGATTGACAATTGCCATGGTACTCAGGAGTGGAGATCGGGATCCTGGCAGTCAGGCGGTCATTCCTAGAAATGCTGGGCTGTCCCCAGAGACTTGTCGGGCTGCACTGCCGGCTCCTACACTGCGACAGGAGCCGAGTGTTGCACGTAATGTTTCAGTGCAGCACCCTGCTCATGTCACTGAGAAGATGGCATTTTGGTGTCACCCCTCGGAAGGTGACACCTGGATTCGTCCCACACCCCCTAGTGACACCACTGTGTGTTATATTGATTTTTCAAGGTAGATTATCTAATGTGGTACTATAAATCTATTAAATTGTGAGTCACCCATAAATGGCAAAAAACACAAGGGCAAATATATATTGTAGTGTACACTTTAAAAACAAACAATGTGTTGCCAGTTAAATATGCTGTGCTCACCTGGAGCTATGTATGGGCAAGTGTTAAACAGAATTATTCCGAGAAATTGCACAGCTAAACCATCAGATTAATGGAGCAAGGAAGATAAAGAAAAAGAACATAATGGTCTCTGTGTATTTATTTGGGATGTTGCTGTGAGATACACTCACCATCTGAAGGCGTTATGTCTAGTATGTAATCAATAAAGACTTTCAGTGCTTTCCAAAGGGGTATTTTATTCTGAAGATAGTAAAGTCTAAAATAGTGCAGTACTCTAACAATATCAAATAAAAGAAGAAGAAAAAGTCACACTCATAATTCTGATTTTATATAGGTGCATATTATGGTCCAAATCTTACAAATGTCCTTGCTCTGCTAGAAGTTGTGGATATTCTCATAAACCACCCTTATGCGTTTCCAGTGGGGATTTGTATAAGTATTGATTGCACCAAAGATTACGCCAGATCTAATCCAAGGCAATATTAGTCACCTGATAAGGTAAATACGTACTATTTTGTCAATGAACTTTTTTTTTTTAAGAATGAAACACAACTTATTTTTTTTATTCTGCTTCTTGTACTTTCTGGAATTGATTAGAGGAAACTTTTTATTTAATTTCTAAAATACAAAAAAAATTATTCTAAGAAAATGTATGAATCACTTTTATAACTGCTAAATTCGTAACTGGATTTTGTACATAGCATGGGGTAACTTTCTGTACTCCAGTATCTGCCTATACATTACTGTATGTTACTGTACCATGAAAATGGGCATTTATTGGTGAAAATTTTGCAATGTAAATATTATCAAAATATTTAGAGGAAAAACCCAAATGTGACACAAGAACACAAGATAGTCCTGGATCTTATTTCATTACTTACTGTATCTAAGGCATGAATGAAGCTTTAGGCAATAGTAATATTGTATAAAATGCAAACATTGGAATTAGTATGGTGGTGGTAAGGAAATTTGGCAGGACCTTGAATTCATTTATATTTCCAATTGAGTCAGTAATCTTTGTTGGAGAGACACATTCCCAAAATAGAAAGTGCACTGTATGTACATGATAGTCATATAAGTTTATATATATATATTAGAGATGAGCGGGTTCGGTTCGTCGAGATCCGAACCCCCCCGAACTTCACGTATTTTACACGGGTCTGAGGCAGCCTCGGATCTTCCCGCCTTGCTCGGTTAACCCGAACGCGGCCGAACATCATCATCCCGCTGTTGGATTCTCGCGAGATTCGTATTCTATATAAAGAGCCGCGCGTCACCACCATTTTCACTCGTGCATTGGAGATTGCACAGTGAGGACGTGGCTGCGTTCTCTCCCTGAAAAGCTCTGCATCTGTGCTCAGTGTGCTGCAAATATCTGTGCTCAGTGTGCTGCAAATATCTGTGCTCAGTGTGCTGAAAATATCTACGTTCTACGTTCTCTGCCTGAAAACGCTCCATATCTGTGCTCAGTGTGCTGCATTGTGGGGACCACCAGTATATAATTATAGTAGTACAGTACAGTAGACCATTGCTGTATCTTGCAGCTCTGTGTCAAGTATACTATCTCTGTGCTGCATTATTGTGAGTAGTATAGTAGGACAGTGCAGCATTTTGGTGACCAGCAGTATACATATAGTACAGTACAGTAGGCCATTGCTGTATCTTGCAGCTCTGTGTCAAGTATACTATCCATATCTGTGCTGCATTATTGTGAGCAGTATATAGTAGGACAGTGCAGCATTTTGGTGACCAGCAGTATGCACATAGTACAGTACAGTAGGCCATTGCTGTATCTTGCAGCTCTGTGTCAAGTATACTATCTGTGCTGCATTATTGTGAGCAGTATATAGTAGGACAGTGCAGCATTTTGGTGACCAGCAGTATACTTTTAGTACAGTACAGTAGGCCATTGCTATTGATATATTACTGGCATATAATTCCACACATTAAAAAATGGAGAACAAAAATGTGGAGGGTAAAATAAGTAAAGATCAAGATCCACTTCCACCTCGTGCTGAAGCTGCTGCCACTAGTCATGGCCGAGAGGATGAAATGCCATCAACGTCGTCTGTCAAGGCCGATGCCCAATGTCATAGTAGAGAGCATGTAAAATCCAAAAAACAAAAGTTCAGTAACATGACCCAAAAATCTAAATTACAAGCGTCTGAGGAGAAGCGTAAACTTGCCAATATGCCATTTACGACACGGAGTGGCAAGGAACGGCTGAGGCCCTGGCCTATGTTCATGGCTAGTGGTTCAGCTTCACATGAGGATGGAAGCACTCATCCTCCCGCTAGAAAAATGAAAAGACTTAAGCTGGCAAAATCACAGCAAAGAACTGTGCGTTCTTCTAAATCACAAATCCCCAAGGAGAGTCCAATTGTGTCGGTTGCAATGCCTGACCTTCCCAACACTGGACGGGAAGAGGTGGCGCCATCCACCACTTGCACGCCCCCTGCAAGTGCTGGAAGGAGCACCCACAGTCCAGTTCCTGATAGTCAAATTGAAGATGTCACTGTTGAAGTACACCAGGATGAGGATATGGGTGTTGCTGGCGCTGAGGAGGAAATTGACAAGGAGGATTCTGATGGTGAGGTGGTTTAAGTCAGGCACCTGGGGAGACACCTGTTGTCCGTGGGATGAATATGGCCATTGACATGCCTGGTCAAATTACAAAAAAAATCACCTCTTCGGTGTGGAATTATTTTAACAGAAATGCGGACAACAGGTGTCAAGCCGAGTGTTGCCTTTGTCAAGCTGTAATAAGTAGGGGTAAGGACGTTAACCACCTAGGAACATCATCCCTTATACGTCACCTGGAGCGCATTCATCAGAAGTCATTGACAAGTTCAAAAACTTTCGGTGACAGCGGAAGCAGTCCACTGACAACTAAATCCCTTCTTCCTCTTGTACCCAAGCTCCTACAAACCACACCACCAACTCCCTCAGTGTCAATTTCCTCCTTAGACAGGAACGCCAATAGTCCTGCAGGCCATATCACTGGCAAGTCTGACGAGTCCTCTCCTAACTGGGATTCCTCCGATGGATCCTTGAGTGTAACGCCTACTGCTGCTGGCGCTGCTGTTGTTGCTGCTGGGAGTCGATTGTCACCCCAGAGGGGAAGTCTGAAGACCACTTGTACTACTTCCAGTAAGCAATTGACTGTCCAACAGTCCTTTGCGAGGAAGATGAAATATCACAGCAGTCATCCTGTTGCAAAGCGGATAACTCAGGCCTTGGCAGCTGTGTTGGTGTTAAACATGTGTCCGGTATCCACCTTTAATTCACAGGGAATTAGAGAATTTCTTGAGGTAGTGTGTCCCTGGTACCAAATACCATCTAGGTTCGACTTCTCTAGGCAGGCGATACCGAGAATGTACACAGACATCAGAAAAAGAGTCACCAGTGTCCTAAACAATGCAGTTGTACCCAATGTCCACTTAACCACGGACATGTGGACAACTGGAGCAGGGCAGACTCAGGACTATATGACTGTGACAGCCCACTGGATAGATGTATTGCCTCCCGCAGCAAGAACAGCAGCGGCGGCACCAGTAGCAGCATCTCGCAAACGCCAACTCGTTCCTAGGCAGGCTACGCTTTGTATCACCACTTTCCATAAGAGGCAACAGCTGACAACCTCTTACGGAAACTGAGGAACATCATCGCAGAATGGCTTACCCCAATTGGACTCTCCTGGGGATTTGTGACATCGGACAACGCCACCAATATTGTGCGTGCATTACATGTGGGCAAATTCCAGCACGTCCCATGTTTTGCACATACATTGAATTTGGTGGTGCAGAATTATTTAAAAAACGACAGGGGCGTGCAAGAGATGCTGTCGGTGGCCCGAAGAATTGCGGGCCACTTTCGGCATTCAGCCACCGTGTGCCGAAGACTGGAGCACCAGCAAACAATCCTGAATCTGCCCTGCCATCATCTGAAGCAAGAGGTGGTAACGAGGTGGAATTCAACTCTCTATATGCTTCAGAGGATGGAGGAGCAGCAAAAGGCCATTCAAGCCCATACATCTGCCTACGATATAGGCAAAGGAGGGGGAATGCACCCGACTCAAGCGCAGTGGAGAATGATTTCAACGTTGTGCAAGGTTCTGCAACCCTTTGAACTTGCCACAGGTGAAGTCAGTTCAGACACTGCCAGCCTGAGTCAGGTCATTCCCCTCATCAGGCTTTTGCAGAAGCAGCTGGAGAGATTGAAGGAGGAGCTAAAATGGAGCAATTCCGCTAGGCATGTGGGACTTGTGGATGGAGCCCTTAATTCGCTTAACCAGGATTCACGGGTGGTCAATCTGTTGAAATCAGAGCACTAAATTTTGGCCACCGTGCTCTATCCTAGGTTTAAAGCCTACGTTGGATCTCTCTTTCCGTCAGACTGACATCTTTCTGCAGATGTTCAAAGACCTGCTGGTGAGACACTTGTCAAGTCAAGCGGAACGTGACCCGTCAACAGCTCCTCCTTCACATTCTCCCGCAACTGGGGCTGCGAGGAAAAGGCTAAGAATTCCGAGCCCACCTGCTGGCAGTGATGCAGGGCAGTCTGGAGCGAGTGCTGACATCTGGTCCAGACTGAAGAAACATAGAAACATAGAAACATAGAATTTGTCGGCAGATAAGAACCACTTGGCCCATCTAGTCTGCCCCTTTTTTTTTTTTATATATTATTTTTTTTTTTATCACTAACCTTATTTGTTCCTTATTTCTTTGTAAGGATATCCTTATGTCTATCCCATGCATGTTTAAATTGCTCTACTGTCTTAGCCTCTACCACCTCTGATGGGAGGCTATTCCACTTGTCCACTACCCTTTCTGTGAAATAATTTTTCCGCAAATTTCCCCTGAACCTCCCCCCCTCCAGTCTCAGTGCATGTCCTCGTGTCCTATTGCTTCTCTTCATTTGGAGAATGTTTCCCTCCTGGACTTTGTTAAAACCCTTCATATATTTGAAAGTTTCTATCATGTCCCCCCTTTCTCTTCTCTGCTCCAAACTATACATATTGAGATTTCTTAGTCTTTCTGGGTATGTTTTGTGATGTAGGCCATGCACCATTTTAGTTGCCCTCCTTTGTACAGTTTCTAATGTATTAATATCCTTTTGAAGATATGGCCTCCAGAACTGAATACAGTATTCTAGATGAGGCCGTACCAATGACCTATACAGTGGCATTATTACTTCTTTCTTTCTGCTGCTGATTCCTCTCCCAATGCAGCCAAGCATCTGACTAGCCTTCCTCATTGCCTTGTTACATTGCTTACCTGCCTTTAAGTCATCTGAAATAGTGACTCCTAGATCCCTTTCCTCCTCAGTAGTTTCCAGTATAGTGCCATTAATACTGTATTTAGCTTTAGGATTTTTGAGACCCAAGTGCATGATTTTGCATTTTTTGGCATTAAACTGTAATTGCCAGACTCTTGACCATTCCTCTAGTCTACCTAGATCCTCAATCATTTGTTTTACCCCACCTGGTGTGTCTACCCTGTTGCATACCTTTGTGTCATCTGCAAAAAGGCATACTTTCCCTTTAATCCCATTTGCAATGTCACCAATAAAGATATTGAAAAGCACTGGTCCAAGTACAGATCCCTGGGGTACTCCACTGGTAACATTTCCCTCCTGTGAATGCACTCCATTTACCACAACTCTCTGTTTTCTATCCTTCAACCAAGATCTTATCCATTCAATAATCCTAATATCCAATCCCAAACTTTCAAGTTTATTTAGCAGTCTGCGATGTGGAACTGTGTCAAAAGCCTTACTAAAGTCAAGATAAGCTATATCCATGGCTCCACCTTTATCCATCACTTTAGTCACACAATCAAAAAAGTCAATAAGATTTGTTTGACATGATCTTCCCCCAGTGAATCCATGCTGTTTGGGATCCAGTAAATTGCCGGATTTGAGATGATCTACAACTCTTTCTTTTAAGAGTGTTTCCATCAATTTCCCTACTACTGATGTAAGACTCACTGGTCTGTAGTTGTTTGCCTCTTCCTTGCTTCCACTTTTGTGCAGTGGGACTACGTTTGCTCTTTTCCAGTCCCCTGGAATTTCTCCTGTAGCTGCCAACGATTACTGACATGTCATCTACTGTCACTGCATATTATTCTGTCACCACTGAAAGAATGGTGGAGGATTATATGAGTGACAGCATCCAAGTAGGCATGTCAGACAGTCCGTACGTATACTGGCAGGAAAAAGAGGCAATTTGGAGGCCCTTGCACAAACTGACTTTATTTTACCTAAGTTGCCCCCCCCCCCCCCCTCCAGTGTGTACTCCGAAAGAGTGTTTAGTGCAGCCGGTCACCTTGTCAGCGATCAGCGTACAAGGTTACTTCCACAAAATGTGGAGAAGATGATGTTCATCAAAATGAATTATAATCAATTCCTCCGTGGAGACATTCACCAGCAATTGCCTCCAGAAAGTACACAGGGACCTGAGATGGTGGATTCCAGTGGGGACGAATTAATACTCTGTGAGGAGGGGATGTACACAGTGAAAGGGGTGATGAATCGGACGAAGAGTAGGAGGTGGACATCTTGCCTCTGTAGAGCCAGTTTGTGCAAGGAGAGATTGATTGCTTCTTTTTTAGTGGGGGCCCAAACCAACCAGTCATTTCAGCCACAGTCGTGTGGCAGACACTGTGGCTAAAATGATGGGTTTGTTAAAGTGTGCATGTCCTGTTTATACAACATAAGGGTGGGTGGGAGAGTCCAAGGACAATTCCATCTTGCACCTCTTTTTTTTTTATTTATCTCTGCATCATGTGATGTTTGGGGCTAATTTTTTTAAGTGCCATCCTGTCTGACACTGCAGTGCCACTCCTAGATGGGCCAGGTGTTTGTGCCGCCCACTTGGGTCGCTTAGCTTAGTCATCCTGCGACCTCGGTGCAAATTTTAGGACTAAAAATAATATTGTGAGGTGTGAGCTGTTCAGAATAGACTGGAAATGAGTGGAAATTATGGTTATTGAGGTTAATAATACTATGGGATCAAAATTACCCCCAAATTCTATGATTTAAGCTGTTTTTGAGGGGGTTTTAAAAAAAATCCACCCGAATCCAAAACACACCCGAATCCGTCAAAACATTTTCAGGGAGGTTATGCCAAAACGCGTCCGAATCCAAAACACGGCCGCGGAACCGAATCCAAAACCAAAACACAAAACCCGAAAAATTTCCGGTGCACATCTCTATATATATATAAATCCACAACAGAGGAGCACTCACCAGTCTTCAAAGCAGTTTTTCTTTATTTTTAATAGATCATAATAGAAGGGGGTGTATCGACGTTTCGGTCCCAAGTGGGACCTTTGTGAAGAGGGACCGAAACGTCGATACACCCCCTTCTATTATGATCTATTGAAAATAAAGAAAAACTGCTTTGAAGACTGGTGAGTGCTCCTCTGTTGTGGATTTACATTGGAAATTGATGGGTTATTATCTATCATTATATGGAAGTCACCCCAGCATACACTTAAAAGGCCAGAGTGTGGACTACTTGGAAATTATATATACAGGTTGAGTATCCCATATCCACATATTCCGAAATACGGAATATTCCGAAATACGGACTTTTTTGAGTGAGAATGAGATAGTGAAAACTTTGATTTTTGATGGCTCAATGTACACAAACTTTGTTTAATACACAAAGTTATTAAAAATATTGTATTAAATGACCTTCAGGCTGTGTGTATAAGGTGTATATGGAACATAAATGAATTGTGTGAATGTACACACACTTTGTTTAATGCACAAAATTATAAAAAATATTGGCTAAAATTACCTTCAGGCTGTGTGTATAAGGTGTATATGAAACATAAATGCATTCTGTGCATAGACTTAGGTCCCATCATCATGATATCTCATTATGGTATGCAATTATTCCAAACTACGGAAAAATCCCATATCCAAAATACCTCTGGTCCCAAGCATTTTGGATAAGGGATACTCAACCTGTATATATATATATATATATATATATATATATATATATATATATATAAATATATATATATATATATATATATATATATATATATAATGCATTGTGTCTGCATATTTTTACAGAGTCTATGACACATATACACAAAAACGAGGTAAGACTGACTGTTGTCCAAGGATCTTGTGGAGGCATAGATAAATAAATCACCGATAGAGATACTTGAATATTCCTGGAATTCCTTTTACCCTAGAATCCATGTTACTGTATCATAGAAAAAAGAAACCCATTCCAGTACACCATCAGCTTAGGTGAATTTTTGTGGTATAAATGAAAGAAGAATTCCTGCCAATATTAGGTGTTTTTCTTTTTTATCTAAAATAGACAAATGTAATTGGAAATATTAATTTCTTAGTGGCATTTAAAATAGGTATTCATTTCTGCAGGTTCTTACAAACAAATTTCATTCTTCACAGCTCAAGATGTCACAGGGAAAGGTTTATGAATACAGATCTCATATACAGCTTGGCAGCAGAGGGAAGAAAGCAATGAAATGCAAAGACATGAATGAATGTCTGTAATGCATTCCATCATAAAACGTTCACATCTTTTAAAGTAATGTTTCACTTTCATCTCTATTACTAGCAGCACTCTCACTGATCCATTTTGCCTCATTTCAGTTCACCCTCTAACTGTTCACCCCTTTCCTGTAGAATGTAAGCTCTTGGGCAGCACAGTCTTCTTTTTGTCCTCCCATTGAACTATCCATACGACCAGTGCCTCTTGTCTTCTGTCTCCTTGTCCTTTTTCAGGAACTCTGATACCGTTTGCTCTCTCATATGATGGATGGACAAGATCAATGAGAGATGTTGTATTGTCCATCCCCTGGGACTCACTACTGCCTGCTACAACCAGTGGGATGTAAGTACATTACCAGCACCTACATCTCGCACCCCCCTAATCCCAAAGGTCGGCATGCCAACTAGCAGGGACTATTCACACTCGTGGGTGTCCATGACACCCATAGAGTAGCAATATACCTTGTGGTGAGCACAGCTTGCCACCAAGTCCGTAAGGGGGCTTGTTGCGCTCCCCCCCCCCCACCCCGGCATTCTGTGGCTGGGATCCTGACGTCAGGATGCTGGATCCCGGATGCCGGTAACCCATACCCTACCCCTACCAGCTACAGTGAGTTGCCCTACGCTTACTTCTGTAAGCATCACTTTCTGGATGTACTGTAATGTTTGTATTCATGCTATGTACTTTTGCAATTGTTCCCTGTTGTATATTGCATTTATAGATTTATGCTGTTTATTTTATTTAATTTTATGTCTACCATATGTATGGTGCTGCGTACACTTTGCAACTCCTAATAAATAGAAAATAATAATAATATACCTTGAGAGATATGTTAGATGTTGTCACATTCTACAATACATTTCCATTTCTTATGGAAACATTTTCTTGTTGTTATGCAGTTAGTGACATTTAGAAAATAAATTGAAATTTCAAAGTCATTGGGAGGTCAGGTGTCAAAGTGAGGCTCTTTTATCAATGAGTGATAAAACTTGTTCTGAATGATAAATCGTGTTGCGAATCTGTCATGTGTTCAGCTCCTATCTCTCATGTGTTTCAAAAATGACAGCTGGGGGCTGATTGGCTGGAGCACCATTTATCATACACAAGGAGTTTTATCACTCGTTGATAAATGGGCTCCTACTGAAAGTGTGGTCCCTGCTGTTAGAAGCCCCTTACCCTTAGAATGAGAGGTACTTAGGCTTCTAGATTAGTTGGTATTATCCAGAACTAATCCTGGTACTAGCTATATAGGACACCACCCATGATCATGAAACAAAGGTACTGCCTCCAAGGAGTCATCAAAGACAAAAACAGGGGTTAGGTTTGGCAGGAATCCAGGGAGTAGTTTGGTCCAAAGCACTGGTTAGGGATGGCAGCAATCCAAAGATGTATCACTGTAGGTCCACAGCAATTGCCAGACTAGGTGTAATCTAGAGAGTAATACAGGAAACAGTGAGAATTATACAGGGATAGAGAGACCACATCTCTGCTTGGCACAGGAATCAAGGAGCATATTTACTAATCAGCAGGTTGTCAAGGCCACCAATCACTGGCAGCTTTGACCACCTACTACTGTATGTACCAGGCCCTCTTTTGTATCTGACTACAGTTATACAAACATGAACAGTAACCCCACTCTAGAGTACCATGCCAATTGTCAACCAACTCAGAAAGTGTCCCCTAGGGTCTATACCCTATATTAGAGTTAATAACAAATGATACAATACCTGTGTGTAGGTACAACAACTTCACTTACTGATTTATTTTATTATGTTTCCAATCACTTCCATGTTGCTAGTGCCATGTGTGCAATTCCCATGTTATTTGGTATTATCACAGCATTACAAACTCCATTCATAATCCCAATCGTACAAATCTCAGGAGATACACAATTACAGCATTTATTGCATTAAACCTGTGTGCACAAGTGGCGGTGGCATGATAGAGTTAGGTACACATTAGCTGATGCCAACAAACAGCCCAGTACTTGACCAGTGGGGTGGTTTATTGAGCAGGAATGTGAATTGTACAGCCATACTCACAATTATGCATACACAGACTTTTATGATGGAGTGGAGCACAGGTCACCAGTGGCTATATGTGGGTAGTGGTGCAGGATGCTAGAGGTACCAGTATCTCTATTGTTATGGATCAAAGTTAATTGGCAGGGTCTCTGTCTGCTAAGTGGAAGATGTCCTAACATAGTGACAAGATGGCGCCACACATGCACAGAAGTAAAGTTGGTGGTAAGGAATTGAAGCCTCACCGAAGGAGCCATAATAAAGTATGTGCAGTAGCAATCTCCAATTTCAACAATTTGAACTTTGTCCATGTTACATACTGTAACATTTACTTTCAGCTTTCTTGATACAACCTGTAAAAAAATTGGGTTAAACAAGCAAGAAAACATCAACATTTCAAATGGTTTTAGTCCACTTATCTTGGTAGAGACATCAGTAAGACACCTCTCACCGACTGCATGGACTATTTCAATATTCTCTTTCTTCATGATCTCAAGGCAGTTGTCACTTTCACAGTTGTCAATGTCTTCCACACTTGTGACAGTTAATTTTTGCAAGTCCCTTTGCCTATTTTGGACTCCCACTTACACTAATCAGCTCTTGACTTTGGTTTCTGGATGTCTTAAGAATCACTGAACGCAATATTTGCGAACTCATAATTTATTTTTGGTGATTTTCCAATATTTGATCTTGCAGAAGTTCTTTTCTGTGGTAAGATGTCCACACTGGTAGCTTCTAGTTCAGATATGTCTCCAGCTACAGGCATATCTAATTACGCATACTTGCGCTGTTTCAAATTCCAGCTTTTCTGTAATTTGTGCTGTTTCTTTAAATATGACATCTCTTAACTAGTCAAGCTTTCTGGAACTTGGAATCCAGAGTCTGTAACCTTTACTTGCATGGCAATAGCCAAGCATGATACACTTCATGGACTTTGAATCCAGCTTGCGTATTCTCTCTTTTGGTATGTGTACATAGGCGTACGTCCAAAAAAACTGACATGCTTTAACTTTGGTTTTCTTTCTGACCACGCATGAGTAGGTGTTTTGTCTTTTAGGGCAACTCTGGGAGAACTAATTTTCAGGTAGACTGCTATGGACACTGCTTCTACCCAAAATTGCTTGTTTAGGCCTGTGTCCTTTAGCATACATCTGGCTCTCTTCACTAGTGTGCAGTTTACTCATATTTTGTTCATAAGTGTAGGCAATGGTCAATTGATGTTCAATTGTTTATTTCATTAGGAAAAATTCCACATCTTTGTTTAGATATTCTCCACCATTATCAGATCTCAAAGTCTTGAGTCTGTGACCTATTTGATTCTCTACAAATCTCTTGTAATTTATCTTTAATTATGTGTGTGTCATTCTTGTGAAGTCATCAATGAGCATTATGAAGTATCTGTATCCACTAATTGACTTGTGATTGACTAGTGGTGCTTCGGCTCTGCTTGCTGACTTTAGAAATGGTTGATGGCTTTGTTTTCCTGTTACACAGCTTTTACATATAGGTTTCTCTGTATCGGTGACAGACATTCCTGTAACCATCCCATTCAGTAACTTCTGAACACTGTCATATCCAAGGTGACCAAATCTTTTGTGCTAGAGTTCCCTAGCCTGTGTGTCTGTAATCATCGTATAACACTGCAAATGAGCACTCCCGGCATGATTAGGCAATCCGTCCGCCTAGTCATGCTAGGACTGCACAGAGACGCTCCCATTCAGAGCATCTCTGTCCGGGCACGCAGAAGGAAAAGCTCTCCATTCAAGTGAATGGGGTGTGTCTTCGTCACAGGCGCGTGCGCCCAGTCGGAGACGGAGACGCCAATTCCTAGGCCCACCTAGGCGGGCACGCCTAGGCACAGACAGAGCCACGACTGTATAATTGATGCCATCAGTACCTGGTGCTATTACTGTCCCTTGAGAAGTGAACTCTATGACCTCTTTGCTCTAGAACACTGATGGCTATAAGATTTTTTCCAATTTTTGGTACATAAGTATGTCTTAGATTTCTGTAACTTTAGTTTTAGTCCCAAGTTAAGTGGAAGACAGCCATCTCCCTCTATGGTGCTTTAACACATTGGCAGGTACCATAGTCCTGGTCCCATTATCCTTGTCTTTCAAAAATATCTTTGTTTACTGGTAATATCACTGCTCCCAATAAGTGGGTAAGATGGGAGGGGTAAGTAGGGAAGTGGGTACGATAGAGGGGTATTAGTCCAAGTAAGAGACTTCGCCAGTGCTCCCATCATCCTAAGCAAACACTTGTGTATGATGACATGATGCTGCATAGAACATGACATTACATGATCATGAGGGAGGGCGGGAGGCAGAGGAATGGACAAAATCAGTCCACACCTCTTACTTATGGAGGAAAAATAAATCAGTCCCAGCACCTCCATTGTAAAGATTGGATCCATGGATCATCATGGCATATTGATACGGCTACACAATGTGGGCCAGAAGACAGCAGCATGATTTCATGTGAACATTTCTTTTTAACCACTTAACTGATGACGGGAATCCTGCCGTGCTGACCGATCAGCAATGATCGGCAGCACGGCAATCAGTAGGGGAGGGTGCAGGAAGGCAGAGTGACCTTCCGGTCCCTCTGACAGCAGCAGCAGAGGGAAGTTTCCCTTCCCTGCCGCTGCTATTACTGTTTATCAGACTGGTCGCATCCTGTGCGACCAGGTCAGATAAAGCACTGCCTGGCGTGGTCGCATCTGATGTGACCATGCCAGGCAAGTGGTAAAAAGTATATACAGTACCAGATTATCTTAATATTGCTAATCAAAACCCCACACTTGGACAGTCAATAGTGTAAGTACCCTGTTAGCAGATTTATTTATTTATTAACAGTTTCTTATATAGCGCAACAAATTCTGTTGCGCTTTACAATTAGAAAAAACAGTGATAAAACAAAACTGTCTAATAACAGGCAGTAATAGAGGTAGGAAGGCCCTGCTCACAAGTTTACAATCTATAGGGAAATAGGCATTGATACACAAGGATAGGTGCTATCTATTGCAAAATGGTTCATCAGTGTCAGGAATCTGCATTCTCCATCGCATCACTACTGTGGAACTACAGGTTCCAGCAGTTCAGTTCAGTTCCAGTTCCAGTTTTCAGTCTACTGCAGCCTGGAGTACACAGTGCTTCAGCTAACTCACAGCTGATCTGAACACCCAATCCAGCGGGGTGTGTTCTCACAGATGCAACATCCAATCATCACAGACCAAGGGGTATAAACTCCAGTTCCTGGCTCAGTCTCATTGCTTTGGACAACATGTCACATTCTGTGAACAGGTGTCTCCTGTTTGCAGTCATCTGTCTGCAGAGATACCCCTGTGTATTGGACCTGTGGAACTACAGGTTCCAGTTCCGTTCCAGTCTTCAATCCTTTGTTTCCAGCAGTCTTCTATTTCTGGCATCTCCAAGTCATCTCCCTGTTCCAGTGTTCCTGTGGAACTACAAACTCCAGCCACAGCCAGCCACAATCCACCAGCAGTAAGAGACTCTCCTCAGGTGTTTTATCATTATCTACCTGTGCACTCATTATCAGTTACCATCTGTGCATCTCAGCAGTTAACATCTATTTGCTTAGAGACTGTCTCCTGCTTAAGCCCGTTAGGCTATCTGGACTTGTGCTTCATAGAGACTGTACAGTTATCAGAGTTCTGTTTTTTCCAAAGTTATTTCATCCTGAGTTATACTGAGACTGTGTGCTGTTTACAATTACCGGAGTTCTGTTTGTTTCAATCATAGTTACCAGTGACTTTTGAATATTTTATTTCCTGTTATTTCTGGTTTTGCATTCCACTGCAATTGCATTCCATTGCACCTGTTATTCAATTGCTTTGTGATCCCTGTGACATAATAAATATCAGTGCCTATGCGCAGGACTTTTCTTCGGTCTCCTCGTGTATTACGTCACACGAACACTGACCCACTAGCGCCCCCGCCGGGGACAGACAAGTTACAGAATCCTGACAATCAGATTACAAAGGTTCTTGGTGGGCTGTATGATATGGTCACACAGCAATTTTGGCCTAGGGTCAGGAGGTTGGGAAAGTGAAGAAAGAGAAAATATGTGAGGATATGTCTGTACTGTATAGTGGTGATGTAATTGGATGGGAAAGTTTATGAAAGCTGTGTGGGTGGTTCCTGACTTTGATAAGCTTTCCTGAAGAGGTGAGTTTTCAGGAAATGCTTGAAGGATTGTAAACTAAAGGAGAGCAGATAGGTGGAGGTCTAGCTAATAGATAATAAAAATGACTTTGATGAAGCAGGCATGCTCTTGGACAAAGTGTGTGAAATCATCATAGGTCAACAAAAAACTGCAATTGCCAAGATCTTATATAGGCATGATTTTACATTGATATTTGGGCAAGGAGCAAATTTTCTGCATCGGGATGTTTCAGGCAGTTATGCAAATGAAAGTAAAGGTGGCAGTCAGGGGAAAAAAAGAATATAAAACAAACGCCTAAATACTGTTGACTTCCCATTACCATTAGTCAGCTTTCTGCAATTAGAGTTTACAGATGTTGACAGAGTGGAGACTTAAGGCCACATAGTCCAAGCAACTAACCTCACACCTGCACTGTCATCCAATGATTGGATGTGCTAACTAATGATGAAATTCATACAGATTGCCGTTGTGACAACCTACATGGACTTATAATTAGTAAAGTGAAAAGTAAATACAATATAAAGTATTCACACCTATTGTGCTGCACTCCAAAGCAGCAAAGACATTACAGAAAATAAGACACCAAACTTATAGTAGTAGACAAATACAAAAAAAGTAACAATCTCACTTGCGCTTAGTATTGTCCAATAATAGATGATGGTGTAATTTTCTCTTATTTCCAATTAAATCGTCCCTATATGTGAACAAAAACAAACAATGCAATAATGTAATATTGTTAAAACTCCACACGTGAATGTTTGCTTGAAAGAGGTGGAGACAGTCCCATCCAAGAATTCAAGATTCCCAGATTCCGTTCCAAACAACCAAAATTATTGAACAACTTTATTGTTTAAACCACAATATGGTGGCAAAGAAAACATGTGTCTATTAAATGTTTGTTAATATAGACACTCATCTTGAAAAAGACGTTGCAGTGCTTTGAAACGCTTAGAAAGGAGTGTCTTATTTATCATTGGGGCACTGCAATCTGTATACATATGTCTATTGAAGTTTAATACCCAGGTTCCATCTTCTTCAGTAACTGCTATGTTTTCATCTGTAGGGTTCGCCTACTTATACCCTATGTTTTATAAATACATTTTGTCTTTGACGTTTTTACTACAATTGGGTTCATCTCTCATTATCCTATTGTCGAAGTCAAAAAAATTAGACATACAAACTACACACAGTTTGGCGCTTCTCAGTGGTGGCGTAAGGACGCAACTGACGTATATGGATGCACCATGCTTCTTTACCGTACATCATGCATAGAGTCGCACGGCGTGCGTGTTGCAGCGTAGTGGGTGTATATACGGTAAAAGACGCAATCACTGAGAAACGCCATAAAGACGCATACAGACACATATTTCATACAACACATAAATTACACATAGACAAAACATGTCCAACACCAGACTTGTATTATAATGTATTTATATAATAGAGTGTAAAACCAGATATATTTATATATGTATTATTGGGACGGAACAAGTTTATTATATCATGCTTAGTGTCAAAATGGTCAGGAGAATGTGTGGATTAATTTGATAGCTATGGGTAAATTGTAGCACATTGCAACAATTAGTTATGACCAAATGTATGATTATAAAGTCACATTCTAAGAGAACAAAGGACTTCCTGAGAAACCAGTGGTTAACCCCTGTATCTGCATCTTCAAACTGGACATTGCTTACATATGAACTCACCAATAACACACAATGAATGAGAAACCTCCCTATCCTGGGCCAATGGAAGGAGAACGAAACCAACAACCTGTTAACTCCCACTGTTTGATATATGCAGTTTTCTAAAGCATAGTTAGGTAGTAGCTGTGAGGAAGAGATGGAGGAAGGTCATATGGGATAGGGTGACGTATACTGGCTGTAACTGATTCTTTTGTAACTATAATTCTGTGCCACTCACCTAGGTTTATACATGTTATACTGAATGATATACTGTACATATGTTATATTGTATGCATACCTTTTAATATCAAATACACACATATATATATATATATATATATATATATACATATATATATACATATATATATCTATCTCTGAGTGTTGGACCTCAGTATACCATGTGTGTGAGTACTTGCTTTCTCTTAAGGGACATAGTGCTTCGACGTTCAGCGCACTATTAACGTATTTGGTAATAAGATGCACCTTGCGTCCGCAGTATATATTGAAGCTGGTATTTAAATGTTTATTTAAAAT
This sequence comes from Pseudophryne corroboree, assembly GCF_028390025.1. Lineage (NCBI taxonomy): Eukaryota > Metazoa > Chordata > Amphibia > Anura > Myobatrachidae > Pseudophryne > Pseudophryne corroboree. Next base: position 189,009,555 of record NC_086444.1, on the reverse strand, counting down.
AATGGAAATTCACACTATACATATGAGATGGACAGGATTCATCAACCCCACCATTCATGGGTAGAAAATAAAGTGTTAAAGAAACTTTAAGCATACATGTAAGAGTCTACACAGTGCTCACCATCTATCACGTTTCGGGTGTTTGGAACATAATCTGGGAAGCTTGTACTCTTAGATGGGACTGTTTTCACCACTTTCCATCACACATTCATGTGTGGAGTTCAGAGTTTTAACAGTATTATACTATTGCATTGTTTTGTTTATTTGTTCACATACAGTATATGGACGATTTAATTAGAAATAAGAGAGAAATATATCATCATCTATTTTTGGACAATCCGAAGCAGAAGTGAGATTGTTACTTTTTTTTTAGTAGATATAAAATAGGATACAAAAACATACAAATACAATCATATAATGTTAAGGGACTATTACAGTCTTCCAACCCCCGGCGCCTCTTTGCCACTCTCAACTCACTCCTCTGCCCACCTCCACCTCGTCTCCCTTCCTCACTCTCTGCTCTTGACTTTGCCACTTACTTCACATCCAAAATTGACTCCATACGTCAGGACATCACATCACACCAGATCATCAGTAACCAGCCTTCTCCCATCCCTTACCAACCCTCCCCATCCCTCGCACCAACTCTGACATCTTTCTCGCATGCATCTGGAGAGGAAGTCATGGCCCTCATTCGTTCCTGTCCCCTCACCACCTCCCCACTTGACCCTATCCCCTCCCGCCTCCTCCGCTACCTCTCTCCTTCTGCCTGTTCCCATCTTTCCCACCTTCTCAATCTCTCCCTCTCATCGGGCACTGTCCCCTCTGCCTTCAAGCATGCACTCATCTCTCATATTCTTAAAAAACCTACCTTTGATCCAAACACTCTCTCCAACTACCGACCCATCTCTCTCCTCCCTTTTGCCTCCAAACTCCTTGAGCGTATTGTCTACAACCGCCTTACTTCCTTTCTTTCCTCACACTCACTGCTTGACCCATTCCAGTCTGGCTTCCATCCTCTCCACTCCACTGAAACTGCCCTTACAAAAGTATGCAATGACCTCCATGCTGCTAAATCTAAGGGACATTACTCTCTACTTATTCTACTGGATCTCTCTGCTGCTTTTGACACTGTGGACCATCCTCTCCTACTGCAAATCCTTCACTCCATTGGTCTGCGTGACACTGCCCTCTCTTGGCTGTCTTCCTACCTTTCTGACCGTTTATTCTCTGTCTCCTCTCATGACTCCACCTTCCCCTCACTTCCACTAACTGTAGGGGTACCTCAAGGTTCTGTACTTGGTCCTCTTCTCTTCTCTCTCTATACGTCCTCACTAGATAAGCTCATTAGTTCTTTTGGTTTCCAATATCATCTCTATGCTGATGACACTCAAATCTATCTTTCCTCTCCAGAACTCTCCCGTGCTCTCCTCACTCGTATCTCCAACTGTCTCTCTGCTACCTCTTCCTGGATGTCCCAGCTCTTTCTAAAACTTAACATGTCTAAGACCGAGCTGATTATCTTCCCTCCCTCCAGCATAACCTCACCTCCTACAATCTCATTATCTATTGATGGCACTACTATCTCCTCTAGCCCCCAAGTGCGCTTTCTTGGAGTTATCCGTGACTCCTACCTCTCCTTCAAACCACACATTCAGCACCTCTCACAAACCTGCCATTTTCATCTAAAAAATATTTCCAGGATCAGACCCTTTCTGACCCAGGATGCTACTAAGACTCTTATCCACTCACTGGTCATCTCCAGACTGGACTACTGTAATCTCCTCCTGACTGGCATTCCTGACAAATACCTCTCTCCACTCCAATCTATCCTGAATGCTGCTGCCCGGCTCATTTTCCTCACCAAACGCACTACGTCTACCTCTCCTCTCTTACTAGACCTTCACTGGCTCCCCTTCCCTTTCAGAATCCATTTCAAGCTTCTCACACTTGCTTACAAAGCCCTCACCCACTCCTCTCCCATCTACATCTCTGACCTTATCTCCCTTCACACTCCCACCCATCCTCTTCGCGCTGCTAATGCACGCCGACTCTCCTGCCTACGGATTACTTCCTCCCAGTCCTACCTCCAAGATTTTTCACGTGCTGCACCACTTCTCTGGAATTCCCTACCTCTCCCCCTCAGACTCTCCACCTCTCTACAAAACTTCAAACGGGCTCTCAAGACCCACTTCTTCACCAAACCAAGCCAAATCTCACCCTAAACCTCTGTTCCACTCTCTCTATGTACCCCATCTGTCTCACCCCTGTCTGTCTACCCCTCCCCTTTAGAATGTAAGCTCTCACGAGCAGGGCCCTCTTCCCTCATGTGCTTATCCTTTTCTTACTTTAATACTATTCAACTGCACCAAATCCAGCAGTCTTCTGCCACCTGATACTTATTCCAGTGTCATCCGCTGATGTAGCTATGTTTATTTACCCTGTACTTGTCCTATATTGTCGTCAACTGTAAGTTGCTGTTTTCCTGCTTGATTATTTGTTTATGTAATTGGGCGCTGCGGAACCCTTGTGGCGCCATATAAATAAAGGATAATAATAATAACAGCAGGCCTGGATAACCTGTGGCTCTCCAGCTGTTGTGAAACAACACATCCCAGCATGCCTTGACACAGATTTAGCATTCTTAAACAGAAAGATTGAGACAGAGCATCATGGGACTTATAGTTTCACAACAGCTGGAGAGCCGCAGGTTGGCCAGGCGGGTATTACAGCACACCTGGGACTATCCCAAGTGCTATTAAGAGCCGATTCTCAATTACAAGAACCCAAATCTAACTCAATTTGCACATGTTATATCTGCCCCCCCCCCCCCCACTGCAGTGCACATGGTTTTGCTCAACTGCTAACAAATTTGCTGCTGTGATCAACTCTGAATTACCCCCATAGTGTTTATCCCTGCTAATTGAATAGGCCCAGTGTGGTAATTAGCCACAGGGTTTAATTGAATATGCCCCCAAAGTGTACTACAGACACTGGGCTACGATTTTAACCACACAGTAATTAGTTTCAAGCATGTACAAAGTTGCAGATGAAGCACAACTGAATTCAGGGGTCAGAAAAAGCTGTGGATGCTGCATTGTAGCACTTTGTATACAGATTCAGAATCGGTCGCACACAGATATTCAAGTGTCGCACATAATTCAGTGTATACTAAAAAAGTAGTTTTGTTGCGTCCACTTGTTTTAGTTATGTAAATAATACATGTAATTTAACAAAGAAAGACAGTTTGCGTGGCTGAATCACCTGGGACCTGGCTTACTGAGGGGCTATGTGATGCGACATAAGCACACATCTGTAATATATAGAAAGGGGCCCATGCACTCTCTAATAGTTAGCCAAGCTTCTGTGGTGGCTGGCCACACACCTTAAGAATGAGCACATAGCATTGCATTCCACTGGTGGTCACTTCATACCACAATCTGACACTGCCTATTGCATGTTTGTAATAAATTAAGTAAAATAATTTTAATATTTTAGAATAGATTCCAGTTTGCAGTAGAGATGAGTGGATCCGGTTCTCCGAGAACCGGACCCACCTGAACTTCACGATCCGAGTCCAGCTCGGGACTTCCCACCTTATTCAGATCCCAAATCTAAGTTTTAGATTCTATAAAGGTCCCCAGTGATTGGCGCCATCTTCACTCCGGCTGTGGATAGTGTACTGGAGTATAAGGTAGTATAAGGTAGTCTTTTCCGGCAATGCCACCCCCCTTGCAGTGAGGTCATGCCCCTTGCAGTTAGGCCATACACCCTTTTTTTGACGCACACTACAACATTTTTTGGCTTGAGGGATCAACATATTTAGGTACGCCACTGTATAGATGACAAGGTAAAATGTAAAAAGGACAGACTAGATGGGCGAAGGGGTTTATATCTGTTGTCAAATTTTATGTTTCTAATTGAATCTAAGAGCAAGAAAAGAATTTGTGCAGTTGGTCAATATTGCAAAATAAGGACACATTAGATGGTGGGGGGGGGGGGGGGGGTGATGGGCAGTCTCCATCTGGGCCCCCTCCTATCTAGCCAGCAGTGCAGTAGACTCTGAGCACTAGGGTCACTAGGAGACTCTAGCGATGTGTCAGAGTATAGTGCACATGTGCAGGTATTAGGCGGAAATGGCATGGCAGACATTTTCCTGGAGATTTCCCTACTGCGTATGTGCAAAACATTGTGGATTTTGCACCATTTTCCCGGTGATGTGTGCAGCGCTGCTGATGCAGGACTCTTGAGGGGTAAGTATTAAAGAAATGGGTGAAGGGTGTGGGCCCCCCTGGACCCAGCGTCCCGTGTGCACCGCACACCTTGCACCTATTATAGCTATGCCACTGGGACACAAACCCAGCAAAGATGTTTTAGGACATACTGTATCTGTAATATGTTATTTTCCCATCTTTCAGGCTGAAAGTATTTTTACTGCTCAGATAAATAAAGCATTTTTACCCCATATCTGCTCAAAAAGTTACATTTCTCACAGAAGGAACTGCAGTCTGAGCAAATATATTAACTGAAACAGTGACAGAATTTTTGTCAAATTCTGAGTATACTCAGATAAACTGATTACTCACATTTACAATACGCAACTGGCTAAGGACTGGAAGAAATCCTCTCCTCCGCTTTGTAGCAACCATGAAATATATTTTTAGTCTGTTCCACAAGCAGTACACTGTTTTATAAAGCCCAGTCCCCATGGTATTGTATCATAATATGCCCATGTCTGGAGTTTTTCTTCTCCCTCCCCCTTTCATTTTTCTGCTGTACCATGTTGGCCACTATCCCTCTCAGGCTGTTTCAGAGGTGCAGGCAGTGCCGATGTTTGTGGAGTTGAGTGATTATTTGCTCCCGGCATGCACGAAAAGTGTAGGGAACCATTACTGCACTTGCGAACCAACGTTTGCAATGGCATGCAACATCGCTATGATTTAAGACGGGGTTTGTGGACCGTGGGTATTTCAGCGTGGAGACTGGGAGGTGACCTGAAGTCAATGCAAAAAGAGGGAGTGTCATGGGTGAGCTATGGGAGTTTTTTAGGCATGTATTGGCATTGTCATCTTTTTAGCAGTACCATAGCCACAGTGGCCATATTTTGAGAAAATTGCAAGGGAGGAGGTACGCCAGGCAGGGGCTGCTTGAGGATTCAATGTTGTGACCGATGGCACATCGATGGTGGAGTGATAGGTGCCACCAGTGAAGTTGAACAATACTTACATATGCAAAGTGGGAGTCATTTGCCTATTTTAGCATTTACAAATCCACGAGCATCATTTGCGGGCACCTCTGAATCAGGCCCCTGTTCTCTCCATTATATGGCATACATAAGCTTATTCTTTTTTCTGCTCACAATCTCATTATAAAACTGCTGCATTTGTATGTTGATTGCACCATTTCATTTATATTCTTGTACTTGCACTTTCATCTTTCCTTCTCACTGGAATGTGCCTCCCTATGTTTGTTGTGTGTCCATCTGTTATCTCTTCAACTTACATTATCTGCTACCAAAAGTGAAGTTTGAAAAAAGAAAAAGAAATCTGAATATACTACTGTATTTCATATTTGAAAGTATTTTCTAAAATTGTGTTTGAATGATTCAATTGCTAAGGGCACCACAAGGGGGAGCTGTTGCACAAGAAATCTGAATCACTTCTGATTATAGCGTGTGATGTTGGAAATTACTTTAGTAGTTTATCTAGGTTGCATTAAAATTCCAAAGGCTTCAAAATGACAGACACTAAAGCTACGAATGTGGTATCACATTTTGTAGCCGTAGTGGAATTAAAGAAAATTGGATTTGCTTTTATTTTTTGTGACATATAGATGTTGATAAAGAGCAAACAAGTTTAGCATTTAAATGAATGCAACATTATATAGATGACCACACACTAACAGGAATTTTAATTGTATAATTTACAGGTGCGCTGCAATGTTTGTCGGCATAAAGGTGTGTTTATTTTAAATGGTTTCGTCTGTCGAGGGAGTTTATTTTATCATGAAGAAAATAGAGGGGTGAGAATTTTGTCTGGAGTCGGAGCACACTGTCTGTGACAGCTAATATATTCCTGGCACCATTTCAATCCTTGGCAGGGAAAACATTGGCAGAAATCTCCTTCCACCTCAACTAAGGTCACCAGCAGTATACATACATGACTGAATAAAATGCCAAAGAGTAGTGGAAAGTAAAGTTGGATCTATGCTGGAATATAACTAGTTTAGTAGCACAAACCAGAAGTTCATTGTACATTATGGGGCATCTAAGAAGAAATTATGTATTGCCCACATGTATTAAAATTCACACGCGGAGCTCATCTCTGAGATGTGTGAGATCGACCATGTGATCACTTTACTTCCTGGCTCAGTAGCCAGCCACACAGCTGCGCATACGCGGTTATCAAATCCCAAGGGGACGGCTTCTCACGGTACATTTTGTGGATAGTACCCCATAGGCCACAGTGGCTAACACGTCACATTCCAGGGCTTGTTCAATTTAACATTTTCGACCACAAAAGCAGTCCCTGTAGTTTATATCTCCGATAGCTGCAGAGGTCTTCCCTAGATACATCCCAGGGATGCTGAATATTTGCAGGTACGGGTGTTTTTCGAGGAAAATACCACAAATATTTTTTATTAAATAGTATATTTATAATACTCTCCTGCCAACATTTGACATAAAAGTAGTATGTAAATTGGTAAAACCTCTTTCAGACCGCCACCTATGAACACGGGTCATTGGCACATGAGTGCGTATAACCCGTGTTCAGGTGCAGTCTGAAAGGTGCAAGGGTTGAAATACCGGGTCAAGCGACCTGGTATTTCAACCCTGGTCGCAAGCAGGGTTGAACTCATGTTCAACCCAGCTCACTGTGCGTTGTGAACAGGAGCTGGGTCGATGCAACCCGTTTCTCGTTCACTGTGTGTGTATGAGCGGCACTTGGAGATCATGTGATCTCCAAGCACCGTTACCGCTGACATAACCGCAGACAGCGGCAGCGGGGCGCCTGAGGCAGGTCTCCCGTGTCAGGCTCCCGGGTGCGACCCACCTCAGGCAGTCTGAAAGGGGTATACCATGTTACCTTTAAGTCAAATCTAGGCAAGAGAGTGTTATAATTGTTGTAAAACCAAATAGGAACAAGATGACAAGTATGAGAAAATATGAACATACTACTGTATATGAAACTCAATGGGTTTTGGATATTGTATGATTCATTATAGTAACTGCACATTGTATGCACTTCCGTTTGCTAGGGCTTCAGAGGACTAACAATACTCATTGGGGGTAATTCCAAGTTGATCACAGCAGGAATTTTGTTAGCAATTGGGCAAAACCATGTGCACTACAGGGGAGGCAGATATAACATGTGCAGAAAGAGTTAGATTTGGGTGGGTTATTTTATTTCTGTGCAGGGTAAATACCGGCTGCTTTATTTTTACACTGCAAATTAGATTGCAGATTGAACACACCACAACCAAATCTATCTCTCTCTGCACATGTTATATCTGCCTCCCCTGCAGTGCACATGGGCCCTCATTCCGAGTTGATCGGTCGCATTGCGAATTTAGCAGAGTTACACACGCTAAGCCGCCGCCTACTGGGAGTGAATCTTAGCTTCTTAAAATTGCGACCGATGTATTCGCAATATTGCGATTACTAACTACTTAGCAGTTTCTGAGTAGCTCCAGACTTACTCTGCCTGTGCGATCATTTCAGTGCTTGTCGTTCCTGGTTGACGTCACAAACACACCCAGCGTTCGCCCAGGCACTCCCACCGTTTCCCCGGCCACTCCTGCGTTTTTTCCGGAAACGGTAGCGTTTTCAGCCACACGCCCCTGAAACGCTGTGTTTCCGCCCAGTAACACCCATTTCCTGTCAATCACATTACGATCGCCGGAGCGAAGAAAAAGCCGTGAGTAAAATTACTTTCTTCATAGTAAAGTTACTTGGCGCAGTCGCAGTGCGAACATTGCGCATGCGTACTAAGCGGATTTTCACTGCGATGCGATGAAAAATACCGAGCGAACAACTCGGAATGAGGGCCATGGTTTTGCCCAACTGCTAACAAAATTCCTGCTGCGATCAACTTGGAATTACCCCCTTTTTTACTAGGAAAGATAAAGGCTGATACTCCAGTATCTGTGAGGTCTATTTATTAAAAACAATAATCCATTCTCTAAAAAATGCGATGTTTTCACAGGATTCATGGCTTCTGCTTGTTTATCATGCCCCACATCCGGAAGTGTTATCACAGGGGTCTCCTGCTATAGCTTCTTCACAACAGGCATTGGGAATCTATTTACCAGGTACTTACAAAGGACAGGGCATGTTCCTATACCTGGCACCTACCAATAGCTGTCCTCCTATGCTATAAACAGTTGTAAACAAGAAATCACGCTTTATTATTAAATTATATATTTTTTCAATTTAGATTGATATAAAAGTCTTTCTATAGGGGGTGCAATGAATTTGTCAGCTGTTGGGACACTGGCGGTCAAAATACTGACACCGGGATCTCGACAGCCGATAATACCGACAGCCAGATTCCCAGCGCACAGGAGCTATTCCACGACACCCATAGAGTGAGAATAGAACCTGTGGTGAGCGCAGCGAGCTACCGAGTCCGCAAGGGAACTCTTAGTACTCGCCCCGCTGCCGGCATTCTGGCAGGTGGGATGATGCTGTTGGGATCTTGACAGCCGGCACCCCGGCCACCGGTAATAGTATGTATTCCTTCTATTATTTTTTAACATTTTTATATTTCTACTTTTAATGAAAATAACCATTGATCAGTATTTACATAAAGGTCACTTTTCGAATTATGAAACACTGCTGACATAAGTAGGATGCAGTGGTGACCCCTAAATCATTGCAGGGGGTAAGGTATCTACAGGGCCCAGAGACGAGCGGCGGACTGTAACTGTTGTATTCCATGTAATGATAGTAGTTCCTAACAATAACAATTCAGCGCAGATGTAGTGATGCCTAAATGGGGCTCTGTGCATGCAAAGTGGGAGAACAGACTAAATGCTAATGCCGTTATTTATCAATGAGTGATACATTTCACTGTGAGTGATAAATTGCACCAGCCAATCCGCTCCTGTCATTTTTCAGACCTAGCCTGTGACATGGAAATTAGGAGCTGATTGGCTAGTGCAATTTATCACTCACAGTGAAATTTATCACTCATTGATAATTAAGGGCATAAGTTCTCCTCTTGATTGGATTTGTTTTGCTTCGTATGGAGGTATTTGTCTTGCACTGTAGTTACTCATATCACCAGTCTGTTCTGCTGGGGTACCACGCTACTCTGCTAACTTATAATTGCCAACCTCCTGAGGGGAACGGGGGGTGGCAGCCACAAAATTGCATCATCGTCTCCCCAATATTGCAGTGTGGGGGTGGGGCCTCAATGGCGTGATTTAGCCTCCTGCCCGCTGCAGGAGAGTAGGCAGGTATGTGCTAATTGTTTTAGGTCTACATATACTAATCTAGCTTTTCATCAGGTTTGACCCCCAATATTAAAACAGCAGTGATATAAATGTAAAAAGAAGCCATGTTTTGCATTTACTATCATTGCCGTTTTAAATCTCAGACCCACCAAGAAGTAACCTCTTGCATAAGCTGCCATTTAGTAAATTCCCCAAGTCTCTCCCTATCTGTAACATTCTGCTTTCTTCTATTCTATTATCATTACAATGATGTGAATGACTAAAGGTTCTCCTTATCCACTTCAAAACATGGGAGGTCATTCAGACCTGATTGCTGGGCCACTAATTTTGCTGTCCTGGGATCAGATAGTCACCACCTCCAGGGGGAGTGTAAATTCGCCGTGCAAGTGTGCGATCGCATGTGTATGCTGAGCTGCTAAAATACACTTTGTGCAGTCTCTGCGCAGCCCAGGACTTACTCCTCCAGTGTGATGAGAACGGGCTGATCGGGGCTGGAGCTGACATCAGACACCCTACCTGAAAACGCTTGGGAACGCCTGCCTTTTTCCGGACACTCCCCGTAAACGCTCAGTTGCCACCCACAAACGGCCTCTTCCTGTCAATCACCTTGCGAACACCCGTGGAATCTGATTTTTCACACAATCCCGTCGCTGACCGGCGATTTCCTTTGTTGTTATCCGACATGCATGCGCATTGCGGTGCATACACATGTGCAGTTAGTACCTGATCGCCTGCTGTGCGAAAATGCACAGCAGCGATCAGATCTGAATTACCCCCATGGTACATGCGGACACACCGAAGAATGAGACAATAGGGTCCCAGCCCTTGTAAAGTGCACACTGAGAAGAATAATACACAAAAAATGACTTTCCTGTATGCAACTCTTCTTTTCATGTGACTGGTTGCCAGTCAGTAGGGACAGTGCGGATCCCTATACTCTCCTCCTCTGCATGTTCTCCTGCAGTATGGGCCTGATTCATACTGTATGTGGACGCAAGGCAGATATTAACATAGTGGAGCGTTTATCATCAGGCTGTGCATGCATCACAATCACACTGCGCACGTACCTAGGTACTTTTGAGAGGACACTCGCAGTGAGGAATCAAGTGCAAATGATAGAAAGGAGAAGGTCATTTTGTGGGAGCTATCAGGGAGTGGTAGAAAAAATGTAGTGTCTCTGCCGACATCTGCAATCTCATATGCAGAAAACATGGCGCCAACTTCTCAGTTCCCACAGCCATTCTGCGTGGCCATAGAGTAGATTATTGAAGGATCTATGGCCACTTCTGTGTGTGTATATGCAGTTGCTGATATTAGCGAGGCTGCCAGGGGGCGTCTCAATACATTTTCAAGCGGTAGCAGCACTAGCATATTATCGCACATCAAACTGCGTACAAATTGCAGCTATGATTGCATTGGCATCGGCATCTGTATCAAGTCCCATAATAGTTCCTACTATCACTCTCAGCACTATTGCAGTTCCTCTGCTGAGAATGAGACGGATTGGCAGTAAAAAACTGCCCAGAGACATCTGTGGTTGTTACTAAACCACAAACAAAGTAGGGGGTTATTCAGGTTTGTTGGCAAACCAAAAAAGCACACTAATGGGCAAAACCCTGTGCACTGCAGGAGGGGGGGGGGGGGGGGGGGCAGATGTAACATGTGCAGAGAGAGTTACATTTGGGTGGGGTGTGCTCAAAATGAAATCTAATTTGCAGTTTAAAAATAAAGCAGCCAGTATTTACCCTGCACAGAAACAAAATAACCCACACAAATCTAAATCTTTCTGCACATGTTACATCTGCCCCACCTGCAGTGCACATGGTTTTGCCGTTAGTGTGCTTCTTTGGTTTAACAAACCTTATTAACCCCCATATTACAAAGAGACAGGTGCTGTAATTATTGGAGAATAGTTATTAGGAACCAACAGAACTGAAATACATGCTGATAATTTTTTTAGGATTATTCTCATATTAGCTGTGTTTTATATATTTTTTTCTTTTTTTATTAAGCTGCACTTTAGTTTTAGTATAAAAGTGTGTTTAGTATATGACTAACAAGAGTGTGATGGGCATCTGGAGAACACAAATACATTGCATGATCTTCCTCCTTACGCCGCAGCAATTTTTTTTACTGTATAATTATATTAGCAGGGGTTCGGTTTGTAATGTTCCTTTGAGCACATTTTAAATAACAATAGAAACGTTGCAGCAAAAGATTGCACAGAAAATGTGCGCAGGCCAGGTTTTCCTAGTAATGCCTCAGATAATCATTATTATTTTTATGTTCCACCCCTGGTGACATCTGCCTTTTAAGAAGAATGACTTTTGGAGAATGGAGGGTAAAGTCTGCTCTAGTACTGTAGCTATGTCGTTCACATTTAAAAGTAGTAACTTGTGCACTTGGATTGTAATTCACTTAGTTAATTCATTATATTATTATTTTAATTCAATTAATTATATTAGTACTATCCAGTAAAATAAATATATATCAAGCCTCCTAGCGCTTCATATTTACATTCTGCGCCAGAACTAATTATTTAGAAATCCGTCTGCATGACATCTGCAGTTGCTACACTGTAATACACGCCTGACACTGACAGTGACCTGATTCAGAGGTAACATATGCAGTGTATGCGATTATGTGGTCCTGAGCATGCCCCAAAGCCGCGCTGCGCATGCACATCCAGTGATTAGCCATAGCGCATGCACAGAGGATTTATTGGAAAACTGAGTGACAGGTGGTCAGTGTTTGGGGGAGAAAACGGGAAGTGGGCTTGACAAGACAATTTTCTGTGTCAGCCACTGTGAATTCGTTCCCAGCTGGAGATCCGCCTGTCTGAGGCAGCATAGACTTACTCAGAAGTTCGATGGTCGACCAAAGTGCATCCAATGTTTCCACTTTGTATGTAAGCGGTGGATGTGAGATGCCAGCAGTGGGTGTCTCTAGGCCTAATTCATGTTTGTATGTAAAGCCGTTGTTCAGGCAGCTGAGCGATTGTCATTAGACTGCGCATGTACCATGATTGCACTGCACAAGCGCCAGAGTGGCTTTGCGATGCCGCTCGCAGTGAGAATTTAATGCAGAGTGATTGACAGGAAGCAAGGGCGGATTGGGAACAAAAAGCGGCCCTGGAAAAATTTGTAATTTGGGCAGTACCAGAGGTGTAAGGTCTAGCCATGGGCCATGGCAGCAGCACCCTCCCCCTAAGACTTTCCAGATAGTGGGCATGTCCACCATCAAGGGGGAAGTTAAAAGGAAATAAAATTAAATATTATGAGCACATTATATGATACGCCTTCAGAATGTAGGAAACTATATCATTCTTTAGAAAGATATATTTTCTTGCTTATTACACCAACCGTATCCCAATCACTATTCATTCAATCTTATATGTCAGCCAAGCAGGCAGACAGAGCATACACTAGATCATCTGCAATCACAGGCTAAGTGGCAAAGTAATTTTCATATATGCAAATTATTTAGCATCTTATTCATTATGTCTATAAAAAGGACCACATGTCCTCAAACAAAACAGGCCCCGCGGGTGCGTCGGCCCACCGGGAATCTTCCCTGTAGACCCTATGGCCAATCCGCCTCTGACAGGAAGGGATCATTTGGTTGAGGTAATTGGGAAGGATTGCAAAAATGCAGGTGTGTCACAGCCATTTTTGGAGAGTCTATCTGTCTTCAGCTGCGATCATGTACGTAAACAAACATGGCACCAGCATCGCTACTGCCACGGCCAGTCTGCATGGCCATAGACTCACTTGGAGAGTCAATGTTCCTTGTTACTGCGTCAATACTGCGTATGTATATGCAGTTGCTGGGGACTCTGCAATGGCTCTTTTCTGGGTGGCAGCTTCACTTGTGATGATTAGCAATATGCAGCCGGAAATATTGCAGCTGCGCAGGCATGTGCGTACACCACACTTACCTAATTTGCTGCCCCCTCCTCCGGGAGGAGGCAGCATTGTAGGTGCATGGGGGAATGGCCGGCAGCAGGATGGGCGGTCCGGGGGCAGGGCATCAGGAAGTGGACAATCCGGGGGCGTGGCATCAGGATTGCAACATCGTGGCGCCGCCCCTGCTATGCAGTGCCGAGAAAAGAGGTGCTGTATAGCGGGGGCGGAGCTATGATGGCGGGATTCAGCGTGAATCGCGTCATCGGACCCACTTGGACCACCCACTTGTTCTCTGCTGTGGGCGGCCGAGGAGGGTTGTGGGGGGGGGGGGGGGGGGGCTGCAGGGAAAGCGGGAGGCTTGCCCACCTTTCCGGGGGGCCGGGAGGGCCACCCAATTTTTGGGAGCCTACCGGCCATTCCGGGGGGGTAGGCAAGTATGGCGTACACACATGGATTAGGACCACTATGCACAAGATGGCGTCTGAGTTATTAGCATAGTTTCACCATTGCACAGGAAGCAAAATCACATCTGCGGATGCATTTATGTAATCTATGAGTCAGTCCCAATGTTACCAAGAGAACTTGTATGTGCCTCTCTATACTGTAAGGAAGTGTACTCTAACACTACAGTCAGGCCCTACTGGCAAATGCTGATTAAGAGGGACATTTACTAAGCAGTGATAAGAGTGAAGTGAGCCAGTGATGAAGTTGGTCACGGCAACCAATCAGCACTGAAGAAACATCTATAATTTGCATACTATACAATTATACAGAGCTGCTGATTGGTTGATGGGGCAACTTCTCAACTGGTTCACTTCTCCGCTCTTATCACTGCTTAGTAAATGTTCTCCTAAAAGCCAGGCCGAGCATCTCTGCTCAGAGCGCACGGCACACAGATAGGGGCAGGTAGAGCAGCTCTGCCTCCCAGTGTTCTGCTCAGCTGGCCAGCATACAGAGAGATGGGGCGTGCCACGAGACCAGGCCTCTGTGACTCGTGGCATGCCCCTGTGAGACGTGACCATGCCCCCTTGTCAGACTAGAATGCCAGGGCTAATATAAAGCCGCAGTCCATCCCTGATAATATATCACAATCTGAGTGATGTGCAGAATACTGCTGGAGCTGGTTTCATTTTTCTATAGCCAAATCGCATAAATGGAATGTGCGCACGCTGATCAATCCAACAACATTTCTGTAATTCTGATTTGCCAGCTTATGAGCCGATTTATGAAGCCTGACAGATTTGGCAGCTGTGTAGTTACAGTCCTTAATTGGGGGTGTTATAAAAAATGAGAGGACCCATGTGCAATATTTTTTTGGGGGGCAATCGTCCCTTGGAAATATAGCACCAGCGGCTGTGCAAAGTCCAGCTTGCACAGTGGGGGTGATTCAGTAAGGAGGTCCTGCTGTGTTCTCCGATCGTATCACAGAGATGACAGTCAGAAGAATTCGTGAGTAGGGGCGGGGGGTGGCCAGCGTTACCGGAAACATGAGTGACGAGGAAAAGGACTGCGTCATGAGACGCAGTTTCCTTGGCTTTGCAAGCCGCCCTGCGATGGTAAGCCTGAATAAGCCATACTCAGCCTGCCGTCGCAGATGAACATTGCAACCGATGGTTGATGGACTGCAGTCACAAAGCAGCTGCAAACTGATTTGCAATTGCAATCCTTAGTGAATTAGGTCCAGTGTCACTTTATCTTTTGCAAGGCAGATTTTTTTTCTTGTGGGTGATGGGAGGATTGGTGTTAACAAAAATGTTTGCTATGATTTCTGCGACTTATTATGACCAAAATTAGGTCATGCATCTGTAGACTGTTGCTGTGTTTGCAAGAAATGTAAATGAGCTTCATTTGCTAATGTTAATATGGGTGCCATATCTGCTGGGGTACAAGTACAAGTACAAATGGCATCAACGCTTAATAATGCTGCTCCAGGATGATCTGACTGGAGTGAGGTATGTGATCATGTGATCACGGCTCCTCCAATCTCATGCTCCATGTTAAGCTGTTAGGGGGAAATGCATAAAACCATAAAGAGAGATAAAGTACCAATCATTCAGTTTCTATGGGGTCTATTCATGAAGCTGTGAAAATCGTGGAGAAGTGAGCCAGTGGAGAACTTACTTTATGGCATCCAATCAGCATTGAAGTAACATATATAATTTGCATACCATAAACTTATTCAGAGCAGCTGATTTACTGGTACTTCTCTCTCCACTTTATCTCTTTCCAGAGTTTGATACATCACCCTTTTATCTATATCCACTTTACCGCTCTCCAATTTTTGATACATTTCCCCCAAATAGCTAAATATGGATCATGAGATTGGAAGATCTCCTTATTTCAGTTTCTCACTGCACAGACAGACTCACAAGTCTACGTTGTGAATTGATTGGCAACGACAGATAGCTCGGTATCGGCGTATGAATATAGCATCTTTTCTTGTGTTACATGTAGATCAATTCCCCTGGGGACTAGGAATAAGACAAGAGATTTATGAGCAAATCCTGCAAAAGAGGGAAATTTGCATCAGGGCAGCCCATCTTGTGATTCACGAGCGTCAAATGCAATTTCTCTCTGCATGCAGGAACAATGCTGATGCCTTTGCACATAACACTGGGAAGCTTTATTTTATCTGACTTCAGGATGCTGTACTTACTGTGTATAGAAATTAACTAATTCCCTATATACTGTATATTATATGGGCTGTAAGGAATACATATGTAATCCCGGCTGACAGGATGCCGGCTGTCATGATCCCGACAGTGGCATCCCGGCAACGAGTCCCCTCGCAGGCTTGCTACGCTCGCAACGCTTTGGTCCCGGTGGATTGCCGCGCTCGCCACAGGATGTGTTCCCACTCGGGTGGTTGCGTGGACCCACCACCCGAGTGGGAATACCAAGCTGCAGTCGGGATTCCGACCGGTGGTATTTTAGCGGCTGACGGGATTCCGGCATCGATCTCCTGAATGCCGGGATACAGACAGCCGGTACATTAAGCGCATCCTGGGCTCTAAATCTTGAAAGTGAAATCATTAAAAAGTCTTGCAAAATCTGTCTCCAACAGTGTCATTTTATGGAAGATGTTCTCTTGTAGTATAGACTGTGTAATAGGCCCCTCCATAGTACAGTCACATTCCTCCCTTGCAATACACTTGTATTTTTAAGAATGTTGGAGTACTTCGCACACTAACACCACCTGCTCACACTACTGCCAACTACACTAATATTTTCATGACACTATACTACACCTACACTTAATAACAACAGCACCAACACGCTACATACACACACTAGTAATTCGTTCACAATACTATACTACAGATGTGCCTTTCTTTGCTCTCTGCGTGCCATTCAGGCACCCCAGTCGCTGCATGTTGGCATGCTAAGACGTGAGAGGATCCATGCCATGCAATACACAGCTTAACAGCTGGGTGGCAAATGCTCCTCTGATGAAAACTACAATAATGAGAAGGGGCATATTAACAGACAGGAGGGGACCGGGGTGCAGGTCCCCTCCTCTCTAGCTGGCAGCGTCAGTCTCTGGGAAAATAAGCACTAGAGAACACGAAGCAGGACTCCACAGAGGTATGTAATGAAGAACTAGGTGCAGGGAGTGCCTGTAGATGGAGGAAAGGAAGTTGAGGTGTTAGAGTGCACCAGGTAGGTTGTCAGTTATCTCTAACTGCTATCCCACCATGGAGGAAACTGCAGCCTCACTTTACATATGAGTGGAAGGAGAGCCACAGTGGGGTAGAGTGCAACAGTAACTTCTCAGCACATGTCTTAGCAAGGAGCTAGAGGGAAGGGGGGGGGGTGTTCTGGGCAAAAGGGACTCTCCCCCCCCCCAAAAAAAAAATAAAAAAAATGCTCCCCTGACTTGATTGAAAAATAAAAAAAAGCTATAGAAATACCCTTAGCTATCTCATCATACTGTCCCTGGAAATTATATAAACAAGTCATCAAAACATCCACTCCATGATTCAAACACAGTGCTAGCCTCACTGTGTCCATCAAGTTGTGCTGAAGGCATGGATATATGGAGCAAGCTGATGGCATTTGTGGATGAGGCAATGGTCTACAGAGGCTTAGGGGGACTAAGCAGTGATAAAACTGGAGAAGTGAGCCAGTGGAGAAGTTGCTCATGGCAACCAATCAGCATTGATGTAACATTTATAATTTGCATACTATAAAAGTATATAGAGCAGTTGATTGGTTGCCATGGGCAGCTTCTCTTTGCCACTTTTCTCCAAAGATTCTCAGGTTGCGGCACCTCAGAAATGTTTTCAGTGTATCCCTAGGCCAAATGTTTCCCCAAATGCTATTTATATGTCCATCCGACTGCCAATTCCACATGCACACAGACCTCCTTACATGTGAAAATGCCTGTCATAAGCCAACCAGGATACACGCATACTTCACCACATACCAGTTATATACCCATCAGCTGCTCTGTATACTTTTATATTATACAAATTATAAATGTTACATCGCATGTGATACCCCTTCAACTCCCCGCCAGCCACCGGCAGCTCCTGGACTCATGATATCGTGAGTACAGGTCACCTCACTCATGATGTGCTAACGTTAGATCACATGCAATCTGATGTTAAAGCATATCATCGCAAGCGACAGATCTTACCTGCTGCCGGTAAGATCCGAAAACCCTGCTTATGACCCCCGGGAGCACGCCTTGGAGCGCAATCATCAGTGGAGCACACACAATGTGGTCCACTACATTGGCACGATGCATCGATATTGTGCCAAAAGGCACAATATTGTTCTAGTGTGTAGGCACCTATCAGTGGTGGAACTAGCGAGCGGTGGGCCCAGGTGCGACAAAATGCGTTGGCCCCCCCATCCTATCCAAGTCCACCCCCTCACCCATGGAGAGGATCTGAAGAGGGGGACCTGCTTAGGGCCAGGGATATGGATACCTAGCAACAGTGCTGTAACTAGACATTTTAGCGCTGTGTGCAAGAAACGGCATCGTAGTCCCCCCTCTATGTAAAACAGGTACAGTGCGCACCGTTGGCGCGCGTAAGAAATATAGGGGTGTGGCTTTGTGGGGAAGGGGTGTGGCCACAAAATAATACCAATTCATATAACGGTGCACAGTTGTCTCCATTATTCAAATTACGCCGCACAGTAGCACCACTACACCAGGTAGAGCCCCTTTTACACCTTACGGCGGAAAGATTCCCCTTTTTACACTTTACGGCAGACAGCATCCCCTTTTTACACATTACGGAAGATAGCATCCCCTTTTTTACACATTACGGCAGACAGCGTCCCCTTTTTACACATTACGGCAGACAGCGTCCCCTTTTTACACATTACGGCAGACAGCGTACAGCGTCCCCTTTTTTACACATTACGGCAGACAGCGTCCCTCTTTTTATACATTACGTCAGACAGCGTCCCCTTTTTACACATTACGACAGACAGAGTCCCCTTTTTACACATTACGGTAGACAGCGTTCCCCTTTTTAAGTTTTTACACATTACGGCAGACTGCCCCTTTTTTACACATTACGGCAGACAGCGTCCCCTTTTTACACATTACGGCAGACAGCGTCCCCCTTTTTATACATTACGGCAGACAGCGTCCCCTTTTATACACATTACGGCAGACAGCGTCCCCCTTTTTACACATTACGGCAGACAGCGTCCCCATTTTACACATAACGGCAGACAGAATATATAGAAAGAAAGAAAGAAAGAAGGAATAGATTATACTTACTGTCTCCGCTGGCTCAGGCTCCTTGGTGCAGCTTGATGGCAGATGATGATCCCGGGCAGGGGAGAAGGAGGAAGAGGGAGGGGGACTCGGGAGCCACAGCAGCGCTATGTTCTTGGTGAAGGCACTGCTGCGGCTGTCCCTCTCCATCATAGGCTGTTCTCCACCGCTGTGATGAGGGAAGCGCATCCCAGCATTCACAGCGGCGGAGAACAGCCTATGGTGAAGGAGAGAGACAGCAGCAGCAGCGCCTCCACCAATTACATTGCGCTGCTGCGGCTCCCTCCTCCCCCTCCCTCCTTCCCTCTCCCCGTGGTCGCTGCGCTCCTCTCCTCGGTGGGCGGATGTGTGCTGCGGGCTTCGGTGGCCCGCAGCACACAGCGGCATGTAATGAGACAGTTTGACTCATTACATGCCGCGCTGCTTTGGGCCCCTTGACAGTGGCGGGCCCCAGTGCAAGGCACAGCTTGCACTGGCGGTAGTTCCGCCACTGGCACCTATACCTTACCTGTAGCTGGAATGAAGGATGTTCATGTGTTAGAGTGCAACCCACTAGGATTTTGTCAGCAGTGTGAGCAATATGCTGTTGCGCTAAGTTTTACTCGACACGGTAGAGATATGGGTCACAGAATCATGTAGGATGTTATATTGAGTCAGTGAGCAGTCACAAAAACTACCTGACCGGCAATAAATAAAGCAAGCTAGAAATCAATAAACTAGTACGGGAAAAGTATTTTGTTACATGACTTGTTTGTTGTCATTCTTCAACTTCCAGAGACAAATAAAAGTAAGAGAGAAGATAATAAATGGAACAGGGTTACTACCAGAAAATAAAACTATTAGGATATAAGGTAATACAAATAGCAAGCTATAAAAGAGACATTACAAGGTGCTTTATTCGGGGATAGAGTTAGCGTAGTGCTTGAGGCAACAGCATTTATATTACTAGAAATTGGAACAATATCATCATCAGCAATAAGCAACCTTGGGGACGCTAAGTACTATTAAAGTAGTAATTATGTGTGGACAATTATTATTTGGAATCACCACACAAGATGTCCCACAGCATTCGTACACAGAAAAAAGAAAAATATTTAAGATTGACCATATATCACCATGTGTGTTAGCTGTAATCCCCAGCGATAATGTCTATTATAGAGACAGGATAGCTAGACAACACTGCAGTGTGGCAGCACAGGAGAGCTGAGTGACTGGGCCCCAGCAGATTGAAGTTGCCTTAAAATGCTTTGGTGTCCTGAGTACGGAGGAGAACCAGTGTCCAGATGTCCTGGTCTGGTTTTCAGAAGGTCTGCTGCTCAAGTGTCTACACTCCAGTTGTCCGGAGGATGCATGGTGGCTGGATTAAGGCAGGGGCGACAGGGGCAGGCACCCACACATAAGGGGCACCCACATTCTGCATTTTGAATTGTAGGATTCTGCCTTCGGCAGCTCAGCTGTTCAGTAACAGTGGGCGCTGAGGAGCTCCTGCACAGTGCGGAATAGTAAAGGGAAATTTGTTAATCTGGTCCTATGAATGAACAACTAAGCCACAGAGCACCTAGGCCAGTTGAGATCCAACAATCAACTAGCGTATCAGCAGAAGTGTGGTGCCCTGACTCAGGTGAGGCCCTTTTAGCCGAGGCTGCGGAGGATAAAAGACCCCCCCCCCGGTTGCTAGGCAACCGCAGAGCTGGGAAAGGAATCAGGATGGCTCTGTGACTCAGCGAACTTGACTCCTGCCCCTATAGAGCGGGAAGCCGACAGCCGCCCTGATTGGTGGAAGAGATGCGGCAAAGCACGGAGGAGGGGCCGTTTTATAAGGAGCAGGGAGGAACAGGGCGCGCGTGGTGCGTGCTGCGTAGTGTGTGTGGAGGACGGAGAGAGCCGGGAGCCGCCAGCCGCGAGCCGCCCGTCAGCCTGTGGAAGAGGACAGCAGCGGGTGCGTGAGGAGGCAGGAAGCTGCAACCGGAGACTACCCCACAGTGTGTGCTGCTGAGACAGAGGGAGAGGAGCGCTGCTGGAGGAGGCCGCAGGAGCGGTCAGAGCGCTCAGAACAGATGGGGCGAACAGTTGCAAGGCTCTGGGAAGCCTCCGACCCGATGGCAGCCGCAAGAAGTGCCTGGCAGACACAAGGAGACGTGACCGGCAGGAGCTGACATCTGCTGCGGAACCCACAGGTACCTGATTCTCCCCCTCCCCCTACTGACTGTCTGCATTCCAGGGGAGGCTATCTCAGCAGAAACCACCCTGTCAACCCTCTCAATTCCCTAGTCCACAGAAATTACTGAGGGGCCATTAAAGTGAGTGTCGGCATAGTTAGTCCGAACTCCCAGTGACAGTCACTCTCCCCCACATGCAGCACCTACCACATCTAAGGTGCAACTTGTCTGGAGACACAACCCCAGCTGTGAGCTGAGGCACGCACAATACTGACCCTATCTCAATAGCTCCTTTCCACAAAGTTTCTAAAATAAAGGCAGCTCTTACAACAAAACGGGAGGTGGTGAGGAGGAGTTACGCAGGAAAATATCCTTTTTTGTTACACTGGAGGGTTGCGTTATATATTCCAAGTAGCTACTCCACAGCGCCCGCTATTGGATTACAAATATTGGGGGTAATTCTGAGTTGATCGTAGCAGCAAAGTTGTTAGCAGTTGGACAAAACCATGGGGGTAATTCCAAGTTGATCGCAGCAGGAAATTTTTTAGCAGTTAAGCAAAACCATGTGCACTGCAGGGGGAGCAGATATAACATTTGCAGAAATAGCTAGATTTGGGTGGGTTATAGTGTTTCTGTGTAGGGTAAATACTGGCTGCTTTATTGTTACACTGCAAATTAGATTGCAGATTGAACACACCACACCCAAATCTAACTCTCGCTGCACATGTTAAATCTGCCTCCCCTGCAGTGCACATGGTTTTGCCCAACTGCTAAAAAATTACCTGCTGCGATCAACTTGGAATTACCCCCCATGTGCACTGCAGGGGAGGCAGATATAACGTGCAGCGAGAGTTAGATTTGGGTGGGTTATATTGTTTCTGTGCAGGGTAAATACTGGCTGCTTTATTTTTACACTGCAAATTAGATTTCAGATTGAACACACACCACCCAAATCTAACACTCTCTGCAAATGTTATATCTGCCTCCCCTGCAGTGCACATGGGGGGTAATTCCAAGTTGATCGCAGCAGGATTTTTGATAGCAACTGGGCAAAACCATGTGCACTGCAGGGGAGGCAGATATAACATGTGCAGAGAGAGTTAGATTTCGGTGTGGTGTGTTCAATCTGCATCTAATTTGCAGTGTAAAAATAAAGCAGCCAGTATTTACCCTGCACAGAAACAATATAACCCACCCAAATCTAACTCTTTCTGCACATGTTATATCTGCCTCCCCTGCAGTGCACATGGTTTTGCCCAGTTGCTATCAAAAATCCTGCTGCGATCAACTTGGAATTACCCCCATGGTTTTGCCCAACTGCTAAAAAATTTCCTGCTGCGATCAATTTGGAATTACCCCCACTGTGCACAGTGACTTATGCAAATAATTGGTGCTAAGTTGTATATGTTCATTGCATACGCGACTAATGTCTGCCATATGTTGAATGCCTTATCATTGAGATTTGTTGTGCTGGTATTTACTGAACATACTCCACTTAAATCACTATTGGCCGTTGTAGCGGTGATCCACTACCTCTTTCGCAATAAACTTGCTGTCACCGTCAATTTGTATTTCTTCCTTTATCTGTGGGGTCTTCTTTGGGGTGTCCATCCTTCTGCCACAGGCTCCCGAGAAAACTTGTGAGAGGCATGAAAGCCGCAAGCGTCGTCTGGAGGAAGCAGGTACGACTCCACTCCCGCACAGGGGTACTATTACAGAAGGTCCTGGAGTTCCAAGGCAGCAGCTAAGCACACCGCCAGGACTGTGAGTAAACCTGCAAAACACTCATTCTACAGCACTCTAGGTTATTAAGGCTCTATTTAAAAAGCTGAAACAAGCCTTATATCAGTGATCCAAGGCTCTCTCACAGATGGCCATCTCCCATTCATTTAACTACAAGTATGATGAAAGGGACCTGTCAGCAATACAGCTGTGTATCACAGATTTTGATTTAAGTGTAATGCTGCTGTACATACAGTACCTGTCCACAATGCGCAAACTTGGCCAAAACTGCTACTGTGCATGCACAATTTCTATTTTGTACATGTGCAGTACCCATGGCTGGTTTTGGGCGCTGTGCGCCCCGGGCGACAATAGGGGCATGGCTTTGTACAGGGTGTGTGGTCATTTACGCCCCCTGTACAGACTTAAATGATGTGCGGTGCGCGATGACGTCATCGCGCACCTCACAGCAAAGGTCCTCTCCACAAAGGGAAACTAGACGCTACGCGTCTAGTTCCCTTCATGGAGAGGACCTTTGCTGTGTGGTGCGCGATGACGTTGTCGCGCACTGCACAGTAAAGGACCTCTCCACGAAGGGAAACTAGACGCGTACGCATCTAGTTTCTCAATCCCTTCACAGCGGCAGCGGGGGGCAACGGGCAGCGGGGGCACAGCATCAGCGGATCTTGCCCTGGTGCGGCGCCTTCCGGAAGGCGGCGCCTCAGGCAAAAGTCCTGCTTGCCCGTGGCAAGATCCGCTACTGGCAGTACCCATTAAACATGAGGTGTTGACTGGACATGTGTGATCGTATTGCCTCATGTGCTCTGCTGACGTGCAGTCTGGGATCAGCAAAAAGCCCCACTGAGTCTGCTCCCACTGTGCCAATGTAGTCTAGGACCTTTTTGCACAGACTATACATTATGTTTGATCCATGAGGTTGCATGGATAGTACATTCAGATGGCCGAAGTTCATGCAGATGATCCGATGCTGCATCCTTGGATGCAGCAGCGGATAACAAAAGCCTGATCCTGCAGCATTAGCATATTTTTGTACAGCAGCTGTGTCCTTAGATGCAGCTGCTGTGCAAACTGCATCTATCTCTGAACCAGGCCTTCTTGCCGCTAATACAGTACCTGCATCATTCTCTATATGTTGCCCCCAGACCCAGCTAAAATGCACCAACTGTACCATAGCATATGATCTCATCAGTATTTCATCTATCCATACTGTACATATCCATATCATTTCTTTGTATGTTTTTATCTAGCTTAAGGTGTACTTCGGCATATGACTGTATGGGGTGTTTGCGAGAAAGCCAAGCAGTATCTCCTGACTACAAGCTTACGGTTATGGGGTACAATTAATTACTTAAAGCCTTGTGATATAATTGTATTATAAGGTTTAGTGGCCTCGAAGCTTAATATGTCATCAATGATGTCAATGTATGCCTCCTTAGCAATACAGTGGTGAGCAGCTCTTATTACCATTAAGCCCATTATCATTATTCTTTTCTGCTATACGTTAATACATGTACTGTACAGGGTGCTTTTCCCATAATCAGATGTAGATCTCATTGTCCATAAGTCAGGTGAGGTTTTCCTGAATCAACCCTTGGGAGGAATCATCAAGATTCTTCTGCAAAGAGGACCACAAGTGAGACTGAAGTGGAGCCACTGCATTACATTATAGGACCAGGTGAGTCCTCACTGACAGTACACTCACCTTCCAGCCCCAAAGCATGCAGATTCCAGGGCTGTAAATATTATAATAAAAGCACAAGAAAAGTTTAAACGGGAGCTACAGATGTGGCCGCACTCAGCTTGCAAACAGGTTGAGGTAAACACACCTCGTTTGCCTGGATTAGTGTGCCCACAAATATCCACGAGAATTTGCGGACGCATAGCTGCTTCAGGGGAGCATGGAGCGCATGCATGAGACTAATTGTGGCAAGCTATGAGTAATTGCTGCTGCAATGCATACACATGCGGCAGGCGATTACCCTCAGGATACGAAGGGACACGTCTGTATGTACTGTATGCCCTATATTCCTGACTTCTGTCTGGTGAACACAGAGTAATTGGCAAACTTGATTGTCAGAGCACCTGTGAGAGGCTGATATAAAGTGTCAGTTGCTAGTCTCAGTCTCTGAGACCAGAGGCGCGGCTGGAAAGAGGGTAGGGCCCAAGTGGAAAGGGCCAGGCCTCTTGTGAGGGGCGGGGCCTTGCACCGTGACCCCCGTTTTCATCATTTTGAGGGCGTACAAAGACTTAAGGGCAGATTTATTAAGCCTGGTGAAGTGATACAGTGCAAGGTGATAAAGTACCAGCCAGTTAGCTCCTAACTGTCATTTTTCAAACCCAGCCAGTAACATGGCAGTTAGGAGCTGATTGGCTGGTGCTTTATCACCTTCCACTTTATCACTATTATGTAGAAATATTTTTCACTCAGTGTGCATTAGGGAACACATTATTTTTTCCTACACAGAATTACCCCTCCCTTTTAGCACCTGAGTGACATCACAATCTGATTGAGCAGCTTACCATTTTGTGCATTGTATTTAGAGAGGCATGGATGGGTCAGCATTAGGAGGGATTGCTGACTCCAGAGTGCCATAGGAGAAGCTAGGGGTATCTCCAGGTAAGCTGGCTCTCAGATGCTGTAGGAGCCATTACCATGTGGCCTTACACTGGGAATTTAACCCAGACATATTTGTAATTATTTATGGGGTGGGTGTGGGGTGCGGTGGCCCCTGTGTCGGTATGGCTGGGCTGCTTCAGGTCGGCACACCCTAACACTTTATTAACACTTAGGATTTTCCCTATCACTTTGTATATATTTTTGTATTATTTTAATCACACCACTTACATAGCACTTCTGTGCTTCTTATTAACCCTTATTAATTCTCACCTGTGTGCTGACCTGGGGTAGCCGACCTGTGCCGACGTTATGGGGTCCTGCACCCCGGACCCATACCTAGTATTAGGAACCCCCAGTGACGGAGAAGCCTTGTCGATCGGCCTGGGGGTTTAACCCTATATCTGCAGATATACGCAACTAAGATCTCCGTATTATCTAACTATTATGTAGTAATATTTTTCACTCAGTGTGCATTAGGGAACACATTGTTTTTTCCTACACAGAATTACCCCTCCCTTTTAGCACCTGAGTGACATCACAATCTGATTGAGCAGCTTACCATTTTGTGCACTTTATCACTTCAACAAGCTTAATAAATCTGCCCCATAGAGCCTGTACTACTGTGTCTATCTTTGAATCAGCCCCAGACTTAGCTGAGACACACCTTAGCTCTGTGCAGCTGTTAAATTCAACATATCACCATCCTGATATACAACAAAGGTGAGCAGCACAAGAATTTCTATACTGAGCACAAGAAATATTATTGTTAAATAGCAGCGATACTTACTTTCGCACTACACATAAGAAACAACTTTTCCACATATTTTAAGGATAGAAATGATTTGATACCTAGGGCAAAACCGCACGCAATCTACAAGTGTACACACACTGGTGCTATTGTAATCAGTGGTGTGGTATGGTATGCCGGCGGCCGGGCTCCCGGCGACCAGCATACCAGCGCCGGAAGCCCGACCGCCGGCATACCGAAAGCGTGGCGAGCGCAAATGAGCCCCTTGCGGGCTTTCTGCGCTCGCCACACTCCGGGCACGGTGGCACGTGTATTCTCCCTCCGGTGGGGTCGTGGGCCCCCACGAGGGAGAAAAACTGTCGGTATGCCGGCTGTCGGGATTCCGGCGCCGGTATACTGTGCGCTGGGATCCCGACGTTCGGCAACCTGAAGACCACCCGTAATCAGGGCCGGTTCTACACCTTGTGGCGCCCAGTGCGAAAGTTTCCACTGGGCCCCCCCCTGCAGCAAAACAGAGGCGTGCCCCCTGTAGCTGTGCCCCCAGTAGTTGTTCCCCCCTGTAGATTTGCCCCCAGTAGCTGTGGCCCCAGTTTATTTGCCCCCAGTAGCTGTTTCCCCTGTAGCAGTGTTCCCTAGTAGTTGTTCCCCTAGTAGTTGTGCCCCCCCTGTAGAGTTGCCCCCAGTAACTGTGCCCCCAGTAGTTATGCCCCCAGTTAATTTGCCCCAGTAGCTGTTTCCCCTGTAGCAGTAACCCCTGTAGTTGTTCCCCTAGTAGTTGTGCCCCCTGTAGCTGTGCCCCTTGTAGCAGTACCCCCAGTAGCTGTGCACCCAGTTGATTTGCCCCCTGTAGCAGTGCCCCCAGTATGTGCCCCCTGTAGCAGTGCCCCCAGTATGTGCCCCCTGTAGATGTGCCCCCTGAATGTGCCTCCAGTAGTAGTGCCCCCAGTATGTGCTTTGAACCCCTAAAAGAAAAATCACAATACTTACCAGCCTCGCTACTGCTTCCAGGCTGCTGCTGCCACTGCTTCTGCGGTCTCCGGGCGCCTGCTCCTCTCTATGGGAGGGACGTCATGACGTCTCTCCCATAGCAGCGCTGCACTGACACTAGGGGTCAATTTTGACCTCTAGCCAGAGTCAGCGACGCCGGCTGCAGCGGGCGCACATGGCGCTCGCTGCAGCCGGGGGCCGGGAGCCAGGGAAGGAGGGAGGATAATAGTAGCGGCTCTTGCCACGGCGGCACCCTCAGGGTAGCAACGCCCCGGGCAAAATGCCTGCTTGCCCGTGGCAAGAGCCGCTACTGAGATACAAGCAGTATCAGAAAGCTGGTGAAAAAGTGCCCAGTTCAGTGAGTGTACTATGGGAAAGTCATGTGCATGTCAGTGCAATCAGCTGCGTTCACAGATGAACAGCTGCAAGCAAAGGCAGTTATGGTCAGATGGGGAAACCTCACCTGCTGTAGGGTCTGTGCAAGTTTCAATACTGCGATCGATGGTGGAGTATAAGGACACAGCAATCAGTATTACAGCGTGCACTGTCGCTAAAAGTGGGAATCTCAGTCCTTGTGCATTCAGCACACGACTGTATACAAGGGAAAGAGTTTATCTCGCAGATGGGCAACTGCCGATACAAGCTGCTCCATTAACTTTTGGGGCCTGATTCATGTTTGTAAGCAAAGCAAAAAAGCAACTGGGCAAAACCATGCTGCACTGCAGGTGGGGCAGATGTAACATGTGCAGAGAGAGTTAGATTTGTGTGAGATGTGTTCAAATGGAAATCTAAATTGCAGTGTAAAAATAAAGCTGTTCAACATTTGTGACCAACATGCATTTACCCTGCACAGATTAAATATATATGTATTTGCTCCCCTTGCATGGCAACATGGTGGTAATTCAAAACTGATTGCTGGACTGCTAACTTTGCTGTCCTGCATTTGGATAGTCGCCGCCTCCAGGGGGAGTGTTAATTCACCATGCAAGTGTGCGATCACATGTGTACACCGAGCTGCAAAAATCCACTGTGTGCAGGCCAGGACTTACTCCTACAGTGCGATCACATCAGGCTGATGGGGGCGGAGCTGACGTCAGACACCCTCCCTGAAACCACTTGGGCGCCCCTGCATTTTTGCAGACACTCTCAATAAACGGTCAGTTACCACCCACGAATGGCCTCCTCCTGTCAATCACCTTGCGATCGTTAAAAGGTAAATATTTAGCTTTATCAATTGGGGACTCGTCCGGTCCACCTCATATCCGCAGTCAGGCGAAAACGCGCAGACTTTATCGATCAGCAAAGGGCGGAAAGGTAGTATCCCCTGTATCCGTGTTTGTGGTTGGGGATACAGTAGTGCTGATCGAATAGGCGTCTGCGTCTGCTTTGCTTGGTTTGTAGGAATGCTGGTGAGATCCGAGGAAGGTAAGAACATACAGCTATTGTTTTAAATCTGTTTTCTTTCTCTCAATTGCGCACACAATACATGCACACACACCTGTATTTTTTATTTTGTGTATTTTCGCATAGTCACTCTCTTGTTGCCATTAGAATTGATTGTTAGACACGTGCTGAGGAAATTTGGTGCTATTTAGTTGAGATTATAAAAGTAATATTTAAGGGAATAATTGTTAAGGGCACGCACACAGCATAAACAGATACTGTGTGGTGTTCGGTAAGCGATTACAGTTGAACATCGTTTACATTTATAGAAGCGTGTTATTTGTGTTACTGTGAACGTATCTGGACTTTGTGCATACGTGTCTCGGGCAACGTGCGAGATTACGTACGCGACGCAAAGGCGTACACACGTGGCGTATATTACGCAACGTGCGTACGGATACGCCCACTAAACTCAAATCACACGATAGCATTGTTTAGTGTGGGCAGGTATAGTAGCCACGTGATAATAGCACAAGTTTGTTCAGTTTCCAAAAGTTTTAGTTTAAAGAGAACCTTTTTCTATTGCAAAACCCGGGGATTGAACTACTGCCTGAATGAAAGAAATTTCTGTACAGAAAAGTCAGTGTGCATATGAGTGAATAGGAGTGAGTGTGCAAATAAAGGTATTCTTTTTGTGAACCCAGAAATCGGGATCCCGTCGGAGACCACATCAGGTGAGTGGACACTTGGTGGCGTGGGATTGGCTTGCTCACGTTAACATTGTATAAGGTAAAAAGGAGCAAGTAGTATTCGCAGACAAAAAGAACTGCAAAGGTTAAAGCGCAGTCCAGGGGGTTGGCGTAGCACCCATATAGGCACAAGTTGAGAAAACGCTCCGGTTGAAGGTTTCGCAGCCTAATCAACCGATTCCATTGGTCGCACGGCGAATAAATAATAGTTATTTATACGAAGTGCGACTGGACCGCACGCTACTGTGTACATTAGTTAGGTCACCTTGATACCCACTAAAATTTGCTGTGGGATCATAGACGCTATTTGTACATTTTAACGTGATTTGTGTAGGTTTTTGTTATTTTAAGGGAGTTTCGCTGTTCACTCAGGAAATCTCCAACAACTAATATTTACTGGGAAGGGTAGCATACTCCCACACGCTCCAGTAAATAGAGGTTACAAAAAGATCCCGAGATTGGGTACGACCAGTGGTGGGCACATTGCTGGAATTCGTATTGGTCAATAGGGGTTTGAGTGAGTGAAGGCACTCGTTGAACTTTCACCGTCGCCTTATCTCTGGGAACTTGGTTTGTTTTGTAAGAATTCGCTGAGACAGCAATATCTGCAAAACGATGGGGGCCAGTTGCTCAAGGAAGGGACGACCAACAAGGGTTCACGTTGGTAGTTGTTGGCCCAAAGGGTCAGCACGGTATATAATGTGTGAGAAATACGGATCACACACACAGGTATTATGCAAAGAATGGGAACGAATGACTGAGGATGATGGGGAACAGTTTCCCAGGGTGGGCAGTTTGAATCCTGAGGTACTGCAAAATCTAAGAAAGAGGATAGGTCTAATAAAATCTGCAAAACAGAGAATTAGACATTATGATTGTTTACAGTTATGGCAACAGGAGAGTGAAATACAACAGGAATTAGCTCAAAAAGCAAATTCAAATCCTGGTAGAAGTTTGATAGCAACGGCACCACCACCGTATATAGTAGGGGAAAAAGTGGCTGCAGAGAATGGCATACAGTGTACGAAAAGAGTGCACTTAACAAATATAGTAGTGATAAGAGTAAAATGAATGTTAATGCAAATGTTGATGCTAATGTTAACCCGTGCAAGTTGTATCCCATTTTAAACTTCCCTCAGGAATGCGACCAGGAAGATGAGCCCACTACGATTTCAGCTCTCTCTCTAGCGGCCACCATAAACGATACTCCAGTGGGCACGGCCCAACCAGTAAGAGCGGTATCGAAGGCCCATAGTGCAGGGACAGGTGAGGTCGTGTCTACAGGTAAGTACGGCACTGTACAATATGCTGAAACTGTTACACCACACACTGTAGAATCAACCCAGAGTGAGGTAATTGATCTTAATCCTGTTAGAGTGATAGCGGTCCCCAATGGGAAGACCGACGCAAATGGAGTCACACCCATCAGGAATATTGCAATGCATTGTCCCTGGTCCCGGGCAGAATTAAGAACAATTTTGTCTGAATTTCCCGATCCCAGAAAAGATCTAGCTGCATGTCAAAGGTTCATTAAGGACCTAGGTAACTCCGCTGAACCCAATAACAAAGATTGGCGGACACTACAGCGGGCATGTCTGCCCTCTAGTATTGACCCTGTTAAATTCATTACAGATTGTAAATTGGATGCTGAGGTACCCCTCACAGACGAGTACAATCAGGAAAATGTTAAACAGATCAATCTGCAGTTAGGAGTATATTTCCCAGCCGTTGTAAAATGGAACAAAATCTTCTCCATAAAGCAAATGGAAGGAGAAACTGCTTCTGATTATTTCCACCGGGCACTGGAGGAAATGGCTAGATATACTGGGATCATGGACATTGAGGCAAATGTACATCATAGAGAGGTAGCGGTGTCCGTATTGATGGACAGTTTAAAGGAAGTATTAAGAAATAGGGTACAAACCACTCAACCTAACTGGAGAGGTATGTCGGTGGCCGCCTTAAGAGAGACTGCTGTCGGGCACGACAGGAACATCACGAGACGCAGGGAGTCACAGGGTGATAAGCTGATGGCCATAAGTATCCAAGCCCTTACAACAAGGCCGCCTCAGTTTAAATCTCAGACCCCTGGTGGTAAGCCGTATATGGTAAAATGTTACAATTGTAATAGGGAAGGACATTTTGCACGTAACTGCACCAATAGAAACTCACATAATGTATATCGACCCCCTAGACCTGAGCATGACACACAGTATGGCACACGTAGATGGGAGCAGGGACCGCAGAGGAGGAGTGATGAGCCACACGCAGGGGAAACTAGGAGGTACCCACCAAAAAGAGACTGGCAGATCTTTGAAAATTCCCAGTTACCTCCCTCACATATTGTAGCAACCAATGCGCTGCGGGAAGGTCACAATTTACAATAGGGATGGGGCCACACCTGTAGTTTGCAGCCAGTGAAATTAATTGCGAGCCTTGGAAGTGAACCCGAGGTCACAATTGATGTAGCTGGTAGATCTCTACCTTTCCTTGTAGATACGGGGGCGGCCAAATCAGTGATAAATTCAACAGTGGGTATGAAGACCACTGGTAAGACAATTCCAGCCATGGGAGTAACAGGAGTAGTACAATACTGCCCGTTAAGCAAACCAGCAGAGATTACGATAGGGCCTTTACAGACTAAGCATTCTTTTCTGCTAGCTGCATCGGCTCTGACTAATCTACTTGGTAGAGATTTACTGTGCAAGATGGGATGTGTCATATATTGTACTCCTGAAGGTGTATTCTTAGATATACCTGAGAATCACGCTCAGGAAGTGCAGGATATGTTAGACACCCCACAAAAGTTAATGACGCATACTGCTGTTACAGATAAGTGTCCGTCCAAGGTAGAGGAAATGATTTCCCAGATACCGGAATCACTTTGGACCAAGGATGGACAAGACACTGGATTAATGGCAAATGTAGCTCCTGTAGTAGTTCAAGTAAAAGATGGTAGGATAGCTCCAAAAATCCCACAGTATCCTCTGAAGCCGGAGGTGGAGTTAGGAGTTTACCCAGTAATATAGCGCTTGCTACAACAGGGCATTCTGGTTAGAACGTCCAGCACTGCCAATAGTCCCATCTTCCCTGTTAAAAAGAGTGGGGGGAGGGGTTACAGGCTAGTGCAGGATCTAAGGGGGATCAACAAAATAGTTGAGAGCCAATTCCCCGTAGTGCCAAATCCAGCTGTCATCCTTATGCAGATCCCTCCCACTGCAAAATTTTTCACTGTAATTGACCTCTGCTCCGCCTTCTTCTCGGTACCTCTGCACCCTGACAGCCAATATTTGTTTGCATTTACATATAGAGGAGTACAGTACACCTGGACTCGTTTACCACAAGGTTTCGACAGCCCAAGTATTTTCTCGCAGGCTCTGCATGATTGCTTACAATCCTTTCAACCTGAGAGTGGATCAATATTAATACAGTATGTAGACGACTTACTGCTGTGTTCTGATTCACTTGAATCGTCCTTGAGAGATACGAAACAGCTTCTGTTTCATCTTTCTGATACAGGACACAAGGTTTCAAAGGACAAGTTGCAATTATGCCAGACCAAGGTAAAATATTTGGGGCATTGTTTGACACAAGGACTGAGACACCTCACCACTGATAGAGTACAGGCAATTCATGACATGACCCTGTCACAGACTCAGCAACAGATTCGCACGTTCCTAGGAATGTGTGGGTACTGTCGTAACTGGATCCCAGGATTTTCCATACTGGCCCTACCTTTGCAGGAGATGGTCTCATCAAACAAACCAGATCGGATCTCGCACACAGATGAGTCTGAGCTGGCGTTTGAGAGGCTCAAGCAGTGCCTAACGCAGGCACCAGCATTAGGTATGCCAGATTATGGGAAACCCTTTGAACTGTACGGTACGGAAAATGCTGGATGTGCGGCAGGTGTCTTAACCCAGAAGCACGGTGATGCCAGCAGGCCGGTAGCCTACTACAGCGCTCAGCTAGACACGGTAGCGCGATCCCTCCCCACATGCTTGCGAAGTGTTGCAGCAATAGCATTGCTAGTGAGTAAAAGCGAAGATGTAGTGCTAGGACACAACCTCACAATCCATACACCTCATGCAGTGTCAGCCTTATTAAATTCTGCACAAACCAGACACGTCTCATCCGCACGGTTTACAAGGTGGGAATTAGCACTAATGGCCCCTGTAAACATCACCATAAAGAGATGCAGTGCACTAAATTCAGCAACGTATCTCCCAGGTGTGCCTGGACAGGCACAAAGGGTGGGGGATGAGAGTGATGGTGAAGGAGGATTTAGTACAGACACTGACTCACATGATTGTATGGAATATTTGACCCAAAAATTCACGGCAAGGCCTGACATCAGTGACAATCCACTGGAAGGTGTAGATTTTACTTTCTACACTGACTGTAGTTGTCACAGACAGACGGACTCGGGAGACTTGTGTACTGGATACGCAGTCGTAGATGACAAAGGTACCATAGAAGCGGAACCCCTGGGCCCACCTCACTCAGCACAAGTTGCTGAGCTGGTCGCCCTAACCAGAGCGTGTGAATTGGCTAAAGGTAAATCAGCCAATATCTACACAGATTCTAGGTACGCCTTTGGAGTAGTTCATGATTTCGGGGCCCTATGGCGCCTTAGAAATTTCATGACGGCAGCTGGCACACCCGTGGCACATGCAACACACATCAAAAGACTTTTAGCAGCAATACAAGAACCTGACAGAGTGGCTGTTATCAAGTGTAAAGCCCACACGTACAGCCAAGACCCAGTGTCACTTGGTAACAGCCGAGCAGACGAAGCTGCTAAATCAGCAGCCAGTACCCCCATGCAGACAGACACCACTCAACTGATGGTATTTAATACTGTAAGCACACAGAAATTGTGTGAAATGCAAAATTTGTGTTCACCACAAGAAAAGGCAGTTTGGAGGTCAAAAGGATATGGCCAGGAGTCCTCAGGACTCTGGACAGATGGACAGGGTAAGCCAGTGGCACCCAGAGCATACCTCCCAAGTCTAGCAGAAGCGGCACATGGGCTGACTCATCTAGGCAAAGAAGGAATGTGTAAGTTGGTAAGAGCTTATTGGTGCGCGCCAGGATTTTCTTCCCATGCGGGTAAAAGAGCGATGACATGTCTCACCTGCTTGAGGAAGAATATCGGAAAGACAATACCAACAGAACCATCCCATATCCCTCCTACAAATGGTCCTTTCCAGGTAATACAAATTGATTTCATACAATTACCACCTTGTAGAAACTTAAAGTATGTATTGGTTTGTATTGATGTATTTTCAAATTGGGTAGAAGCATTCCCCGCTGCCACAAATACCGCTGTGTTTACTGCGAAGAAAATTGTGCAGGAATTTGTGTGCAGGTATGGTATCCCTAGAATAATTGAAAGTGATAGGGGTACCCATTTTACAGGTGACGTCTTTCAAGCAATGTGTAAGTTAATGGGAATTAATAGTAAGCTGCATACTCCGTATCGCCCCCAGGCGAGTGCGAAAGTGGAAAGAGTGAACAGCACTATTAAGAACAAGTTGAGCAAAGTGATGGCTGAAACAGGATTGTTGTGGCCGGAAGCTTTGCCAATTGTACTGTACAGCATCAGAACCACTCCCAGGTCCCCTCTTAATCTGTCTCCCTTTGAGATTCTTTTTGGTCGACAACCTCATGTAATGATTGACCCCCAGGATGATTTGAAATGTAACAATGAAGTAACTGTAAAGTATCTGGTTAAGATGAGTAAGCAGTTAAAGAATCAAAATGACAACCTAAAGCTAGTGATTCCTGATCTGCCAGACAGTAATTGTCATGACATTGAACCTGGGGATTATGTAATGATTCGCAATTTTCTACGCTCAGGTTGCCTTATTGACAGATGGGAAGGACCATATCAAGTCTTATTGACCAGCACGACAGCGTTAAAGGTTGCCGAGAGAGAGACTTGGGTCCATTCGTCTCACTGTAAGAAGGTCGCTGACCCAGAGAGGTCCCGTGACAAAGAACAGACGGTAGAGGAAATTGTATCGTTAGAGTGTCTGTTTCAGGAAGGTTGAGACGGCACCTGAGCACTGAAAACAATAAGATCGGAGGCAGTTGTCGAGCCAGATTTCTTTTTCCCTTTTGTTATTTTTTCCAGTTCCCATCTCCCTCCTATTCTTCTTCCCCCTTCTTACTCTTCTCCTTTTCCTCCTCTAAGATGGACTTACCCCAAGAGACTGTGTTCCGGATTTTCCTGTTGACCCTGTTGTTGACCAGAGCAGTCTGTTTCGGTGAGAGTACCAGAGAGGCCAAAGAGGGATCTGGAATGGGATCTGATGATCAGGATGGAGGCGTAGAATTTCCAGAGCAACACAATCACCGAGCAAAGGCGAGTATCAGAAAACGATCTGGTAGCCATGACATTAGTAGACATTGTGAAGGATTGTTAGCTGAAGAGAACTGCATCTGTAGAAATTGTAAAAATATAGTTGAGGACGATTGCATCAAGGAATGTCAGTCCAGTTTTAATATCAACATGGACCGGCATCCATTGAGTGACTATCACTCATTGGTGGGTAAAGTGTTAAATCAGACAGACTGTTGGGTATGCTCACAAGTACCTCAAGGCCATAGAAAGTCAGGACTAGTGCCATATCCTTTAACGGTAGATGAGGTACTTGAGTTAAAGGGCGGGAGACCGGTGGACAAGAGATTTAATATTTCTAGTCCTCCTAGTTTAAAGCTCCACCAAATACCATGTAGATAGGTCCCTAATATGTTTTAACATTTCCAATCCCCGAAAGCCGGGAAATTGGGAAGTGTCATGGAACAACCAAACCATGACATTCTCACACAGAGCCAACAAAATGCCCCTAGACTCAGAACTTATACGCCAAATAGCCGACAGTGGAAAATATTTCCGGTATAGGTACACTCTAGGAAGTAGGATCATGCGAGTTGGAGAAGTATCACCAGGATACTGTGCACATGTCATACAGCCTGATACGTGTACTAGACAAATGAAAGAGTTAGGGATAGGACTGTTTTCATGGAAGGTTTGTAATATGGTTATGTCATTTTCCATCCCATATGTTCTCCCCGATGATGCATATTTCATATGTGGGAGGAAGGCGTATAAGTGACTTGCCCCAAACTCAGAGGGATTGTGTTACGTTGGAAAAGTACTGCCTGAAGTAATGACCATTGCCCATAACTAAATGAAAGACATTCACCGCAGTGCCCAAGCTCCTTACACTCACACTCATTACGAACACATCGTTAAAAGACACCTTGTAGATAGGACAGAGCATGCTGCCTCTGATTTGATTCACGAATCCACCGGGATTCAATTCCTACTCGCGTTAGATATCACCCGTACCGCCAGAGGAGTTATAAATTATAGGTATATATTTGCGCTAGCGAACCTGTTAGACAATATCACCGAGATGTATGATGACACCTTCAGGTATACTGGGAGAGAGCTGCAAGCCTACAAAACAGAGCTGGTCCAGCATAGAATGGTTCTCAATTACCTCACAGCGGTAACAGGCGGGTATTGTGTCACCCTAGCAACTCAGTATGGCGTGAAATGTTGTACATATATCACTAACAGCACTGAGGACCCAACCGAGGTTATAGATCGAAAAATGGATGGTATATTGCAATTAAAGTGGGAGTTTCGAAGGAGGCACAATCTTACACTCGCTGCTGTGGGTAATGAATTGACTGGCTGGGTGTCATGGTTGAACCCACAAAAGTGGTTTTCAGGTTTAGGAGAATGGGCTCAGAGCGTCATCATGGACGTAGGGAAATTCCTTTTGTGTGTCCTGGGAGTTATCATATTGATTGGTCTGGTATTCAGATGTGTTCGGAGTCTAATGAATTGCAAGCGTAGTACCAAGGTGATGAGTCTGAGGAGTGAGGGCATTGTAACAACAAATAATTTGATATATGACCCGTCAATCGAGACAATGTTGTGATAAAATGTGATTCCACGGTCCGTTTCTTTCACCTGTTTCTCCTTTGATTTTCTCCGAGGTACCAAGAGATCCGCCTGGAAGAAGAATTTGATGACCATTTATACAAGACCAATGATGAACTGTGTCACAAGATACCTGATGAGCTTTTAGAGACTGACATTTCTTTTTGACACCTGATGTGCTTTTTAGAGACTGTAGTTCTACTTATGGACACTTGAAGAAGCTTTTTGTTTGCCAATAAACCTCAAAGCTACAGTAAAGACCCAACGATCCCAACAAGACACCAGACAAGACATCAACAAGACCCCAATCGGCGACTGTATACTAAACCTGACATAGTTATATGACTGCATCCATAACGCTTGTTTCTTATCTTCATCTCTACAACCTCCAGGTAGTATCCCACATAGTCGACAGGTGATTTTCACATATTAGCATCCACATACTCTCCCCCTTCATGTATCATCAACTAATGTGCACCCCATTTGTTGTAACCAAAAGCCGAAAAGAGCTCGGTAGAGTTTGACAGCCCATCCACAGACCCTTACTACGGGATAAGAAGGATTCAAATCTATACTTCGCAATACCTCGAAGCTTGATTTAGAACACGTACGGCACGATGATACATGACCCCTCAGACATGGATTTCATACACACATGCTTTCACTATCACATTAGGTCATATCTTTCCCACCTTCTCTTCTCCTCCCTCTACCCAATCATAAAAAGGTATTTCATGATGACATATATTTTTCTGTTTGAATTGTTTAGAAAGTGGCAGTTATTGTTGACTGCCAAAGGGTGGGCTGTCAAAGTCGAAAAATATCGTGCTTCACATTGCCATATACTAACCCCATGCACATGCCCGCTGCTCGTGCATTCAGTCTGCCGTACGTGCACATGTCCGCAAATTGCGTACACTCGCTCCGGCGATTACGCGCGGTATATGCGTATTTACGGTAGAGTTTAGGAGCTTGTAGCGGGTGACTCGTTTATAACATAGTTAACTAAAATAGTGCGTTTTGTAGATAATATTCCCTTTAATAATGTCTGCAAGTATGTTTAATGTAAATGGTTCGTGGACATGGGAATCCTCTTTGCATGATACGAAGGGTCTGACAAAGGTTGAACAGTGGTGTCTAGTACCTAACTGAAGAGTATTTTATTAGAAACATTCCGTTGTTGGTTAGGAAGAGATTAATCGCTCCTGCGTATAGTTATGTCTATAAGAAGTTTATGGACATTTACTGTATTTGCAGTTCATTATCCATGCGGCGGGAATCCTGTGGATACCTCCCACCTGAGCAGTTTGAAATAGTCACAGCCCACCTGTTCAAATCCACCTATGACCTTTTGTTATAATGCAGAGAGACATTCCTGTGTCCAATGAACAATGAGATTGTAGGGCCCTTTGTAGTGTACTGTATGTTGTGTATATAAAGGCCACTGTCCCCTGACCGGCCAGTACTCTCTCTCATCAACAATTATCAGTCGGATAATTGGAGGACTGGATCCGGTTGCGCTAGTGAGTGTTCCCCCGTATGGTATGTTTCTCTGTGGCCACTTTGTTACCCGTTTAATGTAAGCCATTCATACTTATTCTATGTATTTGTGTTTGCGTTCGTTCGCTATTGTGTATCTTACTGTTTAGTTATTCTGTTTAGGTATTAATGTTAGGTCTGTAGTGTATAAGCTGTAATCTGTATTCTTTTTCCCTTTCACTTACTAAAAATCATCTGGTAAGGTGTTGGAACCTTAACAAGAGTTTGTGTGATTTATCATATAAGTGCTAAGGGTTTCAGAGCATCTCAATTGTTCAAACAGCTTGCATACTCACAAAGGTTCAGTGTTACACCATTATAGTACCACGGTATTAAGGTTTACAGTGTAAGCATATTCTGTGTTTAAAGTTTATAGAGGTTACTGTCTGTGTGTACGCTCGCTGTGTGTATTCCGTACACCCAGTGCAGCGTGTGTACGTAACTTGCGTACCACGTGTGAGGTCTTTGTACGCAAATAGCGTACAAAGTACGTAGCACGTGCACGAGGTTTAGCGGCCATTACGGCTTTACGATATTAGTAAATAGCTTATGTTAAAAGGTAAATATTTAGCTTTATCACTTGCTTTTTTGCTTTACTTAGAAAGATGTATAAGGCACTTGAGGTTATATTTACTAGTTTTTGATTTTGTCTAAAAGTTTAAGCTCAATTTAAATTGACTGAAAGCGAATCAAATAAACATTTTTTTTTCACTCAACAAACCACACATTTATTAAGATTCGATTTTGAAATAGATTTCAAAATAGAATTTGATGATGTTCGTTTTTGAGTAGTTATTTTGTGTTCGATGTCCATTTCAAAATCGAACAGGAAATTTTCTTATAAAATAGAATATAAAATCGAATTAAATGGAACTAACACTTCCCTATGTATTTCTATTGGACAAAACATATAAATGCAAGGGGTTCAGTATGAAAACCGATGGCTGGAATGCCGGCTGTCAGTATACCGACAGCGGCATCGGGGCCATCAATATACTGGCAGTGGGGCGAGCGCTAGAATGCCCCTTGCAGACATGCTGCGCAAGCCATGCTGCGGGCACACAGGTTATATTCTCCCTCAATCGGTGTTGTGGACACCCACAGAGGGAGAGTAGCCTGTCTCACTGGTATTCCAGCGTCGACATTGTACCATTATGCGAGTATTCCGGCGTCAGCATTGTGATCGCCAGGATCCCGTGCAGTGGTATCTTAACTGCTTCCCCATGCAAGAAGCTGCTGTGGTTCCACTAATTCTAGTTTGTATACATCTGTGATGGTGGGGCGTCTGCGCCAGTGACGTGCGGTGAGGTAGAGCCTTTCCTGTCATACTAATGTATACGCCCGAGTTTTGACTATAAAAAAACATGAAAAATACAAAGAATATATTAGAAATATCTTTTGTATTATTCTAATCATTTTTATAGTCAAAATTCTGGAGTAAAAAAGTCTATGACAGGTGAGGCAGTGCCTATCTTTTCCACCCATCTCTGATCAAAACTCACCAAATTTCCAGCATTATACTGTATACCGCTTGACCTGTGTATGATGTCCACATGCAGGTTTGGGCTCATATATTACACGTAAATATGGCTCTGGTACTAGCCAGTGCCTCCTGGGCCATATCCCTCACCACACGTCCCTGCTCTGCACATGCACAGGAACCATT
The DNA here is from genome assembly GCF_028390025.1 of Pseudophryne corroboree. Taxonomy (NCBI): domain Eukaryota; kingdom Metazoa; phylum Chordata; class Amphibia; order Anura; family Myobatrachidae; genus Pseudophryne; species Pseudophryne corroboree. Next base: position 188,968,903 of record NC_086444.1, on the reverse strand, counting down.
CAGGGGATGTGCATGTGCAGAACAGGTCCTGTATCGTCGCACACAGTGCCCCCTTAGCCGCAGTCTGTCACTGTTTGGGGGCTGAGAATCCAAAGATGCAGGAGCGATGTGCACTGCATCTATCTCTGAATGAGGCCAATAATTCCTACAGCCACATTGAACCACATGTTTGGTTTCCTTTGTATTAGAGATGTGCACAAATCCTCCAGTGTTACTTGATTTCTTTTAAAATTAATAAAAACATCTAAATCATGTAATTTGGACTTGTCACAAAGAGCCTTTACAGTGTTATTAATATTTGGCCTGATTCACTGACTGATGCTATGGCAACTGCACCTGCATACACATTGAGGATGAGCAAAGTAATAACAAAACCCCCCAGAAACCCTGAAAAGTACAGCGACGCCCAGCGGAGCCATCGCTGCATACACATTCCCAGCACACATGCAGATCCATTGATAATCATCATCAGCTCGATTAAATCAATGAGCATGCAGCATGGCAGCCTAAAAAGAGACACCAAAGGCATGCTGTCTGAGTACTGTAAGCGCACCCAGTGACACTCCCCCAAAATGGCCACGACATGCCTGCGTGATTGCAACCACTCCCCGGTCACTGACCATCGCTATTAGACTTTGGCACGTGCGCAGTGTGAAGCATATGTATGTGCAATTTACCAATAATCGCTCAATTGCAAAAACATCGACATAGCGCCTGTCGTAACTAGACATTTTGGTGCCCTGTGCCTTAAAGAGAATTGGTGCCCCACACATATTTAAAATAGGAACAGTGTGCGCCCAAGGTGCGCTCCCAAAATATAGGGCTGTGGCTTCGTGGGGAGGGGTGTGGCCACAGAATATGTTCCCAGCCTGGAGTGTATGAGTGTTATACAATTTAGTGAGAATTGCAAGAGGGAGAGAGAAACAGAGAGAGGGTGAGAAAGAGGGAGGGAGTGTGAGAGAAAGAGGGAGGGAGAGGGAGGGAAAGAGAGAGGGAGTGAAAGAGAGACGAAGAGAGAGAGGTGTGTGAGAGAGAGAGGAGAGAGAAAAAGGGACGGAGAGAGAGAATGGGGGAGAGAGACAGGAGTTGGAGAGAGAGCAATGGGAAGAGGGAGGGAGGGAGAGAGAGAGGAAGGGAGAGAGAGGTGCGAGGGGGAGAAAGAGAGGGGAGGAAGGGAGAGAGGGGGCAGGATAGAGAGACGGGGAGATGGTGAGAGGGTTTGGAGGGACAGAGAGAGGGGAGTGGAGGGGAAAAGAGAAAGGAAGAGAGAGGGTGGGAGGGAGAGAGATAATGGTGGCAGGGAGAGAGAGGGGGTGCGAGCGGGGGAGAGAGATCTGGGTGGGAGGGAGACAAAAAGAGTGGGAGGGAGAGAGAGAGGGAGGTGAAGAGAAAGGGGTTACCTATGTGATTAGCCGTACTGGCAGCAGAGCACTCACCCATCAGCGGCGGTGCCGGAGCTGAGCTTCCTTTTCCTCGGATTGCAAGCGGCCATGGTGGTGGCAGGGGATGTCTCTGTGCAGGTGACAGCAGTACACTATGTACTCGGAGCTGCCGCCAGTCTGTTCAAACTCTGTCCTCCTGACTCCCAGCATCCCCTTCGCGCCTCCCTGCTGGGAGGAGGCGCGTCCCCGGCCTGGGCTATTAGGTGGAAAGCCGCTGTGCTGCTGCATGAGTTTAGGAGAGTGGGGGGAAGCGGGGCTGAGTACATGGGGAGACAGAGATAGACTGCCCAGAGCTGCTGGCTGTAATGTATATCAGCAGCTGTGCGTCCAGAAGTGAAGGAGCCGGACCTAACGCTACTATTATATCATTTAGTGGGCAGCGCTGCCCGCTATGAATCAGGGTGGATGTAGAGGGTTTGCCCACAGCACAAATGCGCTGTGTGCTAAGCACCATCAGCACACCCCTAGTTACGGCCCTGTTTATAGGCATCATAATGAAGGTTTCGGGAATAGAATGTTGTCTAGTAGCTAGAATTGCCTGTCTGCTATTAGTAAATTATTTGTAGTTTGAAATTTTGTTTGATTTGTATGCGATTTTCAATTTGAATGTTAGTAAATCAGAGGATTCTATATCTGTCTATGTAAAAGTACTGATGTTTTGGGGATATTTGATTTTTGAGTGGGATTTGGTTTTATATTCAATTTTACATTTGATTTTGCCTTTAGTAAATCTCCAAATGTAAAATCCAATGCAAAATCACCAAAAACCCCAAAATCATATATTAGTAAATATACCCTTTGGGGTTGGGTAAATACCCCTTGGGGGTGTATTTACTAAAAGTCAATTTTGGGTTTATTTAAAATCAACCAGAATAGAACCAACATTTCCACCAAATCGACTACAGTGTTTCTATTACAAATCCTGTAGATCATTTACTAAAAGTCAGTTCCATTTTAAAATCACTGGGTTCTATTTGAAGTTGTAAGCGTGTTAATTTCACCAAAAATTTACCACAAATTCGAAAAATCGACCCAAAATAGACAAAATTATAAAGAATCATTCCTATTGGCCACATGCACTGTCACATAAACTGTATTAACCACATACACTTTAATTCCTGTGCTAATTTGCATATCCACAATTTTTTAAAATAATTTCTCTGCCTTTTGATGTCATGATTTCAGGGACGGCCTGGGCCCGCTTTTTCAGCTCTTGTGAAATGGGGCGCAGACACTGCTCATGGGGGTATGCCGCAAGTCAGGGGGGAATTAACTTGCAGCACGCCCCCAATATATAGCCAGAAGCTGCGTTGTGTGCGGCCTTCCCGATGTCTCTCCCATAGATCCGAGGAGCGGCACCGGCGGTCGGAGATGGAGGACAGCAGCGGTCGGGAAGCAGGAGCGGGGCTGGTGAGTATTTTTTTTTCCTTGGCACAACTACTGGGGGCACAACTCTACAGGGGGAAAAACTACAGGGGGCACAGCTACAGGGGGCATAACTGTGACCACGCCCCTTCCCCATCAAGCCACGCCCCTATTTTTGACACGCGCCTAAGGCACACACTAACCCTGTTTTACCTGTCCGGGGGGGGGGGGGGGGGCAAAGGTAACTTTCGCCATGGTCAAGGTCCAGATTGCCAGTAAATGATCTTTTCCTTTTGATGTCTATGGGAAAGTACCGATGGTCAATTATAAGTTTGACTTGTGTGTGAAGTTGAATTTCTGGGGATTTTGAGTTGGTTTTGCCTTTAGTAAATGTCTCATTGTCAAAAGTGCCACCAAATCACCTCAAAATGGACTGAAACTGCAAATCGAATTTTAGTAAATATATCCCCAGGTGCAGTGGCGGATACAGATAGGGGCGAAAAGGGCGAACGCCCCCCCTACACATATTGCGGCGGGTCCGGTTACTGCGATGACCAGCACCTGCGGGCTGCGGCAGCACTAACACAGCCGCCGCGCCCGCCGCTGCTGAGAGTCTAAGTGAGGGAGAGAATAGTAAGTGCAGGGGGCCGGAGGCCGGAGCAAGCAGTGTGTTACTCACTGTCTTCTCCGCCGCGCCCGGCTCCCCTCCTCAGTCCCAGCGGTAGCGTCTATTTTCCCTTCATGGAGAGGACCTTCCAGGTCCTGATCACGAAGGGAGCATAGACACCCTGGGGTAAATTTACTAAGGTCCCGATTTTGACCGAGATGCCGTTTTTTCTTCAAAGTGTCATCTCGGTAATTTACTAAACTCAAATCACGGCAGAGATGAGGGCATTCGTATTTTTTTGGAAGTAGTTGTAAAAAAATACGAATGAATACACCATCGGTCAAAATACACCAGCAAATTAGTAGAACTCGGTCATTTACTAAAAAGTGCAAATCTCCAAAGAGGAAAACACTGCCGTGAAAAATTACAAATCGCAAAAAAGTGCTAAAAAAAAGCAGACCTGCTTTTTTGAGCCGTGATTGCATAGACATGCAGGGATCCATGAGATCCGTGCATGTCTATCAGTGGGAAGGGGTGGGAAAGTGGTTATTTTCACACACAAAAAATGCGTGGGGTCCCCCCTCCTAAGCATAACCAGCCTCGGGCTCTTTGAGCCGATCCTGGTTGCAAAAATATGGGGGGAAAAATGACAGGGGTTCCCCCATATTTAAGCAACCAGCATCGGGCTCTGCGCCTGGTCCTGGTTCCAAAAATACAGGGGACAAAAAGAGTAGGGGTCCCCCGTATTTTTAAAACCAGCACCGGGCTCCACTAGCTGGACAGATAATGCCACAGCCGGGGGTCACTTTTATATAGTGCCCTGCGGCCGTGGCATCAAAAATCCAACTAGTCACCCCTGGCCGGGGTACCCTGGGGGAGTGGGGACCCCTTCAATCAAGGGGTCCCCCCCAGCCACCCAAGGGCCAGGGGTGAAGCCCGAGGCTGTCCCCCCCCATCCAATGGGCTGCGGATGGGGGGGCTGATAGCCTTTGTTGTAAATGAAAAGATATTGTTTTTAGTAGCAGTACTACAAGTCCCAGCAAGCCTCCCCCGCATGCTGGTACTTGGAGAACCACAAGTACCAGCATGCGGCGGAAAAACGGGCCCGCTGGTACCTGTAGTACTATTACTAAAAAAATACCCAAATAAACACAAGACACACACACCTTGAAAGTAAAGATTTATTACATACATGCACACAAACATACATACATACTTACCTTATGTTCACACGCAGGTCGGTCCTCTTGTCCAGTAGAATCCATGGGGTACCTGTAGAAAAAATTATACTCACAAAATCCAGTGTAGATCGGTCCTCTTCAAATCCATTTGTAATCCAGGTACTTGAATAAAATAACAAAACGGACACACGAGCCACGAACTGAAAGGGGCCCCATGTTTTCACATGGGACTCCTTTCCCCGAATGCCAGAAACCCACTCTGACTTATGTCTAAGAGGGTTTCTTCAGCCAATCAGGGAGCGCCACGTTGTGGCACCCTCCTGATCGGCTGTGTGCTCCTGTACTGTATGACAGGCGGCACACGGCAGTGTTACAATGTAGCGCCTATGCGCTCCATTGTAACCAATGGTGGGAACTTTCTGCCCTGCGGTTGACCTAAAGTGACGTCACCGCTGAGCAGAAAGTTCCCACCATTGGTTACAATGGAGCGCATAGGCGCTACATTGTAACACTGCCGCGTGCCGCCTGTCATTCAGGACAGGAGCACACAGCCGATCAGGAGAGTGCTACAACGTGGCGCTCCCTGATTGGCTGAAGAAACCCACTTAGACAGAAGTCAGAGTGGGTTTCTGGCATTCGGGGAAAGGAGTCCCATGTGAAAACATGGGGCCCCTTTCAGTTCGTGGTCGGGACTCCGTTTTTTTATTTTCACAAGTACGTGGATTACAAATGGATTTGAAGAGGACCGATCTACACTGGATTTTGTGAGTATAATTTTTTCTACAGGTACCCCATGGATTCTACTGGACAAGAGGACCGACCTGCGTGTGAACATAAGGTAAGTATGTATGTATGTTTGTGTGGATGTATGTAATAAATCTTTACTTTCAAGGTGTGTGTGTCTTGTGTTTATTTGGGTATTTTTTTAGTAATAGTACTACAGGTACCAGCGGGCCCGTTTTTCCGCCGCATGCTGGTACTTGTGGTTCTCCAAGTACCAGCATGCGGGGGAGGCTTGCTGGGACTTGTAGTACTGCTACTAAAAACAATATCTTTTCATTTACAACAAAGGCTATCAGCCCCCCCATCCGCAGCCCATTGGATGGGGGGGGACAGCCTCGGGATTCACCCCTGGCGCTTGGGTGGCTGGGGGGGGACACCCCTTGATTGAAGGGGTCCCCACTCCCCCAGGGTACCCCGGCCAGGGGTGACTAGTTGGATTTTTGATGCCACGGCCGCAGGGCACTATATAAAAGTGACCCCCGGCTGTGGCATTATCTGTCCAGCTAGTGGAGCCCGGTGCTGGTTTTAAAAATACGGGGGACCCCTACTCTTTTTGTCCCCCGTATTTTTGGAACCAGGACCAGGCGCAGAGCCCGATGCTGGTTGCTTAAATATGGGGGAACCCCTGTCATTTTTTCCCCCCATATTTCTGCAACCAGGATCGGCTCAAAGAGCCCGAGGCTGGTTATGCTTAGGAGGGGGGACCCCACGCAAAATTTTTTTTAAATTTTACACTGTTTAATTTAAAAAAATAAATAAAAATGAACCCCAGCACGGATCACACAGATCCGGCCGAGATTCATTTTTAAAAAGTCGGCAGTGTTTTGCTAATCACTGCCGTAAAAATAGAAAAAAAACACGAATGACATCGACATCGGAACAAAAGAAAAACCCGAATACGACAGCTTAGTAAATTAGTCGTAATCAATTCAAAAAGTTGCAGTGTTACACTTTCGATGTCATTCGTGATTGAACTTTGACCTTTTTCCGAAAATTACGAATGTTAGTAAATTTACCCCCCTGTCTCAGCCGCTCCGGCTCCTCCTCCTCCTCAGTGATATGATGCCTCTGCGCAATGACAAACACTGTCATGCGCAGTAGGCATTTGTGGATGCCAAGGATTCATTCAGGGGCAGCCTGGCGCCATTTTTACAGCAGCGGAGGAGCTGGCACGGAGAGAGGAGCTAAAATCTGTAATTGCCTCGTTGTATGTAGGTGAGCTGTCTAGATCTGTCACTCTGTCACTTTCCCTGTCACTCTGTCACTTTCCCTATCCCTTTATCACTCTCCCTGTCCCTATGTCCCTGCTGTCTCATTCCATGGCATGATGTGAATTTCGGCTCAGTCTGTGTGCTATAATATGAATTTCGGCTCATACCGTGTGCTACAATGTGAATTTCGGCTCATTCAGTGTGCTACAATGTGAATTTCAGCTCATTCAGTGTGCTATAATGTGAATTTCGGCTCATTCAGTGTGCTACAATGTGAATTTCGGCTCATTCAGTGTGCTACAATGTGAATTTTGGTTCATTCAGTGTGCTATAAGGTGAATTTCGGCTCAGTCAGTGTGCTACAAGGTGAATTTCGGCTCATACCGTGTGCTACAATGTGAATGTTGGCTCATTCAGTGTGCTACAATGTGAATTTCGGCTCATTCAGTGTGCTATAATGTGAGTTTCGGCTCATTCAGTGTGCTATAATGTGAGTTTCGGCTCATTCTGTGTGCTACAATGTGAATTTTGGCTCATACCGTGTGCTATAATGTGAATTTCGGCTCATACCGTGTGCTATAATGTGAATTTCGGCTCATTCAGTGTGCTACAATGTGAATTTCGGCTCATTCAGTGTGCTATAATGTGAATTTCGGCTCATTCAGTGTGCTACAATGTGAATTTCGGCTCATTCAGTGTGCTATAATGTGAGTTTCGGCCCAGTCAGTGTGCTATAATGTGAGTTTCGGCCCAGTCAGTGTGCTACAATGTGAATTTCGGCTCATTCTGTGTGCTATAATGTGAATTTTGGCTCATACCGTGTGCTATAATGTGAATTTCGGCTCATTCATTGTGTTACAATGTGAATTTCGGCTCATTCAGTGTGCTACAATGTGAATTTCGGCTCATTCACTGTGCTACAATGTGAATTTTGGCTCATTCAGTGTGCTATAATGTGAATTTCGTCTCATTCTGTGTGGTATAATGTGAATTTCAGCTCATACTGTGTGCTATAATGTGTACCATTGTTGTCCTATTACTTATGCCATCACAGGATCTATTAAAAGAAATGAGTATTTATATAAAGCATTTTTAACTGCTTAAGTAAATTTATTTCACTTTTTTTTTTTTTATTCCTCTCTGAAAGTGGACTGTGAGCCCAAATCTAGGCTGCATGATTGTGCATGTGTGATCTACGAATGTGCAGATGCATGCAGGAATGGCAATTCGCCAGTCTGTATCACCAGTGCGCAGGGTTCTCTCCAATAACTGACAACAATAGGAAATTTTAGAAGCGAACGAGAGGGGCATTTCTAAGTGGGAGGAGCTAGGATTAGGGGGAGGAGTCATCATTTTAACACCCCCCCCCCCCTAAAAGTTAAGTCTAGATCCGCCACTGCCCAGGGGGTATATTTACTAAAGTTTGATTTAGAGTTTTTTTAGGGATTTAGGAAGCAATGAGGAAGTTCTGTTCGATTCTGCATTCGATTTTGCTGGGGATTTTAATGGCAATTTGAGGTTCAATTTTGGAAGGGATTTCAAAATCTCAACATAAAATCCCTTCTAAATATGAATCAAAATCAAATTATTTTTGAAAATCCAATGCAAAATCGATTTTTAGTAAATGAGGGATCTTTTAAGGGATTTTTCAGTTTCAACAGAATTGATTTCAGAATATTTTTAAGATTCTTAAAAATGAATCCAAAATCTTTACTAAACTTTAGTAAATATACCCCCTTGTGTCTAAACTTGCATACAGCTGAATATTCTTCATTTGATTGATGCCTTCCTTTCTTTTATTCCATATCCAGTGGTTACATTCCAGATACAGTTTTCTGCTTGGGTTCAGAACAATATATTCCAGCCACCCATAAGCTTCGAACGCATCTACATGCTGTGTTTTTAGCATTTGAATATCTGAAAATGCAGTCTGGCTTAAAAGAGCCCTGGGTAACAAAAGAACCATTATGACATGAAACTGCTAACCTGCATTTGATCCCAGTAAAATGATTTTAGCAGCATCATTTAGAACTGTACAACTATAGTGCAGCAGGTAACTTATTTTGTTATTGAGGTTTCATAAATTTGGTACAAGGGTTTTATAGTTTCATTTGCATTTACCTGTGGGTTTCAGAATCCATTTGTTGTAGGACTACTCTGTTGGCATGTTTTAAAGCTGTCTTTTCTGTTAGGCCGCTGGAACATTGCAGTCTGTTTTACAATCTAGATTCTAGACTAAACTTAATGGAGCTTTTACCCAACGAGAGAGTTGCAAAGAGATGCTTGAATCATTAACAACTGATTCACTATATTGACACTGTGCTGCTTGTTAAAGCAGAAGCCACATTATGTTTTTGCACTGTCATGGCCTGTTTTGTATTATGGAACTGCAAAATAATTCCTGTGTAATAAACATTACGTGTCTGACCATAAACTGGAAATGTCACCTTAATCATTCAGCACATGCTCTAACATGCTAGAAAGGACATCCAGTCACAATGTCAGGGGTCAGAATGTCAACATTCATAGGGGGAGAGTCAAATGTTTGAAAAGTCAGTTGGGAGTCTGTTTTTTCCTGTCTATTAGATAGGAAAAAACAGACTCCCAACTGACTTTTCAAACATTTGAATCTCCCCCCATAGTGTTGACAGAAGAAGGGTGACATTGATGTTGACGTGGTTAAAATATCAACACCTGCAAATAACAACATTGGGCCTAATTAGCAGAATTTGCAATCCTTTTGCTAGCATGCTGGAGACCGCTCATTGCATGGCAAGGCCACCCAGCATGCTGACCGCCGCCTCCCCCCTCCTTCAACAAACAGAAAATGCAAACGCATTGCAATTTCTGCTTGTTAGCAGAAATAGAGGATGCCTTCTGCCAGCGCAGGAGGCCCGCTGCAATGTTCCTGATCGCGGCGGCTGCATGTGACATCACGCAGCCGCTGCAGTCATGCCCACGAGACGCCCCCGTTCGCGCTGCACCCCCCCCCCCCCCCCGTTTGGCCGCCTCTGCAACGCTCCATCTCCGCCCCGCGACAGAGGCGATTGCATTTTCTGCGCCACCCCGCAGAAAATGCGGGCACATGCGCAGGATGGGCACTTCACATGCGCCTGCATCTTCTTCTCAGTTTTTGCGGTTGGATCGCACACTGCAGTCCATCCTGAATTAGGCCCATTGTCATAATGCAGACATTAGGGTTCGGGATATTATTAAAATAAAACTACCACGACATGCTAACAATTTTGAAATAAAGTACATGACGACATGCTGAATGTCAATATGGTAAATGTTGACAGTATGATCATGTCAACATGATCTGTGACGACATTACAACCATGTTGACATTCTCATGTTGATATGATGAATGTCAACATTATGACGGTTGACTAGGTACAGTATACAGTAACAAGCTCATACAACAGAAATAATGACAAGACTCTCCAATGGTTGCAAAGTTGCACAGATCTCTGTAAACCAGACCACTACAGACACTGTAAACCTGGCTGAGCACCTGGGTTTTATTGACATAAAAGTGTTCTAGATTATGATATGTTCAATGGTCCAGGTGCACTCATATGAGGGTTGAGGGGGGGGGGGGGAAATTCCTGTTGCCCAGGTACTCACCCTAGAGTAGTCTGTAAGGGGTGCTGTCTGAGTGCTCTGAAAGGACATCACACAACATAAGTGTGGTGATGGCACCAGTGCTTAAAGTGGTCCTAGAGAGGTGGTGGAACTCCCCCCCCACCCCTCCCCGGCACCTATGCAATAAAAGTATTGCGCGCACCGTAGGCGCGTGCCCCCAAAAGGGGACGTGGTCTCAAAAAAGGGGCGTGGTCACACAATAGTAATAAAGCCCATAGTAGTAGCACCCCTAATACACATAATGCCCACAGTAGTAGCACCCCATAATACACAATGCCCACAGCAGTAGCACCCCTTTTACTATGACCACAGTAGTAGTGCTCCTTATGCAATGTCCACTGTACTGGTAGTGCCCCTTATATAGAACCCATAGGTGCCCCTTATGCAATGACCCCAGTAGAAGTGCCCCTTATGTCCCCAGGAGTGATGCCCCTTATGAAGTGCCCCCTTTACAATGCCCTCATTAGTAGTGCCCCATTAGTAATGCCCTTAATGGTAATGCCCCTGTGTAGTATTGCCCCCAGTAGTAATGTCACCTGTAGTAATGCCCCCAGTCGTTTAGCCCCCTGTAGTTTAGCCCCAGTAGTTATGCTGCCAGTGGTAATGCCCCTGCAGTTATGACCCCAGTAGTTTACCCCCACTTTAGTTTAGCCTCCCAGTGGTAATGCCCCCAGTAGTTTAGCTCCTGTAGTTAGTCCTCATGTAGTGTGCCCCATGTAGTTTAGCCCCCAGTGGTAATGCCCCTGTAGTTTAGCCCCTGCAGTTAAGCCCCCAGTAGTTTAGCCCCCCCGTTGTAATGCCCCCAGTAGTTTAGCCCCATGCAGTTTGCCCCAAGTAGTAATGCCTCCAGTAGTTTAGCCCCTGTAGTTATGCCCCCCTGTAGTTATGCCCCTGTAGTTATGCCCCCAGTAGTAATGCCACTGTAGTTATGCCTCCAGTAGTAATGCGCCCCTGTAATTATGCCCCCAGTAGTAATGCGCCCCTGTAGTTTGCCCCCAGTAGCTTGCCCCCATTAGTTTGCTCCAAGTAGTAATGCCCCCAGTAGTGTAGCCCCCTTGTAGTTTGCCCCCAGTAGTAATGCTCCCTGTAGGTTGCCCCCTTATAGTTTAGCCCCCAAGTAGTAATGCCCCCAGTATGTTAGCCCTTGTAGTTATGCTCCTAGTAGTTTCCCCAAAGTAGTAATGTCCCCCTGTAGTTATGTCCCCAGTAGTAATTTGCCCCTGTAGTTTGCCCCCTTGTAGCTTGCCCCCAGTAGCTTGCCCCAAGTAGTAATGCCCCCAGTAGTTTAGCCCCTTTGTATTAATTCCCCCTGTTGTTTTGCCCCCAAATAGTAATGCCCCCAGTAGTTTAGCCCCTGTAGTTATGCCCCCAGCAGTTTGCCCCCAGTAGTAAATGCGCCCCTGTAGTTTGCCCCCAGTAGTTTACCCCATGTAGTTTGACCCCAGTAGATACGCCGCTAACACACTTTAAAAAAAAACACCATACTTACCAAACCCCGCTCCCGCGTCTGACTGCTGTGATCCTCCTGGCGTCCGATCCCCGGCACTATGAGAGAGACGTCATGATGTCTCTCCCATAGTGCACACTGACGGATTATGGAGCCGGAAGCTGGAGCTCAGTAGTGAGCTCCTTCAGCCAGTTTCCGCTGTGGAGAGAGAGCCTGGTACCCGCTGGTAACACCATCTCAGCGGGCGCCCGGCATCTTCCTGTGCGGCATCGGGCACACATCAGGTTAGGTGAGCCGGAGGAGGCGGAACTGCGTTCCGTCTCCAAGTGGAACTGATGGAACGCAGTTCCGCTCCGTTACGGCTCACTTTAACCCCTGGATGGCACTGACAATCAGATCAAAAGACCACTGAGCATGGACCAGCATTCTAAGGGGGCAGTAAAGGGTGATCTATGAGAGGCATGATAGAGGGATCAATGTGAGGAGCAAATATTTTGGCTGCAAGAGGGACAAAAAGGCTGTCAATTAGCTAAAGAGGGTATGTGTGTGTATATATTTTGTGTGTGTGTGTGTGTGTGTGTGTGTGTGTGTATGTGTGTATATATATATATATGTGTGTGTGTGTGTGTATATATATATATATATATATATATACTATGCAGCAAATGTGCGGTACTCACGGCGACTTTAGGTAGAGCAATAATGGCACAGCTACAAGAACGGTTGCCATCGTTTCAATATGTATAACATTTTCGTCAGGATCATAACAAACAAAATCATGTGTCTTACCTTATACCCTCACCCAGGTGAGGGTATAAGGTAAGACACAGATGCGCTTCTACAAATGGTGGTCCCTATCCACACTAACCTCAAAAATGGAAAAAAAAGTGTGTTGATCATTTTGTGTCACCCATCATCATGCCAACCTTTTGACCCTGCCAACGTTTTGCAACTGTCAACCTTTCATAAGTCGACCTTTTGTCCATGTCAACCTTGTGCCTGTCAATCATATGGGGTTGACCTAATGACTGTAGACCTATTGAATGTGGATCTTCTATACAATGCCCCTGTATAGTGTGTGTGTGTGTGTGTGTGTGTGTGTGTGTGTGTGTGTGTGTATATAGATATATATATATATATATATATATATATATAAAATAAGAAAATGTGAATGAGGATTACACTTATAGGCATTTCATTGTTATCTCTTCTCACACGTGGATCAATGCTGCATTCAATTACCTAACAGTGCTTATTACAATCAACATGTTTCCTTCTCAATGCTTGCTTCCATTCCCTGGTATATTTGTAACGTCTTGCAGGAAGAGTGGACACACCAGCTCATGACTAGCTGTTACATTGTACTCAGGGCAAACTGTAATAATATGTAAATGATTGCCTACAGTATATCCATAATGCAAAGTCAGTGCAATCCATGTGGGGGGATAATTAGTACATGTATTTCAGTCCCAAACCATTAAACCACTGTAATATTAATTAAAATATAATTCATTCTGTTGCAGCAAAAGTTTGCAGTAGTCATCCAACAAATATCACACTTAAATTGCCTAATTAGTAGAAATAAATGTTCTCAGCCTTTAGGTACTTAGAAGCCAATAAACATTAGGCATCAGTTATCAAATTATTTCTTCATTTCAATTGCAAAATGTAAGGTAATTGTCATAGTTTAATTAGCATACAAGCTGATTAATTGTCTATTTAAATGATACACAATCAAAGTGAACATGTTCATTTTAAGTTTCATTAGCACCAGACATTCCCAATTCCATCTGACATGTTAATGAACAGTAACTATAGAAACGACTGATAAAGAGGAAACGTCATTATTTCCACATCCATCAGATGTAAACAAAGCTGTGATTTAAATTGATTGTTTAGGCAAGTTGTGAGTTCTGTCAGTGCTGTAGTACCTCTAACAAAAATGAAATGACATGTTTTAAAAGTGGCATAAGACAATGTTCTCAAATTAATCCATAGTGAATCTGTACTAAGCTCTTTATTCAGACATGGGGGGTCATTCCGAGTTGATCGCTAGCTGCATTCGTTCGCTGTGCAGCGATAAGGCAAAAAAAGGCACTTCTGTCCATGTGTATGTGGCGCAATGCGCACGCGTGTCGTACTATTGAAACGAAAGATGTAGTTTCACACAAGGTAAGGTCTAGCGAAGCTTTTCAGTCGCACTGCTGGCCGCAGAGTGATTGACATGAAGTGGGCGTTTCTGGGTGGCAACTGACCGTTTTCAGAGAGTGTTTGGAAAAAGGCAGGCGTGGCTGGGTGAACGCAGGGCGTGTTTGTGACGTCAAAACAGGAACTGAATAGTCTGAAGTGATCGCAAGTGCTGAGTAGGTCTGAAGCTACTGTGAAACTGCACAGAATTATTTTGTAGACGCTTTGCGATCCTTTCGTTCGCACTTCTGCTAAGCTAAAATACACTCCCAATGGGAGGCAGCATAGCGTTTACACGGCTGCTAAAAACTGCTAGCGAGCGATCAACTCGGAATGACCCCCCTGGTCTCTCTGGCTGCAAAAATGCAGATCGGCCGATTGGACACATGGCCTGGGTGCGTATGCAGGGGGTCGTCCTCTATTTCAATTCCTGCTATGTGATCGCTATTGAATTGCGATCGGATTGTGAGACGGCGCCATACATGCTGGGCTGCCTTGCCCTGTTCTGGGGGCCCCCAGCATGCGATTTGATCCTTAGCAGTTTTTGCTAATTTAGGACTCTCAATAACCCAAAAAGGGCCTAATTCAGTAAGGATTGCAATTGCAAAGCTGTTTGCATACCACCTCCTTCCTGCATTTGCGGTTGCATTGCATCTGTGATAAACATTGCGACCATCGGTCGCAATGTTCATGTGCGATGGCGAGCTGAGTAAGCCCGAGCTTACTCAGGCTTGCAGTCGCAGTAAGGCTTGCGCAGCCAAGGAATCTGCATATGCAATGCAGTCTTTGGCTTTGCCACTCCTGGAAAACCCAACAGTGACTGCCCATGCCCCCATACCTTCAAACACCTCTGCCTGTCAATCAGACAGAGGCATTCACATCCCTGTGATGCGATTGCAAGGACGCGTTCTGTACATGCACAGAACAGGTCCTGCGCGTGCGCAGTTTCCCAACCATAGGGAAACTGCAGTAAGGATCACATAAGCGATCCATACTGAATTAAGCCCTAAGTCAAGGCTTCTGGAGCTTTCCATTTGAAGTTACAATAATGACAGTATTTTATTTAAGCCATCACACTGAAAACAGCCAATATATATTTACTATATACAGTATATGTATCATATATATATATATATATATATATATATATTAGATGTATCACACCTTGGAGAGAGTGAAAATGGAGAGAGGTAAGTACCAACCAATCAGCTCTTAAATGCCATGTTACAGGCTGTTTTTGAAAAATTAGGAGCTGATTGGTTGACACTTCATCTTTCCCCACTTTGTCTCTCTTCAATGTTTGATCCCCCCCCCCCAATTTTGTATGATGAATCTCCTTTGTACCAACCCTCCTAGTCAGGTATACCTGTCCCTATGTATCCTTTTTGTAGGATCTTCCTGAAATGCTGGTACTTAATGGAATTGAGGTGTCAATCAGAGGAGGAGAGGAGAGTGCGGAAGAGAATGTCAGTGATGAGGTTGGAGATGTACAGTAGGTAATGCAGCAATGATTTATATGTAAGGGTGAGACCTTCAAACTGGATTCTTTAGGGAATATGTATCTAGTAAAGAAGGTTGTGATGAGAGACAAAATTTGATGAACAGCAGCATTTAGCACAGATTGCATTGGGGAAAGGCAATGAGAATGCGTTGGATTTAGAGGTGGGGCAGATGTACTAAGCCTTGGAGACTGATAAAGTGGAGAGAGATAAATAACAAACCAACCAGATCCTAAAGGTCATTTTTTCAAACACAGCCTGTGACATGGCAGTTAGGAGCTGATTGGCTGGTACCTTATCTCTCTCCACATTATCACTGTACAATGCTTAGTACATATCCCCCTTAAGGCCCCCATACATCAGAGATTTATTGGGGCAATGGCCCAATCTCCCAACGGCCAGATAGGGGGGTCAGAAAAATCCCTATCCCCCGATCCCCACCTTTTTTAACATGTTTAATTTCCCAATTCCATGGCAGATCGCTGATCATCACTGGCAGCTAATTGGTGGATCCAGTCAGCAAATTGGTGGTGCTGGCAGATAAGGAAATTGGATGCTTGTGCCCACTGATGTAAGGGAGCCATTAGGCAGAGTAGGATCAATTGGAGTGGAAGGAGGAGAACCAAGAATGGAGTCATGCAGTCAAAACAATGGAGGGTGTGTAGGAGGAGAAGGTGACTAACAGTATCAAGGGCGGAAGACACATTAAGGATTATAAGGCCAGAGTGGTAACCCTTAGATTTGGTGCAGTATGGACTATGGACCTAGCTAGCACTACAGGAGTATTACCATGGGTGTTGATGACCATACTTCTCATACCAAGCATCAAAACGCAGAAAGGATTGTAGGGTAAGCTTTACTGTGACGAGCACTGGTAAACTTCACAGCATAACATAGAATGATGATTACAAAAAGCTCTAAAAGAGTGAGCATTGTCCCACACAGTGCCACATACTGCTCTTCAGATGATCCTCCTTACACATGCTCAGCCTGGAGCTGTTGCTTTGGTTTAACACCCATCCTCAAATGCTGAGGCTTAGGGCCTAATTCAGACCTGATCGCTCTTCTGCGTTTTTGCAGTGGTCTGCGATCAGATAGTCGCTGCCCATAGAGAGTGAAAATCTGGCTGGTTACTTACTACTAGGCGGCAGAGCAGCTGCATAAACAGACAGCAGTCTGTAGCATATCTACGAAACACTGCCACACAGCAGTGGGATAAATGAACGGTGGTGCAAGATGGAATTGTCCTTGGGCACTCCCACCCACCCTTATGTTGGATATTAAACAGGACATGCATACTAGTTTAACAAACCAATCATTTCAGCGACAAGGACTGCCACATTTGTAGCAGAAATTATTGGTTTGTTTGCCCCCCCCAAAAAACAAACTACCAATTGCTTTAAAGTAACAGCTCTACAGTGTCTAGAAGATGTCATCGTCACTGCCATCCTCATCCTCATCAGTGTGTACATCCTCATCATCATCCAATATTAATTCCTCCCCGCTGGAATCCGCCATTACAGATGTCTCTGCATTTCAATGTAATTGCTGGGAAAGGTCTTCCGGGTGGAATTTCCAGTTCATTTTGGTGAACATCATCTTCTCTACGTTTTGAGGAATTAGCCTCCTACGCTGGTCACTCACAAGGTGCTGAAAACTCTCTCCAAGTACACACCGGAGGGTGGGCAGCTTAAGTAATACAAAGCCAGTTTGTACAAGGGCCTCCATATTGACTTTTTTTCCTTCCAGTACACAAAGGGACTCTGTGACACAGGGCTGTAACTAGGTGTGTGCCAATGGTGCCTTGCCCAAAGTGCAAATACACTGAGGGCGCACCATCTGGCATCACACCCACACGGCCAGTAGCGTATTTACCTCCCACTCTTTAACAGAACGCATATTTAAATGCATGCCCCAGCAGACTGTCAGCGCATTGCTGTAAAGTGCTGTCGGGTGCCTGCTCCTCCTCTTGAACGTGGTGCTCTGCTCTCTGGCCCTGCAGTCTGTGGGCACTCACTGCACTGTCTTGTGAAGTTGTGCTGCTGTGAGACTTCCTGGTTCCTGCATGTGACATCTCATGTCACATGCAGAGAGCAGGAGGGAAACCCAGTTGAAATCGTGAAGTGCACTGCTGTCCACTCCAAGCTATATGCAACATCACAAAGTTTGTAACAAGGGAGGGTGAGGTGTGGGAGGATAAAGGGGTTGCAGTGGACAGCCATTCATCAACATTCACCGGCCACTACTCGCGTGCGGAGGGGTGGGGGGAGGAGGAGGAGGGAGGGAGCTCTGTGCTAGTGAAGAATGCAATGTGTAGTGTACATGCATAGCCAGATTAAGGGGAGGATGCAGGGCATACTGTACCCCGGGCCCTCCTCTGTCAAGGGGCCCCCCAGCCAGAGCATACTGAAATTACTAGCTCTCCCTCTTGTGCAGCAGCAGAACTAGGCTGCCAGAATGTGAGCAGGACAGTATGTAGTGCAGGCATAGACACAGGAGTATCGGGTTTCAAGAGATACCAACGGAGCTTCCTGACCAGAGGAGAGATAACAGAGGGGAGAGAGCTGTAAGTGACCCAAGGATCCCAGCTTCTCCTCCCACCTGGGTGTCAGGGTCCTATGTAACCTTTTATCTAATGAGAGCGTTCATGTCTAGAGAGAGAGAGACACACACAGAGCATCCTCCTGAGTCCTGTCCCAGTGTGCAAGTAGTGCAGAGGCTGCTGCTAATGCATTTTTATTTTTCTATGTGTATTTTAAGCTTAAGTTGTCTTTGTTTCACTGCAGGAAAACATTATAAAATAGTTGTCCCTTTATTAGGTGGAGATATAAACAGTACCCAGGCCTGATTAAACTATTAGCTTAAATCTAACATACACCATTGGTTTATATTTAATATACACAACCCATACATCCCAACATGACCCATTCCAGGGGGGACAAAATGCTCTCTACCTGGACTTTTCTCTTAATTTATAATTGTAATCATTTTTGTTGAAATACCTTTTCTATCAATGAAATAGTTCAACACATGTGACGCCAATCATATATTAAAAGGGAAGTCCAGATAGAGAGTATTTTGTCCCTTCTGAAATGGGTCATGTTGAGAGGTATGCACAACCTAATATACAACCCCCCTCCACCAGGGCCCCCCTGTCCTAAGTGTCCCCCCCCCCTCCCCCCCCCCAAGGCTTAATCTGTCCCTGTGTACATGGTGCAGATAATAATAAATGTATGCTTTATTTGGTGGGCAGAGAGTTGTAGCATCTGTTGGTCTGTTCATGTGCATGTTAGCTGCTCTGGGCTGTGTTGTGGATAGTTATAAGACAGCTACAGTATCTGTTATACAAATATCCACCTGCCCTGACATGTGGGATACAGCTTTTACTCACCTAACCACTAAGAGGTTATTCCCATCTTCCATAGACTAGGAGAACACCTTCCATACCCCCTTGCAGCACACTGACCCATTCCTAAATAACCCCTTATAACTAGAGCCATAACTACATGTGTACAAAGTGCGCTTTGCACACAGCAAACTTGTACTGGGAGCGCATTGTGCACCATGTCCCCAACTGGGCGCGCTGGTGATAACAGCAGGTAGTGCTGCCGGGTCCTGCTGTCGTGTGCGATCGTAGATGTCTGGGAGAGACACGCACAGATGGAGGTTTGAGTGTCCTGCAGTGCCGATTGTGAAAGCGGTGGTGCCTGGGTCCTGCTGCTGTGTGAGGACAGCGGTGGCCGGTGGTGAGGTGTGTTGCACCAACTAATGCTATCTACCACTGTTACAGAACACATGTATAGTACTTGCAGCATCTGGATAAAAAGGGGACTCTGCTGCTGTAATGTGTAAAAAAGGGGACAATGTCTGCTGTAATGTGTAAAAAGGGGACTCTGCTGCTGTAATGCGTAAAAAGGGGACTCTGCTGCCGTAATGTGTAAAAAGAGGGACTCTGCTGCTGTAATGTGTAAAAGGGGGACTCTGCCTGCCATAATGTGTAAAGAGAGGGACTCTGCTGCTGTAATGTGTAAAAGGGGACTCTTCTGCCATAATGTGTAAAAGGGGGCTCTACCTGGAGTAATGTGTAAAATGGGTCACTACCTGGTGTAATGTGTAAAAGGGGCTCTACCTGTCGTAATATGTAAAAGGGTCTCTACCTGGTGTAATGTGTGTAAGTGGCGCTACTGTGCGGCGTTATTTGAATAATGGAGACCACTGTACAGCGTAATATGAATTGGTATTATTTTGTGGCCATGCTCCTTCCTCATGAAGCCATGCACCTATATTTTTGTCGCGCAACTACTGCTTGCACTGGCCCTATTTTACCTTTTTTTTTGGGGGGGTGCTGCTGCTGTTTCTTGCACACAGCGCTAAAACGTCTAGGTACGGCACTGATGTGACATACCTTCTTTTATGGTGTTGTGAAAGTAAATCCTCCACCATTCTTTGAATGGTGACCATATCAGATGGAGTTACGGTAGAGGTGTCACTAATACTGGGAAATTCATCTAGACCCGACCAGATGTCCAAAAGTTGTTTGGACTGATCTGCATCCCCACTAGGTCTTTTGGGAAAAAAAATATAAATTCCTGGCTGTTTCGGAAGAAACTGAAGGAGGATACGTCACTGCCAAGTTTCTCACCAGGAGCTCTTTGCATCTCTTAAGATTTGTGGGCCTAATTCAGATCTGGTTGCAGCAGCAAATTTGTTAGCTAATGGGGGTCATTCTGACCCATTCACACACTGTGGTTAATTGCAGTGGTGCAAACGGGTCAGAACTGCGCATGTGCGGTGGCCGCATTGCGCAGGTGCGTCATTGGCCAGCTATGGCCGTTGCCGGTAGCAGCGGCGACCGCAAGAAGATTGGCAGGAGGAAGGTGTTCCGGGGCGTCAACTCACAATTTTTTGGGCATGGAGATCCGAACGCAAGCTTGTCCAGGCGTTTGGATGGCAGAGGGGAGGCAGATATAACATGTGCATAGACAGTTAGATTTGGGTGGATTATTTTGTTTCTGTGCAGGGTAAATACTGGCTGCTTTATTTTTACACTGCAATTTCAATTGCAAATTGAACACACCACACCCAAATCTAACTCTCTCTGCACATGTTATATCTGCCCTCCCTGCATTGCACATGGTTTTGCCCAACTGCTAACCAAATTCCTGCTGCGATCAACTTGGAATTACCCCCACTGTGTGGAGTCAGACCTCTTTCACACTCAGTACTATACAACTCTGGTGCACTGGGGTGCAGTGCACACAACAAACAATTTTATTTTATTTTTTGGGGGATGCACCTTGTCCCACACTGTGAGAAGTCAGACCGCTTTCACACATGGTACTATACAACTCTGGTGTACTGGGGTGCAGTGCACACAACAAACAATGTAAAGAAAGAAGAGCAAACAATTATTTAATTTTTGTTGGGGCGACGCAGCTTGTCCCGCAGTGTGTGGAGTCAGACCGCTTTCACACACAGTACTATACAACTCTGGTGCACTGGGGTGCAGAGCACACAACAAACAGTTTTATTTTATTTTTGGGGGGATGCACCTTGTCCTACAATGCGTGGAGTCAGACCGCTTTCACACACGGTACTATACAACTCTGGTGTACTGGGGTGCAGTGCACACAACAAACAATGTAAAGAAAGAAGAGAAAACAATTTTTTTATTTTTTTTGGGCAACGCAACTTGTTCGACACTGCGTGGCGTCATACCGTTTTCACACACGGTACTATATAACTATGGTATACTGGGGTGCAGTGCACACAACAAACAACGTAAACAGCAAACAATATTTTTTAATTTTGGGGGGAATGCAGCTTGTCCTGCACTGCATGGAGTCAGACCGCTTTCACACATGCACTGTGAACGCAGAGGGTAGGGCCTGTGTAGTCACTGCAGTACCACTGTGATGGACTTAGGGGACTGCTCACTGGACGCAGTGACAGCACCACAGTCCCTTTGATGGACAGCGACAGCACCAAAAAAAACCCACTGACACAATGACTGACAGCCCCTTAGATGTTCACTACTGACTGACAGCCTCTTATGTCATAGTTGCCGACTTCTGTGCTGCTCTCTCCGGGAGAGAGCAGCCCGTCGGCTCAGCAGGGGGGGCGGGCAGTGAGGTGACGTGACAGGGAGGCGGGCCAGAGGCGGAACGGAGGTGGGCCAGAGGCGGAACGGGGTGTGGCTTCTGGGGCGCATCATTTAAGCCACGCCCCCACTGTGTAATGCCACGATTACCGGCATTATACAGCAGGGGGCGTGGTTACGATGACGCGATTCAACAAGAATCGCGTCATCGCCTGCCCGGACCGCCCACTTTACTCGTTAAGTGGGCGGCGGGCAGGGGGTGACCCGCGGATATCGACTTGCCTGCTCTTCCGGGGGGCCGGGAGGGTCACCCGTTTTTCGGGAGCCTCCCGGTCATTCCGGGAGGGTAGGCAAGTATGTCTTAT
Organism: Pseudophryne corroboree; assembly: GCF_028390025.1. Taxonomy (NCBI): domain Eukaryota; kingdom Metazoa; phylum Chordata; class Amphibia; order Anura; family Myobatrachidae; genus Pseudophryne; species Pseudophryne corroboree. The sequence goes on along the minus strand of NC_086444.1, from coordinate 188,947,071 downwards.
GTACACTACTACACTGACTGACACAGCCCCGGGCCGTTATACCACTGACTGACACAGCCCCACAGACAGCCCCTGATTGACACTCTGACTGACAATTGTGCACTGTGCAGCAGGGTGCGTGTGTGACAAACAGTGCACTAGCAGTGTGTGTTTGTGACAAACAGTGCACTGACAATGATAATGCCTGCAGACACTGACAGCCAGGCAGTAAGCACTGTTTATATAACAGTCCTCCTATACTCCAATAGCACCCTAATGCTGTCCTGATGGGGTGCTAATAAATGCTTGTTAAATGGCTTTTTTTATTTATTTTTTAAACAACTAAGCCAGCCTGCTACAGCCCCGTGCCCCTGGCTCGCACACTGGCCCTCATTCCGAGTTGATCGCACTGTAGCTGTTTTTAGCTGCCGTGCGATCAGATAGTCGCCGCCTATGGGGGAGTGTTTTTTTGCATAGCAAGGCTGCGATCGCTTGTGCAGCCGAGCGATGCAAAAACATTTTGTGCAGTTTAGGAGTAGGTCCTGACTTACTTACCCACTGTGATCACTTCAGCCTCTCAAGTCCCAGAATTGACGTCAGACATCCGCCCTCCAAACGCCTGGACACGCCTGCGTTTGGATCACCACTCCCCGAAAATGGTCAGTTGACACCCGGATCCGCCTCCTGCCTGTCAATCTTCATGCGTTAGCCGCTGCAAACGCTTTTGTCGTAGGACTCATCGCTGCTCGGCAACGATGCACCTGCGCATTGCGGCCGCAGTGCATGCGCAGTTCCAACCCCGATCGCACGGCTGCGAAAAAGTGCAGCATGCGATCGGGTCAGAATGACCCCTCCTGTCCCTTTGCTCTCCATTGTGAAATTGTGCCTGCAATCACGAGGGAGGGACTTATATAGCATCCAAAACATGCGTGATCTGACTATGGGGAAATCAAATACATATGAGATCCAACAGCGGGAACATGATGTTTTGCATCCCAGTTTGGGATCAGAGTTTGGCAGAAACTTCCGAGACGGGGCTCAGAAACACCTGGATCAACTAACTTTGGGGGTGTCCGAATTTTAGAAAAATTTTAAACACACATCTCTATAAGGAAGGTGCATAAATTTAAGGAAAATTAACAAATGTAATCCCTGGACAGAGTCTGAGACACAATGCATTCACTTCTAAATGTATAATCCAGGATTCCAGTTATTTTATTCAAGGAACAGCAGAATCAAAGAATATAGGCTATAATTCTAACTCTATGAATTATGAGTGAAGATATTCAAAGCACTCCATATTACATTGTTAGATGTAATCGCATTGAAATAGCTGTCTGAAAGTTGGATTATTGGCTCTGCATTTATGTTGTTGAAACAAATTTCTGTTTGCGTAGTTGGTCTATAGGGGCAAGTAAGGATCGATTTACATGTCTGCAATTTTTCAGGTTATGGTTTAAAGGCTTTACACTTTAAGTTTTTGTTGGAAAAAATACTAGTTGTTATAATCTAGCTTGTTCTCTAATAAAGATTTTATTATATCATCTACACCATGACCTGAATGGGTGCTCAAAAAGAGAATAAAACTATTGTACAATCCATTTTTAAACCTTAAAAAAAGGGTTTCAAGTGAGGAAAAGTATTAAAAAAAAACTTTCCTTTATGCTCTGTATAAAACTATTCAACATAGGTGGCAGAATACGTCCGCGCCAAACAAAACACCTATGAACCTTGATCTACCCAGGAACCAGAATTTGTGTATTTCAGCATGAGTCTCATGTACATCAAAACTGCTTGAAATTGAACAACTGCCATGTATTTAATCTGCCACTTTTTTCCTTTTTCAATTACTTTCTTAAAAATACAGCAGCGGTCAAAGTCAGCACTTTATGTATCCAGAGCGCTCTTTGTTTTTCTCCTGAGTTCTGAATGACTCGTTTTCTGTTTCTTGTAAGATGAGATAGTCTATTGATCCAGCCTTGTTCACCAACTTCTCTATCATATATTCTAAAAGTCTAGCAATGCAGCAAAACTGTTTAATTCATTTGCATGAATGTACTTAGAAATATTGGAAATAAGAAGCACAAAACAGCACAAACCGGAAATTGTTGCAGTGATCGCATACATAACAAATAAATTGCCTCGTTCAAATTATGTGTATATACTGGTTAAAGCAATTATGTTCTGGTGTGAACTTCTAGACATAAAAGAGAAATCTGCTTAAAAACGAGTTTTATGGTAAGAACTTACCTTTGTTAAAACTCTTTCTGCGAGGTACACTGGGCTCCACAAGGATTGGACAATGGGGTGTAGAATAGGATCTTGATCCGAGGCACCAACAGGCTCAAAGCTTTGACTGTTCCCAGAATGCACAGCGCCGCCTCCTATATTACCCCACCTCCCAGCACAGGAGCTCAGTTTTTAGTTAACCAGCCCAATGCAGCAGCAGGAAAAGAGACGACAACGGTTAGTAGCCACATACACCACACTCTCACAACAGGAGAAGTGTCAGCGGCTAATGCCATACCAACCCAAAGAAGCTAAGTGCGTCAGGGTGGGCGCCTTGTGGAGCCCAGTGTACCTCGCAGAAAGAGTTTTAACAAAGGTAAGTTCTTACCATAAAACTCGTTTTCTGCTGCGGGGTACACTGGGCTCCACAAGGATTGGACAATGGGGATGTCCTAAAGCAGTTCCTTATGGGAGGGGATGCACTGTAGCGGGCACAAGAACCCGGCGTCCAAAGGAAGCATCCTGGGAAGCGGCAGTATCGAAGGCATAGAACCTTATGAACTTGTTCCCTGAGAACCACGTAGCCGCCTTGCACAATTGATCAAGGGTCGCACCACGTTGGGTCGCCCAAAAAGGTCCAACAGACCGAGTAGAATGGGCCGTAATGTGAGCAGGAGCTGACAAACCAGCCCTCACATAAGCATGTGCAATCACCATTCTAATCCATCTGGCCAGGGTCTGCTTGTGAGCAGGCCAGACACGTTTGTGAAATCCAAACAAAACAAAGAGAGAATCAGATTTTTTGAATAGAAGCAGTTCTCTTCACATAGATTTGGGGGAGCCCGTACCACATCCAAAGACCGCTCTTTGGGAGACAAATCAGGAGAGACAAAGGCCGGAACCACAATCTCCTGATTAAGGTGGAACGAAGAAACCACCTCAGGTATATATCCGGGACGAGTCCTAAGAACCGCCCGGTCACGGTGAAAAATCAGATATGGGAAACTACAAGACAAGGCACCCAGATCCGGCACTCTTCTAGCAGAGACAATAGCCAGCAAGAACACCACCTTAAGGGAAAGCCACTTAAGGTCAGCTGAACCAAGAGTTTCAAATGGAGGCTCCTGCAACGCCTCCAAAACCACCGACAAGTCCCAAGGAGCCACAGGCGGGACATAGGGTAGTTGGATACGCAACACACCCTGAGTGAAAGTATGAACATCAGGTAAAGTCGCAATTTTTCTCTGAAACCACACCGACAAGGCAGAACTATGAACCTTGAGGGAGGCCAGACGCAGGCCTAAATCTAGGCCTTGCTGCAGAAAAGCCAAAAGTTTGGCTGTACTAAACTTGGAAGCGTCATAATTGTTAGATGCGCACCAAACAAAGTAGGAATGCCAGACCCTATGATAAATCCGAGCAGAAGCCGGTTTCCAGGCCCGCAACATAGTTTTAATGACTTCTTCATAAAAAACCCTTATCCCTCAAGACGGAAGCTTCAAGAGCCACGCCGTCAAAGATAGCCGGGCTAGGTCCTGGTAGACACAGGGGCCCTGAACGAGGAGGTCTGGGCATTGTGGAATTAGAAGTGGACAGTGCGATGATAGGCCTTGCAGGTCTGAGAACCAGCGCCGTCTGGGCCACGCCGGAGCTATGAGAAGCAGATTTCCTCTTTCTTGCTTGAACTTCCGAATTACCCTGGGCAGGAGTGACACCAGAGTGAACACGTACGGCAGCAGAAACCTCCACGGCACCGCCAGCGCATCCACGAATGCTGCTTGAGGATCCCTTGTCCTTGCTCCGAAGACCGGAATTGTGTCGAGACGCCATCAGATCTACATCTGGAAGACCCCACTTTTCCACTAGGAGTTGAAACACTTCTGGATGGAGGCCCCACTCGCCGGCATGTACGTCCTGACGACTGAGAAAGTCCGCTTCCCAATTCAGGACTCCCGGAATGAATATTGCCGATATGGCCGGTAGATGGCGTTCCGCCCAACGTAGAATCCGTGAGACTTCCTTCATTGCCAAACGGCTTCGAGTGCCGCCTTGATGATTTATGTAAGCCACTGTGGTGGAGTTGTCCGACTGTACTTGAACAGGACGGTTCTGAATTAAATGCTGGGCCAGGTTCAACGCATTGAAGACCGCCCGCAATTCCAGAATGTTGATCGAGAGGAGAGATTCCTCCTTGGTCCACCGACCGTGAAGGGAGTGCTGCTCCAGCACCGCACCCCAACCTCTTAGACTGGCATCTGTTGTCAACAGGACCCAGTTGGATATCCAGAAGGGACGACCCCTGCACAATTGTTGGTCCCGGAGCCACCAAAGCAGCGACAGACGGACCTCCGGAGTCAATAAGATCATTTGAGATCTGATCCAGTGAGGCAGGCCGTCCCACTTGGTTAGAATCAGCCTCTGGAGGGGGCGAGAGTGGAATTGAGCATACTCCACCATGTCGAATGTTGATACCATGAGGCCCAGCACCTGCATTGCCGAAGCTTCAGGACTTTCTCCTGAGACAAGAACAACCTCTGGTTGTGAGTGTCCAACAGCGCTCCCAGGTGCACCATGCTCTGAGCAGGGACCAGGGAGGATTTCTTCCAGTTGATGAGCCACCCGTGGGCTTGTAGAAACCGGACCGTCATATCCAGATGACGCAGGAGAAGATCTGGGGAATTTGCCAGGATTAACAAGTCATCCAGATACAGCAGTATCCTGACCCCTTGACGGCGGAGTACCACCGTCATCACCACCATAACTTTGGTGAAGACTCGCGGAGCCGTTGTTAAACCAAAAGGTAATGCCCGAAACTGGTAATGGATGTTGCCAATAGCAAACCTCAGGTATTGTTGATGTGACACTGCTATAGGAATATGCAGGTAAGCATCCTGTATGTCCAGGGAGACCATGTAGTCCCCAGGTTCCAAGGCCAGAAATATAGAGCGAAGAGTTTCCATACGGAACTTGGAAATCTTCACAAACCTGTTCAATGCCTTGAGGTTGAGAATGGGCCGGGAGGACCCATTCGGTTTCGGGACTAGAAACAGCGGAGAATAGTACCCCCGGCCCCTCTGAGCAAGAGGCACTTGTACTATGACTCCTGTATCCAGGAGGGTCTGTACCACCGAGTGAAGAGTGTTTGCCTTTGTCTGGTCCAAAGGGACATCTGTCTGGCAAAATCGATAAGGGGGTCGGTTTTTGAAGGCTATGGCGTAACCACGAGTGACGACTACCCGTACCCAGGCATCTGAAGTGGTCTTCAACCATTCCTGGGTATACCCTAGAAGCCGGCCCCTCACCCTGGGATCCCCCAGGGGGAGGCCCGCCCTGTCATGCGGCAGGCTTATCGGTCTTCGCAGCTGGTTGACGGGCAGCCCAGGCTCTTTTGGGCTTCGGCTTACCAGGTTTGGAAGAGCGGGCCTGCTTATGGTATGCCTGACCTTTTGTTTTACCTGAAGGACGAAAGGGGCGAAAGGACGTACCTTTAGCCTTCGACACAGAAGGAGCGGTATTAGGCAGACAGGCAGTTTTGGCAGTAGCCAAGTCAGCCATTATCTTATTTAAGTCCTCCCCAAACAGAATATCTCCCTTGAAAGGGAGTACCTCCAGGGTTTTTCTAGAGTCCAGATCCACAGACCAGGATCTCAGCCACAATATCCGGCGAGCCAGGACTGACGTAGTAGAGGCCTTGGCTGCTAGGATACCGGCATCAGTAGCCGCCTCTTTAATATATCGAGAAGCTGTGACAATATATGACAAGCATTGTCTAGCATGGTCAGAGGAGATTTCAGCTTCTAACTCCAAGGTCCATGCTTCAATAGCCTCTGCAGCACCCGTGAAGGTGTAAATCACTTTCAGACAACCCTCCACACATTTATCCGTAGGCTCTTTTAGAGACGTGACGGTAGTGACAGGTAGAGCTGAGGAAACCACCATCCTAGCCACATGTGAGTCCACTGGAGGAGGCGTTTCCCAATTCTTAGACAGCTCTGGCGCGAGGGGATAGCGAGCCAGCATCTTCTTTTGAGGCACAAACTTCCTACCCGGGTTTTCCCAGGGTTCCTGACGTATATCCACTAGGTGATCAGAGTGAGGTAAAACTTGTTTAACCACCTTCTGACGCTTGAACCTATCTGGTTTCTTAGGAGGGACGGATGGCTCGGGATCATCCGTAATCTGCAGAATTAACTTAATAGCCTCCAAAAGATCAGGAACATCCACATGTGAACTACCCTCCGCATCAGCCGTATCTGAGTCAGAACATGTGGGGTCAGTATATGTGCCGTCTTCATCAGACGAGGTGTCAGTGACGGCAGTGGATTGTGAGGAGACAAGCGCTCGCTTAGAGGACCTCTTGGACCTAGGCGAGCGTTGGTCAGACTTTTTAGTAGTCAAGGACTAGTTCAACTTCTTTAATTAAGCAGATAAATCGTCTGCCCACGGCGGGTTAGCTGCAGGGACCACATACAGTTGTACCGGCATTGGGGGTCCCATAGGGGGTGTTAGTTTATGAACTAGCGTATGCAGAAGTGTGGAAAAAGCGGCCCACGGTGGGTCAGTATGTGCCTCCGCTGCCTCAGTCCCACTGGGAGACAAGGAGCCCCCAGAACCAGAGCCCACAGATGCTATATTCTCCTCATATTTGTCTGTGGCTTCAGCAACACCAGCAGTGTGTTCCGCCCCAGAATCGTTACCCTCAGAAGCAGACATGATATAACTTGCAGTATGAGGTAACACAGTACAATTATCAGCAGCACTATACCTCTAAACCCAAACCCCTGCGCAGTGTAGTCAGCACTAGCAGAGATAAAGAAGAGATATGGTGACTAAAAATACGTAATACAGTATATCTTTGTGAAAATCTTATATTAGATAACACCTGACGCACCAAGCCCCCTCAGGTTATGGAATATAAGGATAGCAAGATGAGTGAAAGACACAAAATGGACACCACTCAGCTATCAAATGCACACACAGAAAGTCACCGTTTGTACAATGCAGAGGTTATTACTGACAATAATACTGCACTGGACTAGCTTACACAGCTATATAACAATAGATATAACAGTACACAGTAAGAACTGGATGTATATCACAGGGTAATTGTACTATAAAACCCTGACTAAATGCACTCTTTCTTAACTATCACTGTCTAAAAAGGCAGGTACAATACTTAAGTGTCATGTAAAGGCACAGCTCTGACAACCAGGCGGCTTTACATAGGAGGATTTGCCCAAGCAGTCCCAGGAACAGTTAGCTGAGGGATAATGGCGCCGCAGACACTGACAGGGAGTGAGGAAAAGACAGATATGCAGCTCCATGGCGGGAACACTTGCTAGAAATGGCGCCCTGGGGCTGGGGGAGGGGCTTCAGGTCTAAGCCTTATCCCCTCTGCTGGCAAAACCACCGGGTACTGTGGGCGACATAAGATTTAGTTTAGAGAGAAAACCTGACCTGCGCCCATGCCTTGGTGATCTAGTGGGATCGACTGTACTGCCACAGTGTCCACCGCCAGCACGCGCGGCCCGCCTCCCACTGACCGTTCTGGATCGCGATAAAGACCGGGTCCCACAAGCGGGACCCACTTACCACCTCCCGAAGCGCGGCCACGCGATCCTGGAGAGCCCCAGCCGTGTGTGTCTAATGTGAAGAAAACCGGAGCCTCCGCTGTAGGTACCCGGCAACCAGGGCTCGGGAGTGTACAGCGCCGCTGGGGAGAGCTGGAGCTGCAGCAGTGAATGTCACAAGACATTTACCACCGCTGCTGCCCTTGAAGTCTTCACTTTTTACCTCATAAAAAGCTTTTCTTAGGGCTGCTTGGAGCAGCCCCTCTGTTATGTGCCTGCTTACTGCAGCACCAGCTTACAAAACTGAGCTCCTGTGCTGGGAGGCGGGGTGATATAGGAGGCGGCGCTGTGCATTCTGGGAACAGTCAAAGCTTTAAGCCTGTTGGTGCCTCGGATCAAGATCCTATTTTACACCCCATTGTTCAATCCTTGTGGAGCCCAGTGTACTCAGCAGCAGAAACTATATTTTTCCTTAAAACATCCCTTCCCCTAACTAGAAGAACCACTTGTGGCAGGAACTCATAGGGCGGATTTACTAAAAGAAAAATACAGTAAAAACCCCAGTTTTGGGGGTTTCTACTGCATTTTCAAATGTACTAACCCTCGGCCGACGGCTTTTTGATGCGGAAAGGTATCGCCAGCTATTTATGGCGATACCCTATAAAAGCCTATGGATTTCTTACTGCATCCCGCCGCCCAGCGCCACTCAGACCGTCCCCGCATACCTGACTGCAGCCAGCCTCCCCGTTGCAGTCCTGGATCCCAGCTTCCTCCTCCCCCTGAATCACAGCCAGCTGTACTTCCGGCTGCAGAGAGGAGGAACCCGGGACTGGGAGGTAACGGAGACCTTGGAGACTCACGACCACCCTCTCCTCCAGACCACAAGGGATCGCAAGGGGCCTCTGGCATCGTACTACGATACTAATTGCATATGTTAGCACATATGTGATTAGCATCGTTGCGATGACCGGCGATGTTCCGCGATCAGTGTTAGTAAATCCTGCCCAAACCGTTTTAGAGATACACAGCAGCCCATACCAACAATTGATACTTCTTACTTGACAAGTTAGCAGGGTTGTTTGTCTGTTGTCAGCTCTGAATATTGCACTTGTCCTGGAGTTGGGATCCCATGGTGCTGCTAAATGGGGAGAGGGAAGTGAATAACACAGAGTTTAAGGTAATTATGAGCTAGGACTTATCATAGTAAGTATTTTCACCCTACCCCTAATCCTAACCCCAAGCCCCCCCGCCTCCCCCTGCAGCCTAACACTAATGTAACATCCTGCAGCCTATCCCTAATCTCCCCCATGCCCACAGCCTAACCCCAACCCAAGTTCTTACCCCTGGTATCTGTGAGGGTTCTGACTATCAGGATTCTGCTGTCAGTCTTCTGACTGTCGGGTTGCCAATTTACAGGATTTTGACAGCATCCCCTGGGCCAGAACCCTTGTTCTTTTTAAAACCTGCCTTTAAATGGTCATGACATTTAGAAAAACTAAAAATATTCGGGAACATTTCATCTGAATGATTACAAAGCTACCATAGGTATGAGAAGTTGGTCAGCGGGGGCTCTAGCTCCTTGACTATACTGGCCAGTAGCAGTAATCAGTGACTTACAGCATAACCAGCCAGTCTGTGCCCACGGATGCTCATGCGTATTGCCAGGTCACACAGGAACAACCAATCTCAGGATTTCTGGAGCAGATGTGTTAAAAATTTAAAAATATACACTGCTCAAAAAAATAAAGGGAACACTAAAATAACACATCCTAGATCTGAATGAATGAAATATTCTTATTAAATACTTTGTTCTTTACATAGTTGAATGTGCTGACAACAAAATCACACAAAAATGATCAATGGTAATCAAATTTATTAACCCATGGAGGTCTGGATTTGGAGTCACACTCAAAATTAAAGTGGAAAAACACACTACAGGCTGATTCAACTTTGATGTAATGTCCTTAAAACAAGTCAAAATGAGGCTCAGTAGTCTGTGTGTCCTCCACGTGCCTGTATGACCTCCCTACAACCCATACAAGTGGCTCAGGTAGTGCAGCTCATCCAGGATGGCACATCAATGCGAGCTGTGGCAAGAAGGTTTGCTGTGTCTGTCAGCGTAGTGTCCAGAGCATGGAGTCGCTACCAGGAGACAGGCCAGTACATCAGGAGACGTAGAGGAGGCCGTAGGAGGGCAACAACCCAGCAGCAGGACCGCTACCTCCGCCTTTGTGCAAGGAGGAACAGGAGGATCACTGCCAGAGCCCTGCAAAATGACCTCCAGCAAGCCACAAATGTGCATGTGTCTACTCAAACGATCAGAAACAGACTCCATGAGGGTGGTATGAGGGCCCGACGTCCACAGGTGGGGGTTGTGCTTACAGCCCAACACCGTGCAGGGTGTTTGGCATTTGCCAGAGAACACCAAGATTGGCAAATTCGCCACTGGCACCCTGTGCTCTTCACAGGTGAAAGCAGGTTCTCACTGAGCACATGTGACAGACGTAACAGAGTTCTGGAGACGCCAAGGAGAACGTTCTGATGCCTGCAACATCCTCCAGCATGACCGGTTTGGCAGTGGGTCAGTAATGGTGTGGGATGGCATTTCTTTGGGGGGCCGCACAGCCCTCCATGTGCTCGCCAGAGGTAGCCTGACTGCCATTAGGTACCGAGATGAGATCCTCAGACCCCTTGTGAGACCATATGCTGGTGCGGTTGGCCCTGGGTTCCTCCTAATGCAAGACAATGCTAGACCTCATGTGGCTGGAGTGTGTCAGCAGTTCCTGCAAGACGAAGGCATTGATGCTATGGACTGGCCCGCCCGTTCCCCAGACCTGAATCCAATTGAGCACATCTGGGACATCATGTCTCGCTCCATCCACCAGCACCAGCACCACAGACTGTCCAGGAGTTGGCGGATGCTTTAGTCCAGGTCTGGGAGGAGATCCCTCAGGAGACCATCCGCCACCTCATCAGGAAAATGCCCAGGCGTTGTAGGGAGGTCATACAGGCACGTGGAGGACACACACACAACTGGGCCTCATTTTGACTAGTTTTAAGGACATTACATCAAAGTTGGATCAGCCTGTAGTGTGTTTTTCCACTTTAATTTTGAGTGTGACTCCAAATCCAGACCTCCATGGGTTAATAAATTTGATTTACCTTGATAATTTTTGTGTAATTTTGTTGTCAGCACATTCAACTGTGTAAAGAACAAAGTATTTAATAAGAATATTTCATTCATTCAGGATGTGTTATTTTAGTGTTCCCTTTATTTTTTTGAGCAGTGTATATTTATTTTTTTGTAAATTTTAAAAAATTTCAAAAGAAAAAAATGCTTTATTTTAATAATGATTTTGTTTTATTTTCACTGCACCAGCCATCTGCTACCTAGAGCAATGGTGGTAGGTTCCCCTTCCTCTCTAAGTGCCCCATTGGAACTAGATATTAGGGGAAGGCTCCCCATCTGTTTCAACCCTGCACTAGTTTAAAGTTTTTAAAGGGTTAGGCACCCCTTCTGCACCTCTGCTCCACAATTTAGGTTATTTGGGGTAGGCCCCAATACTTGTGCTTCCCATTATGTTATCAAGTGGGTAGTTAGAATTTCTTTGTGATGCTGCATCTTCTTTACCGTGACAAGTGACAGGGATAGCTTCCCTTATTTCACTTCTCTTCCTCATTGAGGATAAGGTCCTAAATGCTAAATACAGGTTGAGTATCCCATATCCAAATATTCCGAAATACGGAATATTCCGAAATATGGACTTTTTTGAGTGATAGTGAGATAGTGAAACCTTTGTTTTTTGATGGCTCAATGTACACAAACTTTGTTTAATACACAAAGTTATAAAAAATATTGTATTAAATGACCTCCAGGCTGTGTGTATAAGGTGTATGTGAAACATAAATGAATTGTGTGAATGTACACACACTTTGTTTAATGCACAAAGTTATTAAAAATATTTGCTAAAATTAACTTCAGGCTGTGTGTATAAGGTGTATATGAAACATAAATGCATTCTGTGCTTAGATTTATATCCCATCACCATGATATCTCATTATGGTATACAATTATTCCAAAATACGGAAAAATACGATATCCAAAATACCCCTGGTCCCAAGCATTTTGGATAAGGGATACTCAACCTGTACAGTATGTTAATGTAAATGTATGTTATTCCATGCTAATGTGGTTATGCTAAATGGGAGTTTCATGCTGAAAAGTTATTGGTGGAGATGTGTTCTTAAATGCTAAAAAGTGTCCTGATCTAAATGTTATACAAATACTAAGTGTTCAGGCCAAAGTGAATGTTTTAAAATGCAGACAGGTTAATGCAAAGGTGTGTATATAAATGTTGAATGTGATGAAGCAGACATCACTTCTCATTTTCTTTCACTATCTAAACATGCAGGATTTTAGGCTATTACTTGCACTTGCTCTCTAAGGAGCCTATCTATTAACATTTTCTCCTGCAGGGTCCACAGGGTATCCACAGGATACATTGGGATATGGTGGAGCGACAGCAGATCTGCACCAAACTGTCAAAGCTTTTTGGCCTCCCAGCATGCCGTGGGCCCGTCCATATATCCCCGCCTCCTGGCTCAGGCAAATCAGTTTTTTTTGTTTGGTGCGGCAGGAGCCGGACCGTGGTCTAAGGGCTGCTGGTTTTAGCAGCAATAAGCTTTCTTTGTTTTATTTTTATAGTCTTACTATTTTTGTAACTGATACAGTGTCTTATACGTACCTTAGAAAGAGTCGCTCCAAAACTCTCTGCCAGGTCGCAACAATGCTTACCCACGAGTACAGTGCTGTTTCGGCGGGTGTCTGTGTCGGATAAAACTAGCAGGTCCAGCAGACGTTACCAGGCTGTGGCCGGAGCACGGGGAGAAGGTAAGGCATCGGCTCTGCTTAGAGGGGGAACACGACACAGCCGCACTGTTTGGGGGGAGCTGCCACGGCTGCTACCGAGAGTGCACCAGCGCTAGGCCCTAGGGATCATATGCTCCAGGGGTAGTATGAGGCCGCGATCCCTAGGGTTGATGTCAGCAGTGGGGAGTTAGACGCTCCCCTGGTCACCCCTCCCCCCGGTTCATGACTAGTTTCCTCCGAGTCTCCCACCATGAACTGTTTTTCTGCTTCCGTCCAAGATGCTGTGCACTAAGGGACCCAGTTGCAGCATATGCGTCAGTGTTCACTTGAGTGTCTGTGTTCACTATAGCTTCACGGAGCAGCGGTGTATATTTATAGCGTCTGGATCCACTCAGTGTTCGCAAACGTATTCATCGATCCTGGAAGCGGGGTAAGTCTCCCTGTATCCCACTCTACTGAGTATGGGTTATACAGCACTAAGGGGGTCATTCCGACCCGATCGCACGCTGCACTACTTCGCAGCAGTGCGATCGGGTCGGAACTGCACATACGCAGCATTGCCCGGCAATGCCGGGAATGAGGAAAACGGTTGCAGCAGCGACCACAAGAAGATTGACAGGAGGAAGGCCGGGAGTGGTCCAGCGAACGCAGGCATGTCCAGGCATTTTGAGGGCGGATGTCTGACGTCAAATCCGGGACCTGCATCGCTGTATCCGTCGCAAATGGTAAGTAGGTCTAGGGCTGGTCTTGTTTTACGTTAAACTTTTTTAGCATAGCAAGGCTGCACAAGTGTTTGCAGCCCTGCTATGCTAAAATAGACTCCCCCATAGGCGGCCTCAGGTTGATCGCACGAGCAGCAAAAAGTTGCTACTTGCAATCAACTCAGAATGACCCCCTAAGTCTCTATCTACCTTTTGAGTACGAATAGTTGGATAGGTGCATAATGCATATGAGCCTGATAAACATTACTGTGGCTTATTTCGCTATGCATCTGAATACGGTTTAAACTTTTAGAAAGTAATGCAGTAATATGTTTCTCCTACATACTTTGAAATGTATCTGTAGTTGATTATGTGCTCATATTGCTTATTATACTAATGTATAACCTGTGACTGTCTGCTAGTGTGATTGCTGACTGCTATAATTCTCAGTTTTCTCTATGTATTCCGATCCTCGCTGCTGGTGCTAAGCAGGGTAGGGTCAGATTGTATGTCACTTTAACACATCTTAAGGTGATTACAGTCACAAATTGTGTAGTACACTGTGAAAGTGTCTGATTATTTACCACGTCTAAGAGCGGCAAAGGTGAGGAAAATATACTCACAGAAGCACCAACACTCATTTCATGTTTGTCATGCAAAGCTGGGTTAACCTCTCAGGATCTGGTTCAGGATGGGTTGTGTGCAAATTCTTTTAGCTTTCACCATGGTCTCTTGAAAAATGAAAGACAGATGCAGGTGAAAGTTGATCCCCCATGGGCTATGTTGCACAGACATTATCCAGTATAGCTGAGCAGATAATTCCAACTTCTGTACCAGGTATAGGTTACACTATTAACCCTTATGTGCAGCATTCCACCTGCAGTTTTTTATTTCCAGCAGGGGAAGCAGTAGCCTCTCAACAAAAGCATGCTGAAAAGCCAGTGGTAACTAAATCACATAAACATGAAACAACATCTTCACTGTCTACACATGTTTCAGATGAGGATTCATCAGAGGAGGAAGACTCATTACACTCTGGTTCTGCATCTGAACATGAGGAAGAAGGACTCAGCTCAGTGGACTTATCTGAGTTGATTATTGCAATGAAAGCCATTCTATCCTTAGAAGAATCAGCAGAGCCTGTGTTAAAATCCAAGGCACCTGTATTTAAACATCCCAAAATAGTTAAGACTGAATTTCCTGGATCAGAACAGCTGATGAAAATTATGGAAGAGGCTTGGACTATGCACAGTAAGAAATTTAGAAATCCTAGGAAAAGGAATTCCAATTATCCTCTTCTGGCTGGGGACTGTTTAAAGAGGGTGGTAGTTTCCAAAGTAGATAAGCATGTTATTCGATTAGCGCGAAAATCTACATTACCTCTGCTTTCAACATCATTAAATGATGTCATGGATAGGAGAGTAGATGGTTTGTTAAAAAACATTTTTTCCCTGTCTGGAGCAATCAATAGACCAGCAATGGCTTCAGCCTGGATGGCTAAAGCAGTGGCCGCCTGGGCGGATGCATTGGAAGGGGAAACTTCAATGACATCTAGAGAGCAAAAATCCCATGTTGCACATATTAAACAGGCTGAAATATTCTTAGAAGAGTCAGCCTTAGATATGGGTACCATTGCCTCTCAAGCATCAGCTTCAGCAGTAGCCGCTCGCAGAGCAGTTTGGCTACGCACTTGGAAAGCTGATTTAGAATCCAAGAAGGTTTTGGAGTCTTTACCTTTTACTGAAAATATTCTGTTTGGTAAAGAGTTAAACAGTATTTTAGAGTCAGAAGCAGACTCCAAGAAGATAAAGTTTCCTTCCACAAATTTAAGCCTAAAATTCCAGGTTTTCGGCCTTTTCGGTCTCAATGGAAAGCTAAAGTAAAAGTTGATGGCAAACAGTCCCAATACAACAGGTCTGGTAAGACTAAAAAGCATTGGGCTACCAGAGGACCGATTTCTAAAACAGAAGATAAGCCATCAGCCTGATGGTGCGGGCATCCACCTGGGGGACCTCAGGGCAGGAGGCCGACTTCTTCATTTTGTACAAATCTGGCACCAGTCTACCACAGATTCCTGTGTGCAAGAAGCGGTATCTCATGGTTATGTGTTTGCTTTCAGGAAAACCCCTCCTCAAAGATTGTTTTTTTTCACAGTGAAATCAATATAATAAACAAAAAAAAGGCAAAAGTATAGTATACCAAGTGACAAAATCTATACAATCTAGCAAATAGACAATCATACAAAGAGAAAAACATAAGTTGGTACAATGGTCCAATAGATCTTCAATAAAACAACTTACTGAAATGGCCAATATAGTAAAAAAAAAAAACTTATAACAAAGAAAAGAGAGAAAAATTTTATGACAAGACAAGGGTCAGGGGAAGGGAAAAGCAGGAAAAGAAGGAAGGTCAGTGAAGGAGGTGGACAGCCCAATAGTATCAATTAGTAGTCGCCTCCGTTGGGCGATTTATTAGCTGAGGAAGGTACCGTAAACAGTGTTAGGTACCACTCGGCGGTATCAGATTCTTATAGGACGAGGTAGTCTTAAATTCTAGCCAAGAGAGCCAAGTAGCATTATAGTCCAATTGCTTCTCCATAGCGGAATAATATATGTCTGCCATGGTTCTATAAAACTCTATTCTTTTAAGACATTCCCAAATCGTGGGCGGATCTTGGAATCGCCAATGAACAGGTATCACAGCTCTTGCTGCATTATTAAGGTGTTTAATGAGAGACTGTTTATATTTCGTGAACGGAATAGTGGTATGGGAAAGTAGCCAGAAATCTAGTTCAGTAGGAGCTTGAAATCCCAAGATGTCAGTAGAGAGTTTAATGACTTTATCCCAAAAGGGAGTGATTAGGGGACAGTCCCACCAAATGTGAACTAGAGTACCTTTGTCACCACCACATCGCCAACATAATGGAGAAACAGAGGGGAAAAACTTGTGTAAGAGGGGAGGGCAGCGATACCACCTAGTTAGAAGTTTGTATTGGGTTTCAACCACTTCCAAACTCGTAGAACAACGCGTTATAACCTCACAATGTTTGTCCCAATTGATATAAATCCCTCGAGGATTAAGATCAACATCCCAAGCCTTACAAAAAGAAGCCATATCATAAAAATTACCATGCATCATCATCTTATAAATACCAGATATAACATGGGTTGGCGCTGAAGATTGGGAGCACATACCCTCGAAGGGTGTGACATCACACGTTAGATCTACAGTGTTGCGATGAGATGATATGAAGTGGCGAATATGAAGATAAAACCAAAAGTCTTATGCCAGAATATCCGTAAAATCACTGAGTTCCCGGAAAGATTTAATCTTCCCGCCCGAAACCAGGTGGACCAGTTTGGTCATGCCAACCCATCTCCACCTAGAGGCTACCAATCCCCCAGTTCCCGGCAAAAACTGTGGATTATTAAGAAACGGAAGAAGCAGGGTTTTTTTGGAGGAAATACCTAATTTGTTGCTCAGCAGTGACCAGAGAGACAGGGTGGGACCAACTGTCAAATGTGAGGAGCGGCTTACGGTCTTAAGCCAGGGTACGGCTTGTAAACAAAGACCCGAGGACCACCCCTCCAAGTCCACCCATTGTTTTGAGCTAGAATCTGGTCTTGACAAGTCCAAGATCCTATGAAGGACCGTCGCCTGATAGTAAGCTGAGATCATAGGTAACTGTTGGCCTCCCTGGGCTCTCCTACAAACAAATGCAGTGCTTAAATCTAGGCTTTCTGCCTCCCCAGACAAAATGACTAATTGCCTTGTGTGCTTCGGCCAAGAACTGGAGGGGAAGTTTTAATGGGATGCTCTGGAATAAATATAACAACCTGGGCAATATATTCACTTTAACAATATTCATTCAGCCTAACCAGGAGAATTTCTGTGTAAGCCATTGCGCCATTTCCTGACATAACTTCCGTAACAAAGGAACATGGTTAATTGTCACTGTCGTAGAAAGAGAAGATGGGATCAGGATGCCTAGGTATTTGATATGAGCAGGATGCCAAGTAAAAGGAAACATATTCTTTAAAGATAAAGTTAATGAACTAGAAAGTGAAATATTTAGGGCCATTGATTTAGCATAATTGATCTTAAAGTTGGACAACGTCCCGACACATGAGAATTCCCTCATCAGGTTTGGCAATGATATCACAGAGTTTGTGACAATTGCCAAGAGGTCATCTGCAAAGAGTGCTATGCGATGTTCAGTATTACCCACTGCGAGTCCAGAAATATCAGTGTTCTTTCTAATGGCCCTAGCTAGTGCCTCCATGCAAATGACGAATATCACTGGTGATAGCAGGCAGCCCTGTCGGGTCCCATTTGAAATTGTAACTGGGTCAGAGAGCAAACCATTAATTCTAACCTGTGCCGAAGGGGCCCAATATAATGCAATCATTTTTTGTAGGAAGGCGTCGCCAAGACCCAGACGTTGCAGTACTGCTTCCATAAAGGACCAATCTACCCGGTCAAAGGCTTTTTCAGCGTCCATTGAGAGGAGCATCAAGGAAACATTGACAGAGTGGGCATGAGTTATCAGGTCAATCACCCTTATAGTATTGTCCCTAGCCTCTCTCCCCTGAATGAAGCCAACTTGATTAGGATGAATAATCTGCGGGATTAAGGAATTTAGACGGTTAGCCATAACTTTCGCATACAACTTTATATCAACATTTAAAAGGGAGACTGGACGATAACTAGAGGACAGGGATGGATCTTTGCAGTCTTTCGGAATAACCGTAATGTGTGCTGCCAGGGATTGGTTGGAAAAATAAGATTTTAAACCGACCGGTAAATCTTTTTCTCCTAGTCCGTAGAGGATGCTGGGGACTCCGTAAGGACCATGGGGAATAGATGGGCTCCGCAGGAGACATGGGCACTAAAAAGAACTTTAGATATGGGTGTGCACTGGCTCCTCCCTCTATGCCCCTCCTCCAGACCTCAGTTAGAGAAACTGTGCCCAGAGGAGACGGACAGTACGAGGAAAGGATTTTTGTTAATCTAAGGGCAAGATTCATACCAGCCCACACCATCCACACCGTATAACATGGAATATACGAACCAGTTAACAGCATGAAGAAAACAGCATCAGCCCTAGACTGATCAAAACTGTAACATGACCCTTATGTACTCAAAAACTATGTACAAGTCTTGCAGATGTAGTCCGCACTGGGACGGGCGCCCAGCATCCTCTACGGACTAGGAGAAAAAGATTTACCGGTAGGTTTAAAATCTTATTTTCTCTTACATCCTAGAGGATGCTGGGGACTCCGTAAGGACCATGGGGATTATACCAAAGCTCCAAAATGGGCGGGAGAGTGTGGATGACTCTGCAGCACCGATTGAGCAAACACGAGGTCCTCATCGGCCAGGGTATCAAACTTGTAGAACTTTGCAAATGTGTTTGAACCCAACCAAGTAGAAGCTCGGCACAGCTGGCACAGCTCGGCGCAGCCGCCCAAGAAGAGCCCACCTTCCTAGTGGAATGGGCCTTTACAGAATTTGGTAACGGCAATCCAGCCGTAGAATGAGCCTGCTGAATCGTGTTACAGATTCAGCGAGCAATAGTCTGCTTCGAAGCAGGAGCGCCAACCTTGTCGGCTGCATACAGGACAAACAGTGCCTCTGTTTTCCTAACCCGAGCTGCTCTGGCCACATAAATTTTCAATGCCCTGACCACATCAAGGGACTCGGAATCCTCCAAGTCCCGCGTAGCCACAGGCACCACAATAGGTTGGTTCATATGAAAAGATGAAGCCACCTTGGGCAAAAATTGAGGACGAGTCCGCAACTCCGCTCTATCCACATGGAAAATCAGATAGGGGCTTTTGTAAGATAAAGCCGCCAACTCAGACACTCGCCTTGCTGATGCCAAGGCCAACAACATGACCACTTTCCAAGTGAGATACTTTAATTCCACCATTTTAACCAAACCAGTGAGACTTAAGGAACCGCAACACCACGTTAAGGTCCCAGGGAGCCACTGGAGGTACAAAAGGAGGCTGGATATGCAGCACTCCCTTCACAAAAGTCTGTACTTCTGGGAGAGAAGCCAATTCCTTCTGAAAGAAAATGGATAGGGCCGAAATCTGAACCTTAATGGAGCCTAATTTTAGGCCCAAATTCACTCCAGTCTGTAGGAAGTGAAGGAAACGGCCCAGATGGAATTCTTCCGGAAGAGCATTCCTGGACTCACACCAAGATACATACTTCCGCCATATACGGTGATAATGTTTTGCTGTCACGTCCTTCCTAGCCTTTATCAGAGTAGGAATGACCTCATCCGGAATGCCCTTTTCCGCTAGGATCCGGTGTTCAACCGCCATGCCGTCAAACGCAGCCGCGGTAAGTCTTGGAACAGACAGGACCCCTGTTGTAACAGGTCCTCTCTGAGAGGAAGAGGCCACAGATCTTCTGTGAGCATTTCCTGCAGATCCGGATACCAGGCCCTTCGAGGCCAATCTGGAACAATGAGAATTGTCTGTACTCCTCTTCGTCTTATGATTCTCAATATCTTGGAAATGAGAGGAAGAGGAGGAAACACATAGACCGACTGGAACACCCACGGTGTCACCAGGGCATCCACTGCTACCGCCTGAGGGTCCCTTGACCTGGCGCAATACCTTGGTAGTTTCTTGTTGAGGCGTGACGCCATCATGTCTATCTGAGGCAGTCCCCACTGACTTGCAATCTCTGCGAAGACTTCCTGATGAAGTCCCCACTCTCCTGAATGTAGATCGTGTCTGCTGAGGAAGTCCGCTTCCCAGTTGTCCACTCCCGGAATGAAGACTGCTGTCAGAGCGCTTACATGAATTTCCGCCCAGCGAAGAATCCTGGTGGCTTCTGCCATTGCCACTCTGCTCTTTGTTCCGCCTTGACGGTTTACATGAGCCACTGCGGTGATGTTGTCTGACTGAATCAGAACCGGTAGGTCGCGAGACAAATTCTCCGCTTGACGAAGGCCGTTGTATATGGCCCTTACTTCCAGTACGTTGATGAGTAGACAAGCCTCCTGGCTTGACCAGAGACCTTGGAAGTTTCTTCCCTGTGTGACTGCTCCCCAACCTCAGAGGCTCGCGTCCGTGGTTACCAGCACCCAGTCCTGAATGCCAAACCTGCGACCCTCTAGAAGGTGATCACTCTGCAGCCACCACAGGAGAGATACCCTGGCCCTGGGGTACAGGCTGATCATCTGATGAATCTGTAGATGTGACCCGGACCACTTGTCCAGAAGGTCCCACTGAAAAGTCCTCGCATGGAACCTGCCGAATGGAATGGCCTCGTAAGACGCCACCATCTTTCCCAGAACTCGAGTGCAGTGATGTACCGACACCCTTTTTGGCTTCAAAAGGTCCATGACCAAATTCATGAGTTCTTGGGCCTTTTTCATCGGGAGATAAACTCTTTTCTGGTCTGTATCCAGAATCATGCCTAAGAAAGGTAAACGGGTCGTCGGAACCAACTGCGACTTCGGGATATTGAGAATCCAGCCGTGCTGCTGCAACACCCTCAGGGAAAGTGATATGCTGTTCAGCAACTGCTCTCTTGATCTTGCATTTATTAGGAGATCGTCCAAGTACGGGATAATTGTGACACCCTGCTTGCGCAGGAGCTCCATCATTTCCGCCATTACCTTGGTGAAAATCCTCGGGGCCGTGGAAAGCCCAAACGGCAACGTCTGAAATTGGTAATGACAATCCTGTACAGCAAATCTCAGGAACGCCTGATGAGGCGGATATATGGGGACATGAAGGTATGCATCCTTTATGTCCAGGGACATTATATAATCCCCCCCTTCCAGGCTGGCGATGACCGCTCTGAGCGATTCCATCTTGAACTTGAACCTTTTTAAGTATAGGTTTAAGGATTTTAAATTTAAAATGGGTCTGACCGAACCGTCCGGTTTCGGGACCACAAATAGGGGAACTTTGACCACCACTTGTTGAAGACACAATTTTTTAATTGCATTTAAAACCATCTCCCTCTCTGGCGAAGAAGCCGGTAGGGCTGATTTGAAAAATTGGCGAGGAGGCACCTCTTCGAATTCCAGCTTGTAACCCTGGGAAACAATTTCTATTGCCCAGGGATCCACCTGTGAGTGAACCCAGACGTGGCTGAAAAGTCGAAGACGTGCCCCCACTGGGGCGGACTCCCTCAGCGGAGCCCCAGCGTCATGCGGTGGATTTTGTAGAGGCCGAGGAGGACTTCTGCTCCTGGGAACTAGCTGTAGTTGGCAGCTTTTTCCCCCTGCCCTTACCTCTGGCAAGAAAGGAAGATCCCCGTACTCTCTTGGGTTTATGCGACTGAAAGGACTGCATCTGATAATGTGGCATTTTCTTAGGCTGTGAGGAAACATAAGGCAAAAAAGTTGATTTACCTGCAGTAGCTGTGGAAACTAGGTCAGTGAAACCTTCCCCAAACAATTCCTCACCCTTGTAAGGCAAAACCTCCATATGCCTCTTCGAGTCGGCATCACCCGTCCATTGTCGGGTCCATAGGGCTCGTCTAGCAGAAATCGCCATAGCGTTGGCTCTGGAACCCAGTAGGCCAACGTCTCTCTGAGCATCTCTCATATATAGGACAGCATCCTTAATATGACCCAGGGTCAATAAAATGGTTTCCTTATCCAGCGTATCTATATCAGCAGATAAGGTATCTGTCCACGCTGCTACAGCGCTACAAACCCAAGCTGACGCTATCGCCGGTCTGAGTAATGTACCAGTATGTGTGTAAATTGACTTCAAGGTAGTCTCTTGCATGCGATCAGCAGGATCCTTGAGGGTTGTGGTATCTTGAGATGGCAGCGCTACCTTTTTGGATAAGCGTGTCAACGCTTTTTCCACCTTTGGGGAGGATTCCCACCGTATCCTGTACTTAGCCGGGAAAGGATACGCCATAAGAATCCTTTTGGGAATCTGCATTTTTTTGTCTGGAGTTTCCCAAGCTTTTTCGAATAACTCGTTCAGCTCATGAGATGGGGGAAAGGTTACCTCAGGTTTCTTTTCCTTATACATGCGCACCCTCGTGTCAGGGACAGAGGGGTCATCTGTGCTATGCAACACCTCTTTTATTGCAATAATCATATAATGAATACTTTTAGCCAATTTTGGCTACAACTTCGCATCATCATAGTCGACACTGGAGTCAGAATCCGTGTCGGTATCCGTGTCTACTACTTGGGTTAGTGGGTGCTTTTGAGACCCAGAAGGTCCCTGCAACATAGTAAAAGGCAGGGCTAGACTCCCTGTACATTCCCTGGAATCTGCTTTGTCCAACCTCTTGTGTAATAAATTCACATTTGCATTTAAAACATTCCACATATCCAACCAGTCAGGTGTCGGCGTTGCCGACGGAGACACCACACTCATTTGCTCTACCTCCTCCCTAGAAGAGCCTTCCGCTTCAGACATGCCGACACACGCGTACCGACACCCCACACACTCAGGGAAATCTCTAAACTGGAGACAGTTCTCCCACAAAGCCCTTAGGAGAGACAGAGAGAGAGTATGCCAGCACACACCCAGCGCCAATGACTTTGGAAAAAATTCCCAGATAGATATAGCGATTTTTATATATATATTGATTGCGCCAAATTATGTGCCCCTCCCCTTCTCTAAAACCCTCTGTCACCGTGTTCAGCAGGGGAGAGTCCGGGGAGCCAGCTTCTCAGCGTGTGCTGTGGAGAAAATGACGCTGGTTAGTGCTGAGGGATCAAGCTCCGTCCCATCAGCGGCGGGCTTCGGTCCCGCTTGAATTAATTCAAAAACTGGCGGGGGATACCCATATACAGCCTACAGAGCCAATATATCTATTTTTACCAGTCCTAGAGGTGTAAATTGCTGCCCAGGGCGCCCCGCACCCATCAGTGCCTGCCGTGTGTGTTCTGTGTGGGAGCAATGGCGTTACTTCAGTGAAGATCTGAAGTCTTCTGCCGCCTCTGAAGTCTTCTTATACTCACCCGACTTCTATCTTCCGGCTCTGTGAGGAGGACGGCGGCGCGGCTCCGGGACTAACAGCAAGGAGAGACCTGCGTTCCGACTCCCTCAGTAGCCTAAGAAGCAGAGCCTAGCATTTAAGTAGGTCTGCTTCTCTCTCCTCAGTCCCTCGATGCAGGGAGCCTGTTGCCAGCAGGCTTCCTGAAAATAAAAAAACCTAACAAAATTCTTTCTTTTAGGAAACTCAGGAGAGCTCCCTGTAGTGCACCCTGTCTCCTCTGGGCACAGTATCAAACTGAGGTCTGGAGGAGGGGCATAGAGGTAGGAGCCAGTGCACACCCATATCTAAATTCTTTTTAGTGCCCATGTCTCCTGCGGGGCCCGTCTATTCCCCATGGTCTACGGAGTCCCCAGCATCCTGTAGGACGTAGGAGAAAAGGGGATTCCAAAGAAACAGTGTCGCATGCGCGGAGTAGTAACGGAAGCAGCCTATCTTGAAACAATTTATAATACGTTATAGGGAAGCCGTCAGGGCCTGGACTTTTACCCGAAGGAGAGGTCTTTAGAGCAGATAAGAGCTCGCCCTCTGTAAAGGGCTCCTCCAAAGCTAAAGTAACATCTTCAGGGAGTGCACGGTAATCAATCTCTTCCAGAAAGTCTTTTACTGCAGTCTCATGCACCGACTGTTCACTGAGAGAACACTGAGATGTTAAATTATATAAATCCATATAATAAGAATGGAAAATTTTAGCTATAATTTTATCAGTTACATGGTACTTACCAGTAGAATCTTTGATCTCTTTAATATAGGTTAATGATCTCTGAGATCTAAATGCCCGTGCCAGTAATTTCCTAGGTTTGTTACCCCATCTGTGGTACTTGTGGCGGCAGCAACGGAACGCTCTACGGGTACCCTCGTTTAATAAGCTGTTAAGAGAGATACGTGACACTCGAAGTTCGGCTAAGGTATCGGAAGTCAGTGTAGACTTATTGGTCGTCTCTAAGCGTTTGTTTTTATCAAGCAAAGCAGTTCGGCGCTCCATCTTTTACTTTTTGAGGGGCATTTGCCTCTGACTACACATTTGTGTGCCTCCCATAATGTCACCGGAGATACATCATCAGTCATGTTAAAAGAAATGTAATCATCTATTGTTTTCTCTATCTGAGCCCGGCAATCCGTGTCACGGAGAAATTGTTTGTTAAAGCGCCAATTCCATTGACGTGGGAGAGGGTGACTCAGAGACAAAACAAGAATGATAGGAGCATGATCAGAACCAACAATTTGTCCAATCATGGCATCTACTAAGAGGTCAAGGTGCTTGTGGCCTACACAGAAATAGTAAATTCGAGTATAGGAATTGTGTGGGTGCGAGTAAAATGTATAATCCCTATCCCTGGGGTGAAGTAAACGCCAGGTATCAATAAGTTGGAAGTCATGCAGCAGCGACCTGAATCACTTAATTGCTTTTAAAGAGGCCCTGGGGGACCCAGTAGATGTGTCCAGAAAGGGCTCTAGAGCCCAATTAAAGTCACCACCAACTACAAACATGTCCATGTTTTGCTCTATCAATTTAAGGGCCTCCCGCATAAATCGTATTTGACCCTGGTTGGGGAGATAAAGGTTGATAAACGCATAGGCCTCATTCGCAATGGTGACCTTTGCTAGCAACCCTCAACCATCACCTATAGGCATTTCCAATATGTCAGTCAATCTAAGATGTTTGGCAAACAGTATAGCTACACCCTTGGATTTGGCACCTGAGAAATAACCCTGAGGGAAATGGCGGGAGTGGAGACTCGGAGAGGCACCTCTTTTAAAATGCGTTTAATGGAGAAGCACCACCTCTGCTCCATCAGCATGTAGCGTATGCAGAAGTCTAGATCTCTTTTCAGGGATGTTAAGCCCTTTTACATTAAAAGACACCAATTTTAAACTAGCCATGAGGGGAAGAAATGAAGAGCATCTGAAAAATCAGTATCACACTGACAACATATTGGATCGGATACCACCAAATGGACCACACCCATATATCTGGAAGAAGGGAGGGAGGAAAGGACAGGAAGACACAAAAGGGAAAATATGAAGAAAAAAAAAACACAAATATGGGCACGGGCTGGCCAACATAAAAATACAACACACATCACCATAGTGTGGTCTATCACATAAATGAATCATTTAAAAAAAAAAAAAACAGAGAAGAAAAATCAATGAGGAGAACAAAGGTACTCTGCATAATTAGCCAGGAGATATCCCCGGTCTACAAATTTACAGCAGAGAATAGGGGGACTGAGGGGAATACTACAGTAGATGCATCAAATGTCAGATAACATAATAACAAACTACATCAAGAATTGTTAAGATGAGCAGCACAAACATCGGTGAACAGAGCTGTATGACAACATAATCCCTGAAAGCGCCCAGCTCCGAGAACCGGCTAACATAACAAGCAACTTAAAGCTAGGTGCAATAACTATTAACATGAAATAAACAGAGCCTTAACGGAGACATTCAGTGCGCAGACAGTCTTGAAGGTCAAGTGGACACCAAGACATGTCTAAACACTAAAATGCCCAGCAAAAGACTATAATCATTAGGGATTACTCAAACAATCACAGGAATAACAAAGACTAGAGTTCATGTGCCTTTGAAGGCTGCATCCGATACTTCAGGACGTTGTTGTCTTCTAGTAGTGGAGGAAGCGGTAGGGACACCATCGGAAGCTTCAGCTCGATTACGTCGCCTAGAGCGGCGGACTGTACGCCACGGTTCTGTACGAGGTTGAGACTCGATAGATAGTTCTAGAGGGTCTGACCAATTCAAAAGAACCAGAGGGGGTATCCCCAAAGAAGAGCAGAAGTCCTTAACACCCTCGAATTCATGTAAGACCAGCAAAGTCCCTCCATGATTAACTTGAATGCTCAGGGGGAATCCCCATCAAAATCTAATATTGCATTTTTTAAGTTCATCCGTGAGGGGCCGTAGTAGTCATCTCTGTTGTAAGGTGGCCTATGGGAGGTCTTGGAAAATTTGGATCTGGTGACCTTCGAAAACAACTTCTGAAACGCATCTGGACTCCTTGAAAATCTCTTCCTTTTCCTGAAAATAATGGAGTCTACAAATGACATCCTGAGGTCATTCTGTTGGAGCTCCCCCGGGGCGTAGGGCATGGTGTGCCCTGTAAAATACAATCTGGAATTCGGGGTCAGCGCCTAAGGGTTCGTTGAATATTTTGGACAGGGCATTTTCAATACCCTGAGGGGAAACCGCCTCGGGCAATCCACGCACTCTCAGGTTGTTTTTACGAACTCTGTTGTCTATGTCATCAAGTCTGCAATTCATCTCTATAAGCGACCTAGATTGGCGGGAAATTAAGTCATGTAGATCAGATACCTTGGAGTCTACGGTAGCCCCGTGGTCTTCCAGCGCCACCATTCTATCTGCAATCTGGGAGATATCAGACTGTATAGATCAGGGGTGGGGAACCTCAGGCCCACGGCCCGTATAAGGCCCGCAAAGCCACTTGATCCGGCCCTCCCAGGCTCACCTAACCAAGGTAGATGCCGGGCGCCCACTGAGAGTTTGTTAATAGCGGGTGCCCGGCTTCTTCCCCTCAGCAGCAGTAGGAGGCAGGAGCTCACTCCTGAGCTCCGGCTCTGGCAGTGTGCGTCTGTGCCTGTGCGGTGCTATGGGAGAGATGTCATGACGTCTCTCCCATAGTTCTGAGGAGCGGGCAGCCAGGCAGAGGGCAAGGGTCCGGAAGCAGGAGTGTGGCTGGTGAGTATTGTTTTTTTCTTTCTTTTAATGTGTGTGTGTGTGTAAGCGGCACTTCTAGGGGTCATATCTAATGGGGGCATATCTACTGGGGGCAGGCTAATTTTTAAGTTGATAATTTTTGTATGGCCCCCGAAGGATTTTATAAATATCCAAATGGCCCTAGGTAGAAAAAAGGTTCCCCACCCCTGGTATAGATGAAACGCGGGCATGAATGGAATCTTGGATCCTTTGCTCCATGGACTGCAAGTCTTGTAAGTCCTGACGGGTTGAAAGAGACTGCAGCTTCAGAAGTATGGTAGTCAGGTCAGGTGGCTCTGGGATAGGATGGGATGGTGGCGGAGGAGCAGGTGTATCTGCAGCATAGCCACATCCATGATAGCAGAGGCCATACATGGAGACGAAGGAGCTGATGAGGTGCAATCAGATGCAGGAGTCCCAAACAACGTATGAAAAGCCACAACTTGTGAGGATTGAGTCTGAAATGTAGTTGATTTCTTGGAAGAACGGCATCTCGTCATGAGGGATTATATCAAATGTAAACACAGAAAACTACCTCCAAGGACTGTCTTGTACAATCTGAGCATCTATGGACAAGATATACATTGCATATTCCCCTCAACGTGGCATAGTCAGACCATTATAGATCAATGCATGAGCACCATGATTGGACGGGCTGATACAAGTTGTAGTACTGAATCAGAATATAGCAGGCTATGGCAGGGAGGTGGCCCTGCAATCAGTATAAAAGCAGGGGGGTAGTCGAGGAATATGGTCGCCACCCCTCCACATCCGACTGGCAGCCCTCCGCAAAGTCAACACTGGGCTCAGAGCATCTATTGAAGGGCATTCCACAGGGAGGAGGTTGTCTGGTACTCCAAGGGCCCGCTACAATTTAGTATAGAACACACTGCATTCCAGGGTCCCAGCAGCAGTTGTTTCCCCACTGCCCACTTCAAAAGTCCCAAACACAGGTCCCTACTCTGGGGAAAGTTGCAGGCCACAGGCCCCAGTGACAGAAGCCCCCCCCCCCCCCCCCCCCCCCCACCGGCTCCACACACTTTGGAGCAGGCTAAGTGTCAGCGACTGGTGTGGGCATGCAGAGAGGGACAGGCCAGCTACACTAAGTAGAAGGTGCCCTGTATCACATATATAAGCAGGCACAGCAGCTCCCCAATTCAGAGAGAGCAAGCACCCACCTCCATAAATATATAGGGTCGACAGCAGGGAATCCAGGAGCCGGCTTGCCAGCGATGTATCCCAGTGGCTGGGGAGGGAATACTCAGGCAGCGGCAGCCGGAGACGCGTGGATTGGGATTCACTTCTCTGTAGACCCCACGTGTGCTCCCATCTAGTACAGCGTCCGTGCTGCGGGTCTGGCAGCTCCGTCCCTGGTGCGCGAAGTTGTGCAGCACCACCTTCCCAGCAAGACATCTCCGGTCGGGGGCAGAGAGGGACAGCGGCGGGGGACAGTGGGAGGAATCAGTGCTGCAATCCAGAGGTAAGAGGGCATCACCGGGGTCACCTCCAGAATCCAGTCCCCAGCTTCAGTACGGGCCTCAACCCGCAGGGAAGCAGGAGCCCCCCCCCCAGCTCCGAGACTCCGCACAACTGGCCCTGGAGACTTGCAGGCGGTCAGCGGGGTGAGATCAGGGCTGGTTCAGGACCATTGATGTGGCAGAAATAGGGGTTGTAGAGGATGCCAGCATGGAGCTCTCCACAAACACGTCCATTCAGTGTGCCCGCTCCTCAAAGGATTTTTGTACCAACCCGTCTTTAGTAGAAATGAAGGCCAGGGCTTTGCAAAAGGAAGTTCAGAGATTGCTTCAGTCAGGAGTAATAATTCCAGTTCCTACTGCACAACGAGGACAGAGTTTCTACTCCAACCTGTTTCTAGTCCAGAAGCCAAACGGGTCATTCTGGCCCATACTCAATTTAAAAATGCTGAACAAGTACATTTGGGTACCTCGTTTTCATATGGAGACTTTACGTTCCATCATTTTGGCCTTGGAGCCAGGGGATTTTATGGTGTCCCTGGATATTCAGGATGCTTACCTACATGTTCCTATATCCTGTCCCATCAGTGCTATCTCAGGTTCGCTATCTACCAACAGCATTTTCAGTTCCAGGATCTGCCGTCCGGATTGGCCACATCCCCCAGAGTATGCAACAAAATGATGGTGATAACGGCAACTTATCTCCACCAGCAGAGGATAAGAATTTTTCCACACCTCGACGATCTTTTAATCTTTGCACAGTCTCAGGAAGTGCTTCTATGTCATCTACAACAGACACTAGAGTGTCTGCAGAAGCACGGTTGGCTCATAAATTGGGCAAAATCGTCTCTGGTTCCGTCAAAACAGATGACTCACTTAGGGGCTGTACTGGATTCGAACCTTCAGAGCATAAATATACCTCTGAACAAAATATCGAAACTTCAGTCAAGGATTCAGGATCTTCTACACAGTCGTAAAGTGTCCATTAACGCAGCAATGTGTGTTATGGGATTGATGGTGTCAACATTCGACATGGTAGAGTATGCTTAGTTCCATTCAAGGCCACTGCAACATCTGATCCTTACCAAATGGAATGGTTTTCATCAGACAATAAAAACAAAGACTATAGTCCTTACTCAGAAATTAAGGAGGTCATTAGCTTGGTGGCTACAGACAGCCCAAAGGGAAAATCTGACAACAGATGCCAGCCTTCAGGGCTGGGGAGCAGGGTCAGGAAGAAATTGCTTCCAGGGGCAGTGGACCAAAGAAGAAAGTCACCTGCCTATAAATATATTGGAACCCCAAGCCATATACATGGCGTTGAATCAGGCACAGGATGTCCTTCAGGGGAAACCAGTCCAAATCCACTTGGACAATGCAACGGCAGTAGCGTACCTCAACCATCAGGGAGGAACTCACAGTTGGAAATCAATGAAAGAAGTAAGTCACATGTTAATGTGGGCAGAACTTCATCTTCCAGCCGTGTCTGCAGTGTTCGTTCCAGGAGTCCTCAACTGGGAAGCGGATTTTCTCAGTCAGCACACCATTCATGCAAATGAATGGGCTCTACACCCAGAAGTCTTCCAGAGCCTGGTCGACAGATGGGGGTTGCCAGAGATAGATCTCATGGCATCCCGTCAGAACCACAAGGTGCCAGCATATGGATCAAGAACAGAGCGATCTTCGTGGATGCCCTGTCAGTGAGATGGGACTTTCATCTGGCTTATGTGTTTCCTCCCATTGCCCTGTCACCCAGGGTGGGGAGAAAGGTAAAACTAGGAAAAAGTGTTGTGATACTAATAGCTCCGGCTTGGCCCAGAAGACATTGGTACACAGATCTGCAGAGGATGTCAATGGATGCTCCATTCCTACTCCCTCAACATCCAGATCTACTGATTCAGGGGCCTTGTCATCACAGACATCTGGATCGACTGTCTTTGACGGCGTGGCTCTTGAGACCTACATCCTGAAGTAAGAGGATTCTCACAACAGGTAATTCAAACAATGCTTAGAGCAAGGAAACCCTCCTCAGCTCGCATTTATCACCGAATATGGCAAGCCTATATTCAGTGATGCAGTGAACGGAAACTTGACCCTAGGTCTTTCAGAGTTTCCAGAATCTTGGCATTCCTTCAGGCAGGAATGGATAAAGGTTTAAGGGTGGCTTCCTTGAGAGTACAAGTGTCAGCACTGAGTGTATGGTTCCAAAAGAAAATTACGAAAGAAGGGGGGCCCTAGTTTGCACACCATAATTAGAGGTGCTACTCTGCTTGAGACTTGATACAGTATACAAGGGGAAAAAGTTGCAGGTGCACTGTCTCACACTAGCTCAACCTGTAATAACCAAAGCCATTTAGCATAATCCTGGCCAGGGCTATGAGCTTACCCACCGCGCCAAGGTAGCCTCTCATTGGGTAAGTACCTAACACTAACTATAGGGGTTCAGGTCCGGGGGGGCAGGACATCCCAGAGCCACCCAGCTAGACAGCCCCAGGGCATCGCAAGAGTTGATACAAATAAAGGGTTAAAGAGGTAGGAGCAGCTACTGCAGCATGTGTGTGTGATGTGAGGAGTAAAAGAAAATTATGTGAAAGTGTTACATATATATATAAAACAAACTATAAGTGTCATAGTGTATTGAAATAGTGTTAGATTGCGATGCCCTGGAGACGTCCTGCCACGGCAGGTACAGGGAGCCCCGAACCCCAGAGAATCCCCCCAATATTGACTATCATAGTAAACAAATGCAGGAGTCTTACCTTAGTGTCATCACTCCACATATGTAAGTCAGAGTGCTGGGCTATATAATTAAAATCAGTGAGTTTGGTAAACTAGGCTGAAGGTGTCTCATGCCTTCAGATATATGTATAAATACATAGAATCAGTTAGGAAAGGAAGGGGGGCACTAGTTTGCACACCATAATTAAGTAATGAGGTGCTACTCTGCTTGAGGAGGGATTCTCTGGGGTGCGGGGCTCCCTGTACCTGCCGTGGCTGGACGTCCCCCGGACCTGAATTCCTATAGTTAGTGTTAGAGACTTACCAAATGAGAGGCTACCTTGGCGCGGTGGGTAAGCTCATAGCCATGGCCAGGATTATGCTAAATGCCTTTGGTTATTACAGGTTGAGCTAGTGTGAGATAGTGCACCTGCAACTTTTTTCCCCTTGTATCCAAAAGAAAATTGCCAACCTACAGGATGTGCGCACATTTTTCAGGGAATGCTGCGCATTCAGCCTCCTTTTGTTCCTCCTACAGTGCCTTGGGACTTAAATTTAGGCCCTTCAAGTTGCCTCATTTGAACCACTTAAAAGAGTGGATCTTAAATGGTTGACAGCTAAAGTTCTCTTTCTGCTGGTCATAGCTTCAGCCAGAAGAGTTTCAGATTAAGGGGCATTGTTATGTTGTCCACCATTTCTGATTTTTTATCCAGATAGAGCAGTTCTCAGAACTAAATCTGGGTATCTTCCTAAGGTGGTGTCTAAATTCCACCTTAATGAAGAACTTGTAGTCCCGGCTTTCCAAGGGCCGGATCTTTCTAAGGGCGATGCATCGTTGGACGTAGTCTGTGCCTTAAGGATCTACGTAGATCGTACCTGTGCTATCAGAAAGACAGATTATCTCTTTGTTCTATACGGATTTCATAAAACAGGATGGCCTGCTGACAAGCAGACACAGGCGCGGTGGCTTCGGATGATGATTTCAGAAGCATATTCCCAAGCTGATCTCCCTGTTCCGGATAATGTCTCTGCTCTCTCTACTCGTAAGGTAGGTCCATCTTGGGCAGCACAATGTGGTGCTTCAGCAGAACAGATATGTAAGGCAGCCACATGGTCTTCCATTAATACATTCATTAGACATTATGCCATGGATAACTTTGCCTTTCAGGACGTTGAATTCGGGTGAAGGATTCTCCTGTCCAATCAGGAGCATCCCCACCACTAAAATTGCTTTGGGACATCCCAATGTATCCTGTGGATACCCTGTGGACCCTGCAGGAGAAATATACGTTATTGTAAGAATTTACCATTGATAACAGTATTTCTCCTAAGTCCACAGGGATCCCACCCTGATGCACCTAATTTGAGGATCCTTTTACTCACTAACCTCTTCCCTCTTGTACAGAATGGTGTGCATGTGTGCTCTTCTCGTCTGACTAGGACTCTACATGATGCTCCTGCCTTGAGCTCTTGAAAACAACTGATTTGCCTGAGCCAGGAGGCGGGGATATATGGACAGGCCCGCTGCATGCTAGGAGGACAAAAAGCTTTGACCATTTGGTGCAGACCCGCTGTCGCTCCACCATATCCCAATGTATCCTGTGGACTTAGGAGAAATACTGTTATCAACGGTAAGTTCTTACCATAACGTATATATTTTTATTAAAATATTGTAAAAAAAATGGGTGTTTTCACACCCTTTTCACATTATTTTAGTGTCACCTGAATGTATTAAAGGGCATTTGAAGCAGTTTTCATGAAAACTCTTTAAACCTGTTAATTGTAATTTTTTAGTAAGCCACATCGCATTCCCCATACTTATAATAGGATATGCAATGTGGCCAAATTTACTAAAAATAAAAATGTAGAAAAAATACCGCAGTGAGCCCCTTGATAATTTTGCCAGCTCAGGGGACTGGGCTCCAGTTATCAGCTATGTGTGTGCGATGGACACACAAGCTGATCGTAGTTTTAAAAAAATAAATAAAAGAAACAAAAAGCTAAACCATACTTACCAGTCCAGGAAGCCGGTGTCCGCTGCTTCGGTGAGCCCCAGATGCTGCGCTGTGTGCTCGGTGCACTAAAGTGATGTTGCAAAGCCCCAGTGCACTTTACAGCACTGGGGGTCACAGCGCAGAAGAAGGACCCGGCGTCCGGCAGCACTCACCGGAGCAGCGGACACCGGCTCCTGGGACTGGTAAGTATGAATCCGAGGGGGAGGGGGATTATCCGAGTGGGATTATCGGAAGGCTCTGTCCTTGCATGCGATAATTGATACATCCATGTGATGTACTCAATTATTACAGTGTGAGTTTGGTCGAGTTTATCATCTGTCATCCGCATCATCAGATTCTGATGGTGATAAATAGACCTCTAAAAGCTGGACTCTAGGTGCTAAGAGCCATGCTTGCAGAACTTTATGCTCATGCTTTTACTTAATAAATGTCGGACTTTATGCTGATAGCCATACTTGCGGGACTTTGTGCTGGTGCTTATGCTCTCTAACTGTTGGACTCATTAGGCTAATTTACATTTATCTAGTTACTGGACTGTGCTTGCTTGATGCTTCAAATGCAGAGAACTGTATGCTAAACTGATTTCGCACCCTAATGCTGGACTGAACTGGGCCTGCTAGCGACCTTTCTTAATTTAGGCAACTGAAACTGTTAATATTTAATATCCTTTAATAAAATGGAGTTGGATCTTGTACTGTGTGTGGTCATTGTGTTTGAGGGGTACAGTCAGGTCTGTCTCTCTGATCATACCCAACCCTGGTCCATTTTACTCCTCACACTCAGTTATACGTTCTGGCACCGGTTTTGTGGGTGTTACAGAAATAATCCCCTTTCCAGCTGCTCCACCACCTCCGTCTCAACAGCCCTTCTCTGTCTGACTCCAGGGCACTCCTCTGCCCTGCACTCAGCTCCCACAGTGTGTGGCTATTTAGCAGACAGTATGGTTAACGGTAATGGGGTCTATGTACTGGGAGCATAATATAGTTAGCTAGGAATGGAATCTGTGCTGTAGGGTTTGAATTGGTCTCTGCAGTGAGTCTGACAATGTGACTGTACAATGTGTGCTCATATAGCACTGGACACATTTGCACTCTGAAAGCAGGAAAAGACTAATTTGCATACATCTCATATGCATCATGGTTAGGTCACCAGTAATGAGAGTGTGTACTTACAATATGCTGCATACTTTTGCACCACAATAATGTAGGGATAACACATTTAGGGCCCGACTCAGACCTGATTGCTGTTGTGTGAAATCGCACAGCAGACGATTATCGAATGACTGCGCATGCACCACAATGCGCAGATGCGACGCCAAACAGCGACAGAATAGTGCAAAAAATTTGATTGCTGGGTATACGCAAGGTGATTGACAGGAAGCGGACATTTGTGGGTGGTAACTGCCCGTTTTCTGGGAGTGTCAGGAAAAACGCAGGTGTTCCCAAGCATTTTCTGGGAGGGTGTGTGACGTCAGCTCCGGCCCGATCAGCCTGTTTCCATCGCACTGTAGGAATAAGTCCAGGGCTACGCACAGACTGAACAGACTGGAAAAACCATTAGATGGTGAGTGAATTGCGAATGGATTTGCAGCTGTCCGCTGCCTGATGAGGTTTCGCATGGTGTACACATGCATTCGTACACTTGTACAGGGCGGGTTTTCACTATCTATGGGCGGCGACTATCTGATCGCAGACCTCTGCAAATTTGTGATCAGGTCTGACAGTTTGTTGTAAGTTGCATTACACTCTTTGTACATAAAATAATAATGTAATGAACTATCATACAGCACAAATGAGATAATAATGTATATAAAGTATTATTACTAAATATGAGAATAACATATGGCAAATAAAGCATAGTTATTGGTTTTTAATTTAAGAATCAGATGTGAAACTGTTTCCCTGCCCCCATCCAAATGGAAATTTTAATTCAGTAATGTGAGCACTACAACTTATACTTCTAACACATACAGGTTGAGTATCCCTTATCCAGAGGTATTTTGGATATCGGATTTTTCTGTATTTTGGAATAATTGCATACCATAATGAGATATCATGGTGATGGGACCTAAATCTAAGCACAGAATACATTTATGTTACATATACACCTTATACACACAGCCTGAAGGTCATTTAATACAATATTTTTAATAACTTTGTACATTAAACAAAGTGTGTCTACTAGAGATGAGCGCCTGAAATTTTTCGGGTTTTGTGTTTTGGTTTTGGGTTCGGTTCCGCGGCCGTGTTTTGGGTTCGACCGCGTTTTGGCAAAACCTCACCGAATTTTTTTTGTTGGATTCGGGTGTGTTTTGGATTCGGGTGTTTTTTTCAAAAAACCCTAAAAAACAGCTTAAATCATAGAATTTAGGGGTCAATTTGATCCCAAAGTATTATTAACCTCAAAAACCATAATTTCCACTCATTTTCAGTCTATTCTGAATACCTCACACCTCACAATATTATTTTTAGTCCTAAAATTTGCACCGAGG
Source organism: Pseudophryne corroboree (assembly GCF_028390025.1). Taxonomy (NCBI): domain Eukaryota; kingdom Metazoa; phylum Chordata; class Amphibia; order Anura; family Myobatrachidae; genus Pseudophryne; species Pseudophryne corroboree. The sequence continues at coordinate 188,911,286 of NC_086444.1, read as the reverse complement.
TCGCTGTGTGAGTAAGATAAGCGACCCTAGTGGCCGACACAAACACCGGGCCCATCTAGGAGTGGCACTGCAGTGTCACGCAGGATGTCCCTTCCAAAAAACCCTCCCCAAACAGCACATGACGCAAAGAAAAAAAGAGGCGCAATGAGGTAGCTGTGTGAGTAAGATTAGCGACCCTAGTGGCCGACACAAACACCGGGCCCATCTAGGAGTGGCACTGCAGTGTCACGCAGGATGGCCCTTCCAAAAAACCCTCCCCAAACAGCACATGACGCAAAGAAAAAAAGAGGCGCAATGAGGTAGCTGACTGTGTGAGTAAGATAAGCGACCCTAGTGGCCGACACAAACACCGGGCCCATCTAGGAGTGGCACTGCAGTGTCACGCAGGATGGCCCTTCCAAAAAACCCTCCCCAAACAGCACATGACGCAAAGAAAAAAAGAGGCGCAATGAGGTAGCTGACTGTGTGAGTAAGATAAGCGACCCTAGTGGCCGACACAAACACCGGGCCCATCTAGGAGTGGCACTGCAGTGTCACGCAGGATGGCCCTTCCAAAAAACCCTCCCCAAACAGCACATGACGCAAAGAAAAAAAGAGGCGCAATGAGGTAGCTGACTGTGTGAGTAAGATAAGCGACCCTAGTGGCCGACACAAACACCGGGCCCATCTAGGAGTGGCACTGCAGTGTCACGCAGGATGGCCCTTCCAAAAAACCCTCCCCAAACAGCACATGACGCAAAGAAAAATAAAAGAAAAAAGAGGTGCAAGATGGAATTGTCCTTGGGCCCTCCCTCCCACCCTTATGTTGTATAAACAAAACAGGACATGCACACTTTAACCAACCCATCATTTCAGTGACAGGGTCTGCCACACGACTGTGACTGATATGACGGGTTGGTTTGGACCCCTCCCCAAAAAGAAGCAATTAATCTCTCCTTGCACAAACTGGCTCTACAGAGGCAAGATGTCCACCTCATCATCATCCTCCGATATATCACCGTGTACATCCCCCTCCTCACAGATTATCAATTCGTCCCCACTGGAATCCACCATCTCAGCTCCCTGTGTACTTTGTGGAGGCAATTGCTGCTGGTCAATGTCTCCGCGGAGGAATTGATTATAATTCATTTTAATGAACATCATCTTCTCCACATTTTCTGGATGTAACCTCGTACGCCGATTGCTGACAAGGTGAGCGGCGGCACTAAACACTCTTTCGGAGTACACACTTGTGGGAGGGCAACTTAGGTAGAATAAAGCCAGTTTGTGCAAGGGCCTCCAAATTGCCTCTTTTTCCTGCCAGTATAAGTACGGACTGTGTGACGTGCCTAATTGGATGCGGTCACTCATATAATCCTCCACCATTCTTTCAATGTTGAGAGAATCATATGCAGTGACAGTAGACGACATGTCCGTAATCGTTGTCAGGTCCTTCAGTCCGGACCAGATGTCAGCATCAGCAGTCGCTCCAGACTGCCCTGCATCACCGCCAGCGGGTGGGCTCGGAATTCTGAGCCTTTTCCTCGCACCCCCAGTTGCGGGAGAATGTGAAGGAGGAGATGTTGACAGGTCGCGTTCCGCTTGACTTGACAATTTTCTCACCAGCAGGTCTTTCAACCCCAGCAGACTTGTGTCTGCCGGAAAGAGAGATCCAAGGTAGGCTTTAAATCTAGGATCGAGCATGGTGGCCAAAATGTAGTGCTCTGATTTCAACAGATTGACCACCCGTGAATCCTTGTTAAGCGAATTAAGGGCTCCATCCACAAGTCATTGACCACCCGTGAATCCTTGTTAAGCGAATTAAGGGCTCCATCCACAAGTCCCACATGCCTAGCGGAATCGCTCCGTGTTAGCTCCTCCTTCAATGTCTCCAGCTTCTTCTGCAAAAGCCTGATGAGGGGAATGACCTGACTCAGGCTGGCAGTGTCTGAACTGACTTCACGTGTGGCAAGTTCAAAGGGCATCAGAACCTTGCACAACGTTGAAATCATTCTCCACTGCGCTTGAGACAGGTGCATTCCACCTCCTATATCGTGCTCAATTGTATAGGCTTGAATGGCCTTTTGCTGCTCCTCCAACCTCTGAAGCATATAGAGGGTTGAATTCCACCTCGTTACCACTTCTTGCTTCAGATGATGGCAGGGCAGGTTCAGTAGTTTTTGGTGGTGCTCCAGTCTTCTGTACGTGGTGCCTGTACGCTGAAAGTGTCCCGCAATTCTTCTGGCCACCGACAGCATCTCTTGCACGCCCCTGTCGTTTTTTAAAAAATTCTGCACCACCAAATTCAAGGTATGTGCAAAACATGGGACGTGCTGGAATTTGCCCATATTTAATGCACACACAATATTGCTGGCGTTGTCCGATGCCACAAATCCACAGGAGAGTCCAATTGGGGTAAGCCATTCCGCGATGATCTTCCTCAGTTGCCGTAAGAGGTTTTCAGCTGTGTGCTTATTCTGGAAACCGGTGATACAAAGCGTAGCCTGCCTAGGAAAGAGTTGGCGTTTGCGAGATGCTGTTACTGGTGCCGCCGCTGCTGTTCTTGCGGCGGGAGTCCATACATCTACCCAGTGGGCTGTCACAGTCATATAGTCCTGACCCTGCCCTGCTCCACTTGTCCACATGTCCGTGGTTAAGTGGACATTGGGTACAGCTGCATTTTTTAGGACACTGGTGACTCTTTTTCTGAGGTCTGTGTACATTTTCGGTATCGCCTGCCTAGAGAAATGGAACCTAGATGGTATTTGGTACCGGGGACACAGTACCTCCAACAAGTCTCTAGTTGGCTCTGCAGTAATGATGGATACCGGAACCACGTTTCTCACCACCCAGGATGCCAAGGCCTCAGTTATCCGCTTTGCTGTAGGATGACTGCTGTGATATTTCATCTTCCTCGCAAAGGACTGTTGGACAGTCAATTGCTTGGTGGAAGTAGTAAAAGTGGTCTTACGACTTCCCCTCTGGGATGACCATCGACTCCCAGCAGCAACAACAGCAGCGCCAGCAGCAGTAGGCGTTACACGCAAGGATGCATCGGAGGAATCCCAGGCAGGAGAGGACTCGTCAGAATTGCCAGTGACATGGCCTGCAGGACTATTGGCATTCCTGGGGAAGGAGGAAATTGACACTGAGGGAGTTGGTGGGGTGGTTTGCGTGAGCTTGGTTACAAGAGGAAGGGATTTACTGGTCAGTGGACTGCTTCCGCTGTCACCCAAAGTTTTTGAACTTGTCACTGACTTATTATGAATGCGCTGCAGGTGACGTATAAGGGAGGATGTTCCGAGGTGGTTAACGTCCTTACCCCTACTTATTACAGCTTGACAAAGGGAACACACGGCTTGACACCTGTTGTCCGCATTTCTGTTGAAATAGTTCCACACCGAAGAGCTGATTTTTTTGGTATTTTCACCAGGCATGTCAACGGCCATATTCCTCCCACGGACAACAGGTGTCTCCCCGGGTGCCTGACTTAAACAAACCACCTCACCATCAGAATCCTCCTGGTCAATTTCCTCCCCAGCGCCAGCAACACCCATATCCTCCTCATCCTGGTGTACTTCAACACTGACATCTTCAATCTGACTATCAGGAACTGGACTGCGGGTGCTCCTTCCAGCACTTGCAGGGGGCGTGCAAATGGTGGAAGGCGCATGCTCTTCACGTCCAGTGTTGGGAAGGTCAGGCATCGCAACCGACACAATTGGACTCTCCTTGTGGATTTGGGATTTCGAAGAACGCACAGTTCTTTGCGGTGCTACTGCTTTTGCCAGCTTGAGTCTTTTCATTTTTCTAGCGAGAGGCTGAGTGCCTCCATCCTCATGTGAAGCTGAACCACTAGCCATGAACATAGGCCAGGGCCTCAGCCGTTCCTTGCCACTCCGTGTGGTAAATGGCATATTGGCAAGTTTACGCTTCTCCTCCGACAATTTTATTTTAGGTTTTGGAGTCCTTTTTTTACTGATATTTGGTGTTTTGGATTTGACATGCTCTGTACTATGACATTGGGCATCGGCCTTGGCAGACGACGTTGCTGGCATTTCATCGTCTCGGCCATGACTAGTGGCAGCAGCTTCAGCACGAGGTGGAAGTGGATCTTGATCTTTCCCTAATTTTGGAACCTCAACATTTTTGTTCTCCATATTTTAATAGGCACAACTAAAAGGCACCTCAGGTAAACAATGGAGATGGATGGATACTAGTATACAATTATGAATGGACTGCCGAGTGCCGACACAGAGGTAGCTACAGCCGTGGACTATTGTACTGTACTGTGTCTGCTGCTAATATAGACTGGATGATAATGAGATGTAGTATGTATGTATAAAGAAGAAAGAAAAAAAACCCACGGGTAGGTGGTATACAATTATGGACGGACTGCCGAGTGCCGACACAGAGGTAGCTACAGCCGTGGACTACCGTACTGTGTCTGCTGCTAATATAGACTGGTTGATAATGAGATGTAGTATGTATGTATAAAGAAGAAAGAAAAAAAAACCACGGGTAGGTGGTATACAATTATGGATGGACTGCCGAGTGCCGACACAGAGGTAGCTACAGCCGTGGACTACCGTACTGTACTGTGTCTGCTGCTAATATAGACTGGATGATAATGAGATGTAGTATGTATAAAGAAGAAAGAAAAAAAAACCACGGGTAGGTGGTATACAATTATGGATGGACTGCCGAGTGCCGACACAGAGGTAGCTACAGCCGTGGACTACCGTACTGTGTCTGCTGCTAATATAGACTGGTTGATAATGAGATGTAGTATGTATGTATAAAGAAGAAAGAAAAAAAAACCACGGGTAGGTGGTATACAATTATGGATGGACTGCCGAGTGCCGACACAGAGGTAGCTACAGCCGTGGACTACCGTACTGTACTGTGTCTGCTGCTAATATAGACTGGATGATAATGAGATGTAGTATGTATAAAGAAGAAAGAAAAAAAAAACACGGGTAGGTGGTATACAATTATGGATGGACTGCCGAGTGCCGACACAGAGGTAGCTACAGCCGTGGACTACCGTACTGTACTGTGTCTGCTGCTAATATAGACTGGATGATAATGAGATGTAGTATGTATAAAGAAGAAAGAAAAAAAAACACGGGTAGGTGGTATACAATTATGGATGGACTGCCGAGTGCCGACACAGAGGTAGCTACAGCCGTGGACTACCGTACTGTACTGTGTCTGCTGCTAATATAGACTGGTTGATAATGAGATGTAGTATGTATGTATAAAGAAGAAAGAAAAAAAAACCACGGTTAGGTGGTATACAATTATGGACGGACTGCCGAGTGCCGACACAGAGGTAGCTACAGCCGTGGACTACCGTACTGTACTGTGTCTGCTGCTAATATAGACTGGATGATAATGAGATGTAGTATGTATGTATAAAGAAGAAAGAAAAAAAAAACCACGGGTAGGTGGTATACAATTATGGACGGACTGCAGAGTGCCGACACAGAGGTAGCTACAGCCGTGGACTACCGTACTGTACTGTGTCTGCTGCTAATATAGACTGGATGATAATGAGATGTAGTATGTATAAAGAAGAAAGAAAAAAAAACCACGGGTAGGTGGTATACAATTATGGATGGACTGCCGAGTGCCGACACAGAGGTAGCTACAGCCGTGGACTACCGTACTGTACTGTGTCTGCTGCTAATATAGACTGGATGATAATGAGATGTAGTATGTATAAAGAAGAAAGAAAAAAAAACCACGGGTAGGTGGTATACAATTATGGATGGACTGCCGAGTGCCGACACAGAGGTAGCTACAGCCGTGGACTACCGTACTGTACTGTGTCTGCTGCTAATATAGACTGGTTGATAATGAGATGTAGTATGTATGTATAAAGAAGAAAGAAAAAAAAAACACGGGTAGGTGGTATACAATTATGGACGGACTGCCGAGTGCCGACACAGAGGTAGCTACAGCCGTGGACTATTGTACTGTACTGTGTCTGCTGCTAATATAGACTGGATGATAATGAGATGTAGTATGTATAAAGAAGAAAGAAAAAAAAACCACGGGTAGGTGGTATACAATTATGGATGGACTGCCGAGTGCCGACACAGAGGTAGCTACAGCCGTGGACTACCGTACTGTACTGTGTCTGCTGCTAATATAGACTGGATGATAATGAGATGTAGTATGTATAAAGAAGAAAGAAAAAAAAAACACGGGTAGGTGGTATACAATTATGGACGGACTGCCGAGTGCCGACACAGAGGTAGCTACAGCCGTGGACTCCGTACTGTACTGTGTCTGCTGCTAATATAGACTGGATGATAATGAGATGTAGTATGTATAAAGAAGAAAGAAAAAAAAAACCACGGGTAGGTGGTATACAATTATGGACGGACTGCCGAGTGCCGACACAGAGGTAGCTACAGCCGTGGACTACCGTACTGTGTCTGCTGCTAATATAGACTGGTTGATAATGAGATGTAGTATGTATAAAGAAGAAAGAAAAAAAAACCACGGGTAGGTGGTATACAATTATGGACGGACTGCCGAGTGCCGACACAGAGGTAGCTACAGCCGTGGACTACCGTACTGTACTGTGTCTGCTGCTAATATAGACTGGATGATAATGAGATGTAGTATGTATAAAGAAGAAAGAAAAAAAACCACGGGTAGGTGGTATACAATTATGGATGGACTGCCGAGTGCCGACACAGAGGTAGCTACAGCCGTGAACTACTGTACTGTGTCTGCTGCGACTGGATGATAAATAATGATATAAAAAATATATATATATCACTACTGCAGCCGGACAGGTATATATTATATAATGACGGACCTGCTGGACACTGTCTGTCAGCAGACTGAGTTTTTTATTTTATAGAATAAAAAAACACCACACAAGTCACACGACGTGTGTTTAACTTTTACAGGCAGACATTCACAATACAATATAGTATACTATATACTGGTGGTCAGGTCACTGGTCAGTCACACTGGCAGTGGCACTCCCGCAGAAAAAAAGTGTGCACTGTTTAATTTTTTAATATGTACTCCTGGCTCCTGCTATAACCTAACTGCTCCCCAGTCTCCCCCACAATTAAGCTGTGTGAGCACAGTCAGATATTATACATAGATGATGCAGCAGCACACTGGGCTGAGCACAGATATGGTATGTGACTGAGTCACTGTGTATCGTTTTTTCAGGCAGAGAACGGATTATATTAAATAATATAAAACTGCACTGGTGGTCACTGGTCAGTCACTAGTATAACTAACTAATACTATCAGCAAAATTCTGCACTCTCTGTCTGAGTACTCCTCCTAAGCTCCAGTAAATGAAGTGTCACTGTCTCACTCTGTCACTAGTATAACTAACTAATACTATCAGCAAAATTCTGCACTCTCTGTCTGAGTACTCCTCCTAAGCTCCAGTAAATGAAGTGTCACTGTCTCACTCTCACTCTCCTATCTATTTCTTCTCTAAACGGAGAGGACGCCAGCCACGTCCTCTCACTATCAATCTCAATGCACGTGTAAAATGGCGGCGACGCGCGGCTCCTTATATAGAATCCGAGTCTCGCGATAGAATCCGAGCCTCGCGAGAATCCGACAGCGTCATGATGACGTTCGGGCGCGCTCGGGTTAACCGAGCAAGGCGGGAAGATCCGAGTCGCTCGGATCCGTGTAAAAAAAGCTGAAGTTCGGGCGGGTTCGGATTCCGAGGAACCGAACCCGCTCATCTCTAGTGTCTACATTCACACAATTCATTTATGTTTCATATACACCTTATACACACAGCCTGAAGGTCATTTAATACAATATTTTTTAATAACTTTGTGTATTAAACAAAGTTTGTGTACATTGAGCCATCAAAAAACAAAGGTTTCACTATCTCACTCTCACTCAAAAAAGTCCGTATTTCGGAATATTCCGTATTTCGGAATATTTGGATATGGGATACTCAACCTGTAATATAGCAGCTGCACTAAGGAAAAAAGTACTAGTAGCGGGAATGGTCAAGATGCTATCAGCCAGTGACCAGCCATGCTGCTTGCCATCCTTCTCTTCTTCCTCCTCATTAATGAGTCTTGTTGCACTAGCTCTCTAGTACTCACAATAGGCACAGCACCTGTGTATGAGCGCACGCTGTTTACGCATATGCATCCTTATCAACTTTAATGCAATTACACCCGTACTGTTAATGCCCTATGCTCGCACACCTCCTTCATTCCACCTTGTAATCATTAGTTGTGACTTATTCTACATATGGACATACCGTATGTGCCCAAATTGGTGTACATGTACAGTACAGATACAGAAATAGATACCAATGTACACCAAGTTCCTACACCTGTGTATGTTAAAAAAGGGTAAAATATTGTCCATCTCCTCCATTACACTCATTAACATTCAAATTACTGGAACACCAACAGATCCCTATTTAGCACTATGGCTGCGGTCAAATGAGCAATAATACAATATAACTATATAAGACAGTAAAGACAGCTCCAGGTCTCACAAGTTAAATTGCTGTGTTTTTAAATTGAGAAACACAAATATAGTCATTTTAATCACTAATAATGATTGTTTTTCTAATGGCTTCCCAGCACTGTTTCTGCTGGGGTAGACACCTGCTGTCTGAGCGAGCTGCCTCCATTCGCTCATTAGGTCAGTAAGAGTTCAAACACTGTTCATTTAACCGAGAACCCTACATCCTGATGAATATAGCATTTGCTAAGGACAAATGGGAAGCACAGACATAGATATAATTAAACGTTTTTATATTTAGATTTTTTTCTACGGTTTAAGATTTGCCCAGACAGAGCATTTACAAAGTTAAAGCAGAAATCGTCACTTAACCCCTGCCCTGTGAAATTATGAAATAGCTGACACAATCCAACCTTTAATAGCTGCATTTTTAGGGCTCAGTGGTTCTACTTTAACAGACAGAAAATAAGAAAAATATTGAACAAAAATGTTCAGCCTTTGAAAAAAAGATTTGTTAGTGGAAAAAATGTTTCAAGAATATTTGACTTTCAGCGCTGTACTAAATAGAACTGTTCAACTTAGTAGGCAAAATAGATCCCTTGCCCATTTTACAGGAACTTTCTAAAATGCAATTTTCTTGGACTTATAATTGCAGAAGCCTTGGAAAGAGGCATAATATATTGTAAAATACAAGCATTAAATGGACCCATTTTTACACGCACTGTGACCTGCAGAAGCCAACTTGTGGCCTGATGTGAATTACTACTTAAACCCGATGTTTTACATATGTAACCTCCACTCACATAATGGGAGTTATGGGAAAGAGGCAGAGTACATATACAGTATGTACTGTATAATTATTTTTATTTATTAAAAGATGTATATTAAATGTATTATTGTGCAAATACTGTACACATAAGACATGTACACAAGCAGAGAAAGTGCCAGAGACTTTTCTAGAAACTCCCTGTGCAGTTAGAAATAACTGCCATGAGCCCTGAGCAGGGGGGAGGAGCCTGCAACAGGAAGCCGTTGAGGAGATTATAGAGGTACCTGAGGAGAGCGGTACCTCAGGAGCAGAGGGGAGGATTTTAGCTCATGTGAGAGACGGAGCTCATGCTCTCAGGAGAGGAGACAGGTCCTGTATGTAAACAGACAGGACCCTTGCAGCTTGAGGCAGCAGGAGAAGGAGCAGCAGTATAGGCGACAGCACTGATAGGGATCAGTGACAGCTAGGACAGTGCTCAGAGGACAAGGGTGTGGAAAGGCATCAGCGTCAGCCAGCGTTCAAGTGCCTGCATTTCCCTTCTAGAGGAGCAGGGGCGCTTTAAAAGAGGAGGCGGCCTGGGTGCAGCCTCCTCCGTTCAGACCCCCTCCTCTCTGCCGGCATTGCTGAGAGTCCGCATGCGGAGCTCTCCAGGAAAATGGCGCAGTGGCCATTTTCCCAGTGATTTTTGTACTGCGCATTCACAGAATTCCGTGAAATGACCGCTGCACCATTGTCAGAGTTTTAACACCGACGTCGGCGTAGGACTCAGGACTCTTGAGTATTTATAAAATGGGTGCAGTGTGTGCAGTGGGGGCCCCCTTCTAGACTCAGGGGCCCATGTGCACCGCACACACTGCACCCATTATAGATACGCCAGTGTAGAGAAGAAGGCTATACAGTAAGTTGTGGGAGCGCCACAGCAGCTTAATGGAGATGATCAGTGCTGCATAAGGGAGAGGTCTGTATGAACTCACTGCACATGTCACACGTCAGGGGCCAGATAGTAATGGGGTGGCCAACGGCATGGGTGTATCTAGGGTTCCGAGTGCCCCAGGCAAAGTAAAGGACTGGCGCCCCCCCATAATTGAAATAAAGAAGGAGTGTGTGTCAAAAAAGGGGTGTGGCCACTCAATAGTACCCCAATTCAAATTACACTACACAGTGGTGTCGCTTACTCACATTACACAGCACAGTAATGTCCGTTATTCAGGTTATGCTACTTAATTGTGCCCCTTATACATATTATGCCACATAGTAGTGCATATATATATATATATATATATATATATACACCAATCCAATGACTGCTGGCACCCCTGTGCTTTTTTCATCTGCACTGGTTCCCCCGACCAGTGATACATGTCCTTCCAAAATAGAAACTGGCAGTCAGGAGACTGTTGAGAATGTTAAATGTATTGCCCCAATATCAACGTTTCGGGGGTATAAGCCCCTTCATCAGGATCATATACCTGTATTGCTATATGGTCCTGACGACAAAGCTTATACCCCCGGAACATTGATATTGGGGTAATACATTTAACATTCTCAACAGTCTCCTGAGTGCCAGTCTCTGTTTTGGAAGGCTGTATACTTATAAAATATATATCCACACTATCCCTCAGCACTCCAGGATCCCCTCATGGTAACATGCTCAAGTGCTCTCCTACAGGGTATGTGCCCCCAAATATGCAGGCAGGAAAGAACAGGTGGCACTTGAAAACTCAAAAATAGTGAAGGAAGGGGAGAACATCCCCGAAACATATATTAATGAAAGCACCCTGTTGGGACATTATTGCGGACTCTGGTGCCGCCTGTATACATATATAATATATATATATATATATATATATATACACACACACACACACACACACACACACACATTTATAAATATATATAAATATATGTGTGTGTATATATATATATATATACACACACACACACACACACACACACACACACACACACACATATACATATATAATTCTTGCACTTTTGGATGCAGCAGCTGAACCCCTTTTCCCCCCGTACTTCCTCACCTGCTGTGACAGCCAGCAATGGACACAGCAAGCAGCAGAGGTAGCCGCTGCAATTGGCGCCGGCGTCCGGCACTGCACCGCTCTACTAACAAGAAACTCTACATAAACTACACCTCCTGGTTGCAAGGGCTTCTGGGAGGTGTAGTTTATGTAGAGTTTCTTGTTTGTAGTGCGGTGCAGTGCTGGACCCCGGCACCCACTGCTGCATGCTGTGTTCATTGTTGGCCCTTACAGCAAGTGAGGAACTACCCGGTATGGGGAGGGGAGGAGGAATTGATTCAGCTGCTACCTACTGCCCGTGGGTGGCACCGCTGGGCGGCGCCCCTCTCTGCTGGCGCCCCTGTTGAGTTCCATCCTGGCCAATAGGTAGATACGCCCCTGGCCAGCGGTTACCTGTCTTTACCAGCAGAATTAATAGGTTAATAACTTCTGACTGAGCCAGCACATTGTGACAGGTTTATACACTACTCTGCTGCAAAGCCTGCATGTAATATATCCCTCCACTGACTGAGGAAAAGGGCTTCTAGCCTCCTGTAACACAGGACAGAAGGCATAGACAGAGCTGCACCTTACAGTAATATGTAAAAGAAGGGGAAACAGCTGACTTAGCTTTCACCTAAACTGAAGCAAACAACCTATATAGAGCTAAATTACTTTCTCCAATATAACAGCACAGCAACATTAGATACATCTTATTTCCAAAGACAAATCCTTTGGAATACATTATACTACATCGGGAGCCATACGACAACAGTCCATCTAACGAGGAACCAATTTCAGTCAGGATAGGGAGTTCAAGCAGGAAGGAGGAATACTACTTCTAATCGCTCCAGCGTGGCCCAGATGGCATTTGTTCTCAGACCTGCAGGGTCTTTCGATAGAGCGTCTTCTATTGCTTCTGCAGCGCCCAGACCTCCTCGTTCAGGGCCTTTGTGTCTACCAGAATTTGGCCCAGCTGGCTTTGATGGCGTGGTTCTTGAAGCTTCAGTTCTGAGGGCCAAAGGATTTCTGAGGCGGTCATTCAAACTATGTTGAAGGCCCGTAAACTGGCTTCTGCTCGGATTTATCATAGGGTCTGGAATTCTTACTTTGCTTGGTGCGCGTCTAATAGTTATGACGTACACAAGTTTAGTACTGCCAAACTTTTGGCTTTCCTGCAACAGGGCCTGGATTTGGGCCTTCGTCTAGCCTCCTTCAAGGTTCATATTCCTGCCTTGTCGATATGGTTTCAGAGAAAAATTGCGACTCTGCCTGATGTTCATACATTCACTCAGGTTGTTTTTTATGGATTCAACCTCCCTATGTCCCAACAAACAAATTGAGACAGCGCTTTTCACTTATACAAATATATAGATACAACAAACTAACAGTTTCTACATTCTTTTAAAGGAATTAATTAAGTGCTTATTAACCCACTGTGCGATTTCATCTGGAAGCATACTAACCTTTCTACAGTTTCTTAAAGGAATGCATGCATGCTTAATCAATTAAGTGCTTATTAACTCACTGTACTACTCATCTGGACTTTTTTTATTAATTATTTCTTCATTAATCATATCTTGCTACATATTTGGACATTTCTTTTATATTAATTGTTTGATTGCAGTTTTAAGATATTTTATGCATGCTTAGATAACAATGCAATACTAATGTATAAAAAAGTGCATTAAATAGTAATATTTGAGTGGAAGCCTCATTAGGATTAATTCATTAAGCTTGATATTTGAAGAGGGATTAGTCGATATAGAAATTTTATGGTGTAATCATGTTATTAATTATTTTATAATTGTTATACTGGCCGGTATCTATATGTTTGTATTTGTATTATTGTGATATTTTTATTTTCTCTGACGTCCTAAGTGGATGCTGGGGACTCCGTCAGGACCATGGGGATTAGCGGCTCCGCAGGAGACAGGGCACAAAACTAAAGCTTTAGGATCAGGTGGTGTGTACTGGCTCCTCCCCCTATGACCCTCCTCCAAGCCTCAGTTAGGTTTTTGTGCCCGTCCGAGCAGGGTGCAATCTAGGTGGCTCTCTTAAGGAGCTGCTTAGAAAAAGTTTTTAGGTTTCTTATTTTCAGTGAGTCCTGCTGGCAACAGGCTCACTGCATCGAGGGACTTAGGGGAGAGAAGTTCAACTCACCTGCGTGCAGGATGGATTGGCTTCTTAGGCTACTGGACACCATTAGCTCCAGAGGGAGTCGGAACACAGGTCTCACCCTGGGGTTCGTCCCGGAGCCGCGCCGCCGACCCCCCTTGCAGATGCTGAAGATTGAAGGTCCAGAAACCGGCGGCAGAAGGCTTTTCAGTCTTCATGAAGGTAGCGCACAGCACTGCAGCTGTGCGCCATTGTTGTCACACACTTCACACCAACGGTCACGGAGGGTGCAGGGCGTTGCTGGGGGCGCCCTGGGCAGCAATGTATAATACCTTATTCTGGCTAAAAATACATCACATATAGCCCCTGGAGGCTATATGGATGTATTTAACCCCTGCCAGGTCTCAGAAAAACGGGAGAAGAAGCCCGCCGAAAAGGGGGCGGGGCCTATTCTCCTCAGCACACAGCGCCATTTTCCCTCACAGAAAGGCTGGTGGGAAGGCTCCCAGGCTCTCCCCTGCACTGCACTACAGAAACAGGGTTAAAACAGAGAGGGGGGGCACTTATTTGGCGATATGTATATATATATATTAAAATGCTATAAGGGAAAAACACTTATATAAAGGTTGTCCCTGTATAATATAGCGTTTTTGGTGTGTGCTGGCAAACTCTCCCTCTGTCTCCCCAAAGGGCTAGTGGGGTCCTGTCCTCTATCAGAGCATTCCCTGTGTGTGTGCTGTGTGTCGGTACTTGTGTGTCGACATGTATGAGGACGATGTTGGTGAGGAGGCGGAGCAATTGCCGGTAATGGTGATGTCACTCTCTAGGGAGTCGACACCGGAATGGATGGCTTATTTAAGGAATTACGTGATAATGTCAACACGCTGCAAGGTCGGTTGACGACATGAGACGGCCGGCAAACCAATTAGTACCTGTCCAGGCGTCTAAAACACCGTCAGGGGCGTTAAAACGTCCTTTTACCTCAGTCGGTCGACACAGACACAGACACGGACACTGACTCCAGTGTCGACGGTGAAGAAACAAACGTATTTTCCTTTAGGGCCACACGTTACTTGTTAAGGGCAATGAAGGAGATGTTACATATTTCTGATACTACAAGTACCACAAAAAAGGGTATTATGTGGAGTGTGAAAAAACTACATGTGGTTTTTCCTGAATCAGATAAATTAAATGAAGTGTGTGATGATGCGTGGGTTTCCCCCGATAGAAAATTATTGGCGGTATACCCTTTCCCGCCAGAAGTTATGGCGCGTTGGGAAACACACCTTAGGGTGGATAAGGCGCTCACACGCTTATAAAAACAAGTGGCGTTACCGTCTCCAGATACGGACGCCCTCAAGGAGCCAACTGATAGGAGGTTGGAAAATATCCTAAAAAGTATATACACACATACTGGTGTTATACTGCGACCAGCGATCGCCTCAGCCTGGATGGGCAGCGCTGGGGTGGCTTGGTCGGATTCCCTGACTGGAAATATTGATACCCTTGACAGGGACAGTATTTTATTGACTATAGAGCATTTAAAAGATGCATTTCTATATATGCGAAACTCTGGCATCAAGAGTAAGTGCGATGTCCATATCTGCCAGACGATGTTTATGGACACGACAGTGGTCAGGTGATGCAGATTCCAAACGGCACATGGAAGTATTGCCGTATAAAGGGGAGGAGTTATTTGGGGTCGGTCCATCGGACCTGGTGGCCACGGCAACAGCTAGAAAATCCACCTTTTTTACCCCAAGTCACATCTCAGCAGAAAAAGACATAGTCTTTTCAGCCTCAGTCCTTTCGTCCCCATAATATCTGCCCAGGGATAGAGGTAAGGGAAGAAGACTGCAGCAGGCAGCCCATTCCCAGGAACAGAAGCCTTCCACCGCTTCTGCCAAGTCCTCAGCATGACGCTGGGGCCGTACAAACAGGTGCGGTGGGGGGTCGTCTCAAGAGTTTCAGCACGCAGTGGGCTCACTCGCAAGTGGACCCCTGGATCCTACAAGTAGTATCCCAGGGGTACAGATTGGAAATTCGAGACGTCTCCCCCTCGCAGGTTCCTGAAGTTTGCTTTACCAACGTCTACCTCCGACAGGGAGGCAGTATTGGAAACAATTCACAAGCTGTATTCCCAGCAGGTGATAATCAAAGTACCCCTCCTACAACAAGTAAAGGGGTATTATTCCACACTATATTGTGGTACTGAAGCCAGACGGCTCGGTGAGACCTATTCTAAATGGAGTCACTCAGAGCAGTGATAGCGAACCAGGAAGAAGGGGACTATATGGTGTCCCTGGACATCAAGGATGCTTACCTCCATGTCCAAATTTGCCCTTCTCACAAAGGGTACCTCAGGTTCGTGGTACAAAACTGTCACTATCAGTTTCAGACGCTGCCGTTTGGATTGTCCACGGCACCCCGGGTCTTTATCAAGGTAATGGCCGAAATGATGATTCTTCTTCAAAGAAAAGGCGTCTTAATTATCCCTTACTTGGACGATCTCCTGATAAGGGCAAGGTCCAGAGAACAGTTGGAGGTCTGAGTAGCACTATCTCAAGTAGTTCTACGACAGCACGGGTGGATTCTAAATATTCCAAAATCGCAGCTGTCTCCGACGACACGTCTGCTGTCCCTAGGGATGATTCTGGACACAGTCCAGAAAAAAGGTGTTTCTCCCGGAGGAGAAAGCCAGGGAGTTATCCGAGCTAGTCAGGAACCTCCAAAAACCAGGAAAAGTGTTAGTGCATCATTGCACAAGGGTCCTGGGAAAAATGGTGGCTTCTTACGAAGCGATTCCATTCGGCAGATTTCACGCAAGAACTTTTCAGTGGGATCCGCTGGACAAATGGTCCGGATCGCATCTTCAGATGCATCAGCGGATAACCCTGTCTCCAAGGACAAGGGTGTCTCTTCTGTGGTGGCTGCAGAGTGCTCATCTACTAAAGTGCCACAGTTATGCATTCAGGACTGGGTCCTGGTGACCACGGATTCCAGCTTGAAAGGCTGGGGAGCAGTCACACAGGGAAAAAATTTCCAGGGAGTGTGATCAAGTCTGGGGACTTCTCTCCGCATAAATATACTGGAGCTAAGAGCAATTTACAATGCTCTAAGCTTAGCAAGACCTCTGCTTCAAGGTCAGCCGGTATTGATCCAGTGGGACAACATCACGGCAGTCGCCCACGTAAACAGACAGGGCGGCACAAGAAGCAGGAGGACAATGGCAGAAACTGCAAGGATTCTTCGCTGGGCGGAAAATCATGTGATAGCACTGTCAGCAGTTTTCATTCCGGGAGTGGACAACTGGGAAGCAGACTTCCTCAGCACGACCTCCACCCGGGAGAGTGGGGACTTCATCGAGAAGTTTTTTCCACATGATTGTGCACCGTTGGGAAAGACCAAAGGTGGACATGATGGCGTCCCGCCTGAACAAAAAACTGGACAGGTATTGCGCCAGGTCAGGAGACCCTCAGGAAATAGCTGTGGACGTTCTGGTAACACCATGGGTGTACCAGTCGGTGTATGTGTTCCCTCCTCTGCTTCTCATACCAAAGGTACTGAGAATTATAAGACGTAGAGGAGTAAGAACTATACTCATGGCTCCGGATGGGCCAAGAAGGACTTGGTACCCGGAACTTCATGAGATGCTCACAGAGGACTCAGGGCCTCTGCCGATAAGAAGTGACTTGCTTCAGCAAGTACCATGTCTGTTCCAAGACTTACCGCGGGTGCGTTTGACGGCATGGCGGTTGAACGCCGGATCCTAAGGAAAAAAAGGCATTCCGGAAGAGGTCATTCCTACCCTGGTCAAAGCCAGGAAGGAGGTGACCGCACAACATTATCACCACATGTGGCGAAAATATGTTGCGTGGTGTGAGGCCAGGAAGGCCCCACGAAGAAATTTCAACTCGATCGATTCCTGCATTTCCTGCAAACAGGAGTGTCTATGGGCCTCAAATTGGGGTCCATTAAGGTTCAAATTTCGGCCCTGTCGATTTTCTTCCAGAAAGAATTGGCTTCAGTTCCTGAAGTCCAGAAATTTGACAAGGGAGTACTGCATATACAACCCCCTTTTGTGCCTCCAGTGGCACTGTGGGATCTCAACGTAGTCCTGGGATTCCTCAAATCACGTTGGTTTAAACCGCTCAAATCTGTGGATTTGAAATATCTCACATGGAAAGTGACCATGATGTTGGCCCTGGCCTCGGCCAGGCGAGTGTCAGAATTGGCGGCTTTGTCTCACAAAAGCCCATATCTTATTGTCCTTTCGGACAGGGCAGAGCTGCGGACTCGTCCCCAGTTTCTCCCTAAGGTGGTGTCAGCGTTTCATCTGAACCAGCTTATTGTGGTACCTGCGGCTACTAGAGACTTGGAGGACTCCAAGTTGCTAGATGTTGTCAGGGCCCTGAAAATATAGATTTCCAGGACGGCTGGAGTCAGGAAAACTGACTTGCTGTTATCCTGTATGCACCCAAAAAACTGGGTGCTCTTGCTTCTAAGCCTCCTCCTCCACCAACGCGTTTCTTCCTCCAACTGAGGTCTTTGTCACACCTTGACAAAGACCTCAGTTGGAGGAAGAAACGCGTTGGTGGAGGAGGAGGCGGCGACCCAATTCACATACAGGACTACTGCTGGAGGCTCTGACGATCCCACAGGAGAGAAAGCCTGGGATCTCTTGCTCTGAGCGATATTTGAACTGTCTAAACCACAGTTCAGACAGATCTGGTAATTACCCATTGTGAATTATTGACGGGAAAACCTCCTACCTTTTAAAAAACTGGAATATGCCTTGCACTGCACTTTAATTTTAATCATTGTCTGTATATTTGTTTTTATCATTGTTTGTACAAATTAAAACGGTGTTACACTATATTTTTCATCTCCCCCCTTTTATATACCCTATATGCACTGAACGGAAAAGGTTCATGCGAAGGAATCAGCCTATGCAAGTATTGGAAAAGCGCTGGTTAAGTGTATACTTCATTTCATTCTGATATGTGCACTGTTGGTGGAGGATTTAAAGGATACCTCTAGAAGTATTACACTGATTAGCAGCTATTTGCGCACGGGACGGCTCTTCTAATTCTTTTTACTGTGGATTAGAATGGTGATTGCACAAGCTTATGTTCAAGTTGGTCTTCCAGTTCCTGCTACTATCAAAGCCCATTCTACTTAGTCTGTTTGACCTTTTTGGGCGGACCGCCGTGGTGCAACCCTTGAACGCTTGTGCAAGGCAGCTACTTGGTCCTCAGTGAACACGTTCATAAGGTTATGTGCCTTCAATACTTCCGCCTCCCAGGATGCTTCCTTTGGACGCCGGGTTCTTGTGCCCGCTACAGTGCGTCACCTCCCATGAGGAACTGCTTTAGGACATCCCCGATGTTATTCCCTGTGGAATCCCAGTGTACCCCACTGCAGAAAAGGAGATTTATGGTAAGAACTTACCTTTGCTAAATCTCTTTCTGCAAGGTACCCTGGGTTCCGCAGGGCGCCCACCTGAACGCACTTAGCTTCTTTGGGTTTGTATGGCATTAGCCGCTGCTACCTTCTCCTGTCGTGAGAATGTGGTATGGGTTGCTGCTAATGGTTGTCATCTCTTTTAACTGCATTGGACTGGTTAAACGAATCTGAGCTCCTGTGCATGGAGGCAGGGTTATAGAGGAGGCAGCGCTGAGTATCTTGGGAACAGTCAAAGCTTTTAGCCTGTTAGTGCCTCGGATCAAGATCCTACTCTACGCCCCCGATGTTATTCCCTGTGGAACGCAGTGTACCTTGCAGAAAAGATTTAACAAAGGTAAGTTCTTACCATAAATCTCCTTTTTTTACGCCTGGTGCAATGTATTTCAAACAGAAGATTGCAGCATAAAACTGGCTATAGTATCTGAGGAGGCTTATGTCTATTTATTTAAAGTTTTGAGGTTTCCACTGAAAATCATAGTTAACCTTACAGTGTTGTAAAATGTGTATGTGTGTGTGTGTGTAGGGGGTGGGGTTTGAGGTCAAGAATTTTGGATATACTAAGGTTCATTGTATAATTGATATGATCCCTGTATGCCTGCAGATCATTTAGGAGATTGGTGAAAGAAACATGAGGGTTAGAGATAGACATCAAAATAATATATGTTTAAAGCCAGATCTTATGCTCTGCAGAAATCAGAAAAATGTCTGACATGTCAGGATTTTGGTAAAGCAAATGACTAGGGGTTCTATCATAAGGGAAAAAAATATCAGACAACCCTGCCTGGTACTATTTTGAATTGGGAATGAGGAGTATTTAAATCCATTGGCAAGGACGGACCCATTGCTACCAGAATCAGGCATATGTAAGGTCAGCCAATCCTTTCAAAGGCTTTTCCATGTTAGGCGTCACCAGAAGAGATGGAAGATTTTGGCTATTGGCAAAATTAATAAAATCATAGGTTACAGAATATTATTCGGTGATTGCTATTGGGAATGAACCTTAATTGGTCATACTTTTGTCATGCTAAGATCTAGATGCAAAACTTGCCTAACAGTTTCAGTGTTGATGTTTACCATTTCTGTTAAAATTCAGTTGCTGAGTTGATGGTCAGTTCAAACAATTTCTGAATTTATGTTATGATCCGGAGAGGATACCTGGACTAAGTGATGCAGAAGTTGGGTATGTGTTATGAGGACAACACTATACGATGGCTACGAAGCAGCACTCATACGATTACCCTTGCCCAGCAGTCCTTTAGCCTCCTGCAATGCTAGGCTTTACCTTTAGGAGCCGCTTTTCCAGGGTGAATTAGGTCCACCCTGTAGTCAGAAGCCCCCCAGGACTTACGGATGGACAAGCAGGGACCCCACTAAATCCACCAGGGCATAGTGGTACAGGTTGGATATATCAATATCCTCTTTATTAAGACTCCATAGTACCAGGTGGTGAGGATGAGCATAGGGGAGAAGGTGCTTGACCTGTAGCCCCTCCCCCAGCACCATCTACTTCTGGTGTTCTCGTCCTGGAGCTGCCTCACACTCTCCCTCACTTCCTGACTGAGACGCTGAGACTAAGACGCTGGGCGCCATCTTCTATGATTAGCTGCAACTGGTCTCAGGGACTGCAGGGCAAGGTCTCCTCTGTAAATCCGACTGTACATCAGCACCGTGATTTTACAGACACTTAAGTATTCTACATGTCATTATTAAGACAGTGTTAGTTAAGGACAAGTGTACCTGTACCAGAATATATTGTACGAGTATTCTGATATATACATCCGGTCTCAGACCGCGCATCGTTACATATATACTGTACATATACTAGTCCAGTGCAGTTTTATTGTCTTACTAAAATAATTATCTGCATTGTCACTGTGACTGTGTGTGCCTGTATCTGCTGTGTGGATTTCACTTTCAGTGTATCCCAGCTATTTCTATCATTGTATTCTGTACCCTAAGGGACTAAGTGCATCAGGGTCCATATATAGTGCTTCACAGTATTTACCATCAAGTGTATTCTACTGTGTACTCAGTCACACAATACCAGATTTATTTGGTGGTGTTGTGTACTGTGTACGAAGTCACATAGTACCAGATTTAGACGCTGGTGTTGTGTACTGTGTACGCTGTCACATACTAGGGGATTTATTCACTGGCATTGTACACTATCTGGCTGCAACGTACTCATACGCTCTGCAGTTACATTCACTAAAATGTCTAACACAAAGGGCGGGAAATCCACGTGCGCTCCCGTATCATGCAGCGCAAGCACCAGGGATTTGCCTGAGGTGGAAGCTTTGTATGATCTGTGTACTGTGTGCCATACATCTCCCAGTCAGTCCGCAGCTCCTGTAACCAATCAGGAGCTACCTTGGGCGGCGTTCTCAAATATCCTCAAAACGCTTGTGACATGCCTCACGCCCCTCATGGGACCTCCTGTGTCATTACAACCACATATTGTCCCTATGGTAAATCTGTCTTGGGCGGATAATTTGTCTACCTAGTTGCAGCAATTTAATCAATCATTGGTTAGACATAAACCTACCCCAACTCACTCTCATGTCAAGGGGTCATATAAGTGGGCTACTTCCTCCTCACAATCCACTAATCATTCGGAAGATTCTTCTGAGGAGGATGTGGAGTATACTGACCCATCAGACACTGATACAGCTGCTTCTGACGAGGAATCTACTATTCAGGTTGATGTCCCTGATTTAGTGGTTGCTATTATGCAGATCCTACAGATCACTGATGATGATTCAACTACAGTTTCTAAGAGACCTGATAAGTGTAAACGTCAGAAGTTAACTAAAACATTATAGTAGGAGAGAGCTGCAAGTGAAATGTGTCGAGAAGAGGGATTTGACAACAAGAGGAAAGAGGGCCCTGCTCTGAAGACCTAACAATCTAGTGGGGAGGGGCGACAGACAGAGGCAGGAGGAAGCCTGATGGCAGTATGTAAGCAAAGTAGAGATGTTCAAGGCATGGTGCAGGGGGATGGGGGAGCAACCTAAAGACTAAGTTATGCATCAGAGGGGTACGCTTTGATGAATAGGTGGGTTTTTAGTGCCTGTTTGAAGCTTTGCAAGATCAGGGAGAGTCTAATGGAGTGGGGGAGCGCAATCCAATGAAGGGGTGCAGCACAGGCAAAATCTTAAACTCATGCATGGGAAGCAGTGACCAGGGTAGAGGAGAGGCGATGGTCATTGGCTGACCATAGTGGGCGGGAAGGAGTATGAAGGGAGATGAGGTTGGAGATGTAAGGAGCAGTGGAATTAGAGATGGCCTTGTATGTGAGGGTGTGGAGTTTGAAGAGGATTCTGTAGGTGAATGAGAGCCAGTGTAGATTTTGTCGAAGGGGAGTGGCAGATGTGTAGCAGCGGGAGAGGAAGATAAGCCTAACTGCGGAGATGAGGATAGATTGGAGGGGAGCAAGATGGGAGCAAGTGAGGCCAGTGAGGAGAAAATTGCAGTAGTCGAGTCGTGAGATGTACAGTGAGTGGATGATAAGTTTAGTTGCACTCTGGGAGATTAATGGCCTGATGTGAGTAATGTTGTATTGCTGGAACCGACAGGATTGTGCCAGAGCTTGGATGTGGGGTGCAAAGGAGAGGAGTCAAGAGTGATGCCCAGGCAGCGGAGTTGGGGAACGGGGGAGATGATTGTGTTGTCAACTGTGATAGAGATATTTGTAGGGGGTGTTGCTCTGGCTGAGGGTAAGAAAATGAGTACAGTTTTGTCCATGTTGAGCTTCAGAGAGCACTCAGACATCCAGGAGGAGATGGCAGAGAGGCAGCTGGAGACCTGAGAGAGGACAGAGGCGCACAGATCAGGAGATGAGAGGTAGAGTTGTGTGTTATCAGCATAGAGGTGGTATTGATGGCCAAAGGAGTTAATGAGTGCTTACAGGGAAGAGGTGTACAGTACAGGGAGAACAGATGGGGGCCTAGGACAGAACCCTGAGGGACACCAACAGGAAGGATGGAAGGGTGTATGGTGGTGCCGAAGGCAGACACAGAGAAGGAGCGGTTAGTGAGGTAAGAGGTAAACCAGTCAAGGATGGTGCTAGAGAGGCAAACGTTAGGAATGTGCGGAGGAGGAGAGGATGATCCATGGTATCAAAGACAGCAGAGAGGTCCAGAAGGATGAGCAGAGAGAAGTGGCCCCTGGATTTGTCCGAAAGCAGGCCATTGGTGACTTTCACCAGTGCAGTCTCAGTGGGGTGGAGTGGGCAAGAGCCAGATTGTAGTGGATCAAGGATGGAGTTGTCAGAGAGGTAGCTTGTGAGACGGCTGTAGACCAGTCATTCAAGTAGTTTGGAGGCAAATCGAAGAAGTGAGATGGGGCAATAGCTAGTGAGTGATGAAGGGTCGAGGTTGTTTTTTTTGAGAATAGGTGAGACCAGAGCATGTTTGAATGGTGAGTGATAGGTTAAAGAGGTGAGCAATAGGTTAAAGAGGTGAGCAAGGTGGCAGCAGGCAGTGGGGGAGAGGCAGCGGAGAAGACGGGAGGGGGTCCAAGGGGCAGGTTGAGGGGGGAAGGATAAGATGAATCAGTGGACTTCCTTGTCTGTGGTGGTACGGAAGCAGTACAGGGTGGTATAGATGGAGGAGAGGGATGATGGGGGCAGGGAGGGCAGCAGAGGAGTGACGGGAGGAGATGTCATTTTGGACTTTCTCTATTTTGGAGATGAAGAAGGAGGCAAAGTCAGTGGCAATGATGGAGGAGGGGAGGGGAGTAGGAGGGGGGCGAAGGAGAGTGTTGAAAGTTTCAAAGAGACGGCGTGGACTGGAAGACTGAGAAGAGATGAGTAAGAGAAAGAGTAGAGCTGTAGGAGGAGAGAATAAACTTGAAATGGAGGAAGTCCGCCAGAGAGTGAGATCTCATCCAGGAACAATCTGCGGAACATGAACATTTTTGTAGGAATCATGTTAGTTTGGTGTGCCAGGGTTGGGGTTTGGACCGGCAGAAGGGGACAGAAGGGGGGGGTGCACAGAGTCGAGAGCAGCGGTAAGGGAAGAGTTATAGAAGGAGGCTGCCTGGTTGGGACAAGTCATAGTGGAAAGAGGAGAGAGGAAAGTCTCAAGGGAGGATAGGATAGCGGGGTTGAGAGACCCGAGATTGCGTTTGGTGATGGTGGGTCTGGGTGTGGAGAAGAGAGAGGAAGATGAGAGGATGAAAGAAAGCAGATGATGGTCAGAGAGAGGGAAGGAAGAGTTTGAGAAATCCGAGAGATCACATCGGTGGGTGAAGACAA
Source organism: Pseudophryne corroboree (assembly GCF_028390025.1). Classification (NCBI taxonomy): domain Eukaryota; kingdom Metazoa; phylum Chordata; class Amphibia; order Anura; family Myobatrachidae; genus Pseudophryne; species Pseudophryne corroboree. Next base: position 188,887,192 of record NC_086444.1, on the reverse strand, counting down.
GGTCAAGGGAGTGGCTGAGATTGTGAGTAGGGGTGAAGGTCCATTGAGAAAAGTCCAAAGGAGGTGGAAAGGGCAAGAAGATTAGTGGAAGCTGCATTAGTGATATCGATAGGGATGTTAAAGTCACCGAGGATGATAGAGGGGAGGTCGGAGGAGAGAAAGTGGGGAAGCCAGGCAGCAAAGTCTTCAAGGACAGGTGAAAAGCGGCCAGGGGGGTGGTAGATCACTTCCACATGGAGGTAAATGGGGTAGAAGAGGCGGATAGTGTGGACCTCAAAGGTGGAGAAGGTGAGGGAGGGCTCAGGTGGGATGACACAAAAGGTGCAGTTTGGGGAGAGAAGGATGCCCACGCCTCCACCCTGGTAGTCATCAGGTCTGACCGTGTGGGCAAAGGAGAGACCTCCGTAGGAGAGGGCAGCAGGGTAGGTGGTGTCAGAGGAGGAGAGCCAGGCTTCAGTGATGGCGAGAAGGTTAAAAGAGTGGGAGATGAAGAGTCGTGGATAGTTGGCATCTTGTTGCAGATTGATCTAGCATTCCAGAGTGCACAGGAGAAAGAAAGGGAAGCAACAGGGGAGATGGGGATCAGGTTGGATGGGTTCTGAGTGCGTGTGTGTGGTCTGGAAATTGGGGGGTGGGGGGTGATCTAGCAGTGAGGATTGGTATGGGACAGGATCGAAGAGTCATAATTCCAGTACAGTAGTGTTGTTCAGACGAATAATATAGGGGTAAATTTACTAAGATTCGTAATTTCCGAAAAAAGGTCAAAGTTCAATAACGAATGACATCGACAGTGTAAAACTGCAACTTTTTGAATTGATTACGATGGATTTACTAAGCTGTCGTATTCGGGTTTTTCTTTTCTTCCGATGTCGATGTCATTCGTGTTTTTTTACCTAATTTTACGGCAGTGATTAGCAAAACACTGCCGTTTTTTTTTACAATCAATCTCGGCCGGATCTGTGTGATCCGTGCTGGGGTTCTTATTTTTTTTTTATTTAATTAAACAATGTAAAATTAAAAAAAAAAATGCGTGGGGTCCCCCCTCCTAAGCATAACCAGCCTTGGGCTCTTTGAGCCGATCCTGGTTGCAAAAATATGGGGAAAAAAATGACAGGGGTTCCCCCATATTTAAGCAACCAGCATCAGGCTCTGCGCCTGGTCCTGGTCCCAAAAATACGGGGGACAAAAAGAGTAGGGGTCCCCCGTATTTTTAAAACCAGCACCGGGCTCCACTAGCTGGACAGATAATGCCACAGCCGGGGGTCACTTTTATACAGCGCCCTGCGGCCGTGGCATCAAAAATCCAACTAGTCACCCCTGGCCGGGGTACCCTGGGGGAGTGGGGACCCCTTCAATCAAGGGGTCCCCCCCCCCCAGCCACCCAAGGGCCAGGGGTGAAGCCCGAGGCTGTCCCCCCCCCATCCAATGGGCTGCGGATGGGAGGGCTGATAGCCTTTGTTGTAAAATAAAAGATATTGTTTTTAGTAGCAGTACTACAAGTCCCAGCAAGCCTCCCCCGCATGCTGGTACTTGGAGAATCACAAGTACCAGCATGCGGCGGAAAAACGGGCCCGCTGGTACCTGTAGTACTACCACTAAAAAAATACCCAAAAAAAGACAAGACACACACACCGTGAAAGTATAATTTTATTACATACATACACACATACATACATACTTACCTATGGCCCCACGCAGGTCGGTCCTCTTGTCCAGTAGAATCCAAGGGTACCTGTTGAATAAATTATACTCACGAGATCCAGGGGTCCAGGCTCCTCGGCAAATCCAGGGTTAATCCACGTACTTGTTAAAAATAAAAAAACGGTATCCCGACCACGAACTGAAAGGGGACCCATGTTTGCACATGGGTCACCTTCCCACGAATGCCAGAAACCCACTTTGACTTCTGTCTAAGTGGGTTTCTTCAGCCAATCAGGGAGTGCCACGTTGTAGCACTCTCCTGATCAGCTGTGTGCTCTTGTCCTCACTGACAGGCAGCACACGGCAGTGTTACAATGTAGCGCCTATGCGCTACATTGTAACCAATGCTGGGAACTTTCTGCCCTGCGGTTGACCTAAAGTGACGTCACCGCTGAGCAGAAAGTTCCCAGCATTGGTTACAATGTAGCGCATAGGCGCTACATTGTAACACTGCCGTGTGCTGCCTGTCAGTGAGGACAAGAGCACACAGCTGATCAGGAGAGTGCTACAACGTGGCACTCCCTGATTGGCTGAAGAAACCCACTTAGACAGAAGTCAAAGTGGGTTTCTGGCATTCGTGGGAAGGTGACCCATGTGCAAACATGGGTCCCCTTTCAGTTCGTGGTCGGGATACCGTTTTTTTTATTTTTAACAAGTACGTGGATTAACCCTGGATTTGCCGAGGAGCCTGGACCCCTGGATCTCGTGAGTATAATTTATTCAACAGGTACCCTTGGATTCTACTGGACAAGAGGACCGACCTGCGTGGGGCCATAGGTAAGTATGTATGTATGTGTGTATGTATGTAATAAAATTATACTTTCACGTTGTGTGTGTCTTGTCTTTTTTTGGGTATTTTTTTAGTGGTAGTACTACAGGTACCAGCGGGCCCGTTTTTCCGCCGCATGCTGGTACTTGTGGTTCTCCAAGTACCAGCATGCGGGGGAGGCTTGCTGGGACTTGTAGTACTGCTACTAAAAACAATATCTTTTATTTTACAACAAAGGCTATCAGCCCTCCCATCCGCAGCCCATTGGATGGGGGGGGACAGCCTCGGGCTTCACCCCTGGCCCTTGGGTGGCTGGGGGGGGGGACCCCTTGATTGAAGGGGTCCCCACTCCCCCAGGGTACCCCGGCCAGGGGTGACTAGTTGGATTTTTGATGCCACGGCCGCAGGGCGCTGTATAAAAGTGACCCCCGGCTGTGGCATTATCTGTCCAGCTAGTGGAGCCCGGTGCTGGTTTTAAAAATACGGGGGACCCCTACTCTTTTTGTCCCCCGTATTTTTGGACCAGGACCAGGCGCAGAGCCCGATGCTGGTTGCTTAAATATGGGGGAACCCCTGTCATTTTTTTTCCCATATTTCTGCAACCAGGATCGGCTCAAAGAGCCCGAGGCTGGTTATGCTTAGGAGGGGGGACCCCACGCAATTTTTTTAGCAAAAATAAGCACTTTCACACCCCTTCCCACTGATATACATGCACGGATCTCATGGATCCCTGCATGCATCTCAAATCACGGATAAAAAAAGCAGGTCTGTTTTTTTTTAGGACTTTTTTACGAGTTGTAATTTTTCACGGCAGTGTTTTGTGTTTTTTTGCTTTGCACTTCTTAGTAAATGACCGAGATTCATACTTAAACAGCCGCGTTTTGACCGATGGTGTATTCATTCGTAATTTTTTACCTAAACTAGCAAAAAATTACGAATGCCCTCATCACTGCCGTGATTAGTGTTTAGTAAATGACCGAGATTTACCGAGATGACACTTTGATGAAAAAACGGCATCTCGGTCAAAATCGGGAGCTTAGTAAATATACCCCATAGAATGGAGTGGGTGTAATATAGAATGAACAATGAGAAGGGGTGTAATAAAAGCAGAGACAGTGCAAACCAGATTTTTGGTAAATAATGGAAGGAACGGAAAGGCTGGAATGTTACACAGTAGTTGTAGAGTATAAATGAGGAGCAGAAAGCAATGTGTGAGAGCAGTATACTGTTACTTAACCAGACAGGAAGGTCAGTGTCGAGGCTGTGCAGGCTGCAGGCGTTGGTGGTACTGGATTAGGTAACTCTCTGTAGTATTTTGTTGGCAGTTCTTTTTGTGGAGGTGGGGAAGATAGTCTGCTGTCCTTCTGTTTCTCTCCTGTTTATCTCCGAGTATCTCCAAAGTTGAACACTAACATACTTAGCAGCTAAGATGCTTTGCTGCCAATGGTTTTGCAGCCAAATATGTACTGATTAAATAAAAATGCAAACATGGATACAGGCTTGCTTGCTAACAGCACCCACCCACTGAAGCTCCACCCACAACAAAAGGTCAGCTATAGGTGTGAATAACAACAGACCAGTACATCCCCCACTAGTACACAGTGATTTTCTACTTTAGTAGTGACTAGGAATAACTAATTATAAATAAATTTGCAGGTTACCTAGCACAATTCAAATAAGCATGTAAAGTTGCAGGAATGAGATTGTTGCAGTAGTGAGTGAGGCTTCACACCTAAGGGCCAAAGGATTCTCCGAGGTAGTTATTCAAACTATGCTGAAGGTCCGCAAACCGGCAACTGCACGGATTTATTACAGGGTCTGGAATTCTTACTTCCCCTGGTGTGCTGCTAAGAAGTATGATGCTTACAAATTCAGTACTTCCAGACTTCTGGCTTTTCTACAACAAGTCCTGGATTTAGGCCTTCGTCTGGCCTCCCTCAAGGTTCATATCTCTGCCTTGTCGGTGTGTTTTCAGAGAAAAATTGTGTCTATTCCTGACATTCATACTTTCACTCAGGGTTTTTAATGGATTCAGCCATTCTATGTTCATCCTGTGGCTTCATGGGATCTGTCTGTTATCCTGAATGCCCTGCAAGAGTCTCCATTTGAACCTCTTGAGTCAGTGGACCTTAAATTGCTCACGGTCAAGATCCTGTTCCTACTGGCTATAGGGTGTCTGACTTAGGCACTTTGTCCTGTCGTCCACCCTTTCTGATTTTTCACCATGACCGGGCAGTTCTTAGAACTCGCCCTGGTTTTCTACCTAAGGTGGTGTCATCTTTCCATCTTAACCAAGAGATTGTGGTTCCAGCTTTTATCTTTTCTGGTTTGTCCTCCAAAGAGCGGTCTTTGGATGTGGTACAGGCTCTCCGTATTTATGTGGAGAAGACTGCCTCTATTAGGAGGTCAGATTCCCTTTTTGTACTTTTTGGTTTTCACAAACGTGATTGGCCTGCGAACAAGCAAACATAGGCCAGATGAATTAGAATGGTGATTACACAAGCATATGCACAGGCTGGTCTTCCAGCTCCTGCTGCTATTAAAGCCCATTCTACTCTGTCTGTTGGACCTTCTTGGGCAGCCCGCCGAGGTGCATCCACTGAAGAATTGTGCAAGGTGGCTACATGATACTCAGTGAACACGTTCATTAGGTTCTATGCCTTTGATACTTCCGCCTCCTAGGATGCTTCCTTTGGACGCCAGGTTCTCATACCCGCTATGGCGCACCCCCTCCCATGAGGAACTGCTTTAGGAAATCCCCTATGTTTTCCCTGTGGAAACCAATGTACCCCGCTGCAGAAAAGGAGATTTATGGAATACTTACCATTGTTAAATCTCTTTCTGCAAGGTACATTGGTTCCAAAGGGTGCCCACCCTGACGCACCTAGCTTCCATGGGTTTGTATGGCTTTAGCCGCTAGTCCCTTCTCCTGTCGTGCGAATGTGGCTCTATGTGATTAACATCTGCTTTCTCTTTTACCTGCTCCTGCACTGGACTGGTTAACGAAACTGAGCTCACAGTGCCTGGAGGCGGGGTTTCAGAGGAGGCCCCAATGCATTCTGGGACAGTCTAAAGCTTTAGCCTGTTGATGCCTGGATCAAGATCCATCTCTACACCCAGTTGTTTTCCCTGTGGAACCAATGTACCTCGCAGAAAGAGATTTAACAATGTTAAGTCTACCATAAATCTTCTTGCATTATCATCTTTTTTTTTAAAGAAAATACTATTTTTGATTTAGCCATTATGAAATATATTAAAAAGTAACAGAGTGAAGAGAAAGTTAGAAAATAAGTGTTTAAAATAAGATAAATCTTTTTAACACAGACTGTTATATATTCTTCCAGATGTTACGCTCTCAATAAAGGCATTATAGCCCTGCTGATTAGTTTTGATTTATGTTTGTATGGTTCTGTTATTATGTCAGTTTCATTCTGTTTTAATCCCTCAGGAACTCAATACTATCATAAACCAGAGTTTGGAATGTCCTGTAACGATACAATGTTGCTAATAACTGTTACTGTAAATATCTTCAAGCATTTGTAACATTTGTTGATCTTTATTCTGTTCTAATAAACAGTGTTTGCAGATGTCTGTATTATTTCTTATATTATTGCTGGTGGTAAATAAGTATGCAAATAAAATATGTGCATCTATCCCAATATTTTAGCAGACAGAATTACGCTTGAAAGACGCAGGGAGACATTAAGTCAGTGTGAGAAGACGATCCCCGTAACCCGTGCCAAAAGATAGTGCTAAACATATGTGGGACAATACATAAATATACAACTAATAGAGGTGATGTGTATAGAGAAAGTACAGTGCAATGGGGTAAAGGCTCAGGCGCAAACAGGTCTCGGACACGGACCTAACACAGGTGCCTGAATCATTACCCTTCCACTGCATGCATAGAAAGTGCTTGATGATAGTGTATGTGATAAAAACATCAAATTATAGGATAACACACTGTCATCTAATTAAGGACATTACCCACAAAATAATAAGACAAGACAGAAGGGACTTGTTGTTTTATGTGGCAAACCATCATATTCATTAGGTGCAGTGTCACTGGTGGATCCGCAGGACACTAGCACTGTGAATATAGGCATAATAGAATATATATGTATTATCATACAAGCGGAATTCTGTTTGCTAAAATATTGGGATAGATGCACATAGGTGATCATTCCGAGTTGATCGCTCGCTAGCAGTTTTTAGCAGCCGTTCAAACGCTATGCCGCCGCCCACTGGGAGTGTATTTTAGCTTAGCAGAAGTGCGAACGAAGGGATCGCAGAGCGGCTACAAAATAATTTTTCGCAGTTTCAGAGTAGCTTCAAACCTACTTAGCACTTGCGATCACTTCATACCATTCAGTTCCTGATTTGATGTCACAAACACGCCCAGCCACACCTGCGTTTTTGATGGCACGCCGGCGTTTTTCCAAACACTCCCTGAAAACGGTCAGTTGAAACCCAGAAACGCCCTCTTCCCGTCAATCACTCTGCGGCCAGCAGTGCGACTGAAAAGCATCACTAGACCCTGTGTAAAACGACATCGTTCGCTGTAATAGTACGCTGCGCGTGCGCATTGCTCCGCATACGCAGAAGTGACGTTTTTTGGCCTCATCGCTGCACAGCGAATGAATGCAGCTAGCGATCAACTCGGAATGACCACCATAGAATATTTTATTTGCACACTTATTGATCACCAGCAATAAAATAAGAAATAATACAGACATCTGATAGTATTGAGTTCCTGAGGGATTAAAACAGAATGAAACTGACATAATAACAGAACCATACAAACATAAATCAAAACTAATCAGCGGGGCTATAATGCCTTTGTTGAGAGAGTAACATCTGGTAGAATATATAACAGTCTCTGTTAAATTATTAGCAATTTATTAGAAATTTCTTATATAGTGCAGCATATTACGTTGCACTTTACAATTAGAATAACAGTTATAGAATAAAACTGGGCAAAAACAGGCAGACATAGAGGTAGGAAGGCCCTGCTCGCAAACATACAATCTATAGGGAAATAGGCATTGATACTAGAGATGAGCGCCTGAAATTTTTCGGGTTTTGTGTTTTGGTTTTGGGTTCGGTTCCGCGGCCGTGTTTTGGGTTCGAACGCGTTTTGGCAAAACCTCACCGAATTATTTTTGTCGGATTCGGGTGTGTTTTGGATTCGGGTGTTTTTTTCCAAAAACACTAAAAAACAGCTTAAATCATAGAATTTGGGGGTCATTTTGATCCCAAAGTATTATTAACCTCAAAAACCATAATTTACACTCATTTTCAGTCTATTCTGAATACCTCACACCTCACAATATTATTTTTAGTCCTAAAATTTGCACCGAGGTCGCTGTGTGAGTAAGATAAGCGACCCTAGTGGCCGACACAAACACCGGGCCCATCTAGGAGTGGCACTGCAGTGTCACGCAGGATGTCCCTTTCAAAAAACCCTCCCCAAACAGCACATGACGCAAAGAAAAAAAGAGGCGCAATGAGGTAGCTGTGTGAGTAAGATTAGCGACCCTAGTGGCCGACACAAACACCGGGCCCATCTAGGAGTGGCACTGCAGTGTCACGCAGGATGGCCCTTCCAAAAAACCCTCCCCAAACAGCACATGACGCAAAGAAAAAAAGAGGCGCAATGAGGTAGCTGACTGTGTGAGTAAGATTAGCGACCCTAGTGGCCGACACAAACACCGGGCCCATCTAGGAGTGGCACTGCAGTGTCACGCAGGATGTCCCTTCCAAAAAACCCTCCCCAAACAGCACATGACGCAAAGAAAAAAAGAGGCGCAATGAGGTAGCTGTGTGAGTAAGATTAGCGACCCTAGTGGCCGACACAAACACCGGGCCCATCTAGGAGTGGCACTGCAGTGTCACGCAGGATGTCCCTTCCAAAAAACCCTCCCCAATCAGCACATGATGCAAAGAAAAAGAAAAGAAAAAAGAGGTGCAAGATGGAATTATCCTTGGGCCCTCCCACCCACCCTTATGTTGTATAAACAAAACAGGACATGCACACTTTAACCAACCCATCATTTCAGTGACAGGGTCTGCCACACGACTGTGACTGATATGACGGGTTGGTTTGGACCCCCCCCAAAAAAGAAGCAATTAATCTCTCCTTGCACAAACTGGCTCTACAGAGGCAAGATGTCCACCTCATCTTCACCCTCCGATATATCACCGTGTACATCCCCCTCCTCACAGATTATCAATTCGTCCCCACTGGAATCCACCATCTCAGCTCCCTGTGTACTTTGTGGAGGCAATTGCTGCTGGTCAATGTCTCCGCGGAGGAATTGATTATAATTCATTTTAATGAACATCATCTTCTCCACATTTTCTGGATGTAACCTCGTACGCCGATTGCTGACAAGGTGAGCGGCGGCACTAAACACTCTTTCGGAGTACACACTTGTGGGAGGGCAACTTAGGTAGAATAAAGCCAGTTTGTGCAAGGGCCTCCAAATTGCCTCTTTTTCCTGCCAGTATAAGTACGGACTGTGTGACGTGCCTACTTGGATGCGGTCACTCATATAATCCTCCACCATTCTATCAATGTTGAGAGAATCATATGCAGTGACAGTAGACGACATGTCCGTAATCGTTGTCAGGTCCTTCAGTCCGGACCAGATGTCAGCATCAGCAGTCGCTCCAGACTGCCCTGCATCACCGCCAGCGGGTGGGCTCGGAATTCTGAGCCTTTTCCTCGCACCCCCAGTTGCGGGAGAATGTGAAGGAGGAGATGTTGACAGGTCGCGTTCCGCTTGACTTGACAATTTTGTCACCAGCAGGTCTTTCAACCCCAGCAGACCTGTGTCTGCCGGAAAGAGAGATCCAAGGTAGGCTTTAAATCTAGGATCGAGCACGGTGGCCAAAATGTAGTGCTCTGATTTCAACAGATTGACCACCCGTGAATCCTTGTTAAGCGAATTAAGGGCTGCATCCACAAGTCCCACATGCCTAGCGGAATCGCTCCGTGTTAGCTCCTTCTTCAATGCCTCCAGCTTCTTCTGCAAAAGCCTGATGAGGGGAATGACCTGACTCAGGCTGGCAGTGTCTGAACTGACTTCACGTGTGGCAAGTTCAAAGGGCATCAGAACCTTGCACAACGTTGAAATCATTCTCCACTGCACTTGAGACAGGTGCATTCCATCTCCTATATCGTGCTCAATTGTATAGGCTTGAATGGCCTTTTGCTGCTCCTCCAACCTCTGAAGCATATAGAGGGTTGAATTCCACCTCGTTACCACTTCTTGCTTCAGATGATGGCAGGGCAGGTTCAGTAGTTTTTGGTGGTGCTCCAGTCTTCTGTACGTGGTGCCTGTACGCCGAAAGTGTCCCGCAATTCTTCTGGCCACCGACAGCATCTCTTGCACACCCCTGTCGTTTTTTAAAAAATTCTGCACCACCAAATTCAAGGTATGTGCAAAACATGGGACGTGCTGGAATTTGCCCATATTTAATGCACACACAATATTGCTGGCGTTGTCCGATGCCACAAATCCACAGGAGAGTCCAATTGGGGTAAGCCATTCCGCGATGATCTTCCTCAGTTGCCGTAAGAGGTTTTCAGCTGTGTGCGTATTCTGGAAAGCGGTGATACAAAGCGTAGCCTGCCTAGGAAAGAGTTGGCGTTTGCGAGATGCTGCTACTGGTGCCGCCGCTGCTGTTCTTGCGGCGGGAGTCCATACATCTACCCAGTGGGCTGTCACAGTCATATAGTCCTGACCCTGCCCTGCTCCACTTGTCCACATGTCCGTGGTTAAGTGGACATTGGGTACAACTGCATTTTTTAGGACACTGGTGAGTCTTTTTCTGACGTCCGTGTACATTCTCGGTATCGCCTGCCTAGAGAAGTGGAACCTAGATGGTATTTGGTAACGGGGGCACACTGCCTCAATAAATTGTCTAGTTCCCTGTGAACTAACGGCGGATACCGGACGCACGTCTAACACCAACATAGTTGTCAAGGACTCAGTTATCCGCTTTGCAGTAGGATGACTGCTGTGATATTTCATCTTCCTCGCAAAGGACTGTTGAACAGTCAATTGCTTACTGGAAGTAGTACAAGTGGGCTTACGACTTCCCCTCTGGGATGACCATCGACTCCCAGCGGCAACAACAGCAGCGCCAGCAGCAGTAGGCGTTACACGCAAGGATGCATCAGAGGAATCCCAGGCAGGAGAGGACTCGTCAGACTTGCCAGTGACATGGCCTGCAGGACTATTGGCATTCCTGGGGAAGGAGGAAATTGACACTGAGGGAGTTGGTGGGGTGGTTTGCGTGAGCTTGGTTACAAGAGGAAGGGATTTACTGGTCAGTGGACTGCTTCCGCTGTCACCCAAAGTTTTTGAACTTGTCACTGACTTATTATGAATGCGCTGCAGGTGACGTATAAGGGAGGATGTTCCGAGGTGGTTAACGTCCTTACCCCTACTTATTACAGCTTGACAAAGGGAACACACGGCTTGACACCTGTTGTCCGCATTTCTGGTGAAATACCTCCACACCGAAGAGCTGATTTTTTTGGTATTTTCACCTGGCATGTCAACGGCCATATTCCTCCCACGGACAACAGGTGTCTCCCCGGGTGCCTGACTTAAACAAACCACCTCACCATCAGAATCCTTCTGGTCAATTTCCTCCCCAGCGCCAGCAACACCCATATCCTCCTCATCCTGGTGTACTTCAACACTGACATCTTCAATCTGACTATCAGGAACTGGACTGCGGGTGCTCCTTCCAGCACTTGCAGGGGGCATGCAAATAGTGGAAGGCGCATGCTCTTCACGTCCAGTGTTGGGAAGGTCAGGCATCGCAAACGACACAATTGGACTCTCCTTGTGGATTTGGGATTTCAAAGAACGCACAGTTCTTTGCGGTGCTTTTGCCAGCTTGAGTCTTTTCAGTTTTCTAGCGAGAGGCTGAGTGCTTCCATCCTCATGTGAAGCTGAACCACTAGCCATGAACATAGGCCAGGGCCTCAGCCGTTCCTTGCCACTCCGTGTGGTAAATGGCATATTGGCAAGTTTACGCTTCTCCTCCGACAATTTTATTTTAGGTTTTGGAGTCCTTTTTTTTCTGATATTTGGTGTTTTGGATTTGACATGCTCTGTACTATGACATTGGGCATCGGCCTTGGCAGACGACGTTGCTGGCATTTCATCGTCTCGGCCATGACTAGTGGCAGCAGCTTCAGCACGAGGTGGAAGTGGATCTTGATCTTTCCCTAATTTTGGAACCTCAACTTTTTTGTTCTCCATATTTTATAGGCAGAACTAAAAGGCACCTCAGGTAAACAATGGAGATGGATGGATTGGATACTAGTATACAATTATGGACGGACTGCCACGGTTAGGTGGTATAAAAAAACCACGGTTAGGTGGTATATATTGTAATACAATTATGGATGGACGGACTGCCTGCCGAGTGCCGACACAGAGGTAGCCACAGCCGTGAACTACCGCACTGTACACTGGTTGATAAAGAGATAGTAGTATACTCGTAACAACTAGTATGACACTATGACGGTATAAAGAATGGAAAAAAAACCACGGTTAGGTGGTATATATTATAATAATACAATTATGGATGGACGGACTGCCTGCCGAGTTCCGACACAGAGGTAGCCACAGCCGTGAACTACCGCACTGTACACTGGTTGATAAAGAGATAGTAGTATACTCGTAACAACTAGTATGACTGACTATGACGGTATAAAGAATGAAAAAAAAACCACGGTTAGGTGGTATATATTGTAATACAATTATGGATGGACGGACTGCCTGCCGAGTTCCGACACAGAGGTAGCCACAGCCGTGAACTACCGCACTGTACACTGGTTGATAAAGAGATAGTAGTATACTCGTAACAACTAGTATGACTGACTATGACGGTATAAAGAATGAAAAAAAAACCACGGTTAGGTGGTATATATTGTAATACAATTATGGATGGACGGACTGCCTGCCGAGTTCCGACACAGAGGTAGCCACAGCCGTGAACTACCGCACTGTACACTGGTTGATAAAGAGATAGTAGTATACTCGTAACAACTAGTATGACTGACTATGACGGTATAAAGAATGAAAAAAAAACCACGGTTAGGTGGTATATATTATAATACAATTATGGATGGACGGACTGCCTGCCGACTGCCGACACAGAGGTAGCCACAGCCGTGAACTACCGCACTGTACACTGGTTGATAAAGAGATAGTAGTATACTCGTAACAACTAGTATGACACTATGACGGTATAAAGAATGAAAAAAAAACCACGGTTAGGTGGTATATATTATAATACAATTATGGATGGACGGACTGCCTGCCGACTGCCGACACAGAGGTAGCCACAGCCGTGAACTACCGCACTGTACACTGGTTGATAAAGAGATAGTAGTATACTCGTAACAACTAGTATGACACTATGACGGTATAAAGAATGAAAAAAAAACCACGGTTAGGTGGTATATATTATAATACAATTATGGATGGACGGACTGCCTGCCGAGTGCCGACACAGAGGTAGCCACAGCCGTGAACTACCGCACTGTACACTGGTTGATAAAGAGATAGTAGTATACTCGTAACAACTAGTATGACTGACTATGACGGTATAAAGAATGAAAAAAAACCACGGTTAGGTGGTATATATTATAATACAATTATGGATGGACGGACTGCCTGCCGACTGCCGACACAGAGGTAGCCACAGCCGTGAACTACCGCACTGTACACTGGTTGATAAAGAGATAGTAGTATACTCGTAACAACTAGTATGACACTATGACGGTATAAAGAATGAAAAAAAAACCACGGTTAGGTGGTATATATTATAATACAATTATGGATGGACGGACTGCCTGCCGACTGCCGACACAGAGGTAGCCACAGCCGTGAACTACCGCACTGTACACTGGTTGATAAAGAGATAGTAGTATACTCGTAACAACTAGTATGACACTATGACGGTATAAAGAATGAAAAAAAAACCACGGTTAGGTGGTATATATTATAATAATACAATTATGGATGGACGGACTGCCTGCCGACTGCCGACACAGAGGTAGCCACAGCCGTGAACTACCGCACTGTACACTGGTTGATAAAGAGATAGTAGTATACTCGTAACAACTAGTATGACTATGACGACGGTATAAAGAAAGAAAAAAAAATACCACGGTTAGGTGGTATATAATTATACAATTATGGATGGACGGACTGCCTGCCGAGTGCCGACTGCCGACACAGAGGTAGCCACAGCCGTGAACTACCGCACTGTACTGTGTCTGCTGCTAATATAGACTGGTTGATAAAGAGATAGTATACAACAATATACTACTATACTGGTGGTCAGGCACTGGTCACCACTAGTCACACTGGCAGTGGCACTCCTGCAGCAAAAGTGTGCACTGTTTAATTTTAAATTAATATAATATTATGTACTCCTGGCTCCTGCTATAACAACCTGCAGTGCTCCCCAGTCTCCCCCACAATTATTATAAGCTTTTATACATTGATGTGCAGCACACTGGGCTGAGCTGAGTGCACACAGACTGAGTCACACTGTGTGACTGCTGTGTATCGTTTTTTTCAGGCAGAGAACGGATATAGCAGAGAACGGATATATTAAATAAAAGTTAACTTAACAACAACTGCACTGGTCACTGTGGTAAACTCTGTCTGCACAATCTCTCTCTCTCTCTCTCTCTTCTAATCTATTCTAATGGAGAGGACGCCAGCCACGTCCTCTCCCTATCAATCTCAATGCACGTGTGAAAATGGCGGCGACGCGCGGCTCCTTATATAGAATCCGAGTCTCGCGAGAATCCGACAGCGTCATGATGACGTTCGGGCGCGCTCGGGTTAACCGAGCAAGGCGGGAAGATCCGAGTCGCTCGGACCCGTGAAAAAAAAGTGAAGTTCGTGCGGGTTCGGATTCAAAGAAACCGAACCCGCTCATCTCTAATTGATACACAAGGATAGATGCTACCTATTGCATAATGGTCCACCAGATTGCTAGGTTCTTAATGGGTTGTATGATATGATCACCCAGCAATGTTGGAAGACAAAATATGTGAGGTTATGTGGACTGTACAGAGAGGATGTAATTAGATAGGGAAGCATTGAAGGTTATGTGGGTGGGTCTGAAATTTAATAGGCTTGTCTGAAGAGGTGAATTTTCATGGAGCTTTTAAAGGTTTGGAGACTAGAGGTGAGTCTCATTGTGCGTGGAGGGCATTCCACAGAGTGGGGGAAACCCAGATAAAGTCCTGTAAAAGTCAGGTTAAAAAGATTTATATTATTTTAAAAACATATTTACTAACTTTCAATTAACTCTGTTACTTTTTAATATATTTCATAATGGCTGAATAAAAAATACAGTCCTTTTTAAAAAAAAAAAGATGATAATAAAAATAATTTTTTAAAATAATTAATTGTGAGGTTCTTTGTGAACCCAGATAACTGTTTCTGTGTGTATATGCTGCATATAATTTTAATCAGCAGAAGCTGCTTGTGCGCCCTATTACATTACTTTGTGTCTAAGACTCATTTTCGTTGGAAAAAAATGCAAAAAAAAGACAATCAGCGCTACAGAGTTCCGCCACAGCATGGTGTGACTTCAATGGCTGTTTAGCTTGACTGTAGCAAGTATGTAAGAAGACACATCTGTAAGATGCATTTACGGCAAGAAAAGTCGCCCGACATTAGCAGAGCTGCCCGACAAATGACGGATCACTCACGCCAGGCATCTCACGTTCTCTAGGTGCATGAACAATGCCAACATGCCTTACAAATGAATGTACCTTCTGTGGCTTCTGGGTTCCCTTCCCCTAACCAAAGCCAGCATAAGCCAGTAATTTACATACAGTAGTGTACCAGTCGTGCTGTGTTTGTAATTTACTAAGCAGTGCACCCAGTCCGTGAAATCAAGATTCTAACAGGAGGTGGGATTAATGGTGGGAGAGGCTTCCTATTAAAGCAATGGGGAAGACTGGGTAGAAGTACAGTAAACTCAGTGTCATAAAGATAACACTCTCGTAATTTGAAAAGCCACACTTGTATATTTGTGTACTAAGTAGCACCTACGTTTTTTTTTCTAATTTTGATTTTATATGTGTCTGAAACTGTATACAAAGTATGACAGAACTTCTTTTGGCAAAATTAGAAAAAAATGGTGGATGCTAATTTTTACACAGATATAAAATAAAAGTGTGTCCTTTGCGGGAATCAAAGCCTAGCTCACAGGCATGGTAACCATTGAAAATACCACTATACCAAGAGAACTATGGAGACAGATGACTGACACCTGCAGTGACATAGTGATGTTGCTCATTGTAATATTTTATATAGTGCTGTGTTTCCCAACTCTATTGCTGATTGTAATGTTTTTTCTTTCTTTTAGAGAGCTGTTTAGAATTTTGCACTGTGCTTTTGTTTGTGTACATTACAGATGCGGAGCCAATCTACATATGTGTTCTCTTACATCCTTGCTGCCATCACACTAAACAGTAATCCCTGAGTTGTTGATGATGAGCTGGCAGTTGGCCTCCCATCTACACATTTTTATTGTATTATTTGGACAAGGTGGTGATACTCTGTATAAAGCTGGCCTTTCTTTGCCACCATACTTTTTCCTTCCTTTCAAAAAGTTATTGCTAAAACTGACCCTCTTTTCTGTGTCTTTATTGTATGTATATATATATATACTTTTTTTTGTTTGTTTGTTTTATTCACTCGGTATAGAAATGTAACAAGTATATGCAAACACCATCAAAACTGCTGGTCGATAAATGTACTACTGTACATGATATTTCCATGTACACCAGAAACTTTAGCTAACATGTCAGATTTCACTCAGAATGTGATATTTGTCTCAGAGGCCTTTGTCTTGGGAGTGTACAGTATATTAATGTTGAAAGATTAAAAATCAATTAACTGGGGATGTTGACATTTATGTTGGTTTAAATCAATTTTGCTGCTTAAAGAGCAAGTCAAGCTACTTGACATTACTGCAAATGAGAATCCTGGGAAAAAATACAAAGCAGTAGATTTTAAACATAGAAACATAGATTTTGTCGGCAGATAAGAACCACTTGGCCCATCTAGTCTGCCCTTTTTTTTTTTATATTATTTTTTATCTCTAACCTTATTTGATCCTTATTTCTTTGTAAGGATATCCTTATGTCTATCCCATGCATGTTTAAAATGCTCTACTGTCTTAGCCTCTACCACCTCTGATGGGAGGCTATTCCACTTGTCCACTACCCTTTCTGTGAAATAATTTTTCCGCAAATTTCCCCTGAACCTCCCCCCCTCCAGTCTCAGTGCATGTCCTCGTGTCCTATTGCTTCTCTTCATTTGGAGAATGTTTCCCTCCTGGACTTTGTTAAAACCCTTGATATATTTGAAAGTTTCTATCATGTCCCCCCTTTCCCTTCTCTGCTCCAAACTATACATATTGAGATTTCTTAGTCTTTCTGGGTATGTTTTGTGATGTAGGCCATGCACCATTTTAGTTGCCCTCCTTTGTACAGTTTCTAATGTATTAATATCCTTTTGAAGATATGGCCTCCAGAACTGAATACAGTATTCTAGATGAGGCCGTACCAATGACCTATACAGTGGCATTATTACTTCTTTCTTTCTGCTGCTGATTCCTCTCCCAATGCAGCCAAGCATCTGACTAGCCTTCCTCATTGCCTTGTTACATTGCTAACCTGCCTTTAAGTCACCTGAAATAGTGACTCCTAGATCCCTTTCCTCCTCAGTAGTTTCCAGTATAGTGCCATTAATACTGTATTTAGCTTTAGGATTTTTGAGACCCACGTGCATGATTTTGCATTTTTTGGCATTAAACTGTAATTGCCAGACTCTTGACCATTCCTCTAGTCTACCTAGATCCTCAATCATTTGTTTTACCCCACCTGGTGTGTCTACCCTGTTGCATACCTTTGTGTCATCTGCAAAAAGGCATACTTTCCCTTTAATGCCATTTGCAATGTCACCAATAAAGATATTAAAAAGCACTGGTCCAAGTACAGATCCCTGGGGTACTCCACTGGTAACATTTCCCTCCTGTGAATGCACTCCATTTACCACAACTCTCTGTTTTCTATCCTTCAACCAAGATCTTATCCATTCAATAATCCTAATATCCAATCCCAAACTTTCAAGTTTATTTAGCAGTCTGCGATGTGGAACTGTGTCAAAAGCCTTACTAAAGTCTAGATAAGCTATATCCATGGCTCCACCTTTATCCATCACTTTAGTCACACAATCAAAAAAGTCAATAAGATTTGTTTGACATGATCTCCCCCCAGTGAATCCATGCTGTTTGGGATCCAGTAAATTGCCGGATTTGAGATAATCTACAACTCTTTCTTTTAAGAGTGTTTCCATCAATTTCGCAACTACTGATGTAAGACTCACTGGTCTGTAGTTGTTTGCCTCTTCCTTGCTTCCACTTTTGTGCAGTGGGACTACGTTTGCTCTTTTCCAGTCCCCTGGAATTACTCCTGTAGCTAATGACTGGTTGAATAATTCTGTCAATGGTGCTACCAGCACCTCTTTAAGTTCTTTTAGTATCCTTGGATGTATCCCATCTGGCCCCATAGATTTGTCCACTTTCAGCTTTGAGAGTTCTGTTAGGACCTTCTCCTCTGTAAATGTACTTGTTTCATTTTCCTGAATATCCCTGCAACTTAACTGTGGCCCCTTCCCCTCTCTTTCAGTAGTAAATACTGAGCAAAAATAATCATTAAGATGATCTGCTATTAAATTGTCTCCTTCAACAAGACTCCCAGTGTCCGTCTTTAGTTTTATGATTCCGCCTTTTGTTTTTCTCCTTTCGCTTATATACCTAAAAAAAAGTTTTGCCTCCTTTACCCACTGACGGGGCCATTTTCTCCTCAGCTTGTGCCTTTGCACATCTGATTACCTTCTTTGTCTCCTTCTGTCTAACAAGATATATCTTTTTGTCTTCATTATTTTGTGTCTGCTTATATTTCCTAAAAGCCATCTTTTTTGCTCTCACAATATTTGCTACTTCTTTTGCAAACCACACTGGCTTCCTTTTCCTTGTGTTTTTCCTAACAGTTTTGATACAAAGGTCTGTTGCCTTCAATATTGCACATTTTAATGTTTCCCACCTCTCCTGCACTGTTTCCAAGTTCCTCCACTCTGCCAAAGAATCGCTTACACATTTTCCCATCCCTACAAAATCAGCCTTCCTAAAATCCAACACCTTTGTTTTTATATGGGACGAGTCAGTCTCTGTCTTGATGCTGAACCATACTGCTTGATGATCACTGGATCCCAGGTTTTCACCCACTTTTACGTCCGATAATCTGTCTCCATTTGTAAGTATTAAGTCTAATATTGCGTCTTTCCGAGTGGGCTCCCTCACCAATTTTAAATTCATTAAAAAAAAATACTATAGCATGTTAAGTCACAGACTGTAGAAAACAAGATTATGCACTGAACAAAGCAATAATAGATTACAATTACAGGAAAACTTTTATTCCCTAGTGCTGATAAATTTACAAATCTGGGCATTAATATTAATTTTGAGTGGTTTACATTAGGTTGGGCACTAGTTGATGAATTTTTGATACCTTTAATTAATTTGCAGTATTTTACATTGATTTGTGGGTTCTTTATATTAATTCATAGTTTTTATATTGAAGAGTGGTAATTTTTAAACAAACTTGGACGATAATTTCATTATTCCTACCAGAACATGACAAAAATCTTATTTTAGCATGAAATTTTGAATCTCATGATCATGATCAGTCCTAAATAAGTAACGAATACTAACTACATAGTTATTAGAAAAAGTAGTATTAATATCATGTCAAACTGGCTAATTTTAGCCGATTGATCCGTTAACCTAGATTTCCAGAGACGTTGTACAGCTGCAAGAAAATACCCTTATTAAGTTCTGCAGGAACTATTGAAGAAGACAGGAAAAGACTTCTAAGCCCACTCTAATAAATTGAAGAGAAATATGTCATCTAAAGAAAAGCATTGGGATCAGAAAAAGTCATGCCATAGTGTGATGTTAATTTTAGAAATTGTTATTTATATTTGACATACTGTTATATCAAGATTCTCTTAAAGTCTTAAAATCAGTTTGCAGCAATACATGCTTATTGTAAAATGCTGAAAAAAAAATCACTATTTTGTATGTATTTAAAGGAAAAATAATAAATAATGATTTAAATAGAAATAAATATGACAAGCACTGAAATATATATGGCATATATTTCAACATATTTCAATAATGAATAATTGCACATTTATTTTTAGACTTTCTGAGTAAAGCAGGTGAAGCATCTTTGCATGAATAACCAATATAGCAATTCGGAACAGCACATACTGTAATTTGCTTTAAAATTATATCTAAGTAAAGGCAAAACATCGCCTGCAGACAAAACATCAGATTTCTTGTGTAGTTGAATTTGCGCTAAGCAATGCCCTGAAGGCCAAGAATTTGGAAAATTAAGATTATAGTCTATTATGTAGGTCTTATACATTACTACCATCTAAAAACACATTTGAATATCTGTAAACTGCAATCCTTGCTCATGAAATGACTACTCTTATAGCAAGCAGCAGCAGTGGTTCTTACAGCTGAGAACAGTAGATAATGATGATAACCCACAGGAAATTAAGTTTTTAGTGTTTTCACCTCATGTACTGCTTGTCCCACGGCATTTTGTAGGGAATTATTTTGCTTTGCATTCCATTTACCTCCTGAGGATGCCGTGAGAGGGCCAAATAGTTGCACTAAGTACTGTAAATGATGGCAGCCAAGAACTGAGTGCAGAGATTGGCACTAACAGGAAGATTTAGTTAATGATGATAACACACACAGAAACTTTTTTAACCAACTCCAAAGTTGTTTTTTTTTTTTTTTTTTTTTTACTTTAGATGAAACAAGTGAAATCTGAATAGCTAATATAATTTGGAGCTTTGTACAATGCATTTAATAAATATTTGCACTATCCAAATCAAATTGGATTTTTTTTTTTAGCAAGGAAACCTTAAAGCTAATTTGTAACAATATTTGTATGGGATGGTACTAGGATCCCTGCGCTTGGGATGCCGGCAAAATACCGACAGCAGCATCCTGACGTTCAAGATCCTGACACCAAGGTGGTAAGTACAGTAGCTCTAATCCCCAACCCCCCTAACCCTTTCCCCCCCAACAGCCTAACCCTCCCTGAAGGTCCCTATCCCTAACTTCCCACCCCACAGCCTAAACCTAACCCTCCCATGAAGCCTAACCCTCCTGGGGGGTACCTAACCCTAAGTCACTCTCCCCACAGCTTAACCCTAACCCCCTCTGCAGCCTAACCCTAAGCTTCCTCCCGCAGCCTAAACCTAACCTCTCTGGCGGCCCGTCAAGTCTTCGGTAGGGATTGCGGCACCGGGATAGTGATCAATTTCAGGATCCCAGCGCCGGGATTCCAAGTAGCGTCAGAATTCCGGCAACAGTATTTCGACTGCTGGGACTCTGAACGTAACCCTGTATAGTATGTAGAATATTCCAGTGCTCTTTTATGTCATATCAAAATGACCGTGTTTAGGTGACTTTCTTACAGAAAAGTAGAATGTAAGAATGATATGTGGATGGAGAAAGCAGTGATACTTTAGTGACAATGCCTAGGACATCACAGACCTTTTGGAAGTGCGAAAGTGAGCCAGCAGTCATTAATTGAAAGCAGAGGAGATGCATTAGAGATTGCACTACTGAAAATGTGAAGTTAGTCTAAGAACTCTCAGATTTAGTACTAATTCAATCTTAAATGCTTGGCTTCAAAACATCCCTATGATGAAGTCCTCGATGATTAAACATGCTGGGTGTTGGCTGGTTCTCATCCACAGCAATATCCTTTTGTGAACCTGTTGCCCATAGTCTACATGCTTTCACTGTTATTACTGGGACACATAGTTCACCCCTATAGAGCTTCTTATAGATTTTTTTCCCAATAATTACACTGTGGAACACTTTCCTTTTTCCCTTATAGATCATTTTACCAAGGGAAAGAATAGCTAACACAAGTGGATGCTACAGTCTTCAAGCATTTCACTGCTTCTATAATTTAGCTAGCAGACATCTATGTGAATTTATGTGAAGCATGTGAATTTATTTTTTCACTTAGAAGCTAAATATACTGTTATGTATACTGAGGGAAGCATACTGCTACTCCTTTTTCATCTATTTATCTCTCTATCTAGATACAATTGGGGACTTAGATATTTCATCTTGTCAGTGTGCCATTTAAATGGAAAATTTACTTACAATAGTTTATTTTATATCTGACAGAATAAACTAATCTAGAGTTCTAGAAGTCTTGCAAGGATTCATTGTGAGACTTGAGACCTCAGAGAAATTATGTAGCTCTTCAAAGAAAATTGGAAGAGAGGTCAAGAGGGTTTGTGATCGAAAGGATTGTGTCATCTGCATAGGGCAATTTTATGGTAATGTGAGTTGTCATCACTCCAGAAATATCCAGGTTTGTTCTTATTCTAGTGGCAAATGACTTGATGATTGTAGCAAAAATAAGTGTCAAAAAGGGACATACCTGCTGGTACCATTTTTAACAAAGAAATGTAAAGAGGTGCATCCACTTATCTAGACAAATACAAATGGATTGTAATACAATTCCCTGATAAGAATAAAAAACTACCTTTCAGATTATATTTGGCTAGAACTCTAAACATAAAAGAATAACCATCACTGTCAAATGCCTTTTTGGCATCTAAGGCAAAAAAATGATGACCTTCGGTATTCATTAATATAGTGCTTTAGATTTGTGTTTCAACCTGTATTGGTATGGGCTGGTGACCAGGGCTAAAATGGTTTTCAGTCTATCATAATAATAATAATAATAATAATAATAATAATTTTATTTACAGTATATAGCACTTTTCTCCAACATGACTCAAGGCGCTTATCTCTACACTAAAAAGGTCTACAGTCAATAGGTCGACCACTAATGGTAGACATGCATTAGGTTGACAGGGTTAAGCAGAACATGAGATGTTAAGCTGTTTATCGGCTAACGCTCCTGCAGTCGACCTGCATACTCACCTATACAAATGCCGGCACAAACACCTGATTTCGGGTGAATGGGCCAACAGTTGTATAAGTGTGTAGATATTCTAATAAAAACAAATTGTGATGAAATATCATCTACTTACTAGGGTTAGGTTCTACAATGAGGGTTGAATTACTTACTGCACACCGGAGGATGGGCGGACCAACCTGTAAGTGTCAGTACATGACCACTAGGACCCAGAAGATGACGCTGCAGCTGCCAGGACAAGGTTGAGTCACCATTGGGCTAACAGAGACAATGGGCTACATGTAGTAGGATGCGATTTTTCGGGTGTCCAAAAAAATCGCATCAAATCGCACGTTTGCTGAAAAATCGCAAATGTAACGGTGCAATTTTTTGGGTTCAAACGGAAATCGCATGCGATGTTTGTGATTTTTTTTTAGTAAAAGAAACATGCGGTTTTTAGTAATAATTTTTTTTTTTTTATAAGACATGTTTTCATTACTTTGTGCACTTAGCCAGTAGCATGCATAGATCAGTGAGATCTGTGCCTGCTTCTGTCTGGAACAGTAATGAAAGTGTTAAAAAAAAATAAAAAAATGATGTGCAGGTCCCCCCCAAAAGCATAACCAGCCCCAGGCTCTTTGAGCCATTCCCAGTTCCAAAATAGGGGGGAAAATAGTGTAGGGTTCCCCCGTATTTAAACAACCAGCACCAGGCTCTTGGACCTGTCCTGGTTCCAAAAATATGGGGGACAAAAAAAAGTAGGGGTCCTCATATTTTTAATACTTGCAGCGGGCTCCACCTGCCAGGGAGGTGATGCTGCAGCCGGGGAACATTTTTATATAGGTTCCTGCGGCCACAGCATCACCCCCCCCAACTAGTCACCCCTGGCTGGGGTTCCCTGGGGGAGTGGGGACCCTTATAACAAAAGGGTCCCCCCCCCTCCAGGCACCCAAGGGCCAGGGATGAAGCCCAGAGCTATGGCTGCCACCCCTGAGCTTTTAGTGTATAAAAAATAGAATGAAATATTGTCTTTTGCTGTGGAACTATAAGTCCCAGCAAGCCTCCCCCACATACTGGTACTTGGAGAACCACAAGTACCAGCATGCAGGCATTAAAGGGCCCGCTGGTACCTGTAGTTCCACAGAAAAGTAATATAAAAAAAAAAACACAGGAGACACACACCCCGTGAAAGTAACATTTTATTAAAACATACATGCACACTTACATACTTACACATACTTACCTAGTATCCCACGGAGCCCCTCGGTCCCCTTGTCAACGTACTGTAGAGTCCAGAGGTACCTGCAAATTAAAAAATATATACTCACCTACTCCTGTGTAGATCGGTCCTCATTATTCCAAGTAGGCATTCCAGGGTTTAATTTTTTTTTTAAAAACACCACTAACCCGTACTAGCGGACAGGTAGAAGTGTATGTTTACACATACACTTATACAACGCAAATGGGGTCCCTCCACGATACTAATATCATTAGAGGGACCCCCTCAGCCAATCAGGAGCTGCTGCCATAGCAGCAGCTTCCTGATTGGCTCTGTGTTCCCAGGGCACAGTCAATCACGGCTTGCCCATTGTAATGAATGGAGATGCTTTGCTCCATTCATTACTATGCTGGGAACCACAAAATTGATGTAAGTGCAAGGGTCTGCACCAATTGACCTTGTGGTTAGGGGGGGAAACTACAAGGTCAAGTGGGGCTGACCCTTTCGGTTTTATAAGTTTAGTGGCATGCTGGGGAGGCTTGCTGGGATTTGTTTTCACAGCAAAAAACAATATTTTATTCTGTTTTTTCTATACACAAAAAGCTATGAAGTCGCCAACCACAGCCCAGGGGTGGCGGCCATAGCCCTGGGCTTCATCCCTGACCCTTTGGTGCCTGGAGGGGGGGGACCCCTTTGTTGTAGGGGTCCCCACTACCCCAGGAAACCCTGGCCAGGGGTGACTAGTTGGGGGGTGTGATGCTGCAGCCGCAGAGACCAATATAAAAGTGTCCCCAGCTGTGGCATCATCTCCCTGGCTAGTGGAGCTACTTCTTCTGTCCCCCATATTTTTGGAACCAGGACCAGTCCAAGAGCCCGATGCTGGTTGTTTAAATATGGGGAACCCCTACACAATTTCCCCCCCATATTTTTACAACCAGGACCGGCTCAAAGATCCTGGGGCTGGTTATGCTTTTGAAGGGGACCTGCACGTCATTTGTTTTTAAGTTTTAACTATTTCTTTACTTTTCCAGATAGAAGTATGCACGGATCACACTGTTTTTTTGCACTGCTGGAAACATGTGATTTTTCACGTTTCCGCACCCCATTACACTTGCGATTTTCGAAAAACGTGCATTTGTTCGGTAAAAATCGCACATTTTCAAAAATCACATCCTATTACATCTGGCCCAACATGTTGACATTCTACAATGTTGACATGTCATCACTGTCTACAAGATGAATGTTGACATGACCATGTCAACTTTCTCATGTCGGCATGATGATTGTCAACATTATTGTACCCAACCCAGATGGGCTGAATATAAGGTAAATCCATTTGCAGGTAGTATCCTGCATAGTTTTATACACAGTGCATTTCCACTTGTGACTGGGCTGTAACTGGAGTTCATACATAAACAAAGCTCATGGAGAGATAGAAATGTGGACTATGCAGATTTGGAAGGAAGTGTAAATGTTTCTAGGCAAATCATTGCACCAAGTATAGGCCGGTCCAAGTGCTATCACACTAAGCATATGTTTAGTGGGTTGGGGTGTGGTTCAATAGACTTACAGTAAAAAATATAATCAATAGATTGACCCAAATGATCGACGTTCAAAAGATCGACAGGGTCTGTAGGTTGACAGGGCCAAAATATTAACATGGAAAAGATAGACCATAGAAAAGGTTGACAGATACAAAAGGCTTATATATATTGGTAGATGCTCAATTAGCTTAGTGATATCATTCAGGTGCTCGAAAGGGAGGGGTATTTCTAAGCAAGAAAAAAAGGCATTTGTTTCCCCCAGCACCATGAATGATAACCGTAACCAGATATAAATTCCACATAATAATAGAATTCAGAGATCTTCGTTACACATATTTGCGCAAATGTGTGAATAAGCCCCAAAGCCACATCAAGGCGTCTCTGTATATTTGGGGTCCCTAGCGCTATATCTAGGTGTAGGGTGTGGCACCCCAAAACACCAGCATAAGCCAGAAAGCCCAGCGTAGCATACCAGTGAAAAAACTATAGTGTTAATTAATTAGTATTTAGGAAGCCGAAGCTATAGAGATAGTGAAACAAAAAATTAAATGCAATTAAAATAGAGAAATAGTGTTAAAAAATTAATAAGTGAAAAGTGTTAATTGAATGTAAAGGTATGCCACACTAAGGCCATCCAGCTCAGCCAGTCCAGAGGCACCACACCTCACACCTCCATTACCCCAATCTGGGTCTAAGATTAACCAGCAAGGACCTGTCGACCTTAACCTTTTACCTGTCAACCTTTTGACCCTGTCTACCTTTTGCATGTTGACCATTTGGGGTCTATTTTTCTTGCGTTAGATATATCAACTGGATACCAGTGTGTGGATGCTCCGCTTAGACAAATACAAGTCTGCATACAAGAGAATATCTGCATTTATTTCCATGCATGCAACTCAGGAGACAGTAAAGTAAACTGCAGCTCTGCAATAGGCTCCTATTGTTTTTACTGCGGCTTATTTGTAGCATGTATATATCGTTCTGCATAAATAAATAAAAAATTGATGTAACAAAAAATAGATTGCAGTATGGAGATTAGTAGTTCATGTAAAGTAACATTCAGAACGTACTGTAGGGCGATTAATAACTACTAGATGTTTATGGAGTTTAACCCCTTAGAGCTGGGAGAGGAAATATTTCTATACCCTGGGATACACAGGATCTGGCATAGGCACACTTCAGTAGGCATATTGTTCCATCTGGCATCAGCAAAAGAGTTAATCGGCTTTCTACAAGCTAATGTAGATTGGAAAAGGTTTACGTTAGGAGCCTGAGTTTAGGTGTTAGAAAATAAAGAATGTACATGCTAACAGTCATTTACAAAGCAGAACAGGTTTTCCTGTGGACAAAGATTTGTACCTGGTGGGTAAGGTTTTCACTTTTCACATTATAAAATTGACAGAAAAAAAGAACCAAAGGCAGAGCATTAGGCAGCATTTTGTGCAAGTGATGTATGGGGAATGCTGAATGCCAAAGGTATATAATGGATATTACCGTCTGCATGCCTAGATGTTTTTCCCACAGACAATCTGCATAACGCACAACCTGGCTTTGCAGAAACCAGGTGCAGGTGGATAAATATCTATCCAGAAAGAAATTACACTTCCATTGCTGCAGGTGCTAGAACAGATGCTGCAGCTACTACTATAACTTGGAAAAGTTAGCTACTAACAGCAAGACTTGGAAGTCTCAGGAAGAGTAGACAGTTATTCTATTCTTGTGCTATTCGCAAATCAGATACTTTCTTTTTCAGCACTGTGAAATCTAGGAGTCTATATACAAAGCAGTGGTAGTCCCTTTATCCGTCTTTTTTGTCTGCAGTACACCACTATTCACCAACAGGGGTTTTGAAGACAAATACTGATTTCTCATGTGATCACTGTATTTTTAGCAGTTTACCACATAATTTATATACGTAGTTGAGTCACATTATTATGACCACCTCCTACATTTGACGTCTGCAGCGTGTAGCCCATGAAGTACGTCAAGTATTGTGCGCTGGCTTGGTGGGTATATAAGGTGTGCGATAGGCTGTCTGCACATATATCACTCGTTGCTGTCATGGGTAAAAGGGGCAATTTACCTGAGTTGTAAAAAGGGTTGATTATCGGCTTTCAGGCCAAGGGTGGCAGTATTTCTGAAACAGCGCAGTCTGTGAACGAAAAAAGGAAAAAAGAATACTGGCGCCGGCTGGTGTAGTCCAACAAATAAAGGACGTTTACAATTAAATATAAAAATAAAAAAATAAACAATTTATTGCATATTCATTGAGAGAGAGGATCAATGCCACATATCACTTTAAAACATAGATTAGCTATTAAAACGAAGGACAAAGAGAGCTATGATCTCTTCAAAAGGGTATTATACTGCAAGTTCTAGCTAGGGCTCACTCCACTTGTAAATATAAGTTCATCTAAAGCAATAGTGCTACCCGATCAATCAAGTGCAGTCCTATAGGTATCTCAGTTCATGCCTCAGATTCCTGAGGAAGCTGCCAGTTATTTGACCAGCGAAACGCGTTGAGCTACTCTGTATGGATGACAAGCCCACCACCTCTATCTTCTCTGGCACAAGTTGGACTCATTTGCATCCACTGAACTCCATAAGTTAAAGCATACCTTGGAACTGGATCACCCACCCTGGTAAAATTGGATCTCTGCATGAACTCCACAATGCGCATGCGTGTCATTGCCCAGCGACAGCCGTAGCTAGGCAACGACCAGAAGAAAGAAAAAAGTGATCGCTAGCGCGATTGCAAGAAGATTGACAGAGGGGAGGTGCTTTCCGGGCGTGGAGATAAGAACGCAGGCGTGTCCAGGCATTTGGAGGGTGGTTGTCTGAAGTCAAATTTCTGGACCTTCATCACTGGATACATCACATAGGGTAAGTAACTGCAGGGCTAGTCTTGTTCAGCACAAAACTTTTTTAGCATAGTAATGCAATGCCCACAAATATGGTGCCGGAAACAAACTAATTTGCGGGCTGCCCTAGAAATGAGGGGAGCCTACGACCTTCACTAATGTCCCTAATGCAGAGTTCTGGCAGTGGAAGGGTATTACAGGGCAGAGTGATGCAGCGAAAGGGGCTTTGCAATGGTCTCACCCTTGTTGTGGCACTTCTGCCCTCCGTTCCTCAGCGTCTTCAGCGCTGCCCGGGATGCTGGGCACCGCACAGGGCAGCGCTCCTTGTCCTCTCTCTCTCCCCGTGCCGGCGATGTCCTCCCAGCTCAAGCATCCTTTGGAACGTCAGCCGGGGTCTTCTCCGGGTTCTCACTACTGGTCACAGGGGCCTCGCCTGGGGTCTTCAGTCCGGGTCCTTGCTACTGGGAGTGAGGGTGTCCTCCATTATGCCTGCGCTCTTCCTTTTCTCTGCCGGGTCCCGAGTCTTCTTTAAGCAGCAGCCTGGGAAGTCCTCCGGGGGGGCCGTTCTCCACCTGCTCCTCTTCAGTATGGATCAGCGCCGGACTTATCCAGTCGTGCCCGCGATCCTCTTCACTGGCAGGCAGTGGTGTAGACGGCTCGTCCTCCACAGGGCTCCTCACTCCCGGTCAGGTCTCTTCTCCCACACCATGGACCTCCACAACTTCAGCAGGGTGGCTCTGTCCAGGATCAGCAAGCGAAGTCCTCTACTCCAGTCGGCACACCACTCCCAGCAGGTCAACACTCTGGGCCACGCCACTCCTGACCCTCCGCCCAGTCAGCGCCTCCCGTCACAGCTTCAGCTGCTACATGCCTGTGGCTCCTCAGGTACCTCTCCCATTCCCCGGGCTCTCTCCCACACTGGGGACCTCCTTTTAAGGGTCTCCCTCTCTCTGGACCTCCCCTGCCCTCGGTCCTCACTGGTCCCCTAGCCCCAGCAACAGACCGCCCCAGGTGTCTTTTGCCCTGCAACCTGGGGGCCCAGTCAACAGGGGACATACTTCCCGGGATTGGCTGTTGCTGGCCAGTGGGGGAAAAGTTCTAACTTTTAGTGGCGCCAAATCATCCCTGCCAGAGCTGACAGGGTCAGATAAAGTTCAACAAGAGCCCTGCCACAGGGCTCTATAGGGACAGTATTGGGACTTCCATATAAAAAAAAAAAAAAAAAAAACAGGGAGTCCCCTTTTTTTTACAACTCTGGGGTATTACAGCAGGGCTGCACAAGCGATCGCAGCCCTGCTATGCTAAAATACACTCCCCCTAGGTGGCGTGTAGTTGATCGCACGCGCAGCAAAAAGTTGCTACGTGCGATCAACTCGGAATGACCCTTCATTTGTTGGACTACACCAGCCGGCACCAGTATTCTTTGTCTGACCACCAGTCTGACCACCCCTATACAGGCTGCCGTTGACAGCGCACTCACAGCTTTTCTTCTTGCAGTCTGTGAACTGTTCGCGTGCTGCTGTCATGAAGGTGTATCGTGACTGGACAAATAGCATCATTACGAATAATCGACGTCTGCTACAAAGGTGCGTGAGGGCCTACTGACACACTACAGTGGATGAACCTGGGGACTACCAGACGTGTGTCTAAAATGACAGTTCAGCTCATCTAGCTGCTGTCTGTGCTGCACATGGCTGTTACTCTGGCTATTAGCTGGTCGTCATAATAATGTGTCTCGACTGTGTATATGAATTCACAATTTCTTTTACATTGACAAAAAAAAAAAAAAACATGGACTGTCAAGTCATAGACCTAACTTTCTGATATGAAAAATGGAACATGCCGCTTAGCTGCCCTGTCCATGCCAATATCTACTCGCTCCTAACTGACTTAAACGCTCCCTTAAACTCCTGGACAGCACTCTTCTTTTGCCTCATTAAAACACGACTATCAAGGATTATGGCAGTACATGCAGTTTATTACATAAAGGTAATTTGCAAGGACAGATTTTGCATTCTGCTAATGGTTACACTATGCAGTTTTAATTCAGCATCAACGAAATGATATGGCTATAGCTGCAAATGTATCTGAAACAAATGCATAAATCAATTGGTTTATCTATTATCATAATTCAGTGATGCCCAAATTCCATTTTTCTATCTACTGTAGCGAGTGCAAACAAGTTTGTATGTTAGCAAATAACAAATAATGATACACATCTTGTTTGGTGACTTTTAAATTAATTTTATCCTGTAACGAAATCCATTACCAGTGCCAGCAACAGAAGAAACAGTGCAGGTTTCCTTAGCTCAGCAATTTAAAACAAGTCTGCTGAGTCAAATGGCCTACAAAGGATTTAAGCACCATAAAATTACTGTCCCTCCTCTTGTAAACTGTGGAAATTCAATGTACCATAAAAGATTGAATCTTTCATTAAAGCATCATCTTTTTGGAATTCATTTCCATTACAGGGCTGAAAGAGCTCTCTAAATGCAAAGTATCAACTTAAATCAGAATTCAGTTAAAGATCGTTCCCCATTTCTTTCTTTTCAGAATAAAAAATATTTAGTGAGTGTGACAGTGCAAAGTGAAGTAATAATGCTTAGAGGAGAGTACTTCTCTCAAGGCAGCAGCACAACATGTTTCCCGTCCTGAGTTTTCATTAGCAGTCCATTCTGGAACACACACTCTTTCTATGTGTAGGCGATGGAGGTGAATAATGAGTGACAAGGTCATTTTCCATGCCAATAAACATCCTGGTGTTTCCTATTGAAAACCAAAATTGGGTGTTAGAAGGAAAGAAAGGCTTTGCTCAGATATCTGACCCGCTAGTCTACAATATATCTTTGAGCAAATTACTGATGTGAAAATGAAATCTCTGCAAGGTCATTCCATCTTCTAAGGTGGAAAGGGCAAGCTTGATTCAATAGTTATCTAATAATGTTACACAACCTGTCTCAGGGAGGCTTTTTTGTTAATCCACAGTTTCATTATAGACTAGAGATTGTGCTGTTTGGGTTCATTTAGTGTTAAAGACCATCACATACACACACAGATAAAGGGCTAGATACATCATTGCTTGGAAAGTGATAAAATGGAGAGTGAAAAAGTACCAGCCAATCAGCTCCTAACTGCCATTTTTCAAACACAGCCTCTGACATGGCAGGTAGGACCTGATTGGCTGGTACTTTTTCACTCTCCATTTTATCACTTTCAAAGCGATGATGCATCTAGCCCAAGATGTACTATAGGGAAGAACATACAGATATACTGTAGGAAAACTGGCAATGGTTCCAAAGGGTTCCTTTTGATCGGTATGTGGTCAATTTGCCGGCTGTCGGGATCCTGGCGGTCAGGATACTGATGCCGGGATTCCGACACTCGGTTAGATGTCGGCGGTCGAAATCCCGCCTGCCACCCGGAATCCCCACTTGGGTGGTGGTCCACGCCACCACCCGAGGGGGAATAGATTAGTCGGTTGCCACCAGGCCCAATGCGTGGCGAGTTCAGCAAGCCTGTGAGGCTCGCTGCCGGTATACCAGCTGTTGGGATTCTGACGTTGGTCTGCTGACCGCCGGGATCCCGACAGCTGGAATATCATACTGATCCCTTCTGATGCCATTCTGTAAGAGGGAACTTTGGTCACTTTTATTTTGTTGCTGCAGACTGCATCACTTCCTGTGAGTGGTTGCCTTTAGTGATGGCACAGAATCCAAAGGTCAATACGGTTGACAGTCATTAGGTAACTCTAAAGTTCAATATGTAATAACAGTAATAACAGTAAACAGGGATCTTGAAAGGTAATAGGGTTATACCTTAGTACTTTATAAAGCCCTTGAGGCTGGTTAGTGCATGATGAGGCCTTTGTACATTGGCTAGCATTCAAAAGATAATTTTTTTTTCATAAGATTCTTGAGCCTTACTAGTCAGTCACAGCAATGGAATTTAGGGCCAGATTCAGCATGAATCGCTATTGTGCTGAAATTGCTATTTGGCATTTTCAGTGCATGTGCGTACATCAGTGCATGCATGTGCAAGTTCTTAAACTGCGTACTCTTTAGAACGCAGTCTAAGTCCTGGTGGGGGGCGAAGACAGGGTGTCAACGTCAAATTTTTTGGGCTTCAACGCACTATTTGGTGGAAGAGGTCTGGACAACAGAGGCATGTCCGGACCTTTTGTTGATCCTAAACATGGAGTGTAGCGTCTACCTAATCATGCGTGTGCTTTGTAGCTTAGCGAAGCGTTTGCATGTTAGTGGGGGATGGGGGGGTGGGGAAGGCCCAGCATACCCCGGGGGGTAATGAGCTGAAATGCACTTGTCACTCCCATCCGCAACAACATTAAAATACTGTTCTACGTATGCCCCACCATAATATGCAGATGTAACACTGTTCATCTTGCACATAATTGCTATAGCAGCTGTGATTATGTGTACTGTTTTGCAACTAATCGCAACCTGCGTACGTCCCATGCT
This sequence comes from Pseudophryne corroboree, assembly GCF_028390025.1. NCBI lineage: Eukaryota > Metazoa > Chordata > Amphibia > Anura > Myobatrachidae > Pseudophryne > Pseudophryne corroboree. The sequence continues at coordinate 188,854,525 of NC_086444.1, read as the reverse complement.
TCCCTATGGAAACAGATGTGTACGTACATGCTGCAGACATTCGCAAGCACACTATTCGCGGAGTTGGGTTTAATGCTACTCGTTTGCAAGAGGAACAGTGTCACATCTGTAGTTCTTGTAATTACTGCTTTAGCACCCACACATATAAGCCTTAGATTTTTGCTTGGACAAAACAATCGTGCAAGACTACAGTATTTCACCACTTACAAAGAAAACACTATTTTTGTATTTCATTTTAGTTTAAATATCAAGACTTAGGCTAACAAAAATCTCTTTAGTGCTTAATATTCCAGAATTTCAGCCGCTGGTAGGAATCCATGGAGGGTAATATATTACAAACTGATAAAAAATAACTGTGTGAACAGACAAATCAGTCTACTGTGCAGAGCAGCTCATGAAGGTTAAAATATTACACTACAAAACTAAGGAAAAGGCTGTGAGAATAGACAGTGTTTCATAATCATGCAACTTTCACTTGCCTTTCCACTTCTTTACAGCATGACTGAGAAAAATGGCACCGAAGACTTCCAGCCTGGTTTTACACACAGCTTTTCTCATTGTTCACTAATAGATGCTTACGTCACTGAGCAGGCATTATGTCCTTGTGTGCGTGCTTTAGTCATTTTTTTTTTATACATGAGTTTTTATAAATGTTATTGAAATAGTAGCAAAAATGCATCTTTTAAGCAAAACATTTAAAACAGCTGTTAGTGTATCCAGTGTCGGACTGGAGCATGTAGGGCCCACCGGGGTAATGCAGTGGTAGGGGCCTATGTTAGAGGTGTGGCCAGTCTGCAGAGGGGGTGTGGCCTGCCACCTCATTGGTTTGACTAACCATTAGAGAGTGCAATGTATGGGCTCCTTCATAAATATATACAGTAAATTCAGCTGCTGCATGCATGATAATGTACCAGATTAATAACAGATTAGTAACAGCAATGCACTGTAGAAAATACACCATAGTCCAGTATAAGGTAACATTTGTATGATGTATAATTCAAGTGCACAGTCTGGAACCTGATCCTTAGAGCAGAAGGTGGGCCCCCAGGGATTAGGGCCCACCGGTGGATTCCCCTGTACCCCTGTGGGCCAGTCCAAGCCTGAGTGTATCTGACGTATGCCTGAGGTACACCAGGCATATACAGCATGCCCTTGGTGCAGAGTTGCACACATCTTGCAGTGCTTTTGTCTCAGCATATAGGGTCTGATTCATACCTGATCGCTGCTGTGCATTTTCGCATAGCGGGCAATCAGGTCCTAACTGCGCATGCACCGCAATGCACACGCGCGTTGGACAACAACAATGGCCATCGCCGGTCAGTGCCGGGATGGTGTACAAATTTCATTCGCAAGGGCGTTCGCTAGGTGATTAACAGGAGGAGGCCATTTGTGGGTGGTAACTGACCATTTACTGGGAGTGTCTGAAAAAACATATGCGTGCCCAAGCATTTTCTGGGAGGGTGTCGGACGTCAGCTCCGGCCCCGATCAGTCTGTTCACATCACACTGTAAGAGTAAGTTCTGGGCTGCGCAGAGACTGCACACACTGGATTTTTGCAGCTCGGTGAACACATGTGATCGCTGACTTGCACAGCGAAATTTACACTCCCCCTGGAGGTGGTGACTCTCTGAATGCAGGACAGCAAAATTACCAGCCCAGCGATCAGGTCTGATCGCCCCCATAGACTACCTTATTGTTATGTGCAGCTGTATTACATCCAATAAGCATCCAGCACAGCATCAGGCATATTTATCATAATGCAGATGTTTTTTCATGAACATTCGCAAAAGTCAAAATGAAAATTTTCACGCAAATTTACAAATAAAGGTTTTGCCAATAGATGGGCTCCATTCTGGTGAAGAGCTGGAAGCAATGGCCCTCATTCCGAGTTGTTCGCTCGCAAGCTGCTTTTAGCAGCTTTGCACACGCTAAGCCACCGCCTACTGGGAGTGAATCTTAGCTTATCAAAATTGCGAACGAAAGATTCGCAATATTGCGAAAAGACTTCTCTGTGCAGTTTCTGAGTAGCTCGAGACTTACTCTTCCAGTGCGATCAGTTCAGTGCTTGTCGTTCCTGGTTTGACGTCACAAACACACCCAGCGTTCGCCCAGACACTCCTCCGTTTCTCCAGCCACTCCCGCGTTTTTCCCAGAAACGGCAGCATTTTTTCAAACACTCCCATAAAACAGCCAGTTTCCGCCCAGAAACACCCACTTCCTGTCAATCACATTACGATCACCAGAATGAAGAAAAAACCTCGTAATGCCGTGAGTAAAATACCTAACTGCATAGCAAATTTACTTGGCGCAGTCGCAGTGCGAACATTGCGCATGCGCAGTTAGCGGAAAATCGCTGCGATGCGAAGAAAATTACAGAGCGAACAACTCGGAATGACCACCAATGTGATTGCTTAAAGCTATCACACTGCTTCCTGGTTCAGGTCCCTGACGCACACTGCAAATTAGTAGCCCATGTGCTATTATAGAGTAACGCCATCTGGAGATGCCATTATCCTATCTGGGCCAAGCTTTGCATTCCCGAGCTTGGTAAATCTGACACCTATGTGGGGTTGAATACCTAGGAGGGCTGTGGCTACTTTCAGATATGGTGGGACCACAACAGATATTGAAAGTATCCATCCAAAATAGATTTGGGGGATCCTTACTATTTATGGGTATCCCCCGAAAACAGTAAGAGGCTGGTTCAAAAACTGTTTTTATGGCAGGCCTCCTTGGCATTCATTCTCTGAATTCTAAGGGGGAATGTAATGACCTGTGATTTTTGGAAACTTTGACCCCTAAGTCTAAGGATGTAATTGCCCATGATTTGAAGGCTGATTTTCTAACTGTCTGGGATGAGCAGCCAGAGCCGTAACTAGACATTTGGGGCCCTGTGCCAGAAACAGAATTGGTGCCCCCCTCCCTATTTTTAAATAGGAACACTGTGTGCTGAAAAGACAGAATAGTACCACAGAGAATAGTACCACAGAATAGTACAAATTCACAATAAACCACACGATAGTGTCCGATATTCACACTACACCGCACTGTAGTGTCCATTCTTCATATTACAGCCCACTGTAGTGTCTATTATTTACATTACACTGCACAGTAGTGTCCATTATTCACATTACATCACACATTAGTGTCCATTATTCACATTACACCACACAGTAGTGTCCATTCTTCACATTACACTAGACAATTGTGTCCATTCTTCACATTACACCACACAATAGAGTCCATTATTCACATTACACCACACAGTAGTGTCCATTATTCATATTACAGCCCACTGTAGTGTCTATTATTTACATTACACTGCACAGTAGTGTCCATTATTCACATTACACCACACAGTAGTGTCCATTCTTCACATTACACTAGACAGTTGTGTCCATTCTTCACATTACACCACACAATAGAGTCCATTATTCACATTACACCACACAGTAGTGTCCATTATTCATATTACAGCCCACTGTAGTGTCTATTATTTACATTACACTGCACAGTAGTGTCCATTATTCACATTACAGCACACAGTAGTGTCCATTCTTCACATAACACTGCACAGTTGTGTCCATTCTTCACATTACACCGCACAGTAGTGTCCATTATTCACATTACACCGCACAGTTGTTAGAGAAGACCAGCACATAGAGCCCATGAGAGGGGCTTGCGTCTATAACAACCACCCGCTGTTCCCTTGGCGCTTAACTTGTACACCGGTACTTAAGTGGTCACCAGGGCTTATACAATACCTCTAGCTGTAGGGTTTTACACAATTGGCTAGAGGCCACAGGATTATTTGCAGGAGTGGTAATCCACAATTATAATCCCCAGCACTAGGACTAAAGGGTTTGCAAAGCTCTCCAATAGGTAATTAGGCATGCAAACAAAGATGGAGTCCACAGTAATGAATAAGCACAGGCAGTCACTAATTTAGCTGTGGGTCCCTTTAGGAACTTGGAAGAGCAAACCAAGGCTCAGCTAACAAGGTAATTTAGCTGAGAGAGTCCCTTGGGTTCCTGGCAAAGCAAGACAAAGCAATGCAGAGCAAAGCAAGACAAGGCTACGCAAGGCTGGATCTGGAGCCAGCTGAAAAGACTTCCAGAAGGGGTATATTCAATCAGAGTCAGAAACTGCCATCTTGTCGGAAAGACGGCAGTTTCCGACAGGAATAGGTCGGAAGGGGTTCCAACCTATTCAAGCCGGGCTCAGTTTTTCCGACAAGTCGGGAAATCCGACTCGGAATGCTGTCAGAATACACGTGGATCGACAGCTACAACTGCCGAGCCGCATGTATTGTCAGAAGCGGGCCAAACCCGACAGGTTTTAGCCCAGTTTCCAACAATGTCAATCTGACTTTAAAAAAAGTCAGATTGACACTGTCGGGAATCGGCCAAACCTGTCGGGTTTGGCCCAGCATTGGATAGAGCTGTCGGGTCCTTGAATAGAGAGCTGTCGGCTAAGGTAACACAGGTAATATCACCGGCAGGTATGTGCAGGGCTGGTTGCCTTTTATCTGGATCAGGGACCAATGGCAAATAGCCAGGCAACCCAGCCCTCTTGATTACAGAATACACTGCAGCTGGCATGCTGCACACATACACAGGACCCAAGGAAAAACAGGGATTACATAATGATAGGTTGCTAATGTCAGCTGACACCAGGTGCATTCTGAATAGAGAGAATGCATCAGCTTACATGCACCAACAGCAGCAGAATCATAACACAGCGGGCGATCAGGTCTGAACTGCGCATGCGTGGTGGTCCACAGCGATCGGCAGCACCGGTCAGCGACGGGATGGTGCGAGAAATCTGATCTCACCGGCGAACGCAAGAAGATTGACAGGAAGAGGGCATTTATGGGTGGCAACTGACCGTTTCTAGGGAGTGTCCGGAAAAACGCAGGAGGGACCAGGCTTTTTGTGGGAGGATTCCTGACGTCAGCTCTGGCCCCGATCATCGCAGCGGGTGAGTAAGTCCTGGGCTGTGCTGAGACTGCACAAACTGCTGTTTGTGCAGCTCTCCTGCACAAGTGTTCACACACCTGCACACAGCTAATACCCTCCCCTTGTACGCGGTGACTACCCGATCGCAGGGATGCAAAAAATGCACCCTAGCAATCAGGTCTGAATTACCCCCTAAGTGCAGTCAGCGATCACACCATAGTAGTCAATGGCATGTGCATGCATACGCACACATGCGCTATAGACATAGGCACACTAGTCGCACCAAGCATCATGGCAATGATGAGCTTGGCTACATCTGTAGGGTAATGAGTGCCAAGGTTCTTTTAAAAAAGTGTAGTGTAAAATATATGTTTATGTATATGCTGTGATGGCACAGTAGGAAAGGAAGAGAGTGCGGCAAGTTGTTCAGTGCCGCATTTCCCATCCAGTCCTAATACCAGAAGCAGGTTGTGACACTAGCTCTAGCTGACCCTACCTTACGTGGCAGTTTGAGATAATAAGCCCCCGTCTAAGGTGACCGGTAGCCAATTCAAGTGTTTCCCTGCTACGTGGGGCACATGATGGGAAACTAGAGTGATATCAAACAATCAGACATTCAGCTAGCGATTGCACCATTGAAGTCTATGGTGTGCACGTCATAGACGCAGGCATACTAGTCACGCCATCCATGTCGTGCTGATGAGCGTGGCTCAATTTGTACATGAGGCCGCGCCCCCCCCCCCCCCCCCCCCCCAAAAAAAAAAAAAAAGTACTGTGGGCCTGATTCAGACCTCATCGCTGCTGTGGATTTTTGCACAGCGGGCGATTATCGAACTACTATGCATGCGTATGCACCGCAATGCGCATCGCCAAACAGCAACAGGATAGTGCGAAAATTTTAATTGCACGGGCATTCCCAAGCTGATTGAGAGGAAGAGGACATTTGTGGGTGGTAACTGCCCGTTTTCTGGGAGTGTCTGGAAAAATGCTTGCGTGCCCAAGCATTTTCAGGGTGGGTGTGTGACGTCAGCTCCGGACCCGATCAGCCTGATTCCTTTACACTGGAGGAGTAAGTATTGAGCTACAGACAGACTGCACACACTGCACAGAATAAGAAAAACATTCGATGGTGAGTGTGATGAGAACGGTTTTGCAGCTGTCCGCTGACTGAGGGGAATTTTCGCACAGCGTACACATGCAATCGCACACTTGCAAGGGGCGAATTTTCACTCCCCCTGGGCGGTGACTACTGTATCTGATCACAGGACAGTGTAATTTGCAGCACAGAGATCAGGTCTGAATTGGGCCCTGTATCCGGCTTTTCTGGGTGTGGGAATTCAGTGTGGATCTAGCCTTTTCAATACATTTCATAAGATTCACATTTTTTCAATGTATTTCATGTAGATCTGTCATTTTCAATGTAGTTTGTGTGAACCTGGCTATTTTCAGGTGTTTTGTGTGGACCAGCCTATTTTCAATGTATTTTGTGGGGATGTAGTCCCGAACGCCAGAAGGGGTGCCACAGCTATACCCTCTCCTGCATGTCCACAACACCCATGGAGGGGGTGCTTTGTTGCACTCGCCCCAGTTAGGATTCCGCATTTTGTGTGGATCTGGCTATTTTCAATGTATTTTGTGTGGATCCGGCTATTTTCAATGTATTTCACGTGATTCTGACTTTCATGCATTTCATTTTGACATGGCACCAGCCCACGCTAACAACTGTAGTTTGGCAACATTTTGAACAGTTAAGTGTGTTTGTGAGTGGCTGGGTGGAGGGTATTGGGGGAGGCAGTATTGTGTAACTTTACCTAGGGCGCCTAGAAACTTTGCACTGGCCCTAGTATTCAACATGCAGCTCTTCAGTTGCTGTGGAACTACACATCCCATCATGCCCTACCACAGATTTAACTTGTCCTAATAGCAAAATGATAGCAGGGCATGCTGGGATCTGTAGTTCCATTCAGCTGGAGGGCCACATGTTGAATACCCATGCTGTATTGTATGTCAGTATCAAACATTGATACCCCTTTTAGACCGTCCGCTTCTAACACAGGTTATTGCACATGAGCGTGCATAACCCATGTTGCTGTGCAGTCTGAATATCAGGCTCCCAGGTGCGACCTGCCTCTGTCGGTCTAAAAGGAGTATTACCTATACTTAATTTTGAATGGCAGTCTTCCAAATGCACTGTTTGTTTTTGTGGTGGTCACACAAATCCACCCTATATTGTTTGGCAGTCTAAAAAAGTCTAAATCTGTATTGTATGGTGGTCTTAGAAGTGCACTTTGTTTTGTATGGTGGTCTCAAACATGTGTTCTGTTTTTTTTTTTGTGGTCTCACAACTGTACTCATATTATTCAGTGGTTTCAAAAATGTTCTGTGTATGTTATTGCTGTCTCGCAAATGCACTTTGTATTGTACCGCAGTCTTAAAATTGCTATTTATAGTGGTCTCACAACTGCTTTATATATTGTACATTATCCCTTTGTGCAAGACGCATGCCCAGTAGCGTAGAGCCATAACTAGACTTTTTGGTGCCCCATACCAGAAAGAGAATTGGGGCTCCCCTTTCCATTTTTCCAGTAGGGACATAAGGCGCATGCCTCGCAGAAGGGGCATGAGAAAAAATGTTCCCAGAGAAAGCCCATGCTATGATGCACCTTCCCACACCCAGACATATATATATAACTATATACATATATATATATATACACACATATATATATATATATATATATACACACACACCCATATATACAGTATAATACACACACATTTATAGAACATTCCAAGAAAATGGATTTGGACACAAATCCTCTTTATACCACATTCATGCACATCACCAGGGAGCTTGCCGCCATTCAGCCACAATACCCCTCATGAAATAAAAAATTTCAATATACTGCCACACCCAGGACTCAAACACACAACCTGCTGCATCCCAGCCACAGAGCCACTTGATCCCATATAACAATGATGAGATTTATAACTATATGAAGCTACCTGTACCCCTTAAAAAAATAACCAGCACCATAATCGAGCAGATCCACTTGAACACTCTCAAAGGAGGCCATACTCGGGAGGAGAAATTGTACTACTATAGGACTGGGGAAAGTTATGATGGTGCGACTGATGGTGTATTACAGCATGTACAGTGGGCATATCAGTCATTGCTCATTTAGATGCATGGATGTACACAGGGACTTTATAGCAACAATAGCATACAGTTGCAGACGGGCGACCACCAATAGCCACTGCTGCGAGCGATTCTGCATCTATCTCAGATCCCGCCCCTAATTGTGTATTTTTAACCTGATGATGTATTGTATTTGATGAAATTAAAACTTCTGAGATATAAGTTTCCTATTAATATAGATATAATTTATTTCATACAAATATAAATTAATTTTCTCTCCTCAGCTCTGATATCACCACCCAATTTTTCCATTTTGTGCACAAGAAACAAGTGGTGAGTGTTTGTAAAAGGAAAAACTGTCTGTGGCACAGAATAAGAAAGCCAAGAAGCTAAGAGAGGAAGAAAATAGAAAACAGTCAAATGCTTTGATAAAGTTTTTAAAGTCTAAATCTACTGATGGCCACAGCAGTGTCACTGTTCCTAAAGACCACAGCAGTGCCTGTTACTAAAGACCACAGCAGTGTCACTGTTACTAAAGACCACAGCAGTGCCACTGTTACTAAAGACCACAGCAGTGCCACTGTTACTAAATACCACAGCAGTGCCACTGTTACTAAAGACCACAGCAGTGCCACTGTTACTAAAGACCACAGCAGTGTCACTGTTACTAAAGACCACAGCAGTGCCACTGTTACTAAAGACCACAGCAGTGCCACTGTTACTAAAGACCACAGCAGTGCCACTGTTACTAAAGACCACAGCAGTGCCACTGTTACTAAAGACCACAGCAGTGTCACTGTTACTAAAGACCACAGCAGTGCCACTGTTACTAAAGACCACAGCAGTGCCACTGTTACTAAAGACCACAGCAGTGCCTGTTACTGATGACCACAGCAGTTCCACTGTTACTAAAGACCACAGCAGTTCCACTGTTACTAAAGACCACAGCAGTGCCACTGTTACTAAAGACCACAGCAGTGCCTGTTACTAAAGACCACAGCAGTGCCTGTTACTGATGACCACAGCAGTGCCACTGTTACTAAAGACCACAGCAGTGCCTGTTACTAAAGACCACAGCAGTGCCTGTTACTGATGACCACAGCAGTGTCACTGTTACTAAAGACCACAGCACTGCCTCTGCTACTGATGACCACAACAGTGCCACTGTTACTAAAGACCACAGCAGTGCCTGTTACTGATGACCACAGCAGTGTCACTGTTACTAAAGACCACAGCACTGCCTCTGCTACTGATGACCACAACAGTGCCACTGTTACTGATGACCACAGCAGTGCCTCTGTTACTAAAGACCACAGCAGTGCCACTGTTACGGAAAATATTCATTGTGAATATGAGAAACCAGAAAGTGTTAGCGAGATGTGCAATAACACACTTGCAGCCAACAGCCTTCATGACATTAATACAATTGTGAATGCTACTAGTGAAAATGATTTCAGTGCTTCCTGTGAAGCTGAGTGTTTAGCTGAAGAAGAAGAAGAACATATCATTAGTCAGTCTAATGAACTTTTAATGTCTCACAGTAACAGTGAGCAAAGTTCTATGGTGGTAAGCCTTTTCAGCCTGAAAGAAATTAAGTGTTTTATGATAAGCAATCAAAACGTAGTTTTTGTATTGCTTGGTACAAAAACTTCCAGTGGCTTCATTTTGATGAAAGGTGCAAAGGATTTGTTTGCTTTTTTTTGCGTTCAAGCAATTGAAAAGAAACTAGTGCCTGACTCCTTGAGATTAGAGTCGGATTTAGTTAGTGGAAGAGACTTTCGCAATTGGAAGAAAGGAGTGGAAAATTTTAAATCGCACAGCAATTCTCCACTACACAAGACAAGTATGGCAAAACTAAGTGCTCTTAGCGCTAAACCAATAACCTCTTTCTTTTCAGAGGGACTAAATGTTCAGCAGCAATAGAATAGAACAGCCTTAAAAGCCCTCCTGGAATCAGAATTTTTTTTGGCGAGACAAGGTTTTTCTCTAAGAGGCCACTCTACTGACCGTGGCAATTTAAGCCAACTGAACATTTTGAGAAGTAGTGATATTCCTGAACTGAAAGAGTTTCTTGAAAGGAAAAAACATTTTACAAGCTCTGAAGTCCAATGTGAGATGCTGGAAATCATGGCACATAAAATATTATGAGACATTGCCTCTGAGATTAAACGTTGTGGAATTTATAGTTTAATCGTTGATGAAACATCCGACATCAATAACAAAGAGCAAGTTTCTATTTGTCTCCGAATTGTGGATGATCTTGAGCCTACAGAATTTTTTTTAGGCTTCTATGAACCTTCTGTTACCACTGGGGAGGCCATATCTAACCTAATAGAGGATAGTCTGACAAGATTCAATATATCAGTTGCGCAGCTGTGAGGTCAGTGTTACGATGGAGGTAGCAATATGAAAGGTTCCATTAAAGGTGCCCAAGCTAGAATACTGGAGATTCAACCTTTAGCTCTGAATATTCAGTGCAGTGCTCATTCCCTTAATCTAGCACTTCAAGACACAGTTTCAGATAACCCCCTCCTGCAGAAATGTCTAAATGTTATTAATGATCTTGCCATTTTTCTAAAAGATTCCCCAATGCAAACAGCTATGTTTGAAAGAATAGCAGAGGATTTAGGAAGAGGACATAAAGATGTCTCTGTCCCAAGACCACTTTGCCCTACACGATGGACCACAAGAACCTCAGTGGTAAATGCTGTGATTGCTTCATATTCAATAATTTTACAGCTCATGGAAGATCTAAAGGATTCTAAAGATGCTTTCTCCAGCAAAGCACATGGATTTTTCTTACAGATGGAAAAAGGAACTTTCTTTTTTACTTTGCTTTTGTGGAAGCAGGTTTTCACACTCATTGAAAAACTGAATGTAGTGCTCCAGAAGGAAACTCAGACAATATCAAGTACAGCGGAATCCATAGCCTTAATTTTGGAGGTACTTAAGAAACGTCGATCTGATCAGGAGTTTGATTACATTTGGAATGAGGCTAAGCAAAAATCAGTAGAGCTGGACCTACTGCCACCAGACACATCTTGTCGCAAAAGAGGACAATAAGGTTCTACAGAGAAGTCAACAGAAAATGAATATCATTGCCACCGCCGTATATATTTTCAAGCACTGGACAGTGTAACAGGGGAAATTGAAAACAGATTCCAACAGAGAGGATTTGAAACTATACGGGTGTTAGAGAGTTTCCGTCTTAAATGTCCTACTGCATGGTGTGAAAATATGAAAATTTTGGCTGAAACATATTCCATAGACCATCAAAGCTTGAAGAGCGTGGTGGAAATACTTCAAGCTTCAGGATGCACTTCATCCATTTTCAGTAAAAACATACTTGAAAAATTTGAAGAAGGAAACCGGCAGACTATTCCCTGAAACAGAGAAGCTACTGAATATCTTATTTCTGGTGCTGGCAACATCTGCTATTGTGGAGCGATCATTTTCTATACTGTGGAGGGTGAAAACGTATCTGCGGTCTACCATGATTCAAGAGCAGCTAAACCATCTCTGTGTTCTACACGCCTACCCATTGCGAGTTGCTGAACTGAATATGAACTTTATTCTTAATGAATTTATGTATAAAAATACATTTAGAGTGTCAGACTTTGGTAAATCTTAATGACTTGTTTTACAAAGCTGCATAATTATTTTTTGATGTGCATCATTCCACTTGTGTTTTGAAGTGTTCACCCTACATTACGTTATTCTGTTACTAATAAAAATACATGTTTTTTCTGTTACTCTGTTAGTTTTGATTAAAACATATTTCATTAACTATGAGGTGGTGAAATTTAGCGATTCAGCAATTTAGGGGCGCCAAAATTAGATATCTTGCCCCCCCAACCTAAAAATGTTCTGACGCCCCTGATTAGATGCAACATAATATCATCAGAACTACTGTAGGTGCAACGTAGCCATGAAACAACAAACACAGTTTTTACTTCTCTTATACTATGTTCACTGTTTTCAATGGGTGATCTGACTTTAGAATCATAAATAGCTGAATTCAATATAATAAAAGGCTAACGCTGCTCCTCACCTTTATGGGGGGAATTACAGTGTTTTGGTGCTGGCGGCCACTAGATGGAGCACGATGGAACAAGTGTTGCTCCGTTAGGGCACGCACAGCAGCCAGTGCTGACACTACCATTATATTGTTCTGTCATTTTCATGGGCTGGTAACTAGTAATTTAATAACTCTAAAAATGGTTGAATTAACACAGAGTCAATTGTAGTTCATAGCATGGAATAATTCCTTTTAAGGTATTGAAGTATATTTAAACAGGACCTGTGTTCGTACTATATATATTTTTTATATCTGAAGATTGAGTAAGCTGCTGTAGCCTATGTGCTACATTCCATAATTTTTTTTTTTTAACAGGAACCCTCTCCGGCACTGGGTGAAGCACATGCATAGTCAGTATACCAAACATACTCAGTAGCGCAGCAGCATCCCAACTGTCTCTTTGCTATCTTTTCTTGGATGTCCCAGCGCTTTCTTAAACTTAACATGTCTAAGACTCAGCTGATCCTTTTCCCACCATTACCTTATAACCTAACCTCCCAATATATAATTACCTATTGACGGCTCAACTATCTCCTCTAGGCTAGCCCCCGAGTGCGCTATCTTGGAGTTATACTTGATTCCTCCGTCTCCTTCAAACCACATATTCAGTACCTCTCACAGTCCTCCCATTTCCATCTAAAAAATATTTCCAGGATTAGACCCTTTTTCACACTGGATGCTACTAAGACTCTCATCCACTCACTGGTCATCTTCAGATTGGACTACTGAAACCTCTTCCTATATGGCCTCTCTGACTACTGACTCTCTCCACTTCAATATGTCCTCAATGCTGCTCCCAAGCTAATTTTCCTCTCCAAATGTACAAATTCGCCTTCCCTGTTTTACAAGCCATACACTGGCTTCCCTTCCCCTTCAGAATTGAATTAAAGCTTCCAACACTCCCTTACAAAGCCCTCACCCATTGTTCTCCCATTTACATATCAAAATAGGAAGAACTTGTGTTCCCGGACTAGAACTCTGGGTTGGAGCTGGTGTCTCAGCTGAATATAGGAAACTGGGTATCTTTATGAAATTCCTAAGCATGAGAGGGTCACTTGATGAGGAGGCATTAGAGTATGAGAGCTGGGTGCCGGAATGGGACTAGTGATACTGGATACCAGGCTGAAACCGAGCAAGCTGGATGCTGGGCTGGAACAGTCTATGCAGGATGCTGGGACCATCTATGCTGGATGCTGGGACCAGCTATGTTGCATAATAGTCCTGCAAGTAGAGTCAATAGTACTGCAAGGATGTGAAAACTAGGCTGGAAATTGTATTGCTGGAAGCAGTAGTGCTGCTGAGCAGATTAGAGCTGGCCACTGGACTGACCACTCTGGAACTGGTATTACTGGAAGCATTAATAGTGCACAACAGATCTGAGCTGGAGTCTGTATTAACAAGATACTGTAGGAACTGGTATTGCTGAGACCAGTGGTGCTGCAGAACAGGTCAGAGCAGGAAGCTTTATTACCCAGGATAGAACTGGAATTGCTGGGAGCAGTAGTGCTGCGGTACAGGTCAGAGATGGAAGCTCTATTAGTCAGGCTGAAACTGTTGATGGGAGCAGTAACGTGGCAGGACAGGTCAGAGCTGGAATCAGATGACAGATTCACGGAAGCCAGAAACTGATCAGAATCACCAGGAGCCAAGACATACTGAGTTATAGCATTGTTGCACTGGCAACTGGCCAGGGATTTAGGAAGGACCAGAGCTAGATCCACAATTGGCTGAGATACAGTCAGGTGATACTTTCCAAGATAACAGCACCCATTAACCGGATCCGGAGGGAGAAGCCTGATGCCAGGTCCACATTCAGCATGGCTGCAGGACCAGCATAAAGCAGGAGAGAGGCAGCGGACCCCTGAAATCGCGTACGGACCATGGGAGTGGTAAACACCAGAGAGCGGGGCACCTGGACATCTCTGACCTTATATCCCTTTGCACTTCTGTCCACCCTCAATGCTCCACAAATGCATGCTGCCTCTCCTGCTTACTGATGACTTCCTCACAATCCTACCTCCAAGATTTTGCATGTGCTGCTCCCTATCTCTGGAATTCTCTACCTCTCCCTATCAGACTCTCCACCTCTCTACAAAACTTCAAACAGCTCTGAAGACCCATTACTTCATTAAACCAAGCCATTCCTCATCCTAACCTTCTGTTCCATGCTCATTGGGGGTTATCAGGTGCGGTTGCACGTGAGACCATTGGCGCAAAGTACAAAAAATTGATTGACAGTCTACTACAGTTTTTGGTGCAGGACGGCAACAGGCTCCATTTGGAAAAACAGAGGTGTGTCACCGCAGTTTAGATTTTATAGCCTCTGCGACGGACAGCTTGTGCGGCACCATGGGGGTGCAGCAAGTCGTCTGATGGTTTGGTGCTTTGATCCAATTTGTTCAGATCACTAGTGCAGCAGGAGGCATATGCATTAATGCATGCAGATGCCTCCTGCTGCATTTACATACAGCACTATCACTGCTGCTTCCTTGATAGCAAATCTGACTACACCTGAATGATCTCCACTGTCTACCCCATCTGTGTCACTCATGTCTGTCTGCCCTTCTCCTTTAGAATGTAAGCTCTCACGTGCAAGGCCTTCATGTGATTTTTCTTCTCTTACTTAGACTATCATCTGTTCTGGGATCCAGTCTGGATCTCGGCAGTCGGAATACAGGTGCCGGAATTCCGACACTGCTCGGAATGCCACCGCCATGATTCCAACATGGATCGCAATGCCGGTGTCAGGATTTCAAACACATATATGCCAGGACTGCTAAGAGGTAATCCGCAGGGGGGGCTTCAGTGTAGGCTAAGCACCACTAGGGAGGGTCAGGTTTAGGCTGTGTGGAGGGGGGATTAGGGGGTCAGGCACCACCAGAGAGGGCTAGGGTTAGATTGTGTGTGTGTGTGTGTGTGTGTGTTAGGGTCAGGCTGGGAGGTAGGAGGGTTAGGGAGGCTTGGGATTAGGGGTAGTATGCGTACCTGGTAGGTGTCAGTATTCTGACTGCCAGCATCCCAAGCACCGGGATTCCAATATCATCCCATCTGCACTCTACAACGGCAACCAACTCTTGGTCTCTGGCACCCTGATACTTATTATCATGTCCCCTGATGCAGCCATGTCTATATACCATGTACTTGTCCTGCATTGTCTAGTACTGTAAATCGCTGGTTTTCATATTTTGCTAATTTGTTTACACACTTCGTTAGGCGGTGCGGGTCTCTTGTGTTGCCATACAAATAAAGGATACTACTACTACTACTACTATGGGTTGGGAATGTGCTACCGGCGCTGGGATCCCGGCAGTCAGCATACTGCGGGATCCCAGCAGCAGAATGCCAGCGAGGGGGGGACAAGCGTACTGAAGCCCATTGCGGGCACGCCAGAGGTTCTATTCCCACTCTATGGGTGTTGTGGACACCCACGAGTGGGAATGGTCCCTATTAGGCGGCATGTTGAGTTTCGGGACACACACACAACTGTCCCTCTCTCATACACACACTCAGCTTGAGCTCTAGACTCCTCCACCCACTGATGGCGCGTGACATCACCAGCACTGCTGATTCTAGAAAATGGAACTATCAGTGGAGGAGATGGAGCCTGCCATCTGCTTCCTGACGCCCTCCGCAAGCACCCGCTGCACGCTTCCAGGTCAGTCAAAGCCCAGCAAATAGCTGCTACACAATGAATATAGCGGCCAGTGACAAGCACTAGGCCACCTCCTCCTGCGATAAAGGGCATGGCTATGAAGAAGTGGGGCCAAATCTTCAGCAGGCCAATCCAAGCCTGCATCCCATCCTGGTTGGGAAGAATAAAATAGATAAAGAAGGAATGAATCAGTGAAGATGGAAGCTTTGTTCAAACAAGTGTGCAATATATATATATATATATATATATATAATAGATGTAATGCCCAGCACTCCTGGTCCTATATTGTATAAATGCCTGGGTGCCCTCCACAGCAATAAGTATAAACAATCAAGGGGAAAAAATGGCATCACTCCAGGTCTTAAGGTGGTAAATCTTCAATCAGAAAAATGTAGAAACATCACAAAAAAACAACGTTTCGGGGCCCGTAGCCCCTTTGTCAAGGTGTGTGTAGTGTGAAAAGTGCAATCTGTCTTACCTTTTAATGGCCTGTGCTGTGATTGAGGAAAGGTGAGGCGGAGCATAGCCCGCGCCGCCGTCGCCGCCGGGCACCGGGTTACTTCCGGCGTCCTGTGGACTATCATGTCGCACCCTCCGTCCGTCAGCTTCCGGTGTCCCGTGGCTGTTGCGTCATGATCGGGTCCCGGCTTGGTTGCCTAGGCAACCCGTGCCACTCGCCAATGCGCTTGCGCGCCGGGCTCTGCAAAGAGAAGTGACATAGTGCCGTGATAATCGGTGCAGACGGTCTAATACAACGTACTGAATTTCCTAGCTATAGACATGGTGAAAACTATACAACTGTAGATGTATCATGTGCCCTTTTTAAAAGCCAAGATATTTCCATTTAGAATTATAGGTTTTTTAGGGTTCATCTCATATATGGTTCTTAGTATCAGTGCAGCGAGGTAAGGAAAGATATAGATAAGGGCAAAGGACTGAAAGGGGAGGAAAGGGGAAAGGGGAAGGAAAGAGGGGGAGAGAGGGTAGTAAGGGCGACTGAAAAAGGAATGTAGAAGGGCAAAAAGGACGGATGAAGCTGAAAAAATAAAGAAGATAGGATCAAGGATGTCTTGCACAGATAAGGGTGCCCGGGCTATGTGTGGGGATGACGTAAGATGGAAGAGAAATGTGAAAAACCGGGGGGAGGGGGGCGAAAGGAAAGAAAAAGAGAGAGAGAGAGAGAGAGAGGGAGAGAGAAAGAGAGAGTAGGTCCTCAATAGATTAAGAGCCATAAGGGTCCACATAAAGAAGGTTGGCCCTATCCCATCAGGGGAGGGCTTGTTATAGACCCATAGCCATCACCCACGGTGTCTATATGCCAGGTTATATAGGTATACAGCTGGGTTGCTATCTTGCCAAGGTGTTCCATAGGATCTGCTCGTTCAGTCCATTCGGCTGTATTGTTTCAAGTTTAAATATCCATCGTCCTTCACAGTTCAGCAGCTTCCCATTCCTGTCTCCTCCTCTCACACTTTGGGGTACATGATCTATAATCATGTATTTTAGCGTATCTAGGGGGTGTAGTTTATCCACAAAATGTTGCGCCACTGGTTGTTCAGATTTTCCCGTCCTAATGGCTGCTGTAATCGCGGACCTATGTAGTGCCATCCGTTGTCTCAAATCCCTGGTGGTCTTCCCCACATATCCTAGCCCACAGGGGCATGTAATCAAGTAAACTATGTGTGAGGTCGTACAAGTAACTACATGTCGTATGCTGTACGTTTGTTCCTTCCTAGGGTGTTTGAACTTAGTACCCGTTATCAATGACTTACATGTGGTACACCCCAGGCATTTGTAACACCCTGGTGCTTTGGTGAGGAAGTTTGGGGGATGGCTGCTGTCAAACCCTGTGATATCCGAGTGCACTATAAAGTCTTTAATGTTCTTCCCTCTCATGAAGCAGGTCATAGGTCTTTTTGATTTGAAGCACTTCAGCTTGTTATCGGTTGATATTATCGGCCACAGAGCTTTGGATGCTCTTTGAACAATTGGGCTGGATGTGCTGAACTTGCTTGTCCATGGGATGATCTCCTTAGAGGCTCTCGTCGCCTTCTTTAGTAGTGTGTTTCTTTCAAGACTCAAAACTTCCAATTTCTGTTCATGCAGTCTCATGGGATCGTATCCCCGCTCGATGAATCTATAAACTACTTTATCTAGTTCAGCATCTAGTGTAGCATGATCACTGTGGATTCTCGCAGTCCTTATCAGCTGCGACCTTGGTAGCCCCCTAATAAGGGGTTTCGGATGATGGCTATCAGCCCGCAGTAGCGTATTTTTGTCCGTTGGCTTAGTGAATAGGGTGGTGTTGATATTGTTGTTACTGATCCTGATCGTTACATCGAGGTAATTCATCACGGCTGTATCATGCTGGTACGTGAACTTTATATATTCAGCTTTTGCATTGATGTCCTTCATCATCTTTTCAAACAAGTCCGCCCCTCCTGTCCACAACATGAACACGTCGTCTATGAATCGACAGTACAGGAGTATATGCTGTGCTATGGTTTGGTCTTCAAAGAATAGTTTCTTCTCCTCCTTAAACATATACACATTTGTGTAGGCTGGCGCTACACTGCTTCCCATGGCGCATCCACTCCGTTGTAGGAAAAATTTCCCATCAAACAGGAAATAGTTCCTATGTAGTGTTAAGTGGAGAAGGTGCATATATAGATCCACATCTACCTCTTGCATTTTCTCTCTCTGTAGAAACTTTCTTACAGCAGCCAGCCCCCCGGTATGCGGGATGCTCGTATATAAACTACAGACATCCATAACACACATTTGTGTGTTAGTTGGTACTGTGTCTATATTTTGTAGTTTCAACAAGAAATCTGTAGTGTCTTTAATAAATGTTGGTTGTTTGACTACCAATGGCTGTAATACACAATCCAAAAATTGTGCTATTGGCTGGTAAAGGGAGTCTCTCGCCGAAATTATCAGCCTGCCGGGCGGTTTTCTGTGATCTTTATGTATCTTGGGGGTGGTAAATAGAACTGGCACTACGGGGAATTTTTGTATTAATGCATTATGGATTTTAGAGGAGATGATACCTTCTGACTTGGCTTTATCCAGGACCTGATCAAGGTTCTAATTTGAATCCAACTGTGGGGTCCTTGTCAAGCCTTTGGTATGTCTATGTCTCCGCCAGTTGACGTTGGATCTCCTCTTTGTAATCCCTTAAATCCTGGATTACTAAACCCCCGCCTTTATCCGCTGGGCGGAAAACAACATCTTTGTAGTTGCTCAGATCCTTCAAGGCATTCCTTTCATTCCTGGACATATTGCTTCTTTGTTGAACTGGGGTGCTAATATAGCATGTGACTGAGTCGTCCATTAGTCGTGCAAAGGTTTTCAATGAGGGGTTGGAGGACGGGGGGTCAAATCTTGAGGTAGATCGTGCGGATAAGAATTCATTGAATATTGTTATATCACTGTTAGCAGTTGGATGGTCCTGGAAATATTCCTGTAGTCTTAATTTCCGCGAAAACTTGTGTAAATCCAGTTTCCAGGTAAAAGCATCATGTTTATTCGTTGGAATATAGGAGAGCCCTTTGTTAAGGACCTTGGTTTCTGTGGGTGTAAAATTTCTTGATGAAAGATTAAATATTAAGTTTTGTTCTTGGCTATTCGACTTCTGGAGTCTCTTGTTTTGGCCCCCTCTGCGGGTGGGCGCCCTCTTGACCCTTTGGCCTTGCTTGTAGCTCCCCCTAAAGGGATGTCACTTAGAGGTGTTGAAGTCTCGTCTGAATCTGGCACCTGAAATTCGCTGTCACTGTTAGAGGAGTAATTCAGTCTGCCTCCTCCATCTTTTCTTCTCCTCCATTCCCTCTTAAATGTGTAATTACGTTGTCCAGATCTCTGGGTATCGCCTCCCATGAGCCACTTGTATACTTGATTTTATTCATAGTCGTTTTTAACAATCAAGTGTTTATTCCTCTTGAACCGTATTAGTTCTTTCCTATACGTGTCACATTGGGTTTGGAGTTTGGACAGCCAATCATGGGTGGTATCGTCTTGGAGTGTTTTTATATTCTCCTTTTCAAAGTTTGCAATCTTGTCCTTGGTAACTTTCATCTCTCTACCTACTTCCTCCACCACTAGTAGGACCAGGTCCAGACTGCACTTGTTTAATATGGCCGTCCATTTACGGCAGAAGTCGGGATTATACCTCCCCAGCGTGGGGATATTTCTGATCCTGAACCCCCTGGGTATCATCTGCTCCCTATGGTACTGTGAAAGGGAGATCCCGTGCATGAGGTAGTCTATTTCCTTCTTCTTGAGTTTCAAGAGTTGGTTGAAAGTGTCCTGTGCATCCAGTTGAATATCTGTCTCTGGCAGTTGGTCTTTAAACAGAAGCCTCTCCGCATCACTTGCATTATAGCTAAACGTGTCCCCCTTGGAGTGGGTCACACTGCGGCTACCTGTAGCTTCTCTGGCCTCAGTGGCCATAGACATTTCCATGTCTCACTATTTATTCAGGTGTTGTATCCAGACACCACACCGAACCGACGATTATAAAGTGTATCTCGTGCTAGAAAGTGCTGTGCTGACGTGCTTGTGTTCCTTAGTGCTGATGATTATTTTCTGTGTCACACTTGGCCTGGTCTTAGGTTCTATTAGAGGTCCCGGTATTGGGATTCTAATATCCACTCCTAAGCAGCAGGTCCCGGTCGGACTTAGTAAAGTGCAGTAGTGCTCCTAAAGTGCAATGATAAATCTACAGTGTCTGTGCCTGTGCTCCTTCGTCCCGTTCCTGTAATCACAACACTTGACTCCGGTATATATCAAATCTCTGCTGTGCAATAGATTTCATTCAAGGCTGGACTCTGATGGGTGCTCAGGCTCGGGCAGTTCAGGGGGCGTCCCCTGATCAATCATATAATAGATGTAATGCCCAGCACTCCTGGTCCTATATTGTATAAATGCCTGGGTGCCCTCCACAGCAATAAGTATAAACAATCAAGGGAAAAAAATGGCGTCGCTCCAGGTCTTAAGGTGGTAAATCTTCAATCAGAAAAATGTAGAAACATCACAAAAAAACAACGTTTCGGGGCCCGTAGCCCCTTTGTCAATATATATATTTATGTTTTAGACACTATGGCATGTATGCCTTACAGTTTGTCCTAATAGACATCTGATAATCTTTGAAGACTCACAGTATCAGAGTGACAAAGATAAGTAGCTGATTACTTCTCGTCAGCCATATGCTATAAATGACTTCCCGTTACCGTCTATCTTCAACAACAGTTTTTGTTTTGACTATTTCTAAAAGGTCTGAACTGTTAAGCTACATGTTCAAAATCATTAATCGTCCTGGTCATCAGGATTTTTGCTCATCTATACTACACACCAGTTACATTACATCAGCTGAGATAGTGCTATACGTCACACCAGAGCTATTCATCATTCACTTGTGCCACTGTGGAGACTACAATGCAGTGTACTTATGTTAGAAAGATGATGAAGCACTCCTCCGATATCATACACACATGCACTTAACATTTAGAGATTCACTTTCCCTGACACTGATTGCTTGATTGATCAGTGTAGAGATTGTAGCCCAAAACAGCATCAATGTTAAGCATTAGTGAGATCATTATATTCCATAAGTGAGTTCCTAACATCCTCTGCTTCTTCGCTTTCTTATACAAAAACTTACAAAGATCAATGGAATAATAAGTGCAAGAGAAAGGCTGTTTAACCCTCGGTGTACAATTGTGCTTTAAAAGTAAATTAAGATTTAACTGTGATATATTTAGGAAAGTTTTGTAAAGTATCTGTGAACAGCAGTTTATACTAATGAGCTAGTTAATGAGCAAGTTAATCATCACCAAATGCTAATTATGTGTGTTCTAGTTGTGCTTCATTAAGGCTTTATAGACATTTCTGTTACAGGCTTGTGGAGATGTCCTAAATCACGGGGCATGCATTATCGCTATCCTTGCTGTACAGTTAAAGCCTATACCAGATTAGCCAAACATTGTACTTCAAAATGGTGGTGTGGCCTGACATGGAAGGGGTGTGGCCTTGCAGCATGCACCTGTTTGTAGTACTCTGATGACATAACCAGTACTCCTCCCCTAATCCCCTAGTGATGCCACTGAGATCAAAGGGTAAATGTAATAGGGTGCAAGAATACAGAAGTGTGGGACTCCATGTGAGAAAGCCTGTATTTTTAAAGCGGCAATCCTTTACAAGGTAACACCAACCTGGTTATGCTTATAAAGGATTGGCACTTTTTAAATACAGGGATTCCCACACCCTATTACATTTAAACCCCCCCACCCACCCAATTCTTTCCCTTGGGACAGACATAAGTCCTGTCTCTGAATGGCCAGAATAATGCCACATTTTACAAATGCAAAACAAAACCCGCTGTTGTCTGTACAGTTTCTTAAATTGTCACCAAAGCATATGGGTTTTCAGAGCAGATGATGGAGTATTTTTAAGTAACACTTTTGTACAGGACAAGAGATAGAGTGGAACGAGTAAACTACTTTGCCTATTTTTGCAGAGCAGTGTATAAACAAGATTTTTATTGAAATTAAGGGGGAGGACAGGGGGTTTTATGGGGAGATCACTTTTGTATAAAGAGGTGTACGTACATTTTTACTCCCCAACAAAGCACATGCCCTGGAGGCAAAGAGGGGAGTAACCATGCCATGATCAGACCAAATGAAGTGATGATAAATTATCACCCTTCAAATATGCAATACAGCAGCTGCCTGCACAAGACCTTGAGCAGGCTAAAGGTGCAGGGGGAGGGAGGTGAACTGAAAGGACAATGTAGAGCTGGATGGCAGATGCAGGTGGGCCAGAGGAGAAGGTAGACGAGGATGAGGCCGGCGGGCAGGGAGGAGAGAGGCAAGACTGAGGGGAGGAAACATGTTGAGCGTAAGGAGGAAGGCTGGCCATAAGGAGGAGGGCCATGAGTGCAGTTTTATTCAGGCAGCATTAAGGTGAGGAGTCTGACCAGAGGCAATGCTTCCTAAAATTACATTTAAAATAAGTAAGTTTGATTTTTATGGTTATCCTTTAAACCAGTGGTTCCCAAACTCAGTCCTCAAAGACCCCTAACAGTTCATGTTTTCCAGGTCACTTTGAAAGTGCACAGGTGTATTCATTACTCATTGACACATTTTAAAAGATCCACAGGTTATTTCACTTGTGACTCTGTGAGGAGCCCTGGAAAATGTGAACTGTTGGGGGTCCTTGAGGAATGAGTTTGGGAACCATTGTTTTAAACTAATAGGTGGGATTCATATTTTTTCCCTATTGTCACGACAGTTTGTTGTTTGGAAGATTTAACCACTCACTGTTTAACTATTGCAATATCATTGTTAATAAGACAGTATTATAGTTAGTACTCAATCCGTCTTTGGGTCAGGATGATGATCCTGGTACTAGCAGCGCTTGCACTATTAGTAGTAGTACAGTAATTCAATGTCTTCTACTAGTGGAAACAGTTCATGTGGGAAGAAGAAAGTTTAAGTGAGGCCATTTTTCAAATCCCATAAATGTTGCTCAATGTAAAATAAAACAGCTTGAGGAGATGTGATTGGCAGTGGAAGTGTCATTGATAATGACTGAGTGTAGTTATTTGTCCAAAATAAGGAAAATTGCAAACATTCCACACACCTCCCATAGTAGCAAAGAAAGGCTCAGGCCATGGCCATTTTTTCTCAACATGGTACTAGTAGGAACACAGTCATGTATCTCCCGTACCTTCCCAAGCACTTGGATCTCACTATGGCCCTCATTCCGAGTTGTTCGCTCGGTAATTTTCTTCGCATTGCAGCGATTTTCCGCTAATTGCACATGCGCAATGTTCGCACTGCGGCTGCGCCAAGTAAATTTGCTAAGAAGTTTGGTATTTTACTCACGGCATTACAAGGTTTTTTCTTCATTCTGGTGATCGGAGTGTGATTGACAGGAAGTGGGTGTTTCTGGGCGGAAACTGACCGTTTTATGGGAGTGTGTGAAAAAACGCTGCAGTTTCTGGGAAAAATGCGGGAGTGGCTGGAGAAACGGGGGAGTGTCTGGGCGAACGCTGGGTGTGTTTGTGACGTCAAACCAGGAACGACAAGCACTGAACTGATCGCACTGGAAGAGTAAGTCTCGAGCTACTCAGAAACTGCACAGAGAAGTCTTTTCGCAATATTGCGAATCTTTCGTTCGCAATTCTGCTAAGCTAAGATTCACTCCCAGTAGGCGGCGGCTTAGCGTGTGCAATGCTGCTAAAAGCAGCTTGCGAGCGAACAACTCGGAATGAGGGCCTGTAAGTTTAGTACCAGTAGTGTGGCTGGTGTCACCTCCAAAACAGATATAAATTAAATGAAAATAATAACACTGAGGCTGAACAACAAAAACAAAATGAGTATTCACAGAAAAATCCAGAGGAGAATCCAAGAGCAGCATCCTCCCAAAATGTTAAAATAATCTGAAAATGAATAGTATTGAGGAAAATTGACATCCTTTTGCAGATTAACAACATCTAAATGTCCATCTTCATTTTGGCAATGATAATTTTGTACCTAATAATGATGATGATTAATGTGTTGTACCTGAAAAAGATGTTGATGATGGTGATTAATGTCTCCAAGTAAAGCAGCCTCCAGTGACACCACCTCATGCCCATGATAAGCACATTGTTGTTATGCATGGCCAAACAATCCACCTCTTAGGTGTGGAACTATTTCTACCCCGATCCAGTCAATGTTTGGCCATTGTAGCCTTTGTTACACTAAAATAAGTTGAGGGAGAACTGTTAACCATCTAGGCATCACCTTGCTAATACATCATTTGCAGCATAATAACGCAAGTGGTTCATCCCAAAAAGTGAAATCGTGTGCAATAAGAAGCTCAGTAACAGCTACCAGCAACATGGTTAAATTCCTCATGCAATCTTCACCGCCAACACCCTCATCATTGGCCTTCTTAGGAACATTAGTAGGTAGTCCTCTATCATTGGATCAAATGCAATCATTTGCAGTCCTGTAATGCAAGTTATACTGTAATTCCCAAGAAGAACCTCTGGGTGATAGGGGTGTATTATCATCTTAGAAGTTGAACCAGAGTAAGTCTTGTTCCATAAATTGTCTGTCAAACAATTGTTTGAAAGGGGAAGCAAGCTCACAAGAGCCACTTCTTCACCAAACCCAGCCGTTTCTCATCCTAAGCCCAATGTGATCCACGCTCACTTTCTATCCCAATTGTGTCACCCCTGTCTCTGTGCCCCTCCGATTTAGAATGTAAGCTTTCACAAACAGGGTCCTCTTCCCTCATGTGCTTTTACGTCTCTTCCTTAACCTGTCTTCTTTTCAATACTCCCTTTGATGGCATCAAATCCCTCAGTTTTCTGCCACCCTGATACTTATTTCAGTACGGCTTACTGACGCAGCTATGTTTATATACCCTGTACTTGTCCTATATTGTATTGTATTGTAGGTCACTGTCTTCATATTTTGCATATTTGTTTACTCTGTAATTGGGTGCTCCCATGTGGCACCATATAAATAAAGGATAAATAATAATGATAAAACCCCTTTCAGACCACCTGAGGTGGGTTGCACCTGGCAGCCTGACACAGGAGTTCCCAGTGTGCAACCTGCCTCAGGCGCCCCGCTGCCTGCAACCCTGTATATTGCCTGGTTGGTGATGTCATGATCACATGATCTCCAAGCGCCGCCTGTACACATACAGTGAATGGGAAATGGGTCGCATCGTCCTGGCTCCTGTTCACACCGCACAGTGAGCCGGGTTGAACACGAGTTCAACCCTGCTCGCGACCAGGGATAATATAATAATATATATATATTAATAATATTAAAGGAAAGCAGAGCGCTTGTAAAACTGTAATGGACGCATTATCTGAAAGGAGAAAAGGGGTTAAACAAATTTATAATTGTCCTGATACCGCTGTTCATAAGCACGCTCCTACGAACAGCGGTATCAGGACAGTGACATCAGCGCAGACCACCAGTGAGCACAACTTCACAGCATGGAGGACGGAAGATTGAGGTTACCAGCCGAAGGTCTGCTCGGAAGCAGGTAGAGAGTTAGGGACAGCCTAGCTTCAAGTCAGCGGACCATCTGTAGCTGCAGCTCAGCCCTGCAAACTTTTGGTACATTCTTAGACACCCCGCACCACCTTCACTGCAAAGTCCTTTCCACAAAATTGTTCACTAAAAGAGCTTAAGCATTTTATAAATTTGTTTAACCCCTTTTTTCAGGTAATGCGCGCATTACAGTTTTACAAGTGCTCTGCTTTCCTTTAATTGTATGTGTTTTTTTCTCATCAGAGTAGCTGGAGCTAATTTAATTAATCCTAGAGCAGTCCCACTTATCTTTCCAATATATTAATAATAATAATAATAATAATAATAATAATAATAATATTTAGAGGAAAAAACATAGTTTTTCATAGAGATTCACAGACTATGAATCAGCTCAGTGTAGAAATCTGAAAGGTTGTTAAAACAACTGGCCAGGCTTAAATACAATTTCTAATTTTGACAGTGACAACTGTACCACATCTCACATTGAAAGTTTGTAGAATGGTGGAGGAATACTGTAATGCCAATACACAAATTATTATCACAGAGCTTCCAATGGAATTTGGGGAGGGAAAGAAGGACATTTGATGCAGCATGTACACACTAGCTACAGTATGGAGTACTTAAGTTGATATCCCTCCAGTGTGTACTGAGTGTAAACAGTGTTTAGCAATAGCAGGGGATATTGTGAGGTCACAACAAAGGAGGCTACTACCCAAAAATGTTGAGAAATTGGTGCTCATCAAAATGAAGTACAAATTGTTTGAGGAAAACCATAGTCATCCTTCTTAAAGTTGGTGTGCAATTCTAGATTCCAGTGGGGTTGAACTAATAATGGGGGAAGAAGATAATGATCTTCTTGACATCAGCAATGAGGAGGATGATGCCTATGGAAATGATTATGATATTGTCCATGTCAACAGTGATGATGATGACCACTGAGCCTTAGGCCAAAATAAAAATGCTTAAATAATAATGATAATAGTTTTTTCTAATTTCAAAACAATTGTAGGACACCTTGCAACAAGAATAAAAATAACATGTTAAACCGCAGTATTTAATTTGTTGGATCCCAATAAGAAACCAAATACTCTTTGTAATCCCAAAAAATTCCATCAGCTCTGTTGCACTGCAAGTGACAAATCCAATTTCATATTACAGTATTGCAATTTTTTTTTTCAGTTGGCTTGTTGGAACTTGGAGGGAAATTGTTTTTTTTAAATAATCTTCTATGTCTTATATTTTAAGCTTCATCAATAAAATAAGTTATTTTTAATATGTTGATGATGTTGCTGCTGATTATTATTATTATTATCATCATCAATTTTTATTTATTCATCTTAGATGTCCTACTCCTCCTTTGTATCCCGCTCAACCTCTTTTGACAATGAAAATGAAACACCCCAAAAAAGAAAAAACTCACCCTAAAAATTGCTATATATGATTGCTCACCAGTTAGTGATGTAGAACGGTCCTCAGGTTTCAGAGTAAACTGATATAACATGCCTCCTGCTGTGGGCTTTTAGTGGTGAGTAAGCGGGAGTACACAGTTGCAGGGATCATCACACTATGGGCTTGATGCAGCGTTCAGAAATTGAGCTTATGTGCTCATATTTTGGGGCTGACTCTGAATATGATGCAGACACGTGTATCTTTACCACATTAGACCCTTTCATTTTTTTTTTGTAGTTAAACAATTTTTGTTGAATTCAATGGTACATATATCAGAAAAATGTAGCAGTACAATCTGTAAACGAGAAATGTGATAAATAGTACACAACTAGCATCAAAAACAGAATACCGCACAGAAATGTACCAGGAAGGTCATAACCTATCATGTCACAAAACATTATTGAAAAGGCTTATATAATCTATCAACC
The DNA here is from genome assembly GCF_028390025.1 of Pseudophryne corroboree. Lineage (NCBI taxonomy): Eukaryota > Metazoa > Chordata > Amphibia > Anura > Myobatrachidae > Pseudophryne > Pseudophryne corroboree. The sequence goes on along the minus strand of NC_086444.1, from coordinate 188,826,763 downwards.
TTGCAAAGAAGATAGAACAAAATAAGCAATGCCTCTTATTGTTTCTAGAAAAGGTTTTGAACTAAGTAAACATGTGATATATAAAAAGAGGAAAAAAGAAAGAAGAAAAGAGAGAGGGGAAGGAGAGGGAATAATTAAGAATACGAGTGGTAAAGAAAGCTATGCGGTGAAACATTCAATAGTTCCATATCTTCTAAATTAGAAAAAAAACATCCATTGACGAGTCAACTAGGTAATGTTTTTCAGTAAACACTCTTATGTAAATAGATAAAAAGGCAAGGTACTTTTCCCTTTAGTGTGGAATTTACATACCCCTATTTTGATGTTAAATAGCACAGTGCGTCTGTCATAATAGAGTGATATGAAGCAATCCTAGTGTAAACATTTCCAAAGATGGGACCGACTTAGATATTCACTTATCCAAAACAAACATTTCCTAGCCAGAGTGACCAACACCAGGCCCTTTACATTTCTGATACCATGCCTCCATATCTTTACTGTGGCTTTGTACGTACGGAATTGTGATATTTTGATCAAAATATGAACAAAATCTCTATGGCTATTGTCACGATCTATCCCATAATCGGATCCCAGAATATATTTCTTCCATTGTGTGTGTGATATAAGAAGTTATTTCCTGTGAACTGACTGAGGACATAACCCCAGGGGGGCTAAGAGGTCTGCCTGATATTTCCCTCTGCTAGGTTGTAAATTTTGTAGACATAACCCCAGGGGGGCTTGGAGGTTATCACTGAGTGCATTTCCCCAAGCCACTCTGTACTGAGGCCATAAATGTGTTTAGCAGTGACAAGATCAAAACCTAACAATAAGGTGGGAGAAGAAATTTATGTTCAAGTTTCTGGTCTCTCATCCTATCATAAATGTTGGGGGTGGAAGACTGCATCATTCAGCTCTCAGCTTCAAACAAACTGGTCACTTAGGTCATAAAGCAAACAGCCTGGAGTTCTGTGTCCATGTGGGCTAATCCCCCTCCCCTAACTCTTGCAAGACAACTAGGTGAAGAGGGTATATGATACCTGAAGGCCAGTGTCCAGCTATCCAGCATTGAGCTGGTTAAAAATCCCAAGGGTGGGAGGGGGTGAGTGCAGCTGAAGGGTATAACTATCACTCTCGCAGTAATATGTGTGTTCATTCTTCACGGGATATAGCGATTACTAGAAGTGGGCCGCTCAACTCATCTGTGTCATTCCCACGGCCGGATTCTAGATTTGTGTGTAAGTCTAGGCTTTGGAATTCTTATCTCTTTTTATTTTTGTTTGAGAGTGGACTGTATTCTGTATTTTTTTTAATATTCTTAATAATCGTTGTAACACTTTTTGTAACTAAAGCTCTGAAGTATTCTTGGAATTAAATTTACAAATTCTAGTCCTGATTCTGTGAATCTTGAAACCTAAAGCCTCGTGTGGCCCATGTCTACCTGTTTTTCCAAAGTATTGAAGTGCGTTTGCAGGTAAAAGATAAATAAGCAAAACAAGAAAACAGTGACTTACAGTTTAAGACAATATAGAACGAGCACAGGGTATATAAACATAGCTGCGTCAGCAGACAACACTGCAATAAATATCAGAATGGCAGAAAACTGGGGGGATTTGGTGCCATCGTTGAAAAGAAGATAGGTAAAGTCAGAGATGAAAAAGCACATGATGAAAGAGGGCCCTGCTTGTGAAAGCATACATTCTAAAGGGGTGGCAATAATACTGCCACACAGCTGGCACCATGCACAATATGGGTAAAACCGAACTCAGACATATTTATTTTCTGTTTTGTACCTAATAAAGTGACCACTATGTGTATTTGTAGATGTAATTGGTAAGTCTTCGAACTTATAGAAATGTGCATCAATGAAAACCAAGTCGAATAGAGATGGATAAATGTATCACATATAATTTTCAACCATTTCATTACTTTACACAAGGAGACTGTGCTGGTCTCAGCCTCTGTTGAGCAGCCACACAGACTTACATGCTGACTGTGTTTACAGTTCAAGTAAAAGCCTGCCATTTGTGTGCTAAAAGGCTTGATTCTGAGTTGTGGATGAATCTTGTGATTTTTAACAATTGTGCATGCTATTGAGGCAGTGTATAGCTTTCAGCCACATCTCCACTGGGTCTTAGTAGATGTAGCTGGGCGCAGCGAGGCATTTGTCCATTCAGAGGTTCTGGCTGGTTTCAGATGAGTCTCTTGCACCACAAATATGGCTGGTGCCAATGCATTTTGATAATGATGACAACTTTTTTCACATGCTCATGTACAAGAGTAATGTGGCCTCATAGTTGTAGCCAACTCTGAATACAGGCATTTATTTCCATGCATGCAATGTGGTCAGAGGCCATCAATCTGACTTTGAAGGGGAGATGTATCAAGTCTCGGAGAGAGAGAAATTGGAGTAGTTGCTCAAAATAAACCAGATTCTAGCTATCATTTTAAAGACTGTACTAGATAAATGACATAAGATGATTGGTTGCCTTATGCAACTTTTTCAATTTCTCTCCAATGCTTGATACATCACCCTCTGATTCAGGCCCACCAAGCCTACTCTATGAAGAAGACTGACTGCTTTTTTTAGTTTGTGAGACATAACATATCTCAAAGGGACTAGTATAAGAGCACTTGAAACAAGTTCGTCACTTATATAATTTAGGAATATTCATTCCTGGTGTAATAGCAGTTTCCAAATAAAGTGACTTGAAAGGATATGAATTACACAATTTCACAAAAAAAAATCAATAGGTCGGGCATTATGTAAAAGTGAAACTGCTCTTTCTAGTTAAGGTACTGTACTTTGATTTTATCTGGGCCATATCTTATGCTCAAGAGTAAGTTGAGCCATTTGAGAATTGAATCTCTGAAGTTTAACCCAAGGGAATGCAGATAACATATTCCAAGCTGCAAGCTGCATAAGAGCAGCTGCATCATAAGATATTAGTAAACCAGGGACTGAAAGGTCACCTTCAAATCTAATAAGAAATGGTTAAATAGGTCTCTTGTATTTCCTAATAAACCAAAGGAATTAAGGAAAATTACCAAACATTAGTTCCTTCATGATTATGGGTAATTTATAGTTTATAAGGTATATGGGTAATTTATACGTTTAGAAGGACTTCCCTTTGTTAGATTATTTGAACCACTTATATTTTTATTTGAAAACATAAAAAAATTAACAATATATACTTTCGATGACAGTTGGGGGCGTGACCATAGCGTCAATGGAGTAGGCTGCTTGGGCTGTAGGCTCTCTAAAAACAAGCTCCTGAGGCTTATGGTCTGGCTCAGCAGGGTCGAACTTAAATAATAATACCCCTGGGCACTGAGTGCAGACCTGGAAAGGGAGAGATAACAGGATTACTGAGGTGGAGATTCTGTTCTTGCGGCTGCTGAAGGTCCACTCACATGGTCACGCTTTTGCCTGGGACCGCGCCGCTTCCCTGCCTGTGTCCAGTGCTTCTGGCATCTCCCCCTGGTCCCCCGCCCAGCCGCTACAGCCCCTTGGTGAATGGGCTGCTGGAGGAGGGTCCGGGTCTCTGATGCTGTATTCTCCGGAATCACAGGTTGCTCTCTATCTTCTGTGTGGGGCCCCCTCCGTGGGCCATACAGTCTCCTGGTCAGGCTGACATGCTGCTTTGGAGAGGGACTGGTGGAGAAAGAGGTCAGTGCCCTGCCGCAATGTCCCTAAGATAAGGGAGTGGGGCTACCTCCAGAGATAGAGTGGATGATAGTGGCAACTGGAGCCTGTGGAAACTAGCTTGCGTGGCTCCCTGACTGTGCCCAGTGCTGCCCCCTTTCTCCCCCACTGAGGACAGATCTGTGGTCCGGCTGATGAACTGCTTTTGGAGAGGGACTGGAGGGGAGAAAGCCCAGTGGCCTGTTATGGTACCCCTTGGATAAGGGAACCATGTAACCTCCTGAGATTGGATAAGGGGGGCGACTGGAATCTGCGGATAATAGCTGTGGCGGTTGCCCGATAGTGCTCAGCGCTGCCCAGTACTTGGCTTATTAACCTACATAAATTGTGAATAGTTACTTCTATTAAGCTAACGCATAAACAGAACCTAGATCAGACCTCCGCACAGGCAGGAGGAAAAATAGTGAGCTATTTAGCTGGTTAAATCAACTCTGCTTTTATTATTTCCTTTCTGGCACCTGCTTGTTAAAATATAATTTATAATGGAGTAGACCGGGAATGCATCCTGTCCTGTTCTGCGATATTGTAAATCCAGTGGAGGTGTCCTGTGCTGCCATTAATCTGGTGGTGCTGCTGTATAAGTCCAGGGGTACTGCCGTATAATTCCAGTCCAGCGGTGTAGCCGTATAAGTCCAGGGGTACTGCCGTATAAGTCCAGGGGTACTGCTGTATAAGTCCAGTCCAGTAGTGTAGCCGTATAAGTCCAGTGGTACTGCCGTATAAGTCTAGTCCAGTGGTGCAGCTGCATAAGTCCAGTGGTGCAGCCATATAAGTCCAGGGGTACTTCCGTATAAGCCCAGTGGTACTGCCGTATAAGTCCAGGGGTACTGCCGTATAAGTCCAGGGGTAATGCCTTATAAGTCCAGTGTACTGCCATATAAGTCCAGTCCAGTGGTGCTGCTGTATAAGTCCAGTGGTACTGCTGTATAAGTCATGGGGTACTGCCGTATAAATCCAGTCCAGTGGTGCAGCCGTATAAGTCCAGTGGTACTGCGGTATAAGTCCAGTGGTACTGCTGTATAAGTCTAGTGGTACTGCCGTATAAGTCCAGGGGTACTGCTGTATAAGCAGGGTAATAGCATGGTCTCTCTGGAGCTAAGTGTAACATGTCTGTGTCCAACTGTGGTGCACACAGTGACAAAATTGTGGCATGAATGCACGGCCATCTTGGTTATATATTGAAGCCTCTCTAAAGGAGCCAATATGTAGTATGAGCAGTAGCAATCTCCAGATTAAACATATATATGCTATGACACAATTCTAGAGCACTAAAACAAAGGTCAACTTTGTTGTACCTTTCTTTTTAAATACAGTATGCAGTAAATCAGGTTTCCTCTACCAGAATGGGTAAATTCTGAACATTTTGGATCTTAAAACAGCTGCTATGTCACACATTGGGTCTTATCTCGTGTGAAGTCGAGGTGCACCACAATCCTCTTGGTCTGGCCAGCACACAATAAGGATTATGGCTACTTTCCATTTTCTGGTAAAATCACCAGAAGTTCACTGGGCAACAATGTGAGCTTCACATCATATCCAACATGCAACTACTGCAAGATTACCCCTGTCATTAAAATTAAGTAGTCTGTTGTATTTTAAATACTGTTCGGTTTTGCCTCTTTTATTTCTTAAATTGTTCATCCTGTTTCTTTTACATATCAGTTTTGTGCATGAAGATGTTTATTACACTGCTTTGATTGCACCTAGAATGCACATTCTACACCAACGTACACCACTGCTTATTGCACAGTGTCCAGCTATAAGCATAAACCACTACAGTGTTAAGCCCGTCCCCGGACTCCTATTGGCCGGGGGAAGAGCTTAACTGTGTAATGGTTTTTGCTTATTCTCGGGCAACGCAAAGCGGCCAGGATTCAGCGCTGACGCTGGCGATCCCTCTCGGCTATCCTCCCCTGCACTCCCCCCAATTTTAAAACTCTCCATCTTCAGGTCTCAGTCTATACATTTAACCCCTTCAGTGGTGGGTTGTCTTTTTAAAACACACCACCACTGAAGGGGTTAAATGTACAGACTGAGACCTGAAGACTGCAAGCTCTGAGCTGGTGCAAAATTTAATTGTTTTGCAGAATGGAAGTGGTTGTGGAACACGAGGGTGGTAACATGGGGGTGGCTATCCAGACATGGGCACGTCGTGGTCTGCAACTGTGGCTCTAAATGCAGTTGCACTGAGAGAGACAGTGAAGTTCAGATGGCAAAATTGCACCTGCCATAGGGTAGTGGCAACCTTTGATGCTGCAACTGATGGTGCATCTTAGTACATGCCACAATGGTATAGCACCACTGATGGGTGCCTCAGTAAGCTGAGAACCGGCCAGGGCATTTGCATAAAGACACAGTTGCTGTTACATTTTACAGATGCGTTTGTGTCTGTAACTACATCCACCTCTGAATTAGGCCCAGTATCTCTGTCTCAGGCCATACTACATAGATTGGGCCCTCCTCAGTGCACACAAGATACAGTATGTGCTAAAGGCAGGGCTGGTCTGCCAATAATGCAGGCTATGCAGCCGCATAAGGCGCCAAGCTTTTAAGGGTGCCATCATGCACAGCCGCTGCCCATCTCAACCACGGCTTTTGCTGGCCACCAGCGCTTCCTGGTTACCTCTGGCGCCATCCTGTGTATCGGCGGTGCTGTGTCCACTGCTGCACACCTCTACCGAGTCACGGTTTTTTCAGTCTCCTCTACTCCACTTCCCCCGCCAGTCCCCACCTCTCTCTCTCTCTGCGATGTCTTTGCACTTCTGCGGGGGGGCGGCACTGACATGCGGGGCAGACTAGCCCTGTGCTGGGCGTCCCCCTGCATGTCAGTGTGAATGATTGTAGCTGTGATAAATTTAGCACAGCTACAATCATCTCGGAATGACCCCCATAAGGGGCTCTACTGTGGTGTAATGTGTATAAGTGGCTCTTCTGTGGTGTAGTGTATTTAAGGGGCTCTACTGTGGTGTAATGTGTGTAAGTGGCTCTACTGTGGTGTAGTGTATATAAGGGGCTCTACTGTGTTGTAGCATATATAAGGGGCTCTACCGTGTTATAACATGAATAAGGGGCTGCGTTTTTTATGTAAATCATAGGTGTTTTATTTTTTAATTTTCTTTGATATACAGATTTCCGTGTCATTGTTAGATTATTACTAGTACTCCTGTTATTTCACACACCAAGTAAATGACAGTTATGTAAATATATGGTTTATTCCACCAAGGAGCACCAAAATCTATATCCGCTTACAAAAAAAAAATTAGGCTCGGGCCGACCCTGGCTAAAGGTTAGGTGTCTGTGAAGTTTTGTGTAAAGTAAATATAATAATACTAATGAGGTACAGTAAGTCTATCCTGTTATATTACGTGTGTGTTCTGTAAGTATCCTTAGCCTGGATTGTGTATTAAATTATATTTTAATGAGACTATGCAGATCACATTTTCTATCACATAGTGACTGTGTTATTAAAGAGAGTTGAATATTTTGATCATTACACTAATAACATTGTATAATCTGGCTCTTTTGCATAATGTGCTTCACATTTTCTATCTTGTAGACTTTTATCTGCCGTGATTCTTCTAATACTTAATTAGGTAAGTGTTTTAATTAGTGTTAGCAGTTATAATGTAGTTGGGCTGGTGTTTTTGTACTGTATGTGTAAGCTGTGATGTAAATTTAATGGTTCACTGAATGTCCAGGGGATAATAAATTAATTAGGGTTTGCATATTTTAATGAAATGTCAACATGATTATAATATCGACAAATCAGCGTGTTCTGGTGCAGCAGCTTCATTTACCTTTACCTACCAGTCCAGTAACTTCCAGGTGTCATGTAGTGGTTCCGAAGTTGAATAACCCTAACCCTCCCTCCCACAGCCTAAACCTTTCTCTACCCCTAGAGCTTGTACTACAGCCCAACCATGCCATCCTGTAACCTAAACCTGACCATTCGCTGCAGTATCCTAACCCTTTTTCCCGCAGCCTAACCTTAATCCTCACCCTAGGGCCTGTACTGTAGTCTAACCCTCCCTCCCACAACCTAACCCTCCCAATAGTGCCTGTAAGGTAGCCTAACTATCTCATCTCATAACCTAACCCTCTGCTGCTGTAGCCTAACCCTCCCTCCCACAGCCTAACCCTCCCCCTAGGGCCTGTACCGTAGCCTAACTATCCGATTCCATGGCCTAAACCTGACCCTCTGCTGCTGTAGCCTAACCCTCCCTCCCACAGCCTAACCCTCCCCCTAGGGCATGGGTCTTCATCCTGTGGCCCTCCAGCTGCTGTGAAACTACACATCCCAGCATGCCCTGCCACAGTTTTGCTATTAAGGTATGCTAAAACTGAGGCAGGGCATGCTGGGATGTGTAGTTCCACAGCAGCTGGAGGGTCGCAGGTTGAAGACCCATGCCCTAGGGCCTTTACCATAGCCTAACTATCCCATCCCTTTGCCTAAACCTGGCCTCTGCTGCTGTAGCCTAATCTTAACCCTCCCTCTAGTACCTGTACTGTTAGCCTAACCCTCCCGCCCGCAACCTATGTCGATGTTTCAGCAATGTCAACATCATTACTGATAACATTATGATTGTTGTCAGTTTGAATGTTGACATAGTAACTTCATGTTATTATGCTTTTTAAATTCAGAACACATTACATGCAAGTTAACTGACATCTTTCTCCCATATATCTGGTGCGGAAGTCATGGCCCTCATCCGTTAACCCCCACCAGCACCTCCCCACTTGACCCTATTCCCTCCCACCTCCTCCGCTACCTCTCTCCTTCTGCCTGTACCCATCTTGCCCACCTACTCAATCTCTCCCTCTCATCAAGTACTGTCCCTTGTCTTCAAGCATGCTCTTGTCTCCCCTATTCTTAAAAAACCTACCCTTGATCCAAACACCATCTCCAACTATTTATAACCATCTCTTTCCTCCCTTTTGTCCTCCAAACTCCTTGAGCGTATTGTCTATAATCGCCTCACTGCCTTTCTTTCTTCCCACTCACTGCTTGACCCATTCCAGTCTGGTTTCCGCTCTCTCCAATCCACTGAAACTGCCCTCACAAAAGTCTGCAATGACCTCCATGCAGCAAAATTAAGGGTCACTACTCTCTGCTTATTCTTCTTGACCTCTCTGCTGCTTTTGACACTATGGACCACCCTCTCCTTCTGCAAATCCTTCACTCTCTTGGTCTGCGTGATACTGTCCTCTCCTGGCTGTCCTCCTACCTCTTGGATCGTTTCTTCTTTGTCTCCTCTCATGACGCTACCTCCCCTCCACTTCCTCTAACTGTTGTTGTCCCCCAAGGATCTGTTCTTGGTCCTCTCCTTTTCTCTCTCTATACGTCCTCTTTAGGAGAACTCATTAGTTCTTTTAACTTCCAATATCACCTCTATGCTGATGACACTCAAATCTACATCTCCTCCCCTGATCTCTCCCCACTCGTATCTCCAACTGTCTCTCTGCTATCTCTTCCTGGATGTCCCAGCGATTTCTTAAACTCCAAGACTGAGCTGATAATCTTCCCACCCTCCCACACAACCACTTCTTTACCAAACCCAGCCAAATCTCATCCTAACCCTCTGTCCCACGATCGGTCTACCCCATCTGTGTCACCCCTGTCTGTCTCTCCCCTTTAGAATGTAAGCTCTTATGAGTAGGGCCCTCTTCCCTCATGTGCTTATCCTTTTCTTACTTAAATAATCCTCAACTGCCCAAATCCTACAGTTTTCGGCAAACTTGATACTTATCTCAGTGTCGTCTACTGATGTAGTTATGCTTAGTTACCCTGTACTTGTCCTATATTGTCTTCAACTGTAAGTCACTGTTTTCCTGTTTTGATTATGTGCATATGTACTCTTGGTGCGCCATATAAATAAAGGATAATAATAATAACAACAACAACAACAGCATAACCTTAGACATTGACGCTGTCTGCTCCTCTGTTCCTGCAATCAATAATTATTCATTCAATAGACACAACACCAAGAAGTTGAGAGAATGTAGCCTCAACAATTTATTTAAATTCTTGCATTTAAAAATTAAGGTGAGGAGCATGCTGGGAGACCAGTTGGCTACCAATAGGCCACATACAGTATATCATGCCAGATTATTGTAAATCCAAGGCTCGCATCTATTATCTTGTTTATATAGCACTTTTATAACCAATGGGACTCATAATGTAGTGGTTCTAACCTTAGGCTTCAATGGAGCTTTCCCTCCACTGAAATCTAAGGTTTTGGGTTTGACTGACAGCTCAACCGCTCACAGCCAAGGCAGCTTTTAAAGTGGAGCCCTCTGATTTGCTGGTGGGTCTTTTAATGACAGATGTCACCTGGGTCCCGCTCATTCGCGTAGAGGAAGTGTATGTGTAAACACATACTCTTCCACATGTCCGTGTGGTTTGGGTGTATCATTTTATTTTTGTTAACCCTTTGGATGCCTACTTGAAATGAAGAGGACCTGATCTACACTAGGAATAGGGAAGTATGCATTTTTTACAGGTTTATTGGATGCTACTGGAGAAGAGGATTGAATGGCTATAGGTACTGTAGGTGAGTCCTATACTGTATGTGTGAGTGATTGTGAGTGTGCAAGGGTATTAAAGTTGTACTGTACTTTCAAGGTATGCATGTTCTGTCTATTTTAAATATTTCTTTAAAGGCGGAATATAGGTTCCAGCGGGCCCTTAATGCACCACATGCTGGTACTCATGGTTTTCCAAGTATCAGCATGTGGGGGAGGCTTGTTGGGACCTGTAGCCCCTCCTGTAAATGACAATTTTTTTTACAAACCAAAACTAACTTAGATTGTCAACTGGCCTTGGGTGCAGAGGGGGTACCCCTTTATTGGGTGTCACCACTCCCCTAGGAAACCCCAACCAGGGCTGACAGGCCCCCAGGGGGCTTAATGTTATGGCCAGGGGACCAATATAAGCGTGTCCCTCGGTGGTGGCATTACCTCCCTAGCTAGTGGAGCTCGGTGATGGTTTAAACATATGGGAGACACCTACATCTTCTTTTCCCTGTATTTTTCAAACCTGGAACATTCCAAGAGCTCGTTGCTGGTTCTTAAAATAAAAGGGGACCTCACACATTTTTAAAATACAGGGGGGCTCACACCTTTTTCCCCCTGTATTTTTAGAACCAGGACCTGCTGAAAGAGCCCAGGGCTGGTTATTCTTATGTGGGAGGCCCCTGTGCAGTTTTTTTTCTATTTACACAGAGAAGCCTGCATGGATCTCACTAATCTCTGGCAGATACACCATTGGAAAACACAATTAACTAAAACGCTGGAACATAGTAAATTCCAGTGTTTTAGCTAAGATAAAGCACCCATGTATGATCAATATCACCCGTGTTTGATCTCGGGCAAGCAGGGGTGAAACACAAATCTTATTCAATTTACACCATGCGCTTAGTTATTTAACTAAAAACTTAGATTTGCTGTGGATTCTGCGGCGCTATTCAGTCGCACTGCTGATCGGTGAGTGATTGACAGGAAATTGGCAGGTTTCTGGGTGGTAACTGAGCGTTTTCTGGGAGTGTGCTAAAAAACGCAGGCGTGTCAGGGAAAAACGTGGGAGTGTCTGGAGAAACGGGGGAGTGGCTGGCCGAACGCAGGGCGTGTTTGTAATGTCAAACCAGGAACTAAACGGACTGAGGTGATCGCAATCTAGGAGTAGGTCTGGAGCTACTCAGAAACTGCAAGGAATTATTTAGTAGCAATTCTGCTAATCTTTCGTTCGCTATTCTGCTAAGCTAAGATACACTCCCAGAGGGCGGCGGCCTAGCGTGTGCAATGCTGATAAAAGCAGCTAGCGAACGAACCACTCGGAATGAGGGCCAGCTGGTATATTATATTATGGACAGGCAGAAAGTGATCAAGCCACGTAACAAGTGAAACATACATTTTGTGAGAAACACGGGGTCCTGCATCAGTGTACTAACTGGACTAGTGATGTGCAGTCAGGTAATGCAGGAGAGTACTCAAGTATACTCCAGAGTTTTGACTATGAAAATTATAAGAAAAATACAAAGAATATATTTTAAATATATCCTTTATATTATTCTAACCATTTTTATAGTCAAAACTGTAGTAGAGTAAACTGCAATATGACAGGTGAGGCATATTGTCCACACAGCAATGATCAAAACTGACCAGATTTCCAGCTGTATATACTGTTGCACCTTTGTAAAATGCCCACATGAACACACAGGTTCATATACAGTATTTGTGTGTGTGTGCAAATCTGGGCCCTCATTCCGAGTTGTTCGCTCGCAAGGCGATTTTAGCAGAGTTACACACGCTAAGCCGCCGCCTACTGGGAGTGTATCTTAGCTTCTTAAAATTGCGAACGATGTATTCGCAATATTGCGATTACAAACTACTTAGCAGTTTCTGAGTAGCTTCAGACTTACTCGGCATCTGCGATCTGTTCAGTGCTTGTCGTTCCTGGTTTGACGTCACAAACACACCCAGCGTTCGCCCAGACACTCCTCCGTTTCTCCAGCCACTCCTGCGTTTTTTCCGGAAACGGTAGCGTTTTCATCCACACGCCCATAAAACGCAGTGTTTCCGCCCAGTAACACCCATTTCCTGTCAATCACATTACGTTCGCCGGAGCGAAGAAAAAGCCGTGAGTAAAAAAACTATCTTCATAGCAAAATTACTTGGCGCAGTCGCAGTGCGAACATTGCGCATGCGTACTAAGCAGAAAAACGCTGCGATGCGAAGAAAATTACAGAGCGAACGACTCGGAATGAGGGCCCTGGTTCTGATACAAGCCAGTGTCTCCCCAGCAGGGGTGCAGTGAGGGCGGCTCTGGTCGACAAAAAAGTTAGAGGGCGTGCTGCCGTCTGCCACCCCTCCTTCCTTCGGGCCGCTGTACTGGTAGCCGCAGAACAAGAGGGGGTGCACACTGACTCGGACACTAGGTAGGTAACAGGGCAGGCCAAAAGCGATAACAGGAGACACTGACAGCCAGCACATGCTGGAGCTCTGCCTGTCCTCACACATACACACCCACACACAACAGTGTTTTTGTTGGGAGCCAATTAACCTACCATTATTTTTGTACTGTGTGAGGAATCCAGAGTACCCGGAGTAAACCCACGCAAACACAGGGAGAATATACAAACTCCACACAGTTAGGGCCATAGTGGGAATCGAACACATGACCTCAGTGCTGTGAGGTAGTAATGCTAACCATTACGCCGTCCATACTGCCATGCCCCTATATTGTTGTTGCAAGCCTTCGGCATGCACCGACCCTATTTTAAACATGGGGGGCATACAAAGGAAACGTTTTCCTTGAGCATCACAAGATCTAGAACCGGCCCTATCACCAATTTAAGATTTTTAAATATTGTTTCTTTTCAAATGTAACATGCCACCACATGTTGGCTAAGTCCCCATTTCAGTACATTACAGGGGTGGGCGCCAAAACATACCCTTGCTCCGAGCATCATGGCACCTAGCTACACCTCTGCTCCCCAGCCATTTACCTCATTGCACGTCACTGAACCAGACCACTGGGATTGACCTGGGTCATATGATGCCTGAATGGTACCATATTGCTTTGATTACATAAGCTGGGACATTTATGTACTTTATGTGCATTCATCTGCCAGATACACTGTATATAAAAAATTCTCTTCATAGGCATCTTTTTATTTTACACTTTTTCTTATTATTTCGATTCCGGTAATGAAAACAGGACATTCCCCTGTCTAACCCTGACAGCAAATTCATGACTATTCTTCCTTCACTATCAAGGACGGATTAATACATACACTCCCAATTTTTGTTCACTGCCTCATGGCACACAAAGGCGCAGCAGTAACAGAAAATATCTGCATCTCTTTTATACCTTTTCCATTTATTTATTTTTCATGTTGGTTACTAATTGTGCCTGATCTATTTAGGTTTACTTACCACAATGGAGTTATGCAGCCTGAAAAAATTATCTTTTGTAAGCATAGGTGTGTGCAGGGGGGGTGCCTGGTGCGCACAGGCATCCCCTTATGTCTGGCACCCCAATCTCACATGCCTGATGCAGCGATCGCCGAGCAGGCTGATTACTGTCCCCTCTGCGTTGCACCCTGTCAGGACTGCATTACTGACCAGACGCCTGGGTTAAGCAAGGGTGCCACTGCCACCGGCTTTCAAACTCCCGGCTCCACCTCCATGTACAAAAATAGCGTGATGCGATTACGTCATGCTGCTCGCATGCCCACCTGTCACACCCACCACACGCCCACCTCTCTCCTTCTATGCTATGCCAACGCCAGCCACTGATGAGGATCAGCATGCAGCCAGCGTTCCTCTTAGGAAGACAATTTCAATACTGGCAGGCGGCCGGCAGCAACATTGACACGTCACTCGTTTTTCCAGCAGCAGCAGTACTAGTCTATGACTGTCAGTGTCAGTGAGTGACTGCAGTTTGCAGGGGAAAGAGAGGGGTAGCCAGACCAGGCTGAGGAGGAGCAGTGTAATTGCAGTGAGTGCCATTAGGGGTGTTTGGTGCACACCACAACATCTGACAATGTATCTGCTTTATTAGGATTTGTAAAAGGGTGAATATTTTATTTTGCTTTGACCGTCAATAGATGGTGCTAGACACGCCCAAAAGGCGGTGCTAGACACGCCTCTCCAACGGTGCACCCCCTAATAAAATGTGCTACGCACGCCTATGTTTGTAAGTAATACAAAGTTGCTTCTGTCATAAGCAAACATCTATACAGTACATGTTAAACAACATAGTAACAAAGTAACAATTAGCAGATGTTTCAATGAATGAATACCTTGAAAATAAAATGTTGTTGCCTCTGATATATAGTAAACAAGTATATCTGACCTATAATACTGGCAATGCTCGGCAAATAGAACTTTATGGTTGACAGATAATCAGGATACTACCAGATATAATATATATTCTTTGTCTCCAAACTTAAAATGGCATCTTATTGGCTCACGGATGTCACGTGTTTTGGATAACCAATAAGAAAAATCCGGATAAAACCGAACTGGCATTAACTTTGGCGTTAAATCCGAACCCACTCATCTCTAGTAGTAAGCCCATCTATATGAGTAATATCTGCACAAAATTTTGGGCTTAATTCAGGATATATCGTTAATTAGAGAATTTGCAAATTTAACGAATGACTGCGCATGCGTAGCATTCACATTGTGCACGCGTGAGAGGTAATAGCGACAGAAATTTCATACAGATCATAATCACAATGTAGCTGCTGTTTGACTGACAGGAAGCCGGCATTTCTGTTTGCCGTTTTCTCTTCCCTGCCACTGCTAACACTCTCTATCTGACTGGTTGTATCCTGTGCGACCAGGTCAGATAGAGCACTTGCAGGCATGGTCACATCTGATGCGACCATGCCAGGCAAGTGGTTAAGAAATACGCACTCTAATCACTGAGACATAATTTTATTATCACTGATCTGATCATTGATCTAATTTCAAAGAATATAATTCATCATTGCCATTCATTAATAGGATACACAATTGAAAAGGGTAGGGGGGGGGCTGGACTGCGCACCCTATTATTAAAGAGACTGTATATAAAAATAGGTGCTAACATACTGAGGCTTCTAATACTATGCTGTAGGAAGAGAGATGCAGATGCACACTCCTAGCACTAGAAACATTGATAGTAAAAATAATTTAAATAAACCCTCACAATTAACATGGAATATAGGCCCTCATTCCGAGTTGTTCGCTCGCAAGCGGATTTTAGCAGATTTGCTCATGCTAAGCCGCCGCCTACTGGGAGTGAATCTTAGCATCTTAAAATTGCGACCGATGTATTCGCAATATTGCGATTACACACCTCGTAGCAGTTTCTGAGTAGCTCCAGACTTACTCGGCATATGCGATCAGTTCAGCGCTTGTCGTTCCTGGTTTGACGTCACAAACACACCCAGCGTTCGCCCAGACACTCCTCCGTTTCTCCGGCCACTCCTGCGTTTTTTCCGGAAACGGTAGCGTTTTTTCACACACGCCCATAAAACGGCCTGTTTCCGCCCAGTAACACCCATTTCCTGTCAATCACATTACGATCGCCAGAACGATGAAAAAGCCGTGAGTAAAATTCCTAACTACATAGCAAATTTACTTGGCGCAGTCGCAGTGCGGACATTGCGCATGCGCATTAAGCGGAAAATCGCTGCGATGCGAAGATTTTTACAGAGCGAACAACTCGGAATGAGGGCCATAATTGGAGTTCTTAGCACGCATTTGCGCAAATATGCGGGCCCATGTACCGCGACCAGGTGACTTCATCACATGGGTCCCTAACATTCCTAATACTATCACATTATATAAATTTACCCAGTACTTACATTGTAGCACCTCTTGATATCTTTAGTAACAGGGTGTGCAGTCCAGCCCCCCCCCCCCCCCCCCCTTTTCCACTATATTTGTGTACATATTGTATAGTGGAAAGCAAGGCTTCCTTCTTTTGGTATTGGCATCCCTCCCATTTACCCTCAGGTGTTTTAATTAGCTTGGTTCCTGCGTTTCAGATAACACATTGATAAGGGCGCTATATAGAGGTAAGTCCTGCTAAGAACTTCAATTATACTCCATGTTAATTGTGAGGGTTTATTTAAATTATTTTTACTATCAGTGTTCTTAAAGCTAGCAGTGTGCATCTGCATCTCTCTTCCTCCAGGTCACACAATTGACTCAGGAACGCCCACCGTATACTATCACCTTAATTTAATAGAGATAGCCTTACACAGAGGACGTTCAATGTGTACTGTATAGATAAATGGTTGCCATCCTTGATCTGTAGCGTGTAGTGAGAGGTTTCATGTGGGGTGGGTTTTCAAACCTCTATATTTCTACAATACTGTTTTGCTTGGCAGGCTCCTAGATAGCACTAGTGCGGGGAGCAATGGTAGAGTTGGAGCAATATTTACCTAAAGTTGCAAAGGATACAATATCTAAACTACGAAGACCACAACAACCCAATTATAATTGTATGGGCTGGGACGATAAGATTTGGTTTGTGTTTTTAATTCTGGTTCTTAAGACATAAATAGCAATATTTAAGGGGAAAGACAATTTATACATTTCTCCACATTCTCATAGTGTGGTTTCATCAGTGTCCTCTTTTTGTACTGTTTGTAAGTTACATGTCTAATTTCTTTACCTATTAAAGAGAGACTGTATATAAAAAGATTCCGTTGCAATACAAAGAGTACAGTAAGACAAACATAATCATTTGTAACCATGAGGCTTTAACCCATATATTTCTGTCTAAAATGACAATAAAGACTTTAAAGTTAGAGTGGTATGTATTATGCATTTCATATGTATGCTTTATGCAAAATCAAATGAATCTGAGGTTTACAAATGTTGGCTCTGTGTATTAGTTTAATGATTGCACATTTGTGCTATTATCTCGCTGATGTATAATGTGGTAGTAGATCCACATTTTATTTTGTCTGACAGATAGATAATGTTCTCTTTATGGACTATTTTTACCAGTTGGCCAGGCATGTTATGATTGCACTTTATGTAAAGTAATTGCACCACAAGTAAGAACAATCTCATAACAGAATGAAGATGTAATGACATGTACAAAAAAAAAAAAAAAGCAAAAAAAAAAGAAAATATTTCAGCCATGCCTAATAAAATGTACGATAAAATACATTTATCTATTTTTTATTCAGACATTGAAGAGAGACTGTAAAGTTCGTGCCAATTCCTCAGTTATAGCGCAATGATTTCATTCTAGGACGTTCTCCAATACCAAATAAAATGTAAATAACTGCACTCTACTGTGGCAGCCAAACAAAATATCTTGGAGGAAAGCAAAAGTATATAGCAAAAAACTTTAATAACTCGAAATCTTTTCAGATCTGTTTTGTACAAGGTTTTTTCTTATTTCATATATTACACAGATCACATAATTCACAAGGTTATGCTATTAGATAAGAGAGGAAAGATTATTTTTCAATCCCGTTACTAACATAGTACTCCATTCTCTAGTGTTTTTGATTCAATTAAATAATACAATACATTTCTTTTACTATTATTATTATAACAAAAAAGATTCCATTTGGTATCAAACTGCTTTATATCATTGCAATAGGAGACTACATGAAACAGAGATTATTTAATTTTGGAATGATATTTATCTGTGGTATCTTATTACTGATCCCTGTACAGAAGGATACTGGTGGTTTGTTGAAATGTCAAAAGAAACCAGAAAACATGATAAGGCTCTTATGGTTCATGTGCGTTATACCACTCTTTGTTTTAACCAAAGTTACATTATAACCTCATCCTATCATATTTCTGTTATGTACCACTCTAGGGAACCCATATGAGCTGGAAATTGCTTTTTGATAAATGGTTCCATTACAGACCATTTATGTGAGACTCCTAACACAAATACAATACATTAAAAATCCTATTTGCAAAGTAATGTTCCTCCTGTATTCTATAATACTCAATGCTTTTGTTTTATATTGATAAGCTTTTTGACTATAATAGAAAGAATGTAACAATAAGCAACATGATGGTCAAGGACTGGCTGATTTTGTAATATAATGAACTGTATTATATTATCAGTGTTATTCAAATGCACGGCATTTCTAAAGCAAGGGGATTTATTTACTACAAAAATGCAGAGTTCAAGTAGTTCTATTGTGCTTTGTTAAATCTGCTTACTATTTCTTAAATCTGTGTATATATATATATATATATATATATATATATAGCTATTCTAGTTAAGAATATGCTACCTGACTTGTTTTATGCAGTACTAGGGTCAGATTCAATTAGACGTGAGCTGAGGCCAGGTCATAGAGCTGAACATGTTGTAACTATGGGAGTATGCTCTCACCTCCATAAGCTGTGAGTGGAAATGTGGTGAGGGGCAAATCCTGCAAAGCCCCCAGAAGTTGTAACACTGGTAGCTTGAGGGTAAATTAATTGGCCCCTAAAGGGGGGTACTGACAGGAGAGATGTGTGCTGAGCTATCTTAACACAGACCGCTCAGCACACATCTCTCCGTCTGCTCAGCACAGCGCGATGTGCTGAGCGAGGGGGACGGACGGGGGGCCGCTCACTTCACACAGCGGTGAAGTTAGCGACCCGCTAGATTGAGCCTGCATGCAATCTAGTCAGATTGCTTAGAGTTTAAACATGGATCTCTCCGTGTGTACCCCCCTTAAGTTTCTTCTATCATGACTGGCCCCATGCCTACTCCTCAAGCTGAGCTCGGAACTGAGGGAGGTGAGCACCAGTACCAGGCCCAGCAGGGTCATTTCTATAGGACATTAGTGTGCTCCTCACACCCACCCATACTGCTCCCATGAGACCAGGACATTTATAATTTTATAAAATAATGTTATTACAGTTTTCCTCCGTCCGATGGTTCCTGCAAATGTGTTTTTACTTTTTTTTTCTTACAGCTTTTTCTTACAGCATACTTCCACCCTGTAATGTGTGCCTCCACTCAGAGCCGGCCATAGGCATAGGCAAACTAGGCAATTGCCTGGGGCATTTGATATGCCTAGCGGCATCAGGAGCTTCTGCTGATTAAAATGATATGCGGCATGCCTATATTCTGTGTGTAACATTTCATATGCAGATACAGCCAAAGTCTCACACAGTATATAGGCATGCTGCATATCAGTTTAATCAGCAGAAGCTGATTGTGCATCCTAGCCACATAGCAATGCAAATAAGATCCATTTTCATTATAAAAATGTGCCCGACATTAGCATTGAGGCAAGATTTATGAGGACACATCTGTATCCAAGCAGAGGCAGAGGTCATAGTGTTAGTGGCAGTGTGAGTGCTGTGTGCATGTGAGTGGGTTGGTTGCACAGTAGTGTTCGGAATATGTGTAAGGAGCATTATGTGTGTCATGTAAAAATGCATTAATAATGTGCAACATATGTGTAAGGGGCACTATGTGTGTCATTATGTGTATAAGGGCATTAATAATGTGCGGCATACTGTATGTGTAACAGGGTATTACTGTATGTATGTCATTATGCGTATAGTGGCACTAATACTGTGCAGCATATGTGTAAGGGACATTATGTGTAAAAGGACATTAATAAAGGTTGTCATAATGTGTAAGGCGCATTATGTTTATAAGGACATTAATATTGTGTCTCATATGTGTAAGGGGCATTACTGTGTGGCATTATGTGTATAAGGTGCTCTACTTTGTATTGTTGCGTATAGAAAGGGCACTACTGTGTCGTCTAATGTGAATAAAGAGCAATAGGGTGTGGTGTAATGTGAATAAGGAGCAATTCAGTGTGATGTAATGTGAATAAGGGGCTCTACTTTAAGGAGTAACGTTTATAAGGTAAAGTGATACTACTGTGGGATGTAATATGAATTATGGACACTATCGCATGATCAAATGTAAATAAAGTTGCAGTACTGTGTGGCGTAATCGGAATTTGGGTTACTATTGTGTGGCCATGCCCCTTGCCAGCAAAAACACACCCCTTTTTGGGCTGTGTGCCAAATGTGCGAACTGTTCCTATTTAAAATATAGGTAGTACAAACACCAAATCAAGGACTGCTATGGGTGAGGGGTGATGGTGCTGAGAAAGAGGTGCAAGGTCAGAGGCGGAACCAGCGGTGGTGCTAGGGGGCACCAGCCAAAATCTTGCCTAGGGCATCATATTGGTTAGGGCCGGCTCTGCCTCCACTGTCTGCACACCCTGCTAGAAGCAACCTATGCAGTGCACCCCAGATGGTTGCCTCGGATGGTTCCTCCACAGGTAGGATGTATTTAATGTGGATCTTTCCATGCAGGGTATAGTATACTACTACACAAGTGTCAGTTTTCCCATACTGTATATGCATTGGTGACTTGTATGGCTCATCTCCCACAGTGTAACCTCCATAGTGCGCCCAACATGGCTGTCTTATTTGGTATGCTTGAGGATGGGATTAAAAATACATTGACCTGTTGGTATTGTTGGGACCCTGCTTTGAGTTTAGGATGCTGCAATCACCCCATTTTGTGTCATCTTTTCTAGGGGTAGACTATTCCACCCAGGGTAATTCTACACAATGCTCCCAAGATGGCTGCCTCACCTGGTACCTTGTGAGGGTGGAATATACAACCTGTGGATATATGACCCAAAATGCCTACACCAATCCTGCATTGTTTCTTTTTTATGGCTGTGTGGCTTGTCTATTGCTGTATTGCTTAAATCTTCTGTATTACAGATGTAGCCACCTTTATCTTGACCGATTCTCCGCCTAGACGGACGTTTAGTCACGCTAAGGCGATAGCTTAGCTTGCTGAGTTTAATCACAGGCAGGCGCGTTGAGGCGATTCTAGATACTCAGCATGCATTACACATCTCCACCACTGGGTGGCTAATGCTCCACTAATCCAGTACTTTCGATCGTATAGCGGCGTATTGATCTACAGCTCTGGCAATTGGTCAGTGACGACTGTAATGTTAATAGATGGTGACCAATGGTCAGACGGTGAGAGTTCTTAATATAAATAAATAGTTTATACAGACACAAACGAACATGTTAAAACACTTGTGTATGCAGACGCAAGATTGTGTATGGAGACGCAAGTAACTGTGTAAAAGGAAGTATGTACAATGCATAAAGAGCATGCTTTTAAAATACATGTACAGTATGAGCGTCCGAGTGACATTCACTTTATTATAATTTTTTTTCTTTGTTATACATTCAATGGAAGGGTGCACACAGGTTTTACATAAATCTTCTCTTGTAACCTGATCGGAACTCCCTACCTGTCTACTGCATGAACTGTGCAGGCTCCCAGGGGGGAAGGGGAAAGTGGGATGGGGGTAGGGCGAGGCAGTGGAAAATACTGCGTTCAAAGAATGGGACAATGTTGAAGGAGCATCAGAATCCCCTAGCTAAAATACACAGGGTCGATAGGGATAAGCGAGGTCTATGCACATAACGATACACCAGACCCCATCGCATAACAAAGTGACAAAATGTCCAAGGCACATGAACCCCCGCCTTGTAGCATTATGTGCATAGACCTTGCTTAACCCTATCGCCCCTGTGTATTTTAGCTAGGGGATTCCGACGCTCCTTCAGCACTGCCCCGTAGCCTGCAAAACCTATGCCGTCACTCGCTCCATAGCTGAGTGCTGACACAAGGCGGATGTTCATGTGCCTTGGACATTTTGTCACTTTGTGATGTGATGGGGTCTGGGTTATCGTTAAGTGCATACACCTCGCTTATCCCTATCGACCCTGTGTATTTTAGCTAGGGGATTCTGACGCTACTTCAGCATTGCCCCATGACCTACAAAATCTGTGCTGTTACTTGCTCCATAGCCGAGGGCCTCCATGGGGCAAGGAGTCACAGGCCGTAGCCATTTCAATTGAGTCTGCCCTGCTACAGAATTGTATGTATACCATATGTGCATAGAACCTTAACAGTACAATCGCTCCTGCAGCTTTGCCCTGGTTTATGTGAATAACTCCCTCCATGTCTACTGCATGACCTGTGCAGGCTCCCAGGGGGGAAGGGCGATGGGCTAGCGGGAGGCAGTGGAAAATACTGTGCTTTTGAAATGCAAGTACTGTATGAGTCCGAGTCCCCAGTATGTTCTTCTAGTGTACTAATTAGCACGAACAGCTTGTAACGTACAGTGGCAAGTTTAATCTTTCTATTTATAATGAAGAGATAAAAGCTCCTCCCTAAGTTCCTAGATGCCAAATCACCATCCTTAGTATCTCTGTACAGTATGTTCTACTAGTGTACTAATTAGCATGAACAGATCTTAACTGGATGCCAAATCACCATACTTAATATCTCTGTACAGTATGTTCTACTAGTGTACTAATTAGCATGAACAGCTTGTAACGTACAGTGGCAAGTGTAATTTTTCTAAGTATAATGGAGAGAGATAAAAACTGCTCCCTATGTTCCTGGATGTCAAATTACCATGCTTAGCATTTCTGTACAGTATTTCCTATCTAGCCAGAAACCCTGCATCCTGTGCAAGCTAGGCGGACCCGATACACGGTTGCTTCCCATTTCCCTTTCCAGTGTCACATAAACTATAGTGTCACATAAACTAGTGGTTGGTCTTCCCCGAAAGCCAAGAGTCTCCTCTTTTGTATGGTACTAGTCCCGAGTCTCTGGGACACCCAGAACCAGAGATATCAGTACGCAAAGTTGACCCATTTTCCTATAGACTATAATGGGCCCGTTAATTCAGACCCACCATGGGTTCCGACGCTTGCCATGAGCCTTGTGGGGATCACAGAAACTTGGGGTTGGTACCCTCTGGTAGCTAATTGTCTACTCTTCCATACCAACCTAGCGATGAAGGCTCCCACCTCCCACGCTGAGAGTCCCAGGTTTGAGTCCCAAAGTGCCAACCTTTTTTTTTATATATATGTTCCCGTGACATTCACTTTATTATTTTTTTCTTTGTTATACATTCAATGAAAGGGTGCAAACAGGTTTCACATAAATCAAAGTAAATCTGCAGCAGTGATTCATTCCGCTATATACAAATACACAGCGGTAATGAGTATAAATTAGTGTATTCTGACGCAACTAACTGAGCAACACAGTACTGTAGATCGTCGGCATTTGTGTATTGTACCTGACCTGAACTCCCTCCCTGTCCACTGCATGACTTGTGCAGGCTCCCAGGGGGGAAGGGCGAGGTGGTGGAAAATACAGTGCTTTTGAAATACCAGTATTAGCATCCGAGTCCCCTAAGGCATAAACCAACGGGAAGGAAGTGCCAACCTTTTTTTTAATGTGTTCCTGTAACATTCACTTTATTATTATTTTTTTCTTTGTTATACATTCAATGGAAGGGTGCACACAGGTTTCACATAAATCAGAGTGGGCGCAGTAGTATACTATTGCACATGTCTTGTAACCTGAACGGAACTCCCTCCCTGTCTACTGCATGTACAAGGGGAAAGTGGAATGGGGGTGGGGCGAGGCAGTGGAAAATACTGTGTTCAAAGAAAAGGCATAATCAAAACCATGGGGAACTTTACGGTGTATCGTTATGTGCATAGACCTCGCTTATCCCTATCGAACCTGTGTATTTTAGCTAGGGGATTCTGACGCTCCTTCAGCATTACCCAGTAGCCTGCAAAACCTATGCCGTTGCTCACTCCATAGCTGAGTGCTGCCACAAGGCAGGGGTTCACGTGCCTCGGACATTTTGTCACTTTGCGATGTGATGGGGTCCGGTGTATCGTTATGTGCATAGACCTCGCTTATCCCTATCGCCCCAGTGTATTTTAGCTAGGGGATGCTAACGCTCCTTCAGCATTGCCCCGTAGCCTGCAAAGTCTGTGCTGTTACTTGCTCCATAGCCAAGTGCCTCCATGGAGCTAGGAGTCACAGGCGGTAGCCATTTCAATTGAGTCTGCCCTGCTATAGAATTGTATGTGTACCGTACGGTGCATAGAACCTTGACAGTAGAAACTCTCCTGCAGCTTTGCCCTGCTTTATGTAAAACTTGTGTGAATGAAAAGGTTTAGACCAGCTGAAGTGCGCTAGAATAGCAGTAAATAAGCAGATTGTACTTCCCTCACAAATATTCTTTCATGAAGCTTTCTGTATTTTTTATGAACTCGAAATCCATATATAAAAAACAGAAATATTTCCAAAAATAGTGTAATATGTTCCGTATAACAAAATTAGGTACAATAAGCCAATGCAAATGATACAATAGGCAATAGACACTTGAAGGTGTAGATGGAGGTTTACCAGATAGGTAGTGTCAAAAAGCCTTGTATTGAAGCCTATTGGAAGTATATGTGCATAAGTTCACACACCATGTGGTGAATAATCAAGATGGAGGTTTACCAGATTTCAATGAAGTATGGACCTTAAGATATGTTTCCCTCATAGATATTCTGTCGTAGGACTTTATACATATTGCATACGCTCGGAATCCATATAGAACGAAAAAATATTCCACAAATAGTGTAATATGTTCAATACAAGAAAATTTAATAAGTTGCAAATAATAAAACCATAAAATAAGGCAATATACGTGAATGGTACAGATGGAGGTTTACCAGATAGAAGTGGTTTATATGCCTCGTATATTGCTCAATTGAATTAAAAAGTCACATCACAAAGTAAATAATCAAGGTGGGGGTTTACCAGACTTCCATGAGGGTATGGACCTTAAGATGTATCAAATGGGGAGGAGAAAACGGCTCCGGAACCTGTCTCCTTGGTCCAAAAGAACTCTGTCCGTATGGTAAAGATTCCCACCAACGATGAAACTCCTGTTATACAATACCGACGCGTTTCGGGACCTCTCCCTTCCTCAAGGCAGTATGACAGGACTGGGAAAAAATGGACTATTTATGAATTGAACCGAGATCACATCCGGGTCACAGGGTCAATAATTCAAATATTTAAAATTTAGCATTACAGAGTCTAATATATGATAAAAAACAATCATAGTGGTGGAATTAATATGAGTTGGGATGCAATTAGTAACACAGGATAGTTTACAAACAAAAACGCCGGCCGGAAGTAGTATCCTCCGTACTTCCGGTCCAGCATACACTGTCTCCACAAGTTTAATATAGCATCTGTTGGTGCTGCCCCACTTAATTGTAACTACTGTTGGTGGTATAAGTGGAAGGAGCATAGCATAGAAGTCACTGCTTTTTGTTCAGCGGTTGTTAGCCGCGAGTTTCCGGTCCAATGGAACGCACGGTGGAACGCACCATTACTTCCGGTGACGTACTTCCGGTCGCTGGCTGGAGCGCAAACAGAGCGCACAGAGCTTATATTAAAGAGTTCATGAAGTTTCTTTCTCCAAAACTATACAAACACAAAGGAGGCGGAATCAGAATAAACAAATAATAATAAAAGCATAAATAACAACATACTTCTAGATAGAATAAGGTATATGTGGCTGAACATGGCAATGTAATAGTGATAAAAGGTGATAGATTGATAATTTAATGATGATATAAAATAGAAAGATAGCCTGGCAAATAGAAATATAAGTGCAGAAAATAGAAAAAAAAAGTATTTAAAGGAACCATTTAAGTTCGAAGTCTGCATTAAGACCTTCAGGCATGAGACTTTTCAATTTAAATATCCATTTCATTTCCCTTTTTGCCAGTCTTGTAGTCTCATCTCTGTACTTCCATGTATTCTTTATATTTTCAATAGCTAAAAATTGTAATATATGTTTTGTTGAAGAGTTATGTTTCTCCTTAAAATGGCTGGATAGTGGGTGGGTCATAACCCCTTTCTTGATATTAGGCAAATGTTCACTTGTTTTTAATGCTCTGCTTGTTTTGCCGACATATATCCGATGACAACTGCACTCTATAAAATAAATTACATTAGTAGTGTGGCATGTCATAAAATTATGAAGTTTATAGGTGGTACTATTTATATGGAAATCTTCATATTATGATTTGTTGGTAATCACTTCGCGGCAAGCTTGACATGTCCCACATCTATAGAAGCCCTTATTTCTAATGGGGCGATGGTCTTGCGAGGGTAGTGCACTCCTAGTAAGTTTATTCAATAAATTCATAATTTTATGACATGCCACACTACTACTGTAATTTATTTTATAGAGTGCAGTTGTCATCGGATATATGTCGGCAAAACAAGCAGAGCATTAAAAACAAGACTCAGTGAACATTTTCTGCACTTATATTTCTATTTGCCAGGCTATCTTTCTATTTTATATCATCATTAAATTATCAATCTATCACCTTTTATCACTATTACATTGCCATGTTCAGCCACATATACCTTATTCTATCTAAAAGTATGTTGTTATATATGCTTTTATTATTATTTGTTTATTCTGATTCCCCCTCCTTTGTGTTTGTATAGTTTTGGAGAAAGAAACTTCATGAACTCTTTAATATAAGCTATGTGCGCTCTGTTTGCGCTCCAGCCAGCGACCGGAAGTACGTCACCGGAAGTAATGGTGCGTTCCACCGTGCGTTCCATTGGACCGGAAACTCGCGGCTAATAACCGCTGAACAAAAAGCAGTGACTTCTATGCTATGCTCCTTCCACTTATACCACCAACAGTAGTTACAATTAAGTGGGGCAGCACCAACAGATGCTATATTAAACTTATGGAGACAGTGTACGCTGGACCGGAAGTACGGAGGATACTACTTCCGGCCGGCGTTTTTGTTTGTAAACTATCCTGTGTTACTAATTGCATCCCAAATCATATTAATTCTACCACTATGATTGTTTTTTATCATATATTAGACTCTGTAATGCTAAATTTTAAATATTTGAATTATACCCCTTTTACACTCGCATGAAAATCCCGGGATATTGCACGTGAACGCGCATCATCCCGGGTTTTTTGTCAGTGTGAAAGGGTACAGGGACAATTTCCCGGGTCGAGCATCCCGGGATTTCAACCCAGGTCTCGACCAGGGTTGAATCCGGGACCGTCCCGGGAAGCTGGGTAGTGTGAAAGGGCCCGTCCCGGGATTCACTACCCGGGACTGTTAAAAGGCCTCCGATTGGAGCTTTCATGGGCTCAGAAAAGATGATGTCATCTTCCAGAGCCCTGGGGAGCGTCCTGGATGCGTGTGAGGAAGGCAGCATGGCGACCTGGACAGACCAGGAGGTTAGAGAGTTGCTGAGCATTAGGGGAGAGGAGGAAATAATGAGGCAGATCACAGGCACAGTTAAAGATGCAGTGATTTATAAAAACATCTCCAAGATGCTGGAAGCCAGAGGAATCATCCGCACACAGCAGCAAGTGTTAAACAAAATGAAAACTCTTAAAAAGCAGTTCCTGAAGGTGCATGACAACAACAGGAAAAAGAGCGGTGTTGGCCGTATCGACTGGCAGTACTATGACATCTGCGCCAATATCTTTGGAAACACAGCTATATGCAGTCCGGTGAGTCTGTCTTCCAGTTCACAGTACACAGCTACAGAAGGCACTCCAGAAGAGACACAGACAAGCAGTGACGTCTGTCCGTCATCACCGTTGTTAATTGACGACACACCTGAGGACAGCGACACATCCTCCCAGCCGTCCATAAACACATCCAGAAACGACAACAGCATAACTGCAACCATTGAAGACGTCGTGGATGCTCAGACCAGTGACAGTGGGACTGTACAAAGTGCCGTCACCGTCACCCCAACTTTACAGAAAAACAGTAAGTACATGTTTAGAAATTAACACTCATAGCACAAATCCACAATTGTTAATCATCCGGTTATGTGTGTAGTATGAGTGACCAGTGTGGCAGCAGCTTGGTGAGCGCAAATGAGCCCCTTGCAGGATCACTGCGCTCATCACGCTGCTGGCACGGTGGCACGCTTTGCAATTTCTGCCCCCACCCAGGGGGGCTTTGCATTTTTATATATAGTTCAATGTTGCAGAGTAGCTAGTGTGTAGGTGGATTAATGCCACAAACACATGTTTGCTAACGCTGCTATTTTTATATATGCTCATTTTGTATTTCTTCTCTTCACAGTTTACACTGTACCGCCTAGAAGGAAGAAACTGAGCAAAGCGGAGCAAGTGGCTAAAGCCATGTCTAATGTCCTTGTCGACCAACTCCGAGAGATGGACGCTACAATGTCCGCACAGGAAGATGCAAGGATCGACAGGTTTCTAGAGGCAGAACGCCAAATGCATGATGCATTTCTTTCCCAAGTCATGACAATGCAGGAACGCATGAGTAGAGAGCAGTATGACCAGCACAGGGAATTGCACCAAATGAACATGGTGTTCTATGAGCGTATGAGCAATACCTCAAGAGCACCAATCCAACACCACAACTCACAATACCCTGAGCAGGGTTTTTCATCATTTAATCCTGGCCCATACTGTGCCCCAAATACTGCACCATCTAGCGCGCAAAGCACAGAGTTTACTGTATTGCGCAATTTGCCGTGAAACACAGTGAATTTCTTATTGTTGTTATTTGTTGTTAAATAACCACAGTGTGGTCAGTGTTTATGCACAACTGTTTGTGCATTCTTTAATTTTTTTTCTATGTTCTGTTTTGTATAGTGTCTACATTAAAGCACTTTTTATTTATTTTTTACACAGTAATAATATACTGCAGGGACACTGTGGTGTTGTATCTACAAGTGTTTTTTTTTTATGCCAATCAAAACTTGATTGCAAATCTATGCATAACATTCCCACTTGTGCGTAACAGTAGACCATGGTTTCAGTGTTTTCTACATTGTTTCTCCATATATACACAGTTGCTGGCAATGTGTTTTTTTTTTTAAATCATAAATATTGAAACCAAAGATCAAAGGTGGAATACAAAATAAAAAAAAATTTAATTCACCAAACATGCTGTGCTGATTCTTAAACACTATTGTACCAGTGCTGCAAGGTTGGACGTAATAGTGTGGCGTATTTGTTCTGCAGCGGAGTTTGAGGCAGTCCCAAACAAAGCACCTTCCACATGTGGGTTCATAACCTCAGGGTCCAGCACAGTCCACTCAGGAAGGAAT
Organism: Pseudophryne corroboree; assembly: GCF_028390025.1. Lineage (NCBI taxonomy): Eukaryota > Metazoa > Chordata > Amphibia > Anura > Myobatrachidae > Pseudophryne > Pseudophryne corroboree. The sequence continues at coordinate 188,797,562 of NC_086444.1, read as the reverse complement.
ACCTCATTTTTCAGTTCACAGATGTTGTGCAGTATACAGCACGCAGCTGCTACATTAGGCATATTCTTTAGGTCCACATCATTGCGCTTCATCAAACAACGCCATCTTCCTTTTAACCTGCCAAAGGCGTACTCAACCACCATCCTTGCTGAACTCAGGGTGTGAGTATAGGTTTGTTGCTCTGGGGTTAACTGGACCTGTTGGGCGTAGCCTTTCATAATCCATGGGCGTAAAGGGTATGCAGCATCCCCGATGATGTGGACAGGGATCTCCACCCCATTCACAATCTTTGCACACTCTTTGGGGTACAGCCAGCCTCCCTGCTTCTCCTCTATGATGTTGTACAGGTCAGAATTGGCAAGAACTCGGGAGTCATGAGATCGGCCTGGCCAGCCAATAAACACATCTAGGAAACTAAAGAACAGTAAAATTTAAAAAAGTTAGAATGTAAAACTCACACTTGCAACTCATCCCACCACCCCAAAAATAAACACTTACCAATATTTGTGGTCCACAACAGCCTGTAATATGATGGAGTGCCAGCCCTTCCTATTAAAATAGTCAGCATGGTTGTCACGTGGGGCAATAATGGGGATGTGTGTCCCATCAATCGCTCCTCCACACTGCGGATAGCCTCGCTTCACAAATCCTTTGATGGTATCCTGTAAGCGCTGTCCTTGTGGTAGAGATATGAAGCGCTTGTATAAGGTAGATACAATTGCTTTAGTCACCTGATGGACTATGACACAGCAGGTGGAGATCGCAACACCGAACAAGCATGAGACTGAGCGGTACTCTCCTGGGGTAGCATTACACCACAATGCAATAGCTAGCCTCCTGCGTGCCTCGATGGGTCTCCTAAGCCTGGTGGTCTGCATGTCAAGTGCTGGGGTAAGTAATTCCAGGATGTAGTTAAAGGTTGCACGAGACACACGGAAGTTAGCCATCCACTCCTCATCCTGGTAAGCATCCACGGTCCTCATAAAGGCTTCTCCGTGCCGGCGATCTCTGGACCAAAATGAGCGGTTAGGCCCCATACTCACGCTCAGGATGGTACTCATCCTGGATGATATGAGGGCTCTCCTCCTGCGCAAATATTGGCGGCGACTAGCAGCCCTATCCACCATAAATTGTGCCCTCCTCCTCCTCATAAAATATATGTGCAGTATACTGCACAGTGTGACAAGCTGCATCATGCTGTCACTGGCTGTATGAAACATCTGCAAAGCAGAAAGAATCATGAGCTCAGGCATACACACTGGTACTCCGTCGGCCATGACTGCAGCAATGGTGTGAGCAGGCACCACCCCTCCCTTTGTTGACTACTGTGACCTCATCTATGTGAGCCAGAAAAAGGCCATTTCTAATGACATACATATGCATTTGCAGGGATATCCCGGGATCAGTGTAAATGGGGCTGTCCCGGGTCGATCCCAGGTCTTAGTGCAGTGTGAAAGGGGTCAGTCCCGGGAATGCATCCTGGGACGCATCCCGGGAGTGACCCGGGTGTGCGAGTGTAAAAGGGGTATTATTGACCCTGTGACCCGGATGTGATCTCGGTTCAATTCATAAATAGTCCATTTTTTCCCAGTCCTGTCATACTGCCTTGAGGAAGGGAGAGGTCCCAAAATGCTTTGGTATTGAATGACAGGAGTTTCATCGTTGGTGGGAATCTTTACCATACGGACAGAGTTCTTTTGGACCAAGGAGACAGGTTCCGGAGCCGTTTTCTCCTCCCCATTTGATACATCTTAAGGTCCATACCTCATGGAAGTCTGGTAAACCCCTACCTTGATTATTTACTTTGTGATGTGACTTTTTAATTCAATTGAGCAATATACGAGGCGTATATACCACTTCTATCTGGTAAACCTCCATCTGTACCATTCACGTATATTGCCTTATTTTATGGTTTTATTATTTGCAACTTATTAAATTTTCTTGTATTGAACGTATTACACTATTTGTGGAATATTTTTTCGTTCTATATGGATTCCGAGCGTATGCAATACGTATAAAGTCCTACGACAGAAAACCTATGAGGGAAACATATCTTAAGGTCCATACTTCATTGAAATCTGGTAAACCTCCATCTTGATTATTCACCACATGGTGTGTGAACTTATGCACATATACTTCCAATAGGCTTCAATACAAGGCTTTTTGACACTACCTATCTGGTAAACCTCCATCTACACCTTCAAGTGTCTATTGCCTATTGTATCATTTGCATTGGCTTATTGTACCTAATTTTGTTATACGGAACATATTACACTATTTTTGGAAATATCTCTGTTTTTTTATATATGGATTTCGAGTTCATGAAATATACAGAAAGCTTCATGAAAGAATATTTGTGAGGGAAGTACAATCTGCTTATTTACTGCTATTCTAGCGCACTTCAGCTGGTCTAAACCTTTTCATTCACGCTATCTATTTTTGGTATTGGGGATACCTTTTTGACCAGTTGGTCTGCTGCTTTATCCACCTTTGGCGCCCGGACACTTTTCTGTTATCTTTCTATTATGTAAAACTTGTGTTTTGGTCAGTTTGCTGTGCGATCGAGCCCGGTGTAACGTAATGTGCATAGACCTCGCTTATTCCTATCGCCCCTGTGTATTTTAGCTAGGGGATTGTGACGGTCCTTCAGCATTGCCCCATAGCCTGCAAAATCTGGACTGTTACTTGCTCCGTAGCCTGGGGCAAGGAGTCACAGGTGGTAGCCATTTCTATTGAGTCTGCCCTGCTACAGAATTATTTGTGTACTGTACGGTGCATAGAACCTTAACAGTAGAACCGCTCCTGCAGCTTTGCCCTGGTTTATGTGAATAAAATAATAATAAAGTGTCTGGAAAAAACTAACATGCATTCGTACTTTATAAATCGAACTCGGGACTCTGAGTATAGGAAGCGGAACACTTCACCACTTCGCCGCAGACAGATGAATAAATCCATTGGTTTTGATTATGCTGTAATGGCTATCGGATTAGGACGCTAACATACTGTACAAAATTCCTAATCTCAAGAGGAAATAGTGAACTTCTAACACGTCCATTTGCGACAGTGTACACTACTGGTTTTATGTTGTTTTGTCTGCGGTACTTGGACGCTCACATATTCATAAAGTACTGTAGATGGATCATATACTATATGCTGTACTATTTGCGTCTGTACCGTATATACTGTATTAAATAATGCAGCATAATGAGTATTTACTGTATTAAATAATGCAGCGTAATGAGTATTTACTGTATGCAGCGTAATGAGACGCTTAGTAAAGTAGTCCTTATTATATATTTCAGTATTGTATTTTACGGGAGACCACACGCATGCGCAGTGGTGATTGTAAAAGGTGACATCTGGTGGATGATCGCAGGTATTACACGTAAAGGTAACGCCAAACGCTCTGTCTGCCTCCGTGAGATTAGGTACGCCTCTCTGTGACTAGGTGCGCCTCCCTACGCCCCGGTATGCTGCGAATGCTCGATCGGGATAAACGCCTCAGCCAGTCAAGATAAAGGTGGCTACATCTGTATGTGCATTGTTTTTGATGTCTGTATAGCACCTTGAGTACTGTTGGAGAAAGAGTGCTATATAAATAAAAATATTATTATTATTATTATCATCATCATCATCATCACTAACATCATCTAGTCCCTGTCTATTCCACTGACCAATCAGTGTACTGGCAATGTGGCAGTTATTTCCACACATAGCTCTTGTGGAATAAAGAGTGGGTTTTGTCATAAGAAAACAACTTTAGACTCAGGGAAAAATGTAATTTTTTTTTTTTTGAGTAATGTACTCATTCTCAATACTGTGCATGCACATACAGAAAACCTGGTGCTATCATCCACACTGAGATATCGGCCTTATATGTCGTTCCGCTTGAACTGGAATTACATATTGACTGTATCGTCATGTGTGTATCGGTGATTTACGTGCATCCACGGTCATATGTGAGATCATGCAATCGGCCATGATGCACGGCCGACCGGTTGATATTAATGTGGTGCTGTGCAGTATAATGAAGGCCAGAACAAGGGATCATTCCATCCTTGTGATGTGTACTGAGGTAATGATATGTCGGCCGCCATATAAACCTGGTACACATCATCTCAGTGTGTACCCGACTTTACATTAGATGGAAAGGAGAGTACAGGTGTGGGCAAGCATAGACCTAGTACAGTAAAGCTGGGTACACACTAGAAAAAGTGTACGATGTGCACCATGACATTCACAATATCATCCAGCGTGTACACACTATGTCCCTGATGATGCGTGCTTCTGCGACATCGCCTGTCAGCTGTGCATGCATGCATCACGGGCAATATCGCTAGCGAGGGCCATATAGCTGAATGCAGCATGGCTCCTGCTCCCCCCCCACCATTCATCACTGGTAGCAACGGCACGTGTGTATGCACTTGCTGATGCAGCCCCCGCCGCTGAGTCCCGTCACCACCAATATCGCGCTGGGTACAACAGTATGTTCATGTAAATGCGACTAAGGTAAACATGGAACATGCACATGCATTTTTCAGGGGTTGTTTATCTTGTGGATTCTCCACCCCTGTTGCAAAACAGTCACTGATGATCATGCCAATTGGCAGCCACTTCTGACCATTTGATTGTTTCTATACAGTTCCCCCCGATAGTGTATAAATTGTTGGTGTGGCTTCAAAGGAGCAAGGACTGAGCAAGCTGGAGTGAATATAGGAGCTCTTAGTATGAGGTTTTTCAAAATGCTACTTGAACCTCCTTACCAGACCTGATGCTGTCGATTCACATGTTTACGTAGGTCAGCTGATCAGTCATGTCAGGATACACCTGTAGCTATGGTCTGATGCAGCAAAGGTACTACCGTCTTTCTAGGGTCAGCTGTGCCATTCCAGCCATACACAGCATTCCTATGCTCTCATGTTTCACACATCCAATCTACTGCAAGAGATCCCTATTTAATCACTCCATGCCACATGTACTTTGCCAGCACAATACGCCATGTAGGACTCCTGGTTACCTTTCACTAAACTGTCCCCAGTTTACTGAGCATCAGTTTCTGATCCAGTTACCTGCATTGTCTCCAGAGCTCCAGTCATTAATACAGTTCACCTGCATTTGTTCCTTGTTGCTCCTTCCTTATGGTTCATCCTGCTTTAGCGCTCTCCACTCTCAGCTAGACTTCACCATCTACTCCTACTGTAGTCAATGCTGTCTCCTAGACATCAGTTTCCTATCTACACTTTGTAGCCCTCCTGAACTTGTCTGCTATCAAGCCAATGCATGCATTCTCCTCACTCACACTATCAGCATTGGATAGGTCATAATCCTCTTCAGGAGGAAATGTTTTTTCTTGTTAGTGGTTTTACTTATGGTTTCAGTTTGCAGATGCCTGATCTGGTTTGTGTGGATTCCAAATGGAATCTTAAATTGTCTTGTTATTTTCCTTATGTTGTTTTGTCAAAAGTTAAATGTGAAGTGGATTTGGTGTGCATGTATAGTCCCTTTTCCCTTCTGCTGATTGATCATTTTTGTATTCCCCCACTTGGAGTGGTCCCTAAAACAGCCCTGGAAAATTTATGTTAATTCCTCACCTGACTGTTAACCAAGGGGATCGGTTAACATTTCTCTTGTGTTTCTATTAATCTTTTGAGGATGCTTTCACTTTAATTCAGTGTTTAGGTTAGGCCATAGTTGGCATTGAGCAATCTTCCCATAAGAATATGCTCAACAGTTTTCCAATAGCACCAATAAATGTCTTGCTGAACAATTCTCATCAATAAAACAAGTCTTTTCCACAATACACGATTTGACAGAAACATTTTTTGAGTAACATATTTTTGTAACACATTTTTTGTATATATAGGTAAATGCCTTGTATATAAATATTGCACAGTTCTCTCAATAGCACATGTGTATTTCGAAGTAGAGATATGAATTCATAAGTAGTAACACGTTTTCTGTATGCATAAATAAATGCCTCTTGTGTAGCAAGGTTTCAGAATACTCTAGATTAATAACCCTATAATGAAATGACACAAAGATACCAATGGGTTGTGCAAGATCCTGTGCTTGGTTTGAACAACATTTGTTCCTGCAATATTTATTGTTATTTTATCAACATATATTGATATTTTAGGTAAGTACAGATGTGTCCTCATATACCTAGTGTCAGAAATCTGGCGTGAGTGAGACTCCAGTTCCCATGCCAGCCAGCTTGCACGGAGTATAATTTATGCCCAAACTTGTGTCTCAGGGGGGAATTCAATTAGGAGTGAGGTTTGCCACGTGGGAAATAGACCCTCAATTAATCAACGGGAAAACCATAGGGTTAACGCGTGCTAACCCATACATTCCGCATAAAAATTATGATGTTGAGTAGAGATATAAATGTATTAAAAGAGATTTGAAAGCAGCACATTTAATTTGCTTGCTACAGCTGAGGTCATGGTCATTGCTGAGAAGTAAGAGTATCTTGAGCAACTTGTCAAGGTATGACTAACATGACGGACTGCCAGACCACTATAGGCCAATAAAGAAATTGTGCAGAAAAATTGAAGGAAGGTGAAAAGTTGTTCAAAATAAATAGAAATAAGATGCTTGTGGGTATAAGTAGGCTTGACTGAGTTAGAGTCCAAAGAGGTTACTGTAGTGGAGTAGACATTGCAGGTTATTTGATTAGATTGGTCATAGAGAGGCATTAAAGAGGCATTAAGAATTAAGGTACAGTATGTCTGGAAAAAAACATGCAGTGTACATCACAATGATTGGGAACATTTATCTACTGGGAGAGGCCAAGAAAGTGAGGTTAAAGAGTAATTTGGAGGCAAAAGAATTAGAAGCAATTGGGATTATGAAATCGCTGAAAATGATGGATGAGCTAGGCTACGAACTGCCGGGGTGATCAAGGGGGATTATATAACACAGTAAATCACAGGGAATAAAATCCACATAGCATATATCTAAAAAAAAAGCATGAGAATGAAAAAAACAGGTTTGGGAACTCTGAATTTGCATCATGGGGAAAGAAGGAATACCGCCTTCACCTTCTTGTCTGCTTGCAGGCCTTTAGGTGTGGGTGAAGTGATGAAAATATTGTGACACGGTTGCAGGTGAGGCAGCGTCTGACTGTATAAGCCAAGTGATAAACTTGAACCTCCAGGCCTTCTTTGGCTTTTACAGAAAAAAAAGAAAATGCAGATGCACACTCCACAATACTATGCCCTGCTAAGCAGAATAATTATAATGAACTCGGCAATCTAACATAGAGCAAAAATTGAGGTGCTTAGCATTATTATTGCCCAAAAATAAGGGCCCATCAACCAGGACTAGGTGACTTCATCTTGCGGGTCCCTTACACTAAGGTTCAAGTCCAGGGCATGGTACCCCTAAGACAGCACAGGCCAACCGCCCCAAGGCATCGCACGAGTGAGAGGTTAAAGTGTTAGCATTACATACGAAGCAAAAGCTATGTGTTAAGTGTGTTATATAGATGAATTAGGTTGTGCAGTCCAAGGTTCCTCTCCCATATATTCTATATTGTGTACATGTATGCACTTGAAGGCGGAGACTCCTTCAGATTGGTTTAGCACCACTCTCCCCACACCAGCCCTGGTTTTTTTCAATTAGTATGGATCTAGAGAATTTACAGACTACATATCAGAAAAGGCACTATGATGGTAAGTTCTGAATCTATATATATAAATGCGAAAGCCCTAACTCACTCACTCACTTACTGACTGATTAGTAATTCTCTTACTTCCTGATATGTTAGGAAGCTGGAAATTAACATAGGTATTCTTCAGGTGGGAAGCAGGAAAACTATGTAATTAGAATTTTAATAAATCTCCCGTAAAGGGGTTGACATAATGACACCATTACCGATGTGTGGCTTGCGTTGCGTGAATGATAACACCCTAATGGACAATCGGTTCAAAATTTGGATTGCACATCCAGTGTGTAGAATTTAATAAACTAGAAAAATGCAAAAGCCTTCAATCACTCACTCACTGACTGATCACTAATTCTCTTGCTGCCCGTTATGTTAGGAAAATGAAATGTAACATAGGTATTAATTTGCAGGTGGGAAATAGGAAAACTACGCAATTAGAATTTTAATAAACCTCCCATAAGGGGATGAAAAGGGGGTTAACATAATGACGTAATTACCGATGCATGGCTTGCACTGCGTGAACGATAACACACTAAGGGGTATATGCAATTCCGGGCGAATTGCGGCACTTTTTCGCCCGTTTTTAAATTCGACACAATTCGACCGTGACAGAAGTCACGGGGGGTCTCTGCATTCGGGGAAAGGGGTCCCATGTGTAAACATGGGACCCCTTTCAGTCCGTCTGGCTCGGGTAAATGCGTTTTTTTGTTTTGCCAAGTACGTGGATTACAATAAAAGAACCGGACACTGGATCAGGTGAGTATAATTTTATTTTCAGGTACCCCGGACGTCGACATTGGAGACGTGGCCAGAGTCGGCGTGTCAACATAGGTAAGTATGTGTGTCGGCATGTATGTAATAAAGTTATACTTTCACGGTGTCTGTGTCCTGTTTTTATTTGGGTATTTTTTTTGCAGTAGAACTGCAGGTACCAGCGGGCCCGTTTCCCCCCCGCATGCTGGTACTTGTGGTTCTCCAAGTACCGGCTTGCTGGGACTTGTAGTTCTTCTGCAAAAACCAATATTCTTACATTTTCAACAAGGCTATCAGCCTCCCATCTGCAGCCCTTGGATGGGGGGGACAGCATCGGGCTTCACCCCTGGCCCTTGGGTGGCTGGGGGGGACCCCTTGATTGAAGGGGTCCCCACTTGTCCAGGGTACCCCGGCCAGGGGTGACTAGTTGGGTATTTAATGCCACGGCCGCAGGGCGCTGTATAAAAGTGACCCCCGGCTGTGGCATTATCTGTCCAGCTAGTGGAGCCCGGTGCTGGTACAAAAAATACGGGGGATCCCTACTCTTTTTGTCCCCCGTATTTTTTGCACCAGGACCAGGCGCAGAGCCCGGTGCTGGTTGTTAAAATACGGGGGATCCCCTGTCATTTCCCCCCCCGTATTTTGGCAACCAGGACCGGCTCAAAGAGCCCGAGGCTGGTTATGCTTAGGAGGGGGGACCCCATGCATTTTTTTCCTGATTTTTACCCCATTCCATCAAAAAAATATATATTTATATATTTTTTAAAATATATAAATAACACTTGTGCCTCCTAAATAGACAAACCAAGTACCTAATCCCTTCTAATATAAATAGATATGCTATTACCAATAAAAAAAACACACAAAAAAACATGTTTTTAATTTTTTTTATTAGATTCCGCCAGCAAAGTGTGGCGGATTGAAAATGACGAATTTACTGTCTAAAAGCACTGTTGTCGAATTTACAATCTTCAATTGAATATACTTTTGTCGAAATGCCGCATTTGTACCATTGCAGAAATGTCGAATTTGACAAATGTCGAATTTCAAAAAGTCGAATTTGGAATGGCCGTTTTTTTTTACGAAAAGTACTGAATTGCATTGTCGATTTTTTTTTTTGGGGCGAAAATTTCCCGTTTTTCCAGATTTTCGGGAATTCGACAGCAATTGCATATATCCATAACACGGACAATCGGATGAAAATTTGGATTGCACGTCAAGTGTGTAGAATTTAGTAAACTACAAAAATGCGAAAGCCCTCACTCACTCATCACTAATTCTCTTACTTCCCTATATGTTCTGAACATTAAGTTTAACATAGGTATTCTGCAGGTGGGAAATATGAAAACTACGTAATTAGAATTTTAATAAACCTCCCCTAAGGGGATATAATGGGGGTTGACATAATGACGTCAATAACGATGTGTGGCTTGTGTTGCGTGAACAATAACGCCCAAACAGACAACTGGATCAATATTTGGATTGCACCTCCAGTGTGTAAAATTTTATAAACTACAAAAATGGACCAAGAACCATGGATTAATATTTACTTACATTAAGACATCTCAAATTTACAACTTTAAAGATTTACCAGATTTTTAACATTCATTTATATTTACAACCGTGAAAATCAGAAACTCCCGTGCGAAGAATAGGTATAACAGCTAGTAAATTTATGCAATTTTTCAGTTTTAGGGTTGAGTTCGAGGTGTGGGGGCACCTGGGTTGGTGTGGACTGGCTGCTTTGGGGTATCACAATGTAATATTCAATCTAAAACTATTTAACACCTAATTATTTTTCTACCAATGTTACACCTAATCCTTTAACATTCTAATCATTACCTCTCATCTATTGTATGTAACATACATGTCACATGTACTGCAAGGGAGAGTTGGATACTTGAATCAAGTGCCGGCCGGCCAGAGGCAGCTGTTTAGACGAGAAGGATTGGACATCCTACCTGTTATCCACCATACGGTGGACTCAGGATAAGGCTAGTTTTGGAGGCGACAGCCGGGAGAGGTATTTTAGCACGTGTAAAGCTGCATATTAATACGTAGATGAACATTCCCATGGTTCCGACGAGCGGGGACTGTGAATCATTATAAAGCTGGAAGTATCACCTAACACCAGCATAAGCTTACGGGGAAACTCCGTGCGGAGACTGCTTTTTTAATCAATTGTGCACAGAAAGAACTGCTACCTGAAACATAAATGGAGGCTTGCTAAACAGCCATATAAGCACTAAATTATAACTGGGACATTAGCCACTATTGTAGCAGATTGATGAAAAAGGTTACAATTGTAACAGTATGGCTGGATGAGACTGTTTAGGTATTTCAGATGCATGTCAATATATTATTCTAGTTAGGATGGTCGAAATATTCTCTGGTTGGCAACAATAGATAAATATGATATGAATTGTATATTTTAATTATATTAAATGGAATATTGCATATTTGAATGCTTTTATGTGGGATAATAAAAAATAATAAATTTTTATGTGAATGTGCCAGCGCTGTCCTTGTGTTTTTTGTATGTAACATACTTAACTTAAGATTTTGCTTCTTACTTTTGTAACACTTACTAACACTTTAACCTCTCACTAGTGTGAAGCCTTGGGGCAAATGACCTGTGCTGGCTTTGGGGTCCCATGCCCTGGACTCAGAGCCGGCCATAGGCATAGGTAAACTAGGCAATTGCCTAGGGCATTTGATATGCCTAGGGGCATCAGCAGCTTCTGCTGATTAAAATGATATGCGGCATGCCTATATTCTGTGTGTAGCATTTCATATGCAGATACAGCCACAGTCTCACAGAGTATATAGGCATGCTGCATATCATTTTAATCAGCAGAAGCTGCTTGTGCATCCTAGCCATATAGCAATGCATAAAAGATGCATTTTCATTAAAAAAAATGTGCCCGACGTTAGCATTGAGGCAAGATTTATGAGGACACATCTGTATTCAAGCAGAGGCAGAGGTCACAGTGTTAGTGGCAGTGTGAGTGTTGTGTGCATGTGAGTAGGTTGGTTGTGCAGTAGTGTTCGGAATATGTGTAAGGAGCATTATGTGTGTCACGTAAAAATGCATTAATAATGTGCAACATATGTGTAAGGGGCACAATTTGTGTCATTATGTGTATAAGGGCATTAATGTGCGGCATATGTTTAAGAGGGTACTACTGTATGCGTGTCATTATGTGTATAGGGGCACTAATAATGTGCAGCAAATGTGTAGGGGGCACTATGTGTGTCATTATGTGTAAAAGGGCATTAATAATGTGCGGCATATGTTTAAGGGACATTACGTGTAAAAAGGCGTTAATAAAGGTTGTCATAATGTGTAAAGCGCATTATGTTTATAAGGACATTAATAATGTGTCTCATATGTGTAAGGGGCATTACTGTGTGGCATTATGTGTATAAGGTGCTCTACTATGTGGCGTTGTGTATAGAAAGGGCACTACTGTGTCGTCTAATGTGAATAAAGAGCAATAGGGTGTGGTGTAATGTGAATAAGGAGCAATTCAGTGTGGTGTGATGTAATGTGAATAAGGGGCTCTACTGTGAGGTGTAACATTTATAAGGTAAAGTGATACTACTGCGGGATGTAATATGAATTATGGACACTATCGCATGATCAAATGTGAATAAAGTTGCAGTACTGTGTGACGTAATTGGAATTGGGGTTACTGTTGTGTGGCCATGCCCCTTGCCAGCAAAAACACACCCCTTTTTGGGATGTGCGCCAAATGTGCGAACTGTTCCTATTTAAAATATAGGGGGTACAAACCCCAAAATAAGGACTGCTATGGATGAGGGGTGATGGTGCTGGGAAAGAGGTGCAAGGTCAGAGGCGGAACCAGAGGTGGTGCTAGGGGGCACCAGCCAAAATCTTGCCTAGGGCATCATATTGGTTAGGGCCGGCTCTGCCTGGACTTAAACCTTAGTGTTAGGAACCCACCAGATGAAGTCGCCTGGTTCGCAGAGTTTATTATAATTATTCTGATTAGCAGTGGTAGATAAAAGGTTTGGGGTGGGTCAATGCACTGTAATAGGATATAAGAGTGCCAGGGAAGATGATCTCAATGAGTTCTGTGCCACTCTCAATTGTAATAATGTTAAATTACAGTTCACCTTTACCACTAGTAAAGAAGAAGTAAACTTCCATGACTTACTCATTTATATCAAAGATGAAACCATCCACACGAAGACATACTACAAGCCGACAGACACACAGAATTATATTGTGACCAATAGCGAACACCATATTAACTGGCTCAAAGGCATACCTAAGTCAATTTATCAGAATAAGGAGAAACTGTAGCGAGGAGACAATCTGTGAGTCCCAAATACAACAGCTAAAGAAATAATTTTTGGAGAAAGGGTATGAGCCATCTGCCATAGACAAAGCCGCAGAACAAACTATGGCAATTGAGAGGTCATCCTTAATTGATGACAAACCCAGCATCCAAGCAACTACCACCAAGTACACCCAATGGGCCTTTTTAACAAGTTTTGACGCTGATCACAAGTACTTTGAACATGTTATCAGAAAACATTCCCACATTCTATGCGGAGATCCTGTCCTCAAAAACATCATTCTGACCAAATCCAGCTTCAGCTACCGAAGAGACCCTAATTTGAAAAATCACCTGGTTAGAAGTGCATTATCCACCAAACCTAGCAATCTGATTAGAACAGAGGGATTCCATCGATATGGTGCCTGTTTAGGATGCAGACAAGTAAAAATGGACAAATCAAAGTACACAGAAAAAAACTTAATTGGAATCAACATGAAAATACGTGACTTCATCACATGCAACACTACGAACGTCATATATCTCATTACATGCACCTGCGGGAAGTCCTATAGAACCTCAAGATCTCTGAAACCCACTTTGGGAACATCTATGCAAAATTCGTAAAGGGTTCACTACCCACCACCTATCAGCACACCTTAGGATAGAACACCAATGTTCTCCAAACTCAATTCAATATTTTGTGGGCCTCATCCACATCAAAGCCTCGTGGAGAGACATAAACTTAGAAACCAATATGGCCAAGGTAGAAATGAACCATAAGCAGGGTATTTTCCCGGGGATACTCTGCATCTTTACACCTGTGGCTACATCTACCTTAACCGGTAGGAATGTATCCCCTTTTTGGCTACTTAGCCTCATTCTTTTTTTATTGCATTCATATTTTATATTTAATATTTTATTAAATTTTTGCTATATTTCAATCACTACCAGTGTATTATCACATGTGTCTACTGCAATATTACACCAAGCTTGTTAAGAATTAGCGCCAAAGTCACATTCTGATTAGCAGTGCTTAGTATTATAGTGTTTATCTGCATTTTCTTTTCTTTTGTGTGGAACTACTGTACAAGTCTCAGCATAACAGCACCTCTTACTATGTTTGTTTGAAATTAGGGTGTGCAGTCCAAGGCCTCCCCCCTCCATCTTCCTTGGTTTCCTTCAATGAATTCAATATAACTGAGATATACGTCACGTCCATTTGAAGAAGCTCCAGTTCCGTCTGCAGCACTGTTTGACCCTTTTAAATATTGGTGCATATCTCTCACCTTTACCTCTTTTTTGGGAGGCATAGTGAAAAGATAGTCAGGAAATTCAGGCCAAGGACACAATCTATAAACGTGTCAACAGGCCGAGAACATCTAATCTGGTGACGCAGTGCGGGTAATTTTAAAAGTAAGTAGCATGTCTTGGTATATATAAAATACATTCACGTATTAGCCCTTCTTTAGAGTAAGGCAGTGGTTTCCAAACTTTTTTGAATCACGGCGCCCTAGAATATCAGAATTTTTTTCACGGCACCCCTAGGCCAAAAATTTCTTATTGAGAAATTTAGAAAGAAATCTTACATTAAGTAGATTGCGTTTATATGTCATCCTTAGGGTCAGTTGTGTGGTGAGGGACACAATTTGCTTCTGTTTGGCCACATATTTTATGACTGGCAGCCACCAGCACTGGTTTTGACCATGAATAATTTGAATTGGTCCTGGACCACCAACCCAGGGCACCCCTGCAAGTGTCCCGAGGCACCCCAGGGAGCCACGGCACACAGTTTGGGAACCTCTGGAGTAAGGGACAAATCCAGATAAAGAGCCTGATTCTGAGTTTGATGCAAGTGGTTTTGTGGACAGAACTCATGGATTTCAGCATGCTGCAAATGCAGCATAGAAAAAATAAGAGACTGCGCATAAAGTACCATCAATCAGACATTTCCCCGTGGATGGGGTTTACAAGTGCGAACAGTTGACCGGACCACTCTCTCTGTGAAATGGGTATTTCTGGTTGGTAACCATGTGGTGACCGTGTGGAAGCACGGAACTGATGGCACCACTATATCAGGTGGATCTTTTGCACCCAGCAGCCTGTAGTGGGTGCATGTCCAGATACTACTGATGACAGTTGCATGTCGTCTGCAGGTGGAAAATCAGTGGATAGGGTGGTATTTTTCATGCATGTGCACAGATATCCAGCATACACATGCGGATTCTTGCATTTGCGCAAGCTAGTAAGCAGGCTGTTATGGCTGTTCAGAAAAGTTGCAGATGCATAAAAAAGGTGCACTTTCCCCCTTGGCAAACTCACATTGCAATTCTGAGACTGTAGACAAATATACAGTACATGTTTGCTGTAACACACGCTGCATAGATGAAGCTGTCTGCAGCATGCTGCCTACATTATCAGGCAGTATTTCCTATGCATGCACCACTTGCCTTTAGCAAACGGTGACCAGTATGTTAATCATTTTTTCAAAGTCAGTTTTATCCTCCAGCTTTTGATTTACATTTTTAAATCAAAAATAACCAGCACAACACCTCTAGATGGCAGCATTCGCCAAGCTTGGAACTCCCAAGGATTACTTTATCTTCAAAAGAGTAATCATGTTTGTATTCATTGAAATTCTTTGGCTCCATAATAAGTAATCACTACTTTAGTATGATTTCATAAAGATTTACAATGCAGCTTTAGCAGAAATGTACACTGTTTGTAGGACAGACCAAGATAAGATGGGGATAGACAGATTTTGATGTATCCTAAAGGTATGGTCATATCAATCCCTGTCAACACACAATATTTTCTGTTTATTGTGTCTCACACAGATAACATGCCCTTGACAATTTAATATAAATTATTGATGTATAAAAGGCACTGAATTATGAGTTGTCGGAGTTCTGTAGCTTTTAGCAGATACAGTCAGAATTATATACTACAGAACACTTCCCGTTATGGCGATCTATTAATTCCTTAGATAGTAACTTATAAATTGTAATTAATGCATTTTAACAAACAGCATGGCAGCTGCAGATCACCATTATTAAATCAGAATTGAAACTGATACACTGTTTCTAATTCCAGAATACGACTCAAACTAGGAAACAAATTGCCGGTGATCCTGGAAGCTTCCATTATAGATTCTCTTGCCAAACTGGGAAACAGATGGTGAATATTTCAATAAAGAACAAGAAATGTGACATTAACTCGGCTTACACTTTTATTGTTCTGTATGGTACATATTTTCGAGACTGCAAACTTGCCTAACAAAATTATTTTCTATGAAATATTGTTAGCTTTCCAAGGCTGTGTAGTAAACATTCCATCTTTGTATTCCCCACTCCACAGTGCGCCGGGAGAAACCATAAAGGATCTGTAGTGAGATAATAAGAGACAGAAAATTACGTTTGGATTAAATCAAAAGTGCTTTACTGCAGCATTATAAGGGAAGCGTGCCATGCAATACAGATGGCAACAACAATCTAATCTTTATTCCATTAAAAGTATATTTAATTATTCTGGTATTTGCGTCAACTTTGAGAATTTACAGGAGTGACAAATTCTCTAGAGGGAAATCACTCAGTCTCCTCAATCAGACTAACCACTATGAAGTGTAACAGCTCATTACTTAGTGAATAGGTTCCAAAAAAAAAGAACTGCAAAAGCCATAGAAAGTGCTATCCTGTATAACAGGGTATTCAATGTAGTGCATGTTCTGCAGTGTTTTTGTTATATATCATTCACAATAGATATACATGAGTTTCAAAACCGTTCTGCAACATATTTCCCTTGTTCTGTGTTTAGGGCCTAATTCAGACCTGATCGCAGCAGCAAAATTGTAGATTTGGGTGGGTTATTTTGTTTCTGTGCAGGGTAAATAATGGCTGCTTTGTTTTTACACTGCAATTTAGATTTCAGTTTGAACACACCCCACCCAAATCTAACTCCATTTGCACATGTTGTATTTGCCCCACCTGCAGTGCACATGATTTTGCTCACTAGAAAACAATTTTGCTGCTGCGATCAGGTTTGAATTAGGCCTTTAGTTAGGACATTTTGCAGGTGTTTATGACCTTCCCAGTCTTAACCCAACCTACCTACAGGGGCTCAAGTAGATATATATGCATTTTGTGCCAAAGCGCAGGCATAGAATGCATCCACCAAGAAAAGGCACATTTTGTTCAGCTTGCAGAGCTGGATATACAACAAGATGTGCTCATCTCTGCAAGAGTAAATGTGTTCAGTTTACACCAGCAGATGTGACTTCAATGTGAGAAGTAGATGCTAAAGTTACAGAATCTAACTATGACATACCATAGTCTTGACGGTGTTACTAATAAATAATAAGGGCACATTAAAATGTAAAATGCAATTAAATATAGATGTAAATATAAAAGAAAAATACTAATTAAGTTCAAGTAAACACAAATATAATTTTTTTCCCCTTTTCTAAATGAAATGTTTTTTTGCTATAAACTGATTGGTAGGTGCAGTGTTAAGGCTTGCAGAAAGGCTTACCATACTATCCCTTTAATACGGTAAACTAATAAATTACACAGGTTCTGTGGCTGGCTGACTTTAAGCCTGCATTTCACCTGGTTTTTATCAGCCACAGAACCTGTGTAATCCATGAGCGCCCTGTTTTACAGGGATAGTACCGTAAGGAAGGCCTACTTGCTAACAGGTATCACATAGAGAGTTCATGAATCTTGGAATCTGCATCTGAGGGGTTTAAATAGGGTGTCTTGGATCCCTAGAGGTTGCTCAAGACAGCTGAGAAACAAGTAGTTTGTTATTAGATGATGTTGGCATCACCTGATGTAACTAACGGTATCCGGACTCCATGTCGACACCAAAAAGGTTGACACCAATTGGTCGACACACCTTAGGTCGACATGGAAAAAGGTCGATATAGGTTTTTCAAAAATTTTTCCCATTTTTTAAAACTTTTTCATACTTTACGATCCACGTGGACTACAATTGGGAAGCGCGAGGCACCTTGCCCGAAGCATGGAGAGCGAATGCGGTGCACTAATTGGGGTTCCCGTTCACTCTACCAAGAAAACGACACCAAAAAAACATAAAAAACTCATGTCCATGTCAACCTAAGGTGTCGACCAATTGGTGTCGACCTAAGGTGTGTCAACCTTTTTGGTGTCGACTTGCAGTCCCATACCCGTAACTAACATGGAGGCACCTATGTAATGCTTGGTCAGGGAAAAAGGCGGCAAACTAAAAGAAAATAACCAGATTCAGAAAATCTAGGTATACAGTATTGACCCCTGGTAGCAATCCAGAAGGTGAAGTGGCAGTGCCAGGGCATGTGAGAGTGTCCCAGAGCCCATTGTGTGACACCTTCAAACTGCTGTTTTAAGAAAAAGCTCAAACAAAACTGTACTACTAGGTGTCCCAATAGGCATATGAACTAAAATATATAGTAAAAGAGTATTTATTACATAAAAGGAATATTGCCTTACACACAGTACTCCCTCAAATTTGGTATGCAGTTTCAGTGGAGTACATTACTGCCCTGCTCCATGACTCTGTGGATAAATTTCATGGTATTTTGAGTCACCGATACCTCTACTTACACACACAAATCCCCAGTACCTTATTCTAGCTATTCTATTGATCCAAAGGGGCATCCACACTGAAGTAGGGTAAGTGTATTTAACAAGCAATGGTTGTTTAAAGTTGAATAACATCTTTACGTGCTACAACATATAGAACATAATAATGAAGCAGGTATTCCATAGGTGTATGGGTTTTCAAACCAAATGATTCCAACTATGAGTCGAGATCTCAGTGTTGTGTAATGCCGATGGCACTTTCATCACTGGAATTGCTGATCAGATAAACGTATATAATAAAATATTCCTCCTTAGGTGGAGGCAGGGAGTAAAGTCACTTACATCACATGAGAATTATCTACTGTGCGTAAAATATAGGACATGGCTTGATAACTAAAAGCACTTCTATTAGTGGGGATAGTATCCATATCCTGGCAGTCAGAATGCCGATAGCAGCATCCCAACAGGCAGAATCCTGACGGATCCCGGTGCGTATTTTACCCCTAATCCACTCCTACTACAGCCTAACTCTTACCAACCCCTCCTGCAGCATAACCTTAACTGTCCCTTCCGCAGCCTAACCCTAACCGCCCCCACACGCAACTTAACCCCAACCCTGCCCCCCACCTCCCCAGCAGCCTAACCCACCACCCCAGTGCCTAACCCTAACTCCAGTACTTAATGTCAGGATAACCTCTTCATTTTGCTACATAATGCTGTACAAATATTTTATTATTATTATTATTAATAATAATTATTTATTTATTCTGCACACTATTTGCTCAGATGCATTCAGCCCAGCACACACATTACTATACCTGTCATTAGGTGACAACGGCTCAAAATATAAAGCTTTAAAAACTCTATTAGAGGTGTGTCTGTATGGCTGCTAATGTGCAATGTAATGCAAGCAAGCATAATATATATTTTAAATAAATAATAACCCATTCTCCAAGTGCGCATTTAAAGAAGAGTTTTTATTATTTTAATTTAAAGAAAAATTTCCTCTCCGGGAAATGATACAGGGATAAACAGCCATTGTGACCTACAGGGTTGAGGGCATAACTCTTGTTTATACCAGAGAGAGAGAGAGAGAGAGAGAGAGAGAGAGAGAGAGAGAGAGAGAACAGTAACTCAGAAGTATTTATGTATCATGTATCAACATCACTGAAGTTAGAGGGGATCCTGTTAAAATGCTGCAATTGATATATATCCACCATTATGTGTTCCCCCTCATCGCTCCCTGGTACACATAACTCTCTCCGCCTGTATGATGCTATAGGAATAAGAATAGATTTTGATCCATAAACCATTAACAATAAAAATATATTTACTCTCTGCCAGGAAACAGGAATTCAATGACACACAGGAAATTCCTTCCCTATCCTATGATGTATGTCATCAAAATCAGCTGCATGCATGCCAAGCATGGCCTGTGACATGGAAGAAAAGAACTTGCTGCATTATATAGAAAATCAACAATAATCTACAATTTAAATCATATAATAATTGACAAACTTCAATGCATAGTAAATAGCAAGATTGATCTAAAAGATTTCTGTCAGGTTCATACTGTATAATTGATACTTATGCCTATCATAGAAACATAGAATTTGACGGCAGATAAGAACCACTTGGCCCATCTAGTCTGCCCCTTTTACTTTTTATCCTTTAGGTAATCTCAACCCTTTTTGAACCTTAATTCTTTGTAAGGATATTCATATGCCTAATCCAAGCATGTTTAAATTGCTCTACAGTCTTAGCCTCTACCACCTTTGATGGGAGGCTATTTCACTTATCCACTACCCTTTCTGTGACGTAATTTTTCCTTAAATTTCCCCTGAACCTGCCTCGCTCCAGTTTCAGTGTATGCCCTCGAGTTCTAATACTTCTCTTCCTTTGAAGAATGTTTCCCTCCTGAACTTTGTTAAAACCTTTGGTATATTTAAAAGTTTCTATCATGTCCCCCTTTCCCTTCTCTCCTCCAAACTATACATGTTAAGATCTTTTAGCCTTTCCGGGTAAGTTTTGTGATGTAGGCCATGCACTATTTTAGTTGCCCTTCTTTGTACACTCTCTAATGTATTTATATCCTTCTGGAGATATGGTCTCCAGAACTGGATACAGTATTCCAGATGAGGCCGCACCAATGACCTATACAGTGGCATTATTACTTCTCTTTTCCTGCTACTGATTCCTCTTCCTATGCAACCAAGCATCTGACTTGCCTTTCTCATTGCTTTGTTGCATTGCTTTCCTGCCTTTAAGGGGCCCTACTCATTTGACGATGCGCCGCCGAGGTGCCCGACGGCCGAAACGGCCGACGAGCGACCCGGCGGCGGGGGGGGCAGTGACGGGGGGAGTGAAGTTTCTTCACTCCCCCCGTCACGCGGCTGCATTGAAGTGCAGGCAAATATGGACGAGATCGTCCATATTGGCCTGCATGCACAGCCGACGGGAGACCAGCGATGAACGAGCGCGGGGCCGTGCATCGTTCATCGCTGGAGTCTCCACACTGAAAGATATGAACGAGTTCTCGTTCATTTATGAAAGAGATCGTTCATATCTTTCAGAAAATCGGCCAGTGTGTAGGGCCTATTTGTCACTTGAAATAGTGACTCCTAAATCCCTTTCCTCTATCCAGTGTTTGATCAGCATCCTGTAATGTAGTTATGTCAATGGTAGTATTCTTGAGTGTTAATTGTTAGGAATAATTATGTCCTGAAGTTTTGCTAAGGTGTTATTTATAATTTTATTATATATTGGGGGTAATTCCAAGTTGATCGCAGCAGGAATTTTGTTAGCAGTTGGGCAAAACCCTGTGCACTGCAGGTGTGGCAGATATAACATGTGCAGAGAGAGTTAGATTTGGGTGTGGTGTGTTCAATCTGCAATCTAATTTGCAGTGTAAAAATAAAGCATCCAGTATTTACCCTGCACAGAAACAAAATAACCCACCCAAATCTAAGGGTGTGTACACTAGAGATGAGCGCCGGAAATTTTTCGGGTTTTGTGTTTTGGTTTTGGGTTCGGTTCCGCGGCCGTGTTTTGGGTTCGACCGCGTTTTGGCAAAACCTCACCGAATTTTTTTTGTCGGATTCGGGTGTGTTTTGGATTCGGGTGTTTTTTTCAAAAAACCCTAAAAAACAGCTTAAATCATAGAATTTGGGGGTAATTTTGATCCCAAAGTATTATTAACCTCAAAAAACATAATTTACACTCATTTTCAGCCTATTCTGAACACATCACACCTCACAATATTATTTTTAGTCCTAAAATTTGCACCGAGGTCGCTGTGTGAGTAAGATAAGCGACCCTAGTGGCCGACACAAACACCGGGCCCATCTAGGAGTGGCACTGCAGTGTCACGCAGGATGTCCCTTCCAAAAAACCCTCCCCAAACAGCACATGACGCAAAGAAAAAAAGAGGCGCAATGAGGTAGCTGTGTGAGTAAGATTAGCGACCCTAGTGGCCGACACAAACACCGGGCCCATCTAGGAGTGGCACTGCAGTGTCACGCAGGATGTCCCTTCCAAAAAACCCTCCCCAAACAGCACATGACGCAAAGAAAAAAAGAGGCGCAATGAGGTAGCTGACTGTGTGAGAAAGATAAGCGACCCTAGTGGCCGACACAAACACCGGGCCCATCTAGGAGTGGCACTGCAGTGTCACGCAGGATGTCCCTTCCAAAAAACCCTCCCCAAACAGCACATGACGCAAAGAAAAAAAGAGGCGCAATGAGGTAGCTGACTGTGTGAGAAAGATAAGCGACCCTAGTGGCCGACACAAACACCGGGCCCATCTAGGAGTGGCACTGCAGTGTCACGCAGGATGTCCCTTCCAAAAAACCCTCCCCAAACAGCACATGACGCAAAGAAAAAAAGAGGCGCAATGAGGTAGCTGACTGTGTGAGAAAGATAAGCGACCCTAGTGGCCGACACAAACACCGGGCCCATCTAGGAGTGGCACTGCAGTGTCACGCAGGATGTCCCTTCCAAAAAACCCTCCCCAAACAGCACATGACGCAAAGAAAAAAAGAGGCGCAATGAGGTAGCTGTGTGAGAAAGATAAGCGACCCTAGTGGCCGACACAAACACCGGGCCCATCTAGGAGTGGCACTGCAGTGTCACGCAGGATGTCCCTTCCAAAAAAACCCTCCCCAAACAGCACATGACGCAAAGAAAAAAAGAGGCGCAATGAGGTAGCTGTGTGAGTAAGATTAGCGACCCTAGTGGCCGACACAAACACCGGGCCCATCTAGGAGTGGCACTGCAGTGTCACGCAGGATGGCCCTTCCAAAAAACCCTCCCCAAACAGCACATGACGCAAAGAAAAAAAGAGGCGCAATGAGGTAGCTGACTGTGTGAGTAAGATTAGCGACCCTAGTGGCCGACACAAACACCGGGCACATCTAGGAGTGGCACTGCAGTGTCACGCAGGATGTCCCTTCCAAAAAACCCTCCCCAAACAGCACATGACGCAAAGAAAAAAAGAGGCGCAATGAGGTAGCTGTGTGAGTAAGATTAGCGACCCTAGTGGCCGACACAAACACCGGGCCCATCTAGGAGTGGCACTGCAGTGTCACGCAGGATGTCCCTTCCAAAAAACCCTCCCCAATCAGCACATGATGCAAAGAAAAAGAAAAGAAAAAAGAGGTGCAAGATGGAATTATCCTTGGGCCCTCCCACCCACCCTTATGTTGTATAAACAAAACAGGACATGCACACTTTAACCAACCCATCATTTCAGTGACAGGGTCTGCCACACGACTGTGACTGATATGACGGGTTGGTTTGGACCCCCCCCAAAAAAGAAGCAATTAATCTCTCCTTGCACAAACTGGCTCTACAGAGGCAAGATGTCCACCTCATCTTCACCCTCCGATATATCACCGTGTACATCCCCCTCCTCACAGATTATCAATTCGTCCCCACTGGAATCCACCATCTCAGCTCCCTGTGTACTTTGTGGAGGCAATTGCTGCTGGTCAATGTCTCCGCGGAGGAATTGATTATAATTCATTTTAATGAACATCATCTTCTCCACATTTTCTGGATGTAACCTCGTACGCCGATTGCTGACAAGGTGAGCGGCGGCACTAAACACTCTTTCGGAGTACACACTTGTGGGAGGGCAACTTAGGTAGAATAAAGCCAGTTTGTGCAAGGGCCTCCAAATTGCCTCTTTTTCCTGCCAGTATAAGTACGGACTGTGTGACGTGCCTACTTGGATGCGGTCACTCATATAATCCTCCACCATTCTATCAATGTTGAGAGAATCATATGCAGTGACAGTAGACGACATGTCCGTAATCGTTGTCAGGTCCTTCAGTCCGGACCAGATGTCAGCATCAGCAGTCGCTCCAGACTGCCCTGCATCACCGCCAGCGGGTGGGCTCGGAATTCTGAGCCTTTTCCTCGCACCCCCAGTTGCGGGAGAATGTGAAGGAGGAGATGTTGACAGGTCGCGTTCCGCTTGACTTGACAATTTTGTCACCAGCAGGTCTTTCAACCCCAGCAGACCTGTGTCTGCCGGAAAGAGAGATCCAAGGTAGGCTTTAAATCTAGGATCGAGCACGGTGGCCAAAATGTAGTGCTCTGATTTCAACAGATTGACCACCCGTGAATCCTTGTTAAGCGAATTAAGGGCTGCATCCACAAGTCCCACATGCCTAGCGGAATCGCTCCGTGTTAGCTCCTTCTTCAATGCCTCCAGCTTCTTCTGCAAAAGCCTGATGAGGGGAATGACCTGACTCAGGCTGGCAGTGTCTGAACTGACTTCACGTGTGGCAAGTTCAAAGGGCATCAGAACCTTGCACAACGTTGAAATCATTCTCCACTGCACTTGAGACAGGTGCATTCCATCTCCTATATCGTGCTCAATTGTATAGGCTTGAATGGCCTTTTGCTGCTCCTCCAACCTCTGAAGCATATAGAGGGTTGAATTCCACCTCGTTACCACTTCTTGCTTCAGATGATGGCAGGGCAGGTTCAGTAGTTTTTGGTGGTGCTCCAGTCTTCTGTACGTGGTGCCTGTACGCCGAAAGTGTCCCGCAATTTTTCTGGCCACCGACAGCATCTCTTGCACGCCCCTGTCGTTTTTTAAAAAATTCTGCACCACCAAATTCAAGGTATGTGCAAAACATGGGACGTGCTGGAATTTGCCCATATTTAATGCACACACAATATTGCTGGCGTTGTCCGATGCCACAAATCCACAGGAGAGTCCAATTGGGGTAAGCCATTCCGCGATGATCTTCCTCAGTTGCCGTAAGAGGTTTTCAGCTGTGTGCGTATTCTGGAAAGCGGTGATACAAAGCGTAGCCTGCCTAGGAAAGAGTTGGCGTTTGCGAGATGCTGCTACTGGTGCCGCCGCTGCTGTTCTTGCGGCGGGAGTCCATACATCTACCCAGTGGGCTGTCACAGTCATATAGTCCTGACCCTGCCCTGCTCCACTTGTCCACATGTCCGTGGTTAAGTGGACATTGGGTACAACTGCATTTTTTAGGACACTGGTGAGTCTTTTTCTGACGTCCGTGTACATTCTCGGTATCGCCTGCCTAGAGAAGTGGAACCTAGATGGTATTTGGTAACGGGGGCACACTGCCTCAATAAATTGTCTAGTTCCCTGTGAACTAACGGCGGATACCGGACGCACGTCTAACACCAACATAGTTGTCAAGGACTCAGTTATCCGCTTTGCAGTAGGATGACTGCTGTGATATTTCATCTTCCTCGCAAAGGACTGTTGAACAGTCAATTGCTTACTGGAAGTAGTACAAGTGGGCTTACGACTTCCCCTCTGGGATGACCATCGACTCCCAGCGGCAACAACAGCAGCGCCAGCAGCAGTAGGCGTTACACGCAAGGATGCATCGGAGGAATCCCAGGCAGGAGAGGACTCGTCAGACTTGCCAGTGACATGGCCTGCAGGACTATTGGCATTCCTGGGGAAGGAG
Organism: Pseudophryne corroboree; assembly: GCF_028390025.1. Lineage (NCBI taxonomy): Eukaryota > Metazoa > Chordata > Amphibia > Anura > Myobatrachidae > Pseudophryne > Pseudophryne corroboree. Next base: position 188,772,298 of record NC_086444.1, on the reverse strand, counting down.
GAAATTGACACTGAGGGAGTTGGTGGGGTGGTTTGCGTGAGCTTGGTTACAAGAGGAAGGGATTTACTGGTCAGTGGACTGCTTCCGCTGTCACCCAAAGTTTTTGAACTTGTCACTGACTTATTATGAATGCGCTGCAGGTGACGTATAAGGGAGGATGTTCCGAGGTGGTTAACGTCCTTACCCCTACTTATTACAGCTTGACAAAGGGAACACACGGCTTGACACCTGTTGTCCGCATTTCTGGTGAAATACCTCCACACCGAAGAGCTGATTTTTTTGGTATTTTCACCTGGCATGTCAACGGCCATATTCCTCCCACGGACAACAGGTGTCTCCCCGGGTGCCTGACTTAAACAAACCACCTCACCATCAGAATCCTCCTGGTCAATTTCCTCCCCAGCGCCAGCAACACCCATATCCTCCTCATCCTGGTGTACTTCAACACTGACATCTTCAATCTGACTATCAGGAACTGGACTGCGGGTGCTCCTTCCAGCACTTGCAGGGGGCATGCAAATAGTGGAAGGCGCATGCTCTTCACGTCCAGTGTTGGGAAGGTCAGGCATCGCAAACGACACAATTGGACTCTCCTTGTGGATTTGGGATTTCAAAGAACGCACAGTTCTTTGCGGTGCTTTTGCCAGCTTGAGTCTTTTCAGTTTTCTAGCGAGAGGCTGAGTGCTTCCATCCTCATGTGAAGCTGAACCACTAGCCATGAACATAGGCCAGGGCCTCAGCCGTTCCTTGCCACTCCGTGTGGTAAATGGCATATTGGCAAGTTTACGCTTCTCCTCCGACAATTTTATTTTAGGTTTTGGAGTCCTTTTTTTTCTGATATTTGGTGTTTTGGATTTGACATGCTCTGTACTATGACATTGGGCATCGGCCTTGGCAGACGACGTTGCTGGCATTTCATCGTCTCGGCCATGACTAGTGGCAGCAGCTTCAGCACGAGGTGGAAGTGGATCTTGATCTTTCCCTAATTTTGGAACCTCAACTTTTTTGTTCTCCATATTTTATAGGCAGAACTAAAAGGCACCTCAGGTAAACAATGGAGATGGATGGATTGGATACTAGTATACAATTATGGACGGACTGCCACGGTTAGGTGGTATAAAAAAACCACGGTTAGGTGGTATATATTATAATAATAATACAATTATGGATGGACGGACTGCCTGCCGACTGCCGACACAGAGGTAGCCACAGCCGTGAACTACCGCACTGTACACTGGTTGATAAAGAGATAGTAGTATACTCGTAACAACTAGTATGACACTATGACGACGGTATAAAGAAAGAAAAAAAAATACCACAGTTAGGTGGTATATATTATAATAATAATACAATTATGGATGGACGGACTGCCTGCCGACTGCCGACACAGAGGTAGCCACAGCCGTGAACTACCGCACTGTACACTGGTTGATAAAGAGATAGTAGTATACTCGTAACAACTAGTATGACACTATGACGACGGTAAAAAGAATGAAAAAAAAACCACGGTTAGGTGGTATATATTATAATAATAATACAATTATGGATGGACGGACTGCCTGCCGACTGCCGACACAGAGGTAGCCACAGCCGTGAACTACCGCACTGTACACTGGTTGATAAAGAGATAGTAGTATACTCGTAACAACTAGTATGACACTATGACGACGGTATAAAGAAAGAAAAAAAAAATACCACGGTTAGGTGGTATATATTATAATAATAATACAATTATGGATGGACGGACTGCCTGCCGACTGCCGACACAGAGGTAGCCACAGCCGTGAACTACCGCACTGTACACTGGTTGATAAAGAGATAGTAGTATACTCGTAACAACTAGTATGACACTATGACGACGGTATAAAGAATGAAAAAAAAACCACGGTTAGGTGGTATATATTATAATAATAATACAATTATGGATGGACGGACTGCCTGCCGACTGCCGACACAGAGGTAGCCACAGCCGTGAACTACCGCACTGTACACTGGTTGATAAAGAGATAGTAGTATACTCGTAACAACTAGTATGACACTATGACGACGGTATAAAGAAAGAAAAAAAAATACCACAGTTAGGTGGTATATATTATAATAATAATACAATTATGGATGGACGGACTGCCTGCCGACTGCCGACACAGAGGTAGCCACAGCCGTGAACTACCGCACTGTACACTGGTTGATAAAGAGATAGTAGTATACTCGTAACAACTAGTATGACACTATGACGACGGTATAAAGAATGAAAAAAAAACCACGGTTAGGTGGTATATATTATAATAATAATACAATTATGGATGGACGGACTGCCTGCCGACTGCCGACACAGAGGTAGCCACAGCCGTGAACTACCGCACTGTACACTGGTTGATAAAGAGATAGTAGTATACTCGTAACAACTAGTATGACACTATGACGACGGTATAAAGAATGAAAAAAAAACCACGGTTAGGTGGTATATATTATAATAATAATACAATTATGGATGGACGGACTGCCTGCCGACTGCCGACACAGAGGTAGCCACAGCCGTGAACTACCGCACTGTACACTGGTTGATAAAGAGATAGTAGTATACTCGTAACAACTAGTATGACACTATGACGACGGTATAAAGAATGAAAAAAAAACCACGGTTAGGTGGTATATATTATAATAATAATACAATTATGGATGGACGGACTGCCTGCCGACTGCCGACACAGAGGTAGCCACAGCCGTGAACTACCGCACTGTACACTGGTTGATAAAGAGATAGTAGTATACTCGTAACAACTAGTATGACACTATGACGACGGTATAAAGAAAGAAAAAAAAATACCACAGTTAGGTGGTATATATTATAATAATAATACAATTATGGATGGACGGACTGCCTGCCGACTGCCGACACAGAGGTAGCCACAGCCGTGAACTACCGCACTGTACACTGGTTGATAAAGAGATAGTAGTATACTCGTAACAACTAGTATGACACTATGACGACGGTATAAAGAATGAAAAAAAAACCACGGTTAGGTGGTATATATTATAATAATAATACAATTATGGATGGACGGACTGCCTGCCGACTGCCGACACAGAGGTAGCCACAGCCGTGAACTACCGCACTGTACACTGGTTGATAAAGAGATAGTAGTATACTCGTAACAACTAGTATGACACTATGACGACGGTATAAAGAATGAAAAAAAAACCACGGTTAGGTGGTATATATTATAATAATAATACAATTATGGATGGACGGACTGCCTGCCGACTGCCGACACAGAGGTAGCCACAGCCGTGAACTACCGCACTGTACACTGGTTGATAAAGAGATAGTAGTATACTCGTAACAACTAGTATGACACTATGACGACGGTATAAAGAATGAAAAAAAAACCACGGTTAGGTGGTATATATTATAATAATAATACAATTATGGATGGACGGACTGCCTGCCGACTGCCGACACAGAGGTAGCCACAGCCGTGAACTACCGCACTGTACACTGGTTGATAAAGAGATAGTAGTATACTCGTAACAACTAGTATGACACTATGACGGTATAAAGAATGAAAAAAAAACCACGGTTAGGTGGTATATATTATAATAATAATACAATTATGGATGGACGGACTGCCTGCCGACTGCCGACACAGAGGTAGCCACAGCCGTGAACTACCGCACTGTACACTGGTTGATAAAGAGATAGTAGTATACTCGTAACAACTAGTATGACACTATGACGACGGTATAAAGAAAGAAAAAAAAATACCACGGTTAGGTGGTATATAATATATTGTAATACAATTATGGATGGACGGACTGCCTGCCGAGTTCCGACTGCCGACACAGAGGTAGCCACAGCCGTGAACTACCGCACTGTACTGTGTCTGCTGCTAATATAGACTGGTTGATAAAGAGATAGTATACAATACATACAACAATATACTACTATACTGGTGGTCAGGCACTGGTCACCACTAGTCACACTGGCAGTGGCACTCCTGCAGCAAAAGTGTGCACTGTTTAATTTTAAATTAATATAATATTATGTACTCCTGGGGGCTCCTGCTATAACAACCTGCAGTGCTCCCCAGTCTCCCCCACAATTATTATAAGCTTTGCCTTTTATACATTGATGTGCAGCACACTGGGCTGAGCTGAGTGCACACAGACTGAGTCACACTGTGTGACTGGCTGCTGCTGTGTATCGTTTTTTTTCAGGCAGAGAACGGATATAGCAGAGAACGGATATATTATATTAAAATAAATAAAAGTTAACTAACAACAACTGCACTGGTCACTGTGGTAAACTCTGTCTGACTCTGCACAATCTCTCTCTCTCTTCTAATCTAATTTCTAATGGAGAGGACGCCAGCCACGTCCTCTCCCTATCAATCTCAATGCACGTGTGAAAATGGCGGCGACGCGCGGCTCCTTATATAGAATCCGAGTCTCGCGAGAATCCGACAGTGTCATGATGACGTTCGGGCGCGCTCGGGTTAACCGAGCAAGGCGGGAGGATCCGAGTCTGCTCGGACCCGTGAAAAAAACATGAAGTTCGTGCGGGTTCGGTTTCAGAGAAACCGAACCCGCTCATCTCTAGTGTACACACGGTGAGATTCGGGCTATGCCCGATTCTCACCATGCGACAGGGGCCGGGTCGGCACTTAGCCAGTATCGCAAGCACATAATGAGTGTGCTTGCGATACTTGCTATGTTCGATTTTGGCTAAGTCCCGATTTTGACTATCTCTTCTATAGAGATAGTCAAAACTGACTTGCCTGCACAGTCTATTTTTTCTTTCGATGCCGACCGCGCTGGACCACGCATCGACATCGAATCGGGATCGCAAGGTGACTGTCACCTTGCGATCTGCACTAACTTTTCTTCCGATTCTGACTATATAGTCAGAATCGGAAGAAAAAATCTCACCGTGTTTACACACCCTAACTCTCTCTGCACATGTTATATCTGCCTCCCCTGCAGTGCACATTGGCCCTCATTCTGAGTTGATCGCAGCAGCAAGAAAGTTAGCAATTGGGCAAAACCATGTGCACTGCAGGGGAAGCAGATATATCATGTGCAGAGAGAGTTAGATTTGGGTGGGTTATTTTGTTTCTGTGCAGGGTAAATACTGGCTGCTTTATTTTTACACTGCAAATTAGATTGCAGATTGAACACACCCCACCCAAATCTAACTCTCTCTACACATGTTATATCTACCCCTCCTGCAGTGCACATGGTTTTGCCCAATTGCTAACTTTCTTGCTGCTGCGATCAACTCAGAATGAGGGCCATAGTTTTGCCCAACTGCTAACAAAATTCCTGCTGCGATCAACTTGGAATTATCCCCATTGTTCCCTTTATTGAGAGAACCGCAGGCTTAGTTTTACATATCTGTGAGTGAGAATGCAGAAGAGGGCCAACAAACTGGATTCCAACCAAGGAAAAAACTTGGGAATGCTGCGTAGAAGGCAGCATCATGAGAGAGATGGAGATGAATGAGAGAGGTGATAGACCCGGAAGGTGACCCAAAGCAAAAGTGCACCAGACTGCAGAGTCAATGGGGGTCATTCTGACCCGTTCGCGCGCTGCTTTTTATCGCAGCCGAGCGAACATGTACCCACTGCTCATGCGCCAGCACATGCCAAACAGCTGAAGGCCATAGCTGGGCTGCGATCGCCTCTGCCTAATTGACAGGCAGAGGCGGTCGCTGGGCGGGAGGGAGAGGAACGGCGGAGTGGCATGCCAAATGGCTGATGGCCGTGCTGGGCTGCGATCGCCTCTGCCTGATTGACAGGCAGAGGCGGTCGCTGGGTGGGGAGGGAGAGGAACGGCACAGGCGTCATACGCAGCGGCTGCGGCCTGGGGAGCGACGAGTAGCTCCCGGCCAGCATGCTAAAGCTGTGCCGATTGAGAGCTACTCTTAAAGTGCAAAGGCATCGCCACTGTGCGATGCCTTTGCACTTATGCAGGGGTGGGGGGCGGCACTGACATGCGGGGCGGACTAGCCCTGTGCTGGGCGTCCCCCCGCATGTCAGTGTGAATGATCGTAGCTCTGCTAAATTTAGCACAGCTACGATCATCTCGGAATGAGGGCCAATAAGGGAGAGCCGACAGCCAGGATAGTTAGTGTCCCAGTTGGAGATTTATCAAAGACTGGAGAGAGATAAAATGTAAAGATATAAAATATCAACCAATCAGCTCCTGTCATTTGTGAAACACAACCTGTAACATGGCAGTTAGGAGCTGATTGGCTGGTACTTTATCACCATCCATTTTATCTATCTACAAGGCTTAGTACATAGACTGTAAAATGACAGGAGCAGAGTGGGTGATATTTTATCTGTCTCCACTTTATCTCTCTCCAAACTTTCATAAATCTCACCCCCCGTGAGGACTGCGGACGTAGTCTGGTGGAGAGTTAAGCTAGGTATATACTGAGCCGTTCAATGTTGGCTTTTCCCTCAAACTGCCAACATATTGTGAGCCCAACTATGGGGGTAATTCCAAGTTGATCGCAGCCTCACGTTTGTTAGCAATTGGACAAAACCATGTGCACTGAAGGGGAGGCAGATATAACATGTGCAGAGAGAGTTAGATTTGGGTGTGGTGTGTTCAATCTGCAATCTAATTTGCAGTGTAAAAATAAAGTAGCCAGTATTTACCCTGCACAGAAACAAAATAAAACACCCAAATCTAACTCTCTCTGCAAATGTTATATCAGCCCCCCCCCCCCCCCCCCCTGCAGTGCACATGGTTTTGCCCACCTGCTAAAAAATTCCTGCTGCGATCAACTTGGAATTACCCCCTATGGGTGTGTATCCTGCGCTATGTTTGTAAACAAATTTGTTCACAAACATATTGTGTCGTCCCTGCAGCACAGTCGATGGGTGCTATATCTACCCCTATATATACCCCTTTCCCAGCACCATCACCTCTCGCATATAGCAGTCCTTATTTTGGTGCTCCTACCCCTATATTTTAAATAGGAACAGTGCGCACATTCAGCGCACAGCCCAAAAAGGGTCATGTTCTTGCTGGAAAGGGGCATGGTCACACAATAGTACCCCCAATTAAAATTAGGCTACACAGTAGTGCAAGTTTATTCACATTTTATCATGCAACAGTGTCTCTTAAGGCCAGTACTCACTGGCCGATGTCAGAGAGATGTGTGCTGAGCGAACCGCTCAGCACACATCTCTCCCGGCGCTCAGCACAGCGCGATCTGTGCTGAGCGTGCGGGGGGAGACGGGGGGCCGCTCACTTCACCCAGCGGGTGAAGTGAGCGACCCGCTAGATTGGCCTGCATGCAGGCCAATCTAGCAGCAGCGATAGCGATGCGCGGGGCTGCGCATCGCTATCGCTGTGAGGGCTACACACGGAGCGATCGTGCTTAAAATCTAAGCAATCTAGTCAGATTGCTTAGATTTTAAGCAGCGATCGCTCCGTGAGTACCCCCCTTTATTCACGTTACATCACACAGTAGTACAACTTTACTTTGTATACAATACTCCTAATAGTAGTGCCCCTTATATACACTTTAAATCACACTGAATTGCTCCTTATTCACATTACACTAAACCAAATTGCTAGTTATTCAAATTAGACTACACAGTAGTCAGTGACTAACATCTCAACTGGGTGAGCACAGGTTACTATGCACTATGGGGGTCATTCCGAGTTGATCGTAGCTATGCTAAATTTAGCACAGCTACGATCAGGGACACAGACATGCAGGGGGATGCCCAGCACAGGGCTAGCCCGCCCCGCATGTGCCCCCCCCCCCCCCCCCCCCGCACAAGTTCAAAAGCATCGCACAGCGGCAATGCTTTTGTACTTGTGGAGTTACTCCCAGCCAGCGCAGCTCCTGCAGCTTCACGGGAGTTGGTCGTATCTGCTCCTGGTCACAGCGGCTGCGTGTGACGTCATGCAGGCGCTGCGGCCTGCCCCCGTTTGGTCCGGCCACGCTTGCGTTGGCTGGACCGCGCCCACGAAACGGTGGCTAAACACCGCCGTTCCGCCCCCTCCCACCCAGCGACTGCCTCTGCCCGTCAATCAAGCAGAGGCGATCGCAGCCCTTCTACGGCCTTCGGCCGTCTGGCATGCGCCGGCGCATGCACAGTAGGGACCCGTTCGCTCAGCTGCAATAAAAAGCAGCGAGCGAATGGGTCAGAATGACCCCCTATAGATGATGAAATTGCCCCAGTGCCTGATGGGAAAGGTCCTTTCAGTGAAGGGAATTTAGGAGCTACTGTACCCTCTCTGTAACTAATATAAAGGTGTGTACACACTAGACTATATTGTGTACAATGTGCTGGATGTGGATACATCGTTCACGATATCATCCAGCGTGTATGCACTATACCGCTGATGACGTGCGCTGCCATGTGTCATCAGCGACATTCTGCGCCGGACACAGGTCTGACAGGTGGCAACGGCCAGCAAGGGCCATGCTGCAAATGAAAATGCATCCTAGACGCAATGTAATGCAATATGACGCACACGCTTCTGCTGTTTAAAATTATATGCGGCTTGCCTATATTTTGTGTGTGACTACGACTGTTCTTGCATGCAGTATGCTATGCTACAGTGTTTTCCTGGAAAACACTGTAACATGGCATTTCGGATACAGATACAGCCAAAATTACACACAGACTATAGGCATGTTGCATATCATTTTAATGAGCAGAAGCTGTCCGTGCATCTTTTTTCATTACATTGCACCTGTGGGAAACATTTTCACGGGAAAAAATCACAAAAAAACATGCTCTGCGCTACAGAGTCCCGCCACGTCATGGCACAAGTTGAAGGGCTGTTTAACATGACTGCAGCAAGGATGTAAGAGGAGACATCTGTATGTATACAGATATATTTGACACAGGTGCCAACATGGTAGGGACACCCAGGGGTATATCTAGGGGTCTAAGCGCTCCTGGCAAATTAACGAACTGGGGCCCCCCACCCAGGGACACAGAGGGGGGAGATACAGATAGGCTGAGGTCAGGGACACTGAGAGGGAATTACGGGGAGGGTGCGGACAGGGATACTGAGGGGGAATTATGGGAAGGGTGTGGACAGAGACACTGAGGGGGCAGTTACAGGGATGGTGCGGGCAGGAACACTGAGGGGTAATTACAAGGAGGGTGCGGACAGGAACACCGAGGGGATATACTGTATGCACACATACATACAGTTAAAAAACCCTCTCTAGGTGTGATGGCAGTACATGTCTAAGCAAATTCAGTTGACAAGGTGTGCTGGGACTTGTAGTCTCAACACAGCTGGGCAGGCAGTCACTGGTCTAGATACCTCTCCATACAGAGCTCTTTGTAACCTGTGATCCTGACTACCAGGATAGACCATGCAGTGTAGCTACGGTACAGCAGAAAATGTACAGGTACTGTATGCTCATGCTGCACTGCCTGATGGTGCTGATTGTAGTGGCTGGTGTTTTGTGACAGACTGCGTGGGACCAATGAGAAGGGGAGCGGAAAAGGAAGAGCCTCGCCCCTCCCCATACCTGGAAGTGCCCCACTCCCCGGCTATATTCACCATCATTGTGACTGTAGCCACAGAGAGTGTCAGAGTGCAATACACTTCTGAGAGTCCGGCAGTGGATGAGCACTGCTAAGGGATGTAGTGAGAACTGCTATGTCATTCTACCCCCTGGCGCGGGTGGCACTGCCGGGCAGCGCCCCCTCCTTGGCCGGCGCCCTTGGCAAGTGCCATCCTGGCCAATAGGAAGATACACCCCTGGGGACACCCAGGGTCTGGGGTACCGCATCAAGATTTGGTCACGGAACCAGAGTTTATTCATATAAGTGGTTAATTCACATATCATTGATGAACAAGTGGCGCTTGGTCTGTGTTTGACTGCTATGGCAGCAGTAGTCGGGACAGAAGGGATGGTAGGAGAGAAGATGCCCAAGTGTTTGCTTGAACCATGTCGAATCCATGCCACTTGATAAATCGTTTTATTCAGAGAGATGTGGAACTACAAATACTAGCCTAAACTACATTGCTGGAGAGATCAGTCTGTATCCATTTATTTCCTGTCGGATGTTCTGTGTGACAGAGGGGTATATTCAATTAAGGTGGAAACTGTCAACTTGTTGAAAAGACGGCAGTTTTCGACTTTATCAGGTCAGAAGGGGTTCCGACCTATTCAGTGCCGAGCATTTTTATTCGACAAGTCGGGGAATTCGACTTGTCGAATAGTACGTGAATTGGCGGTACAGCTGCCGATTCAAGTACTTCTGAGGGAAACGGGGCCAAATTCGACAGGTTTTGGCCCCGTTTCCGACCATCTCAGTTCGACTTAAAACAAAAGTTGTATTGAGATGAGGGATCTGAGAGGAGGAGACGGGGGAGAGCTGCGGGCAGACAGGGGACAGCAGCGCTACAGCACAGCAGGAGGATGTGTTATAGCCGCCGCTCACGGCAGCATCCACCCGGCTCCAGCAATTGAGGTCCCACTTGTTGGAGCTGGGTGGATGCTGCCGTAAGGTCTGGCGGCTGTGCCACATCCTCCTGCAGCGCTGCTGTCCCCCGTCTGGCCGCGGCTCTCCCCCGTCTGGCCGCTGCTCTCCCCCGTCTGCCTGCAGCTCTCCCCCCTCTCTGATCCTTCATCTCAATCTGACTTTTTTAAAGTCGAATTGAGATGGGCATTGAATATCCCTTGTCGGATCCATTCCGACAAATGCATGTTGGAATGGAGCCGACCTTAATTGAATATACCCCAGAGACAGTTCAACTAAGTTGTTTGATTCTTTAGGAGACTACCAGGACTGTTTGGACCAAGATAACTTGTTTAGCGCTGCAGATGAATATGACTTATTCCAGTGGTTCTCAAACTTTTTGGAATAACGGTGCCCTAGAGTATCAGAATTTTTTCACAGCACCCCTAGGCCAAAAGTTTCTTATTGAGAATTTTAGAAAACAATAAGTAATTTATGTTTATGTGTCATCCTTAGTTTCTTTAGTGAGGTGCAGGACAATATTTGCTTCTGTTTGTCCTCATTTTATAATTGGCAGCCACAAGCACAGGTTTTGTCTATTACTTTGACCAGAAACAGTTTGAATTGGTCCTGGACCACCAATCCAAGGCACCCCTGCTAGTGTCCTAGTGTCCAGAGGCACCCCAGGGTGCCTAGGCACACAGTTTGGTAACCACTGACTTGTTCTATGTTCACGCACCCTCACACAACGCATCACAGTATAGGGGGTGTTACATATAATTACTTACCATGGTATGAAAGACGATTAAGGTGACCTGCCCAAATGTAGTCAAAATGTACAGTATGCAGAGTATATATACAACACAGCGCTCAGCCCCTGATGATAAACTTATGGGGTGTCAGTGTTCACTTTATCTGTGTAATCTTAATTATATTAATGTATCACAGGTGTAAATCATAACTTATATTGATGTTGAAGAGATAATAATAATAATATTAATAATAATAATAATAATAATAATAATAATGTCAGCTTGAGGTACCAATTAGATTTTTATTGGGGAGTCACAGTGCTCCTCCCAGGCACTTAGTAAATAATATGGGTTAATTTTATAACTATTCGGGGTTAATTCAGTCCATGCAATTGCGTGAATTTCCTCCTGTACGTTAATTTTCAAGAATCTCTGACCCTTGTCATAGGTCCGTATAATTAATGTGTCCAAATGATCCAATCAAAATTAAGAATAAAAAGTTGCAATAAAGAATAAAAGGATCCAATTGCTGATCGCAAAAGACAATGCTAAATGTGTTGTCACTGCCCTAAATAGGGCCGTCTTTAATCCTGCTAACCGCAGCAGATATAAATGTCAAATGCAAATATAAGTTGGGGGATATATGTTCTGGGGGTGCGGCGTCCCGTAACCCTCAGGTGCATATACTTACCCTTCTTCTTCTGGTCGTCTTTGCCTCTCGTCCCCCGCTGTGCTTGTTTGTCTGTCCCTCCGTCTCGCTCCCCGGCCGGTGTAGAATCTGTGTGCAGCCTGCACACCGAAGCACGGACCTTCGGGGCGACGGAATCACCGGCGGCTACGGCACTTCCGGGTACTGTTAGCCTGTTACAGGCGCTCAGTCCCCGGCGCGCTGCAGCACTGACGGCGGCTCTACTTCACTATCCAGTGAAGGAGACTGCGGGATCGGGAAGCGATTGGTCTTGTCAGCGGATGTTTGAAGGATGCTAAATGTTAGAATTATGTCGTCTTCCTCCAACGCGTTTCAGCCTTAGTTGGCCTTCCTCTGGGAGCAGTGTATCAATTAGTGCTGTATGGGACTCTTTATATGGTCCCTCCTAATTTCTGATTGGCTGTGATTAATTGAATAATTGTGAGTTAATCTAGAACACACGCTGAATTGTAATTGATACTGTTTGATGCAAACGTTATTTCGTTTTGCATTTGATGCAGTGTTTCAATTGCGGATTTAAAAATACATATGAGCCTCCTTATAATTTATTTGGATAATACAGGACTTGTGATGTTTCAGTGAAATACATAATGTTCTGGTGAAATACACAAATTGACACTGTCAGCCTTTTAGTTTCATGGAATAAACTCAGATTAACAATCCTTATAAGTGCCAGCTTAGTATGTTGAATTACCCTGACAGTCATCATTCCTGATGGACTTATATATGTGTATCCCCCATATTGCATTACTAATATGGAATGAGTGGACAATCAATTGGTAGAGGAAACTTAGTAAAGGAAAGATGTGTTTGTCTAACATTTGTTCCATATCTTATCCGATTTGTGTTCTATTCTGTGAGTATATTGATTCACTTCTTATGTTGTATTGGCAGAGCCAGATGCCGACACTTGTAGGTGAGAAGACAAGAAATGGTTAAACGGATATTGAGGGAGGGAGGGAGGGGGGTGGTGGTGAGGGGATTGGTATGGGAGTGGAGGAGAGGGACCTATGTTTACCTCATTGGGGATGGAAAAAGAATAAAGAGGGGGTATGTAGGTAGGTGGGGAATGAAGATGAATGGATGGTTGGTACGTTATGTGAAGATAAGGAATATTCAATATATGTATTTGAGTGAGTCTTTGTTATACTATGTCTGAAGTGCCCATGTATTCTTGATCTTCTTTTTGTATATTAATTGCATCCCCCGTAATTATGTGTCTAAATTCATTCCACAATGATTGGGATTCTTGTCCAGTTCCTCTTGTATGTTAATCTCCTTCTCTTCTCAGGGAATCGGCTATGGTTATGGTTGAATGCCACCTAATTAAATTCTAGTTCTTCTTACATATGATGGATCTGATACTGTATGTCCCCCTTTGTTGCCGCGATGCATTCGCGATCAAAAAATTTATTTCCTTTGGATCACGTCTGCAACTATTTGCACATGCCTGTGAACATGCGCACACATTGCAGAAAACCAGTTTCTCCCACGAAATAGTCACAGCTGCAATCAGGGTGGACACATCTGAATGAGATGTGAGGATACAAACAGTAGCGGGATAAAACTGTCGGTGGTGGTAGGGAAACTGTGTATGCAGGGGTTAAAGTGGACCAGAACAGGAAGGAACTGTGTTCCATCAGTTATGTTTGGAGAGGGAGCACATTCTGACTACGCCCACGGTACTGAGCCTGTACCAATCAAAAGTCACTCCTCCTCTGATCGAATTCACCAAGTGCTAAGCCCACACTGCCTTCAGTTCGTTGGACAGGACTGCAGTCTCCACCACCCATAACTTGGCAGGAATGAGATACTGTGTTGTCATGATGTCTGTCTCATTCCAGCAGCATACAGAGAGGACAGGCATCTGGGTAGCAGAGGAGGATGGACCTCATTCCCACAGGGGCGCCTCCTGGAGTGACACTAAGACATTAGATCATTATTACATAAGATATTTGAGTCTCACTAGTCAGTCACAGCAATACAATTTACTGCAAGTGTGTCATCATACCTTACAGGTACACTTTGTGGGGAATTCGAATGCCTAAAGTAACGGGAGATCACAGAGGGCAATACAACATATCGCACCCATTAGTGTTGGGTTTAGCTGCGTAAAGCGACTAAACCCGACTGAACTAATAGGCGCGATCGAGCTGAAATGTCAGCGCCTGCAGCCAATCGCGCCCAAGCGGAGGTACATTTGAATAGCTCCATTGTGCGCCATCTAGTGGCTGCCGGGTACAAATACAGTACATTTGAATCTCGCCCTATGTGTGTGATTAGCTGACAGAGTATTTAACAGCTGGAGCATTCTCACCCAAATGAACTGATCCTCAGGGTCAGATTATTCCTCTAAATGCAGGTATTCTCTCAGCTCTGCTTCCCACTGACAAAGTGTTTTTTTACTCAGCTCTTACTGTATGTCTTCAGCACACAAGATGGCCACCCGTTCTTATCCACACACTTTTCTCAGACCTACTGCTCCTCTTCTATCAGTTGTCTCCAGCTTTCCAGCTGCCCTATTACAGGGCGCCTCTCTGTGTGTGCATGCCCCAAAAAGCACAATGCTGTGTGGCAGCTATAATACCTCAATTATCGGCAGGGCTGTTTCTAGCCAATTTGGCTCCCAGTGCGAGATTTAAAAATGCGCCCCCCCATGACATAAAAAAAGTGCCCCCCCCCCACCTAGATAAAAAAAAAACTTGCGCGTGCACCCGGCAAGGGGGCGTGGCCTCATCTGAATGGGTGTGGCCTCATCTGAAAAGACTACCTCACATTCCAGTTTTTGACCCTGCTCCAACAGATCACGACCACCACAGGAAAAAAAAATTCTACCATATTAAGCCCCACACAGTAATGCCCCCTGCACCATATTATGCCACACACCGCAATGCCCTTGATACATTAAATCCCCACACTACGGCAGGCAAGAGTCCCCATTTCACACATTACGGCAGGTGTCCCCATTTTACACATTGAGAGAGAGAGAGAATACTTACAGAGGCGATTACCGCTCTTCGGCCCGCCTCACCAGTCGCTCCTCGCGCTCGCCTTTCCCTCTTCCTAACTTGGATCCCCCTCTGTACTCCGCTCGCGGGAAGGGGGAGTTTCGCGGAGTGACGGGGTTGCGTCGTGACGTAACGACTCAACCGCGTCATTCCGTGAAACTCCGCCCCCCGAGCGGGTTACTCAGGGAGAAATAGGAGGGGGAAGCAAGGAGCCACAGTTAGTGCGGTTGCACTGCTCGCCTGCCCCAAGAAATGGCCCTGATTATCGGGGACATTACACAGTCCCTTAGAGCGCTAGAATGGAGTGGGTAATCAAGCTCTGAGGTGGAGACATGAGATGTGAACAAAACATAACACATTCAGCAGCACATTAACATTTACCATTATTCACTATTTTTATTTACATAACCTCCTTGCTTCTGTGTTGCACAGTCACTCCATTTAGGTGCCGATTTAATTGAATGCTGGATTTCTTGCACCTAGAATATGGCTAGTGCAAAACCCGATATTAATGATGGTATTTTGATGATTGGCATAAAATCAAGGGGCAGCACGTGTTTCTCTTTGCATATGCACCAAACCCCATATTAGTTTACTGATTCTCACATTATCATAAGATAGTATATTAGGTTTTTCTGGCTACACAACACTTTGGGGGTCATTCCGACCCGTTTGCACACAGCTGTTTTTTGCAGCGGTGCGAACAGGTCGGTTCTGCACATGCGCGGAGGCCGCAATGCACAGGTGCGTCATTGCCCAGCGGCGGCCGTCGCTGGGCAACGTCAAAAACGAAGAAAGCGATCGCTTCAGCGATCGCAAGAAGATTGACAGCAGGAAGGCTTCCGGGGCGACAACTCACCATTTTCTGAGAGTGGTGAGTCCAACGCAGGCATGTCCAGACGTTTGCAGGGCGGGTGTCTGACGTCAATTCCGGGACCGGACAGGAAGAAGACACTGCAGCGGGTGAGTAAGTTGAAAGCTACTCAGAAACTGCACAAAAAGTTTTTGCATAGCATGTCTGCACAAGCGTTTGCAGCCTAGCTATGCAAAAAAGCCCTCCCCCGAAGCCGGCATCGAGTTGATCGCACGGGCAGCAAAAAGTTGCTACGTACAATCAACTCGGAATGACCCCCTTTGTGTGTGACTAATGCGCCCTACACACTTGCTGATGTGTGCGGGCGCAATGAACAATCTCGTTAAACGATAAATCATTCATATTGCTCAGTGCGTATGTTCCAACGATGAATGATGCGCGTCCCCACAGCCGTTCATCGTTGGTTTTCCCTTGTTCTGCATAGCAAGTCAATTTGGACGATGGTCGTTAATCATTGAAATCGACCATCGTCCAAATTGGAAACGTCGGCAAGAGTGTAGGGCCCTTAAGAAACAGACCCCTTGTGTATTGTGCTTAATGCTGGACACAGAGCTAGGACAGTTGTCCTCCAACAGAAAGTTCTCTATGTGGCACTAGTGTATATAATAATAATAATACTACATAATAATAATAATAATAATAATAATAATAATAGGTACTAATATGTTGTTATTTAGATTATCCAAGCTTTGCTTTATCTCAGCCTATGTAAAAGCTTGTGACACACTTATTTCTCTTTTTTTATACACCATATGGTATATCTCCCTATGTACATTATAGAGTGGTTATCATAGAAGATAATACAGTGTCAAATATTAATGCCATAAAACATATATGCATGACAAAAACAATTATATATGATATATTAGTATTCCATAAAAACAGATGCATATACAACAGATCAGGTTTGTGTTCTTTCATAAATAATACAGTAACCAAACTCTTCACCTCCGTTGTACTTAAGCGCACATTGAACAAGGGCCCTCATTCCGAGTTGATCGGTCGCAAGGCGAATTTAGCAGAGTTACACACGCTAAGCCGCCGCCTACTGGGAGTGAATCTTAGCTTCTTAAAATTGCGACCGATGTATTCGCAATAATGCGATTACTAACTACTTAGCAGTTTCAGAGTAGCTCCAGACTTACTCTGCCTGTGCAATCAGTTCAGTGCTTGTCGTTCCTGGTTGACGTCACAAACACACCCAGCGTTCGCCCAGGCACTCCCACCGTTTCCCCGGCCACTCCTGCGTTTTTTCCGGAAACGGTAGCGTTTTCAGCCACACGCCCCTGAAACGCCGTGTTTCCGCCCAGTAACACCCATTTCCTGTCAATCACATTACGATCGCCGGAGCGAAGAAAAAGCCGTGAGTAAAATTACTTTCTTCATAGTAAAGTTACTTGGCGCAGTCGCAGTGCGAACATTGCGCATGCGTACTAAGCGGATTTTCACTGCGATGCGATGAAAAATACCGAGCGAACAACTCGGAATGAGGGCCAAGGTCTCATCTATTTTTTCTGACCATTAGGCTTTATGTAGCTCCACTACTTTACTCTGGAATGATGTCCCCATTGAGTTTTGGAGCTTGAATCAGTATTAATTTGACATTTTCCAGCCTCATCTATTAGATATTCTGTATTCTACTTCACTGCATTTACTACTTTTCACTTCTGTATTTTATCTTTCTGCCAGGAGAACTCCTGCAGGATTATGTTCTCTTACAGAGAACTCATCCAAACGCACGAAACCTGGACAATTAATCTATCTAATAACGCTATAGGAAAAGAAGACAAATACAAATACATGTCATTGAACACCATAAGGCTCACAGAGCCTGATTCTGAGTCCCATGATACAGTGGACCAGATGTGATGACAACGTTTTGCGGCCTTGCGGGCTGCTGGCCAAAATCTGATGTTTTTTTGAAGGGGCAACTACTTACAAGACAAAACCATGCCTTGAAAGTGATTGCCCCTTTATAAAAACGTCTGAGTTCGGCCAGCATCCCGCATGTCCCCCGAACTCGGGCGTCATTACATCCGGCCCAGTATGTCTGTTGTATGTCAGATGCGATTGAGTGTTTTTTTGCTATTGTGCATTAGTGATTTTAGATGCACACAGAATGTGTCTTAGAAATATGCTGGGCGTTCCTGAGCGGTGAAGATGGTCCATCTTATAGGCATATTGTAGAAGTGTGGCAGATGTGACGCTGAATTGGTTGCATGACCAGTCGCTCACATTGGAGGCTATGGGGGTCATTCCGAGTTGTTCGCTCGCTAGCAGATTTTAGCAGCATTGCACACACTAGGCCGCCGCCCTTTGGGAGTGTATCTTAGCTTAGCATAATAGCAAACAAAAGATTAGCAGAATTGCGAATAGAAAATTCTTAGCAGTTTCTGAGAAGCTCGAGACTTACTCCTACACTGCGATCAGCTCAGCCCGTTTCGTTCCTGGTTTGACGTCACAAACAGCCACTCCCCCGTTTCTCCAGACACTCCCGCGTTTTATCCTGGCACGCCTGCGTTTTTCCGCACACTCCCTGAAAACGGTCAGTTTCCGCCCAGAAACACCCACTTTCTGTCAATCACACTCCGATCACTTCAGCGATGACAATTCTTCGTTCGGACGTGAGTAAATCTACTAAGTTTTGTGCTAAAATACTTAGCGCATGCGCACTGCGTACCATGCGCATTTTTGCCTTAATCGCTCCGTTACGAAAATCGGCAACGAGCGAACAACTCGGAATGACCCCCTATATTCAGAAGGAAATTGTGTAACTACCATAGGGATGGTGCAGGTTTTGATGGTTCAACCGTCTAAAGATGTACCAAGACGTATCAGTGTCTAAAAACGTTCAAATGGGAACGTCTAGAGGCCCATACACACTGGGCAATTTTGAGCTCAAAATAGATCACTCTTGGCATTTTGAGCCACTTTGAGCTCAAACTGTGTGTATGGGCGGGCGATGAGCGTTGATGCGCACTCCCGGACCATTGCTGGTCGCTGCTGTCCATTGGTTTGTTTTATATATACAGTGTATATATATATATATATATATATATATTATATGTACAGTATACAGATGGAGCCCTCTTCATCTTTGCCTTTAATAGGATTAATTGAGCCAGGGCAGTCAGATTTAATCCCCTGCTGTTTTGTTCTCTCTGTATTGTATTGCAGCTGAGAACAATAGATGAAAGGCTTATACTAATAAACCTTGGTGCACCTAGGCGCAGCAGAGAAGCCAAGATGACAGTGGATCCAGGTAGCACACTGGAGAGGAGATGCAGATAATCTGTCATAAAGACATTATTATTTGGCAAACAAAAAAATATTCTGTATTCCTATTGCACAGATCCCTAATTCTCAGTACTCCCTATTGCACAGGTGTACCTCATTATGTTGATCGTACCCTTAATTGGCTCCTAATAAAAGTATAACCCTAGTAGGCCAGACTAGATAGGCCAAGTGGTTCTTTTTTGCCATCAATTCTATGCTGTTATGATATGGGGGCTTATGGATCGAGAAAAAAATGGGAATGTATTGTTGTGGCATGATTATGTGTCAGATATAAATGTGTATACTTCATGGACATGAATATATGGTATAGGTGGAGTACACTGTAAATGCAATGATAAAAATATTACCAGAAGCCCAAACTTTTAAAGCAAACATTTACTGATTTTAAAAAATGGAGTACCCTCCCACTCCCATACATAGGCAGATCAGAGGCAGAACTCTGGGAGGCAACGGAGTCAGCTGTCACCGGGCTCCTGCTTTGAAGGGGGGCACCTCTCCTCCTGTTACATGTGTTCAGCGACATTAATCAATTAAGTTAAATGACAGCAGCCGGTATCTCTTCTGTAGCGGACTTCCCCACTAGTCACTACACATTACAAATCACACCCTCTTTATTATAGATACACTGGAAGCAGACAACTTACTGATGAAGCTATTTGCTCCTTTAAAGGAAGCATGAGAATTCTAACTATATGAAGTTATTTCTCAGACATTTACAAGTAACTTCATATACTGTAGTTAGAATTCTCATACTTCCTGTGCAAGAGCAGATATCTCCATCAGTAAGGTGCATGCTTCCAGTGTAATAGGTTGTGGGTTCTAATCCTGGATATGTCACTTGCAAATTAATTGTCAGAGAAATAATCAGCATTGTGAGTGACTGAGCAGATCTATGCAGTGCCAGATTAAGGTCCAAATGGGCCTGGAGCTGAAATTTCAAAAGGGCCTATTATGCGCTGCTGCTGGGGGTGTGACTAATGATGTGGGGGCAGTGCCGTAACTAGGCATTTTAGCGCTGTGTGCAAGAAACGACAGTGGCGCCCCCCCCTCCATGTAAGATAGGGGCAGTGCGCGGCGTAGGCGCGCTTCAGATTTATAGGGGCATGGCTTCACGGGGAAGGGGCGTGGCCACAAAATAATAGCAATTCATACTACGCTGCACAGTAGCGCCACTACACCAGGTAGAGCCCCTTTTATACATTACAGCAGACAGCGTCCCCCTTTTTACACATTACAGCAGCCAGTCCCCCTTTTTACACATTGCGGCAGCCAGCCCCCCTTTTTACACATTGCGTCAGCCAGTCCCCCTTTTTACACATTGCGGCAGCCAGTCCCCCTTTTTACACATTGCGGCAGCCAGTCCCCCTTTTTACACATTGCGGCAGCCGGTCCTCCTTTTTACACATTGCGGCAGCCGGTCCTCCTTTTTACACATTGCGGCAGCCGGTCCTCCTTTTTACACATTGCGGCCGCCAGTCCCCCTTTTTATACATTGCGGCCGCCAGTCCCCCTTTTTACACATTGCGGCCGCCAGTCCCCCTTTTTACACATTGCGGCCGCCAGTCCCCCTTTTTACACATTGCGGCAGCCAGGACCCCTTTTACACATTGCGGCAGCCAGGCCCCCTTTTTACACATTGCGGCAGCCAGGCCCCCTTTTTACACATTGCGGCAGCCAGGACCCCTTTTTACACATTGCGGCAGCCAGGACCCCTCTTTACACATTGCGGCAGCCAGGCCCCCTCTTTACACATTGCGGCAGCCAGGCCCCCTTTTTACACATTGCGGCAGGCAGTCCCCTTTTTACACATTGCGGCAGACGGTGTCCCCCTGAGAGAGAGAGAGAGAGAGAGAGAGATACTTACCTTCTCCCCGCTGACAGGCTCCTCGTGCTGGCAGCTCCCTCGGTGCAGGCAGGTGAGAAGGAGGAGGAGGGAGGGGGGAGCAGGGAGCCGCAGCAGCGCTATGTCATTGGTAGTAAGCGCCGCTGCAGCATCCCCCTCTTCTTCCGTATTGGCTGCCTGGCGCTGCTGTGGATGCTGGGATAAAGGAACCGCATCCCAGCATCCACAGCAGCGCCGGGCAGCCAATATAGAAGGAGAGGGGGATGCTGCAGCGGCGCTTACTACCAATGAAATAGCGCTGCTGCGGCTCCCTGCTCCCCCTCCCTCCTCCTCCTTGTCCGCTGCCCGGCGCACACAGCAGAGGCGGCATGTAATGAGTCAATTTGACTCATTACATGCCGCTGGCCGTGCGCCCTCAGGGCAACTGCGCTGTGTGCCAAGCCCACTTTGCACACACGTATTTACGGCCCTGTGTGGGGGAATGACCAGTGGTGTGGGGGAGTGGTCTGCGTAAATGGGCGTGATGTGAACAAAATTAAGAAAAAGGTGCCTACCTATAAAGGTGAGAAGTCCGCCAGTGAAAAGGCATCCTCCCTGCGGCATCCGCTCCAGGAGACTTCCAGGGCCGCTCCCTGAGTTCCCGGCCAATGACGTCCCTCCCCCCAGTGCGCGTGTTGTCATGACAACACTCCACGCTGGACGGGAGCATGTGGGGTCCATGCAGGGTGCTTTTTTCAAGGCTCTATGCTGTTTGTTCTACAGCATAGAGCCCTGAAAAAAGCGCCCTGTGCGGCACTGAAACGTTGGCAAGCTATGCCCTAATTGCATTTTTGCCACACTAAAGCACTATTTTTTTCACCAAGTCCACTGAGTGCCGCCTGGTTCTTATACATCGTGAGGAGGGAAGTGACAGCCCCACTCCAGAGCAGACATCTTTTGTCTGCTTTGAGAAAGTTGCTTGAGTGGCACCGAAACGTAAGCCACATGACTCTGATGTAATGATACTTTTCCACTAAAGATTTTCTACATCTACTTGGAGTGCCGCAGTTTATTCGACACATTACACATTAACTGCTCAGTGATGGCACCCTGCATATAAGGATTCCAGCAAAGAGTGCTAGTTCATTCACATGGACTAATATATATATCTGCTCCGGTGCCCTCAGTATGAATGGTATACACAAACACTGTTCCCCCGTTGCTAGGGTAAACAAACAGCGGCACTCCAGAGGCTTAATGAAAAAAGTCAAAACTGTATTTAAATAATTTGTAAAAAATGCACCACCGACGTTTCAGGGTTTACACGCCCCTTCTTCAAGGTGACATACAACAAGATTATAGTGAGAAGCTTACCTTAAGTAAGTAGGAATTACTGCCACCAGCACACGGTGAGTCGAGCGCCACGTCTCCGTCCGCCGGCTATGACATGATCACCTCCGCGCCGTCCGTTGCCTAGCGACAGGGTACATCTGGGGGAACAGCGTCAGGGCAACGGGGGAACAGTGTTTGTGTGTGTGTGTGTATATATATATATATATATATACACACACACTCACACACACCACCACATACAGTACACTCACAAGTGCAAACTACACACACATAAAGTACACCCCCCCACATATACAGACACACAGTACACACTATACACACACAGTATACACACACAGTACACCCCCACAAAGTACACACACACACACACACACACACACACACACACACACACACACACACACATATATAGATAGATATATATATACACACAGTACACACTACACACACACACACATATAGTATACATACATTCAGCACACATACAGTATACACACGTACAGTATACACAATGTACAGTACACACACAGTATACACACACACACAGTACACGCACATGGAGTAGACACACACACCACACATGCTGTACACACACACTGTTGATTCCATTAAACAAGAAGTCATTAAACTTACCAGGCTTCCTGCATCAGCAGCAGCTCCCCGTACAGTCTGGGGGCGGAGCTTGGGCCTGTAAGTGACAGGCTCAGGGCCCTGAGTGAAGGAGAGACTGGAGGGGAGGGGCGGCTACCACACTGCCTGCACGGATCTCAGGTGAGTGCTGGAGCCAGAGGAGGAGATGCACGGGAGAGAGCATGGGCGCTGGCAGTCTGTGACAGGAAAGAGATTATTCCTGTCACTGCTGTCACTCCTGTGGGCCTATTTGCAATGGGGGGCCTGGAGCTGCAGCTCCATCCGCCCCATTGTTAATCCGGCCATGGATCTATGTAGTGTGTGGCTGGACCCCTACATAGATCTACCTAGTTGCAACGGTTTTGAAGTAGCTTCTGATGATTCCTAATTATTTAAAAGAAGTGGGGAGTCTCCATGGTGATGATATTCAGCATATAGAATTTATTATCAAAGAGGCCATGCCTATTTTTCTGCGCAGAGAGAGACGTGACCCAAGACAGACTTCATCCATGATGCCCGTCCCTTCAGGGGAATTCAGGCTCACATATATAGTACAAAATTATACAATAGTTCATAATTGATTAATCAATGGGGCGTGTATTCAGATAACAAGGGGATTATTGATTGGCTGATGGTCACAAACAGGAAATCCAAATATGGTCAGCTGGGCTCAGTTGAAATGGCTGATCTTTTCCTGAAGATGACAGATTGGTTCCACAAGTCTTGGATCTCTCATTCAAACCAATGGAGTTTCTTAATATGCCTTGTAAGCAGAAAGGTCATCTCTGTTCATGTGTCATGATGCTCTTTTCCAAAACCGAAGGTCCATCTGATATGTACTTATCAAAACCATAAAGTGTCATTAAGTTCTGGTTATCTAAACAAGAGGGTCTTTATCTAAGTACCACGTATGCACTTATGTTCTTAGTCACAAGCTAGGGCGAAGGTTGATAGAAACTTTCCACATGGAAGAAAACTGATCATTATTGGAATTTAAAGGAGCCCTTTTATGATATCTACTTATAAGTCTAAAAGCACGATTTCTGAGGCAATACATATATATATTTGATTTTTCTTCATCATTCCTATCTCTTGTTTAATCTCTAAACACAACATATAGTAAATCAAATATTCATTATCTTCAAAATTTCCTTCAAATGAGTGTGGTGTGAGATGTGAGATAGTAAAAGGAAAATCCATTTTCTGGATGCAATCGCTGGCACGAGTCCATTGAGTATCGATGCGAAAAGTCTCAACCCTCCAGAAAATTTAAATAGATAAGAGAAATGAAAGGGGTAGCGACAGGATGTATTCTTGTCTTCTTCAACCTGGCTATATAGGTTGAGGTTCCTTCTTACTAAATGTACATATGATGCATGAGCGTATAAGCACCTATTAGGGTGTATTTCTGATAATCTGACTATGTGTAATAAACTACTGATTCACTGTGTGTTGGTTACTGCAGTGTAGGTAACAGGAGTCATTACCATAAGCTTGGTTCTTGGCCTTCTCTCAGGCCTTGCGAGTGCTTTTCCACATAACCGTCCAAGAATAGGCAGGCATTTTATTGTTACATAAATTATAAAAATTATAAGTATTATTATCATAGCATAGTGTAGTATGTGGTAAAGCCATTTTGAAATTTCGGCTCCCATCCATTCAAAGGGGTCCCAATTAGCCGATTGGGTCATATGTTCTTGTATATCCTGCAACAATGGGATTATAATTATCTGAGATGTTAAAACAACACATTCCTTTAAATTGTTCACAACCACTTTCTGCTTTAGGTAGTGGGTAATCAATGGCTACTCTATTTTGGTATCATACCATCTCTCACTTCTCTGAGTTCTTCATTTATGAGGGCTATAGCTGTACTTGGTGCATTGATAATTGTAGCTAGTCTATAAAAGTTAAACTTCCCAGGTCTATCACAAGTTTATATAACAAGCCAAAAGGCATATCAGTACGGGTATGGTTTTATAATAAGATTTTACTCACCGGTAAATCTATTTCTCGTAGTCCGTAGTGGATGCTGGGACTCCGTAAGGACCATGGGGATTAGCGGCTCCGCAGGAGACTGGGCACAACTAAAGAAAGCTTTAGGACTACCTGGTGTGCACTGGCTCCTCCCACTAAGACCCTCCTCCAGACCTCAGTTAGGATACTGTGCCCGGAAGAGCTGACACAAATAGGAAGGATTTTGAATCCCGGGTAAGACTCATACCAGCCACACCAATCACACCGTATAACTCGTGATACCCAGTTTAACAGTATGAAATATAACTGAGCCTCTCAACAGATGGCTCAACAATAATCCTTTAGTTAGGCAATAACCATAAACAAGTATTGCAGACAATCCGCACCTGGGATGGGCGCCCAGCATCCACTACGGACTACGAGAAATAGATTTACCGGTGAGTAAAATCTTATTTTCTCTGACATCCTAAGTGGATGCTGGGACTCCGTAAGGACCATGGGGATTATACCAAAGCTCCCAAACGGGCGGGAGAGTGCGGATGACTCTGCAGCACCGAATGAGCAAACTCTAGGTCCTCCTCAGCCAGGGTATCAAACTTGTAGACTGTTGCAAAAATGTTTGAACCCGACCAAGTAACAGCTCGGCAAAGTTGTAAAGCCGAGACCCCTCGGGCAGCCGCCCAAGATGAGCCCACTTTCCTCGTGGAATGGGCTTTTACAGATTTAGGGTGCGGCAGTCCAGCCGCAGCATGTGCAAGTTGAATCGTGCTACAGATCCAGCGAGCAATAGTCTGCTTAGAAGCAGGACCACCCAGCTTGTTGGGTGCATACAGGATAAATAGCGAGTCAGTTTTCCTGACTCCAGCCGTCCTGGAAACATATACTTTTCAGGGCCCTGACTACGTCCAGTAACTTGGAATCCTCCAAGTCCCAAGTAGCCGCAGGCACCACAATAGGTTGGTTCACATGAAAAACTGATACCACCTTAGGAAGGAATTGGGAACGAGTCCTCAATTCTGCCTTATCCATATAAAATACAGATAAGGGCTTTTGTATGACAAAGCCGCCAATTCTGATACACGCCTGGCCGACGCCACGGCCCACAGCATGACCACTTTCCACGTGAGGTATTGTAGCTCCACGGATTTAAGTGGCTCAACCCAATGCGACTTCAGGAAATCCAACACCACGTTGAGATCCCACGGTGCCACTTGAGGCACAAACGGGGGCTGACTATGCAGCACTCCCTTAACAAAAGTCCGAACTTCAGGCAGTGAAGCCAGTTCTATTTTGGAAGAAAATCGATAGAGCCGAAATCTGGACCTTCATGGAACCCAATTTTAGGCCCATAGTCACCTCTGACTGTAGGAAGTGCAGAAATCGACCTAGCTGAAATTTCTCCTTTGGGGCCTTCCTGGCCTCACACCACGCAACATATTTCCACCATATGCGGTGATAATGGTTTGCGTTCACTTCTTTCCTAGCTTTAAATAGCGTAGGGATAACTTCCTCCGGAATGCCCTTTTCCTTCAGGATCCGGCGTTCAACCGCCATGCCGTCAAACGCAGCCGCGGTACGTCTTGGAACAGACAGGCCCCCTGCTGCAGCAGGTCCTGTCTGAGCGGCAGAGGCCATGGGTCCTCTGAGATCATTTCTTGGAGTTCTGGTTACCAAGCTCTTCTTGGCCCACCCGGAACAATGAGTATAGTTCTTACTCCTCTCCTTCTTATTATTCTCATTACCCTGGGTAAGAGAGGCAGAGAAGGGAACACATACACCGACTGGTACACCCACGGTGTTACCAGAGCGTCCACAGCTATCGCCTGAGGGTCCCTTGACCTGGCGCAATATCTTTGTAGCTTTTTGTTGAGGCGGGACGCCATCATGTCCACCTGTGGCCTTTCCCAACGGTGTACAATCATTTGGAAAACTTCTGGATGAAGTCCCCACTCTCCCGGGTGGAGGTCGTGTCTTCTGAGAAAGTCTGCTTCTCAGTTGTCCACTCCGGGAATGAACACTGCTGACAGTGCTAACACATGATTTTCCGCCCATCGGAGAATCCTTGTGGCTTCTGCCATCGCCATCCTGCTTCTTGTGCCGCCCTGTCGGTTTACATGAGCGACCGCCGTGCTGTTGTCTGACTGGATCAGCACCGGCCGGTGTTGAAGCAGGGGTCTAGCCTGACTTAGGGCATTGTAAATGGCCCTTAGTTCCAGAATATTTATGTGTAGGGAAGTCTCCTGAATTTCCATAGCCTTGGAAGTTTCTTCCCTGTGTGACTGCCCCCCAGCCTCGAAGGCTGGCATCCGTGGTCACCAGGACCCAGTCCTGTATGCCGAATCTGCGGCCCCCTAGAAGATGAGCACTCTGCAGCCACCACAACAGCGACACCCTGGCCCTTGGAGACAGGGTTATCCGCCGATGCATCTGAAGATGCGACCCGGACCACTTGTCCAACAGATCCCACTGGAAAATCCTTGCATGGGACCTGGCGAATGGAATTTCTTCGTAAGAAGCTACCATCCTTCCCAGGGCTCGCGTGCATTGATGCACCGACACCTGTATACGTATTAGGAGGTCTCTGTCTAGAGACGACAACTCCTTGGACTTCTCCTCCGGGAGAAACCCTTTTTATCCTGTTCTGTGTCCAGAACCATACCCAGGAACAGTAGACGCGTCGTAGGAACCAGCTGCGACTTTGGAATATTCAGAATCCAGCCGTGCTGTTGTAGCACTTCCCGAGATAGTGCTACTCTGCCGAACAACTGCTCCCTGGACCTCGCCTTTATAAGGAGATCGTCCAAGTACGGGATAATTATTTCGGCCATTACCTTGGTAAATACCTCGGTGCCGGGGACAGACCAACGGCAACGTCTGGAATTGGTAATGACAATCCTGTACCACAATTTTGAGGTACTCCTGGTGAAGAGGGTAAGTAGGGACATGCAGGTAAGCATCCTTGATGTCCAGTGATACCATGAAATTCTCCAGGCTTGCAATTATCGCCCTGAGCGATTCCATTTTGAACTTGAACCTTCGTATATAAGTGTTCAAGGCTTTCAATTTTAGAATGGGTCTCACCGAACCGTCTGGTTTCGGTACCACAACATTTTGGAATAGTAACCCCGGCCTTGTTGAAGGAGGGGTACCTTGATTTCACCTGCTGGAAGTACAGCTTGTGAATTGCCGCCAGTACTACCTTTCTCCGAGGGCAGCAGGCAAGGCTGATGTGAGGTAACGGCGAGGGGGAGTCGCCTCGAACTCCAGCCTGTATCCCTGTGATACTATTTGCAGAACCTAGGGATCCACCTGTGGGCAAGCCCACTGGTCCCTGAAGTTCCCGAGACGCGCCCCTACCGCACCTGTCTCCACCTGTGGAGCCCCAACGTCATGCGGTGGACTCAGAGGAAGCGGGGGAAGATTTTTGATCCTGGGAACTTGCTGCTGGTGCAGCTTTTTCCTTCTTCCCTTGTCTCTGTGCAGAAAGGAAGCGCCTTTGACCCGCTTGCTTTTCTGAAGCCGAAAGGACTGTACCTGAAAATACAGTGCTTTCTTAGGCTGTGAGGAAACCTGAGGTTAAATTTTTTCTTCCCAGCTGTTGCTGTGGATACG
The DNA here is from genome assembly GCF_028390025.1 of Pseudophryne corroboree. Taxonomy (NCBI): domain Eukaryota; kingdom Metazoa; phylum Chordata; class Amphibia; order Anura; family Myobatrachidae; genus Pseudophryne; species Pseudophryne corroboree. The sequence continues at coordinate 188,743,807 of NC_086444.1, read as the reverse complement.
AGGTCCCAGAGACCATCCCCAAACAATTCCTCACCCTTATAAGGCAGAATCTCCATGTGCCTTTTATAGGCAGCATCACCTGTCCACTGCCGGGTCACTAATACCCTCCTGGCAGAATGGACATTGCATTAATTCTGGATGCCAGCCGGCAAATATCCCTCTGTGCATCCTTTATATCTAAGACGACGTCTTTAATATGCTCTATGTTAGCAAACTATTATCCCTGTCTTAGAGTATTAATATTATCTGACTGGGTATCAGACCACGCTGCAGCAGCACTATTTATGCTGAGGCAATTGCAGGTCTCAGTATATAACCTGAGTGTGTATATAGAGACTTCAGGATAGCCTCCTGCTTTTTATCAGCAGGCTCCTTCAAAGTGGCCGTATCCTAAGACGGCAGTGCCACCTTTTTTGACAAACGTGTGAGCGCCTTATCCACCCTAAGGGATATCTCCCAACGTGACCTATCCTCTGGCGGGAAAGGGTACGCCATCAGTAACTTTTTAGAAATTACCAGTTTCTTATCGGGGGAACCCACGCTACTTTACACACTTCATTCAGTCATCTGATGGGGGAACAAAACACTGGCTGCTTTTTTCCCCCAAAAATAAAACCCCTTTTATGTGGTACTTGGGTTCATGTCAGAAATGCGTAACACATTTTTCATTGCCGAGATCATGTAACGGATGTTCCTAGTGGATTGTGTATATGTCTCAACCTCGTCGACACTGGAGTCAGACTCCGTGTCGACATATGTGTCTGCCATCTGAGGTAACGGGCGCTTTTTTGAGCCCCTGATGGCCTTTGAGACGCCTGGGCAGGCGCGGGCTGAGAAGCCGGCTGTCCCACAGCTGTTTTACGTCATCCAGCCTTCTATGTAAGGAGTTGACATTGTCGGTTAATACCTTCCACCTATCCATCCACTCTGGTGTCGGCCCACAGGGGGCGACATCCCATTTATCGGCCTCTGCTCCACCTCCACGTAACCTTCCTCATCCCACATGTCGACACAGCCGTACCGACACACAGCACACACACAGGGAATGCTCTGACTGAGGACAGGACCCCACAAAGTCCTTTGGGGAGACAGAGAGAGAGTATGCCAGCACACACCAGAGCGCTATATAATGCAGGGATTAACACTATAACTGAGTGATTTTTCCCCCAATAGCTGCTTGTATAAACAATATTGCGCCTAAATTTAGTGCCCCCCCTCTCTTTTTAACCCTTTGAGCCTGAAAACTACAGGGGAGAGCCTGGGGAGCCGTCTTCCAGCTGCACTGTGAAGAGAAAATGGCGCCAGTGTGCTGAGGTAGATAGCTCCGCCCCTTTTTTGCGGACTTTTCTCCCGTCAGCATTGTGATGGTCTCGTCCCTTTTTGTGAGAAATAGAAAAGTTGAAACCTTGTAACGCCAAACTCCACCTCAACAACCTCCCATTTTCCCCTGAGGTTCTGTTTAGCCAATTTAACGGGTTATGGTCAGTAATAACAGTGAATTCTTTACCATAGAGATAAGGTTGTAGTTTCTTTAAGGCCCAGACTATGGCTAGACACTCCTTCTCAATAGTGGCATAGGCTATCTCTCGGTCAGCTAGCTTACGAGATAGATACACAATTGGGTGTTCCCTACCATCTTCTCCCACCTGGCACAACACTGCCCCAAGTCCACACCCCGAAGCGTCTGTCTGCACAATAAACTTTTTATGGTAGTCAGGGGCAGCCAACACTGGGGCTCGAGTCAGCGTGTCTTTTAAGATGGTGAAGGCTTGCTCACACTCAACAGTCCATTCGATCTTCCGAGCATATCTCTTTTTGGTCAAGTCCGTTAGGGCCTTGGCCACGGTGCTGTAATGTGGTATACATTTTCTGTAATAGCCAGCAACCCCAAGGAAGGCCCGCACTTGCTTCTGGTTGACAGGTCGGGGCCAGTTGACAACAGCCTCCACCTTTGCCGGTTCTGGTCTAATAGATCCTCCTCCAACCCGATGTCCTAGGTACTGAACCTCAGCCATCCCCATCTGACATTTATCTGGGCGTATAGTGAGCCCGGCCTGTCTGATCCTTTTGAGCACTTCTGCCACATGAGTTAAATGGTCTGCCCAGGTATGGCTGAAGATGGCGATATCATCGAGGTAGGCTTGTGCAAAGTCTTGACATCCCTCCAGTAGGTCATTTACCATTCGCTGGAATGTGGCAGGGGCGTTCTTCATCCCGAAAGGCATGGTAGTACACTCAAAGAGTCCTATGGGTGTGATGAAGGCAGAACGCTCCTGGGCTTCTTTGGTAAGTGGGATTTGCCAGTAACCCTTGCTTAAGTCCAGCGTTGAGACGAACTTGGCCCCTCCAATCCGGTCCAGTAGCTCGTCAATACGGGGCATAGGGTAAGCATCAGTTATGGTTACTTCATTCAATTTGCGATAGTCCACGCAAAACCGTGTAGTCCCATCTTTCTTGGGAACCAACACGACCCCAGCGGCCCATGGGCTTTTAGATGGCACAATGACCCCCAAAGCTAGCATCTCTTTGATCTCAGTCTTCACCTGTCTCATAACATCTGGGGTCATTCGGTAAGCGACTTGTCGGATGGGCTTACTGTTCCCAGTGTCCACATGGTGAGTGGTCAGGTGAGTTCGACCAGGTTGACATGAAAACTGGGCTTGTTCAGCCTCTAAGATCCTCTGCATCTCTTGCTGCTGTGCCGTATTCAATTGTAGTCCCACCTGGACTGATTCCACTCCCTTATTCTCTTTAGCAGCTCCCAAAAGGTCAGGCAATGGATCAGTTTCTGGTGTCTCCATCGGAGGGCAACATACCATCATGGCCGCTACTTGACGATCTCTATAAGCTTTAATTCTATTTATATGGAAGGTGCGTAGGCGCTTCCCTCCCTTATCCAGGGCGATCACATAATTGACCGGTCCGGTACGCCTTACCACTGTATACGGTCCATCCCAGGTGGCTTGCAGTTTGTTTCTACGCACTGGGATAAGCACCATGACCTTTTGCCCTGGATTCAACTCACGGTCTTGAGCGTGGGCATCGTACCATTCCCTTTGTTTCTCTTGTGATTCCCGGAGATGCTCTTGGGTTAACTGTAGCAATCTTCTCATCCGATTCCGCATGTTCTCTACATATTGTAAAATGGGCTGCTGGTGTTCTTGGAAAGTTCCCTCCCAACTCTCTTTGACCAGGTCTAGGGGCCCCCGCACTTTCCGGCCGTACAGAAGTTCAAACGGGGAATATCCGGTAGGTGCTTGTGGAACTTCCCGATAAGCAAATAGAAGCTGTTGCAGGGCTCTCTCCCACTCCCTCCCCTCGGACTGTACGTAAGCTTGTAGGAGTCTTTTCAGCGTTCCATTGAATCTTTCACATAGTCCATTGGTCTGAGGATGATAAGGGGTGGTCCGAAGAGGCCGAACCCCCCACTTTTCCCACAGGGTTTGCATTAGTTCACCTTGGAATTGAGGCCCTTGGTCTGTGACGACTTCCTGTGGATATCCGACCCGACTGAATATGTCCGTCAGTGCTTGCGCAACATGTTCCGTGTCAATGGATGACAGGGCCTCGGCTTCAGGGTAACGTGTCGTAAAGTCCACCAGTGTTAAGATGTACTTCTTGCCCGTGTGACTGGGAATAGCTAATGGTCCAACTAGGTCTATGGCAACACGGGCAAATGGCTCCCCTATAATAGGTAATGGGTGCAGAAAAGCTTTCTGTTGGGGCTTTCCCAGTCTCTGACAGGTATCACAGGTGTCCCGATACTGCTTAACGTCTCTAGAAATCCGTGGCCAGAAGAAATTCCGCAACAGTCGGGCCAATGTTTTCCGGGTGCCAAAATGGCCAGCTGCAGGGATGTCGTGGGCAAGAGCTAGTAATTGTGCTCTGTATTGTGTAGGTACCACCAACTGTTTAGTAGGCATGACTGCTTCCTGTCCGGGCCGAGGGATGACCACTCGGTACAGTAATTCCTATTCCCACACTATCTTACTTCCATCAGCTGTTTCCAACCCCAGTTCGGCTGCACTCCTCAATTTACTCAGGGAGGGGTCAGTCCGTTGGGCCTGTCGGAACTCACTCCGGTCCACCTCCCCCAAGTATACCTCTAAAGTACTGGACAATGAACTAGAGTCACTCACCATTGTCTGGGTAGGCTGATTCTGGTCCATATCTGTAGCCTGGGTCACCTCTCTTCGTGTTTGGCTTCTGGTTACCACCTGGACGAAGCGTGTCACTAGTCCTTGTCCCAGATCATTCCCGAGGATTACCTTGGCTGGTAGCCCCTTGAGTACTCCGACTTCCACGATTCCTTGGTCATCTCCCCAGTCCAGATGTATCTTGGCAACAGGGATATCGGCCTGTTGTCCCCCGGCAGTGGCAATTCGCACATACTGTCCAGGTATCACCTGGGAGGCAGGAATCAGGTCTGGCTCAATCAACGTAAGTGAGGCCCCAGAGTCTCGTAGGCCCTGTACCTGCTGGTTCTCCACTATCACAGTCTGTAGGTGCCCTCGCATATTCCAGGGAGTCGCCTTCTCCTCCCCCAGAACCAAGTCCACAATATAAACCCCACCCATCATCCCATCTATATCTGACTGGACGACCTCCTCACCATACTCCTCCGTGGGGTAACATACCACAGAGACTGGAGCCGGTCTAGCCCCAGGGAATGGCCCTCTTGTGCGTGGACAGTCCCTAAGCATGTGTCCTGGTTGATTGCAGCGATAACACTTCCGAGGTTCTGGGTTAGCCACTCTGAATCTGGGTGGCTGATAAGTGATGTTTTTGATAGGGCCTCCTTTATTACTATCTTTGACTTGCGGTTCTTTATCAGAGAGCTTCTCCACTCGTGGGGTTCTTGTACCGCCTGCTGCACTGAAGATTCTCTATTGCGGACGATTGGCTATATATTCATCAGCCCATTCCGCAGCTTGTTCAGGTGTACTGGGCTTCCTGTCTGCGACCCACTCCCGTACCTCTGGTGCCATCTTAATCATTAGCTGTTCTACCACAATTAAGTTGACAATCTGCTCCACAGTGGAGGCCTGTCTTCCTTCAAGCCATTTCCCACAGGCTTGCCGTAGCTGACTAGCAAACTCTTGGTAGGAATCAGTTCCACCTTAATTCAGTGTCCTGAATTTAAGACGATAAGATTCTGCAGTTATCTGGAACTTAGCAAGCAATGCTTTCTTTATAAAGGCATAGACTCCACATTCCTGGGGGGTTAGGGCCCGATAGGCTTCCAGAGCCCTGCCAGTGAGACTTGGCCCCAAGTACTTTGGCCAGTCAGCTGGCTCTATTCCATGCACTTAACCGTTTGTGAAAAACCTCAAACTTCAGAGAGCCGATGTGTAGACAATGATCATATTATTTTGTTACCTCTCCAATAGGGGCTGGTGAACCCGAGCGTCCTCGGGTATATACAACAAGTGAACAGTCTGATATAAGGCTGGAGGGTAGGTGACTTGTATGTCCGTGTGAGCCACAGGTGTCCCGCTAGCAATACTGTCCTCAATTTCCCCGGGAGAGCGCCGCCTGTTGCAGAATCACGGACAGGAGGCAGGTGTGCAGCCAGCCAATTGCGTTCAGCTGCGGGGATCCCACTGCACGTGGGTCTCCTCCTGTGTTCCCTGGACGTGCGTCGTCCGTTGATGGTGAGGAGGGAAGGCTGAGGTGAATAACGTAGGGCTGCCGCACTGATCACATAAAACGTCCGTCTGCTGTCCAGGGACGCATGTCACCCGCTGCTGGAACCAATGGAGCGGGGCAATTGCAGATGCGTCCCGGGCCGTATAGTCAATTCAGTGACCAAAAAGGGGAGGGGATCCCCGCAGCTGAACGCAATTGGCTGGCCGCACACCTGCCTCCTGTCCGTGATTCTGCAGCGGGCGGCGCTCGCCCGGGTAAATTGAGGACAGTATCTGAACTTTGAGGTTTTTCACAAACGGTTAAATATACCCCTAAGAGCCTACATTTGCAATCAGCAATTATTATATACAAAAGTAACTGTGCTCAATATACAAGAATAACCACTCCACAGCAGTACTTGTTACAGTGTTACATGTTTATTGAAAAACAGCCTTTTACATTTGGACCATAAGTAGCTACTTGCTTTACTATACGGTTTTAGCTAGCTATTGGATTATATATATTTAATCCTTGTGAGTCTCATATATCCACATATCGTGGCATTTCAGTGACAACAAGGTTATAATATTATCAGTAGCGGATCTTGCCATGGGCAAGCAGGACTTTTGCCCGGGGCGCCGCCTCCCGGAGGGCGCAGGGTACCATCCGGAGGGCGCCGCACCAGCTGCTGTGCCCCCCGCTGCCAAGAAAAACTAGACACATACGCGTCTAGTTTCCCTTCGTGGACAGGTCCTTTACTGTGCGGTGCGATATGACGTCATCGCGCACCACACAGCAAAGGTCCTCTCCACGAAGGGAACTAGACGCTACGCGTCTAGTTTCCCTTCGTGGAGAGGACATTTGCTGTGCGGTGCGCGATGACGTCATTGCGCACCGCACATCATTTCAGTCTGTACAGGGGGCGTAAATGACCACGCCCCCTGTATGAAGCCACACCCCCTATTGCCACCCGGGGCGCACAGAGCTCCAGAACTGGCCCTGAATATTATGTATATTTAACAGTTTGTTCTAAAGAAAGTGTTTTGATTTTATTTATTTTTACTATATTAATAAATATATATTTCCAATTTTTATTGACTCTTGGTTGTGTTCAGGGTACTATAATGTCATAATGACATGAGCGCTTCTATTTTTTCTTTCTTCTTGCAGAGACAATCGCTAGGCAATGACAACTATCGGCTGTCAGCCATGCACCGCATGCGCAATTCTGACCTGATCGCTGCACTGCGAAGAACTGCAGCGAGCGATCAGGTCAGAATGACCCCCTTGGTACACATATCACTCACAATCTGGGAAAAAAATACTATGAGGGTAAGACCCTAGGGGTGGAGGTGGGAAGGGGGTGACATGTAAAAATCCATAGTGTTCGGGGTCGTGGAGATGAATAGTGGCACTCCCGATGCCGTTTAAGTCCAAGTTCAGCATGGGGGGTGCTAAGGGATGAAAAATGAAATGTCCAAAATGACCGACAGTATTGTCAAATCCATAGTTTTCAGGGTAGCTAAGCTGATCAATTTTGAAAATTGATATGTTCCTTAAAATGTCCGTTAACATATAGGCTATGTATCTTCACGTTACTTCTTTCAGGGGTTGGGTAGTGAACTTAAACTTGAAGATGAGTGCAATGAAAATAGTCTTATTAGGTGTTCCTTTGGTGGTACCCAATTGCCTCATGGTGAGGGGTGGTAAAAAGAAGGGCCCACAAGGGGTGAAGAATTCCTCACACAAGGGAATGACAGTCATTAGACAGGCGACTTACATTCACCGACTGCAGGAGCGCCTTGATGACTTGGACAATCATGGAAGACGTAACAATCAAAAGGACAGAGGGGTCTCAGAGGACATCCCACCCCAGGGACTTATCAACTTCCTGACAAGAACCTTCAATGAGCTTCTGGGTCAGGACCCTTCTTCCACAATTGAATTGGACAGGGCTCACCGGGCCTTAAGGCCCAGGGGGGCTCCCTTTGACCAGCCAAAGGACATTATTTGCTGCTTGCATTACTTCTCATAGAAAAAGGATATTCTTCGTAAGGTCCAAAGTCTGGATATCATAGAGATTGACGATAAATGAATCCAGATTTTCCAAGATCTCTCCTGGTCGACCCTTCAAAAATGCAGAGCTCTGCAACCGCTAACCTCATAACTCCGTAAGACAGGAATTAAATACAGATGGGGCATTCTGTTCAGTCTGCAAGTCTTGCATAATGGGAAGTCCCTCACACTTAAAGACTCAGTTGATCAGCCCCCTTTCTGCCAAGTGCTTGGTATTCAGGAAGTTTCCCTTCTGGACTGGCAGGAGCCCCTGGTTCGCTCTGTCCCACCGGAACTTTCTCATACCGACACTAACTGGCACCTTGTCCAGCGTAATCCAAAACCACCTAGGGAACACCGAATTCCTTCGACGCCGACAACTAAGTGAAGGTCTACCGTTAGGTTCAAGAAGGTCTGCTATTCTTCTTATAGATGACTCTACAGTCCTGAACTAACCTTTACTGGCATGACATTGTCTCCTTTTGCCGTAATGTGCTTTGTTATCTTGAGACATGTTTGTGACATTGCCGTTACCTAGATTGCTCAGCTCTCATTCGGCCAATATTGCTCAGCTCTCATTCGGTCAAATAATGTTTACCAAACCCTTCTAGACCAAGTGGGTATTCAGGAAGTTTCCCTTCTGGACTGGCAGGAGCCCCTGGTTCATTGGTAAACATTATTTGACCCAGTGTCTCCCACCTGTTACGTGTTTGAGAAGTTACTTTATTTTATTCTAGTTCTCCAAATTTTGATATTAGTGCTGATGTCATCACCAACCCTCAGTTACCCCCTCACCGCCCTAGTTTTCTCGGTCTCCAATGTGTTTCATACGTCCGAGCTCCCGAGTGGCGGTTGTGTGCTGTACTTGTTTTCCTTTGCAATTTGTTTAGTATATTGCTTAAGATGATAATTTCTTTTTACTTCTTTTTCTACACTGCTCTCTCTGTTACCTTGCTTTCTCTTCTTTCTTCTTCTCTCCACCTGCCCTGTGCGGTCCTTAATTCTAGCGGAGCTGATGCTCTCCTTGATGACCTTCCTCTTGCTCTATACACAATAGACAATGGCAGCTGATTCTAAGACAACGGCCATAAAATTTGTTTCCCTCGATGCAAAGGGCCTTAATATCCCTGAGAAACACTCTAGAGTACTCAGAGACCTTTTTGCCCTCAGGGCCGATGTGGTATTTCTTCAGGAGACGCACTTTAAAGCCGAAGCTGCCCCTACCCTTAAGGACTGCAACTACCCATTTTCTTTCTATAATAATAACAGTAAGAGTAAATCCCTGGGAGTTGCTATCCTGTTGTCAAAACGATTGCCATTTTCAGATATGACGTCCATAGTCCTTGAGGAGGGCAGAACACTCCTAGTTAAATGTTAACTGTTTGATAAATTGTATACTTTTATCAATCTATATGTTCCCAATCAATCCCAACCTCAATTTTTGTCGAAAGTTCTGAACCAGGTCACCCCCCTGGTTGAGGGTGTCCCAATTTTGGGTGGAGATCTAAACTGGCCTCTACAGCTGGAGATGGACATCGATGGTACACTGGTCAGGCCATCACTAGCTGCACGCTACATGAACACCAGTTGGTCGACACATGGCGGCTCCAGCATTCGGGAGATAGGGACTAAACGTTTTACTCCCTGCCACAGGATATCTACTCCAGACTGGATTCTTTTTTGCTGCCCCATCGGTTTTTACACCTAATTCTGGATACCGACATTGGGCTGATTACCTGATCAGATCATGCTCCCGTCTCCCTGACTTTGGAGCTGTCTTGCCCTCATTTCAAACACTGTACTTGGCAACTAAATGAGCAACTTTTAATGGACTCACGGTTTACTCCTCAATTAACTGAGGCTATTAAAGATTATTTTGAGACCAACGAGGGTCCAGACGTCTCCGGAGTCATGGTCAAGGGAGGCACACAAATGCGTCCTACGCGGGAAACTCATTCAAATAGGCTTCCTGAGGAAAAAATCGGGATAAAACTTGCCCTGCTTCAGCGGCTGAAAGACCTGGAGACTGCGCATAAAATGGAACTGTCCCCCCAACTCTTAACTCAACTGAGACGCGGTCAACCCTTAATGCCTTGCTCTTTGAGGATGTCCGGAAGGATTATAGGATATGCAGAAACCTCTTTTTCAAATGGGGTAACAAACCGGGAAAATTATTAGCTAGAGCACTGTGTTCCCAAAGGGCTACCTTATACATTCAACGATAGTGGAGACGAAAGGGACTCGCCACACCCTAAAAAGAGACATAGCCGACACATTTCACTCCTATTACACTGACTTGTATAATCTCCAGGACCCCAAGTCCCCAGAGCCCCTGCTGGCTACCAAAGACCTGGTTGATAAATATCTTAGCAATTTAGGCTTTCCAAGGTTGTCCAACGATGATAGTGCTTGGATTCCCCATTTTCCCTCCCAGAATTAGAACAGGCCCTTCAAGAAACGCCCTCTGGGAAGAGCCCAGGACCGGATGGCTTCACCATCTCGTATTATAAATCATTTAAAAACTCTCTCTTACACAAAATGTTGTTGGCCTTCACTGAAATCTCTGGGGATTGTGGGTTCTCACTTCATGCTTTAGAGGCCTTCATCACAGTCATACCTAAGGAGGGTAAAGATCCCTTGCAATGTGCAAGTTACCGCCCAATCTCACTCCTCAACGATATTGGGTGGAGATCAAACTGTTTGCCAAACTTATATCAAACAGGCTGAAACTGTTGCTACCTTATATTATTAATTTGGATCAGGTGAGATTTGTCCCTGGCAGGGAGGCACGAGACAATTCAACTAAAATTATTGACCTGATACATCTAGCCTCCTTGAGCCGGGACCCCACAGTGGTGCTATCTACCGATGCCCAGAAGGTGTTTGATAGAATCAGCTGGGTCATCATGAAAGGAGTCTTGAGACATTTAGGAATAGGTACTGTTAGTCTCAGCCGCATTCTGGCACTTTATAGCTCCCCAACAGCTAGGATTAAAATTAATAGAGCCTTATCTGCACCAGTTTTGATCAGAAATGGTATCAGACAGGGCTGCCACCTCTCGCCTCTCATTTTTATTTTATGCATGGAGGCCTTGGCTGGTTCTGTTAGACGCAATCCCGATATTTCCGGCCTTGAAGTGGATGGCAGGGAATATAAACTAGCGTTATTCGCAGACGAGCTGTTGGTTGTCTTATCGAATCCGACAGTCTCAATTCCCAATCTCATGCACGAATGTAATAATTTTGGCTCCCTATCAAACTTTAAAATACATTTTTCTAAATCGGTGGCAGTGAATGTGTTGGCTCCTTCTCAATCCCTGGTGGACAGAAAAAAGGTTTTTAGGCGCTGAACAGGGTCGTGCAAATATAGCACTGGTAATGGCAGCCACTTGGTAAGGAGGTAGCCGGCCTCCTGAAAGTGAAACAACTAAAACAAAATCACCAAGTAGGCGCACGGTACCAGTGATGTTGATAAAAACACAATTTAATAACATAAAACCAATAACAAACTGATTGAAAGACACAACACTACACAGAGCATATAACTGAGGTATTATACCTTATAGTTCACACATAAAGTGTATAAATAAGTGAAAGGGACACTAATATGCAGGAGAACCCGTCTCTGTAAGATAGGGTTAATCTCTCACATTAATTCCATATCAGACAGTTTAAATGAAAAGGAAGTCCTGTAAACTGATGTAATTAGCGTTTGTGACCATAAAGGTGTCCAGATTTAAATAGTGTTTCCTTGGAGCAAAATAAACCAGCCGATTAATGTTACTCACTGAGACGTAATGATCTCTTGCTGTACGGGATAAATGGTTAAGAAACCGCTTGTTATCACCCTGTGCATGGGTGAGACATCCGTCAGCGGTATATTCAGATGAAAGCCACTTCTTTCTGTGCAGCACCAGTTGCCTGTATTAGATCACCATACAGATCCTCCAGCTTGCTGAGCGACGCCCGGCCGGGCAGGAGGTAACAATGTTCCAAATGCAAGGAGAGTTAGAGTGGAGTGATTGAATCACAGGCTGGATCATTCACCGGTAACTTGTAACAAACGGCTGAAAGTGATGGATGTCGTGCTCCGTGGGACACTTAATGGTCAAGTGTGGCCCTTACTTCTGTACCCTCAACGCGTTTCTCCGCACCTCAGGCGGCTTCTTCAAGAGGCAGAGTGTTCTTCTCTGAGCACAATTGTGGTTGTTTTATACCTTGTCCCATTAAAATCATTAGAAACAGGTGAGTGTGAAGGCTCAACATCTAAGCTATTGTAATTACACCTGTAATCTATTAACTAAAGTAGGACTGGCTGCATGGGTCAGTGGCCAGACTAGCGTGCAGAAAAAATCTGGCGCGTCACTAGCAGTATAGCGGCAGCGCCAGGTCTGCTCGCAGTCATGGTCTCAGACCCCGCAGATCCTCTCCATCAGTATGGTAGATAGCAATAAATGGGTAACCAATATAATAAATACGAACAACAAAAAAATATATATATATAAAAAATAATAAATAAAAAATAATAGTAAAAAAAAAAAATTTAATAAAATAATAAGAGAGAAAGGAATATGGACCAATCTTCATGTATGCTTCTTTACTTCAACAGAAAAAGATGAAATAAACTGAACCAGCTAAATATAGCTAAATGAATTCAAGATCTATGGTTTCATTCAACCCTTGGGGTTTCAGAGTCTGTAATTTCCAGATCCATGCAGCTTCCTGACGACATAGAGTTCTAAATCTATCTCCACCTCTAGGGGTGATTTTAATCTGTTCAAGGCCAATGAGTTGGAGGCAAGCTGGATTACTGGAATGAATTTCTGCATAGTGACGTGAAACACTATGATTCATATATCCCTTAAGGATATTCCTTCTATGTTCCATAAAGCGCAGCTTCAGTGCCCTAGTGGTTCGCCCTACATAGTGCATCTGACATGAGCAGCGTAACAAATAAACTACAAAATGTGTATTGCAATTTATGAAGGATTGTATCTTAAAGTCTGTACTTGATCCAAACGGAGAAATGTGTTTAATTTTATTGACCACATGAGTACATGTGGTACATCTATTATGATTACATCTAAAGAAGCCCACAACTTTTGGGCCCACTAGTGTGAGTTGTTCACTCCTTTCAATATTAACAGAAGATCTCTTAAAGAAACTCGGAGCTAATATGTTCCTAAGATTTTTAGCTTTTTTAAAAATAATCGTAGGGTTTGCAGGGAGAGTTGTATTTAATATTGGATCGGTCAACAATAGTTTGTAATTACGTTTAATTATGCAAGAAATTTTGTTTGCTTTTACATTAAATTTTGATTTGAAAGCCAGATTATAGTGATTAATTTTTTGAGTTTTATTCTCACTATTATCTTTTTTATTATTATTTTTGTTTTTGTTATTATTGTTGCTAATAGATCTAGATTCCTCAGGAGCTGTTTCAATGAATGAAGGAGGATCACATGCTATAGTAATACGTGAACCTTCTTTCTCAGTTGGGTTCATATGAGATAATTGTGTATTAGTAGTTTTAAAGATATTTCTCCTATCTAATGTTTGTGAATAGGCTATGGCCTCTTCTAATATATCCTCAGGATAATCACGTTCTCTCAAGGAGGTAATCAAGTTCTCCGCATGCTCAGCAAAGGTACAATCTAATGTACAGTTACGTCTAATCCTGAACAGTTGACTTTTAGGTACGTTGTTAAGCCAACCTTTCTTATGGTTGCTCGTATACGGAATATAGCTACAGATGTCAACCGATTTTTTATAGGATGATACTATGAGTTTCTCCTCTACCGCCTCCACTGTTACGTCCAAAAAATTGATTCGTGAGGAGTGATGTGTACAAGTGAATGACAAACCATATTCATTAGTGTTTAAAAAATCAACAAAATTCATAACTGTGTTATCATCACCTTTCCAAATAAAAAACAGGTCGTCGATATAGCGACAATAAAGGACCAGGTTCGCAAAGTATGGGCCCTCCCAGATCAGAGCCTGTTCGAGGTCACCCATGTAGATGTTAGCGAAACTCGGTGCGAACCTGGTCCCCATCGCTGTACCGAGGACCTGTAGATAGTGACAGTGATCAAATAAAAAGTGATTGTGTGTCAAAATAAAATAAATAGCCGAAGTGATAAAGTTGCGCTTCATCTCTGAGTCCATTCCGGATTTCCTAAGGGCCCTATCAACGGCTTGTACACCTTTATCATGTGGGATATTGGTGTACAATGCTTTTACATCACAGGTAATCAATTTATAATCATGGGCCCATTTATGCCCTTCTACCCGTTTGATAAATTCCGTCGTATCACGAATATGGGACCTCAGAGATGTCGCGCAAGGTTGTAAAAAGTGATCAACATAGTAGGATAAATTAGACGTAAGGCCTCCTATCCCTGAAATTATAGGGCGCCCCGGGGGTTCGTGAAGTGTCTTGTGAATTTTAGGGAGGTGATAATAAGTAGGGACGATAGGGTGGAGGGGGTAGAGGAAATTGAACTCCTCCTGAGCAATCACACCTTCACTTTTGGCAGTTTCCAATAGAGTTTTTAATTCCAGCTGATATTTAGGGGAGGGGTCATGAGCCAACACTTTATAGAATGTTATATCAAGTAGTTGGCGCTTTGCTTCTTTTATGTAATCACAAGTATCTTGAATCACCAACCCCCCCCCCCCCCCCTTATCAGCAGGTTTAATTGTAATGGTCGTATCAGAGGCCAGCTGTTTGAGGGTCTTCCTTTCTTCACTGGTAAGGTTGTATAAACAAGAGGGTATTTTGCTGTCACATAATACCCGAAAATCATGTAAGGATTTATTATAGAATGTTTCAATAGCACTAGTCTTATGTTGAAGCGGATAAAATTGAGATTTGATCACTGTCACTATCTACAGGTCCTCGGTACAGCGATGGGGACCAGGTTCGCACCGAGTTTCGCTAACATCTACATGGGTGACCTCGAACAGGCTCTGATCTGGGAGGGCCCATACTCTGCGAACCTGGTCCTTTATTGTCGCTATATCGACGACCTGTTTTTTATTTGGAAAGGTGATGATAACACAGTTATGAATTTTGTTGATTTTTTAAACACTAATGAATATGGTTTGTCATTCACTTGTACACATCACTCCTCACGAATCAATTTTTTGGACGTAACAGTGGAGGCGGTAGAGGAGAAACTCATAGTATCATCCTATAAAAAATCGGTTGACATCTGTAGCTATATTCCGTATACGAGCAACCATAAGAAAGGTTGGCTTAACAACGTACCTAAAAGTCAACTGTTCAGGATTAGACGTAACTGTACATTAGATTGTACCTTTGCTGAGCATGCGGAGAACTTGATTACCTCCTTGAGAGAACGTGATTATCCTGAGGATATATTAGAAGAGGCCATAGCCTATTCACAAACATTAGATAGGAGAAATATCTTTAAAACTACTAATACACAATTATCTCATATGAACCCAACTGAGAAAGAAGGTTCACGTATTACTATAGCATGTGATCCTCCTTCATTCATTGAAACAGCTCCTGAGGAATCTAGATCTATTAGCAACAATAATAACAAAAACAAAAATAATAATAAAAAAGATAATAGTGAGAATAAAACTCAAAAAATTAATCACTATAATCTGGCTTTCAAATCAAAATTTAATGTAAAAGCAAACAAAATTTCTTGCATAATTAAACGTAATTACAAACTATTGTTGACCGATCCAATATTAAATACAACTCTCCCTGCAAACCCTACGATTATTTTTAAAAAAGCTAAAAATCTTAGGAACATATTAGCTCCGAGTTTCTTTAAGAGATCTTCTGTTAATATTGAAAGGAGTGAACAACTCACACTAGTGGGCCCAAAAGTTGTGGGCTTCTTTAGATGTAATCATAATAGATGTACCACATGTACTCATGTGGTCAATAAAATTAAACACATTTCTCCGTTTGGATCAAGTACAGACTTTAAGATACAATCCTTCATAAATTGCAATACACATTTTGTAGTTTATTTGTTACGCTGCTCATGTCAGATGCACTATGTAGGGCGAACCACTAGGGCACTGAAGCTGCGCTTTATGGAACATAGAAGGAATATCCTTAAGGGATATATGAATCATAGTGTTTCACGTCACTATGCAGAAATTCATTCCAGTAATCCAGCTTGCCTCCAACTCATTGGCCTTGAACAGATTAAAATCACCCCTAGAGGTGGAGATAGATTTAGAACTCTATGTCGTCAGGAAGCTGCATGGATCTGGAAATTACAGACTCTGAAACCCCAAGGGTTGAATGAAACCATAGATCTTGAATTCATTTAGCTATATTTAGCTGGTTCAGTTTATTTCATCTTTTTCTGTTGAAGTAAAGAAGCATACATGAAGATTGGTCCATATTCCTTTCTCTCTTATTATTTTATTAAATTTTTTTTTTTACTATTATTTTTTATTTATTATTTTTTATATATATATATTTTTTTGTTGTTCGTATTTATTATATTGGTTACCCATTTATTGCTATCTACCATACTGATGGAGAGGATCTGCGGGGTCTGAGACCATGACTGCGAGCAGACCTGGCGCTGCCGCTATACTGCTAGTGACGCGCCAGATTTTTTCTGCACGCTAGTCTGGCCACTGACCCATGCAGCCAGTCCTACTTTAGTTAATAGATTACAGGTGTAATTACAATAGCTTAGATGTTGATATGATGAAGATACTATCCTCTAAAACTATAAAACTATATGGCTATAAAACTATAAAAATAACATTATATATATTTCTTTTTCTACATGTTTATATGTGTGAAGTGTCTTTAATTCACATTTTCCCATGCTATAATACTAAGACTTGAGCTTATAAAGATAGCAATATGAAGAGATGTGTTGTGTAGATATTTCTTTATACTTGGTATTTCACATGATTTATGATAGGCTTTTTTAGTATAAACATTTATAAATAAATAATAAAATTGAGACCTAATAAACGTATTGTCTACTATAATATGCTATTAACAACATATAGCACTTAATTTACCATATGTGTATATATGCTTGTATATTCCTTTTCCCCACTCATAAGTGGGAGACTATTAATGGATAAATGCTGCAGCTGCTGAAAGATCTTTTAATATAGCTGCAGCCTCATGGGATTAAAATGATTCTATCCGCATAACAGAAATATATTTATATTTTTATTTATGTTGTTTTTATTTATGACAAACTGATAGCCATAGGATTGATTTTAAAATATATATTTTTTGAATTAAATGTCTAATTAAAAACCCTGTGACACGTTATCTGTGTATGAAGACTCTGATTTCAGAGCACCTGTTGAGCCTTCACACTCACCTGTTTCTAATGATTTTAATGGGACAAGGTATAAAACAACCACAATTGTGCTCAGAGAAGAACACTCTGCCTCTTGAAGAAGCCGCCTGAGGTGCGGAGAAACGCGTTGAGGGTACAGAAGTAAGGGCCACACTTGACCATTAAGTGTCCCACGGAGCACGACATCCATCACTTTCAGCCGTTTGTTACAAGTTACCGGTGAATGATCCAGCCTGTGATTCAATCACTCCACTCTAACTCTCCTTGCATTTGGAACATTGTTACCTCCTGCCCGGCCGGGCGTCGCTCAGCAAGCTGGAGGATCTGTATGGTGATCTAATACAGGCAACTGGTGCTGCACAGAAAGAAGTGGCTTTCATCTGAATATACCGCTGACGGATGTCTCACCCATGCACAGGGTGATAACAAGCGGTTTCTTAACCATTTATCCCGTACAGCAAGAGATCATTACGTCTCAGTGAGTAACATTAATCGGCTGGTTTATTTTGCTCCAAGGAAACACTATTTAAATCTGGACACCTTTATGGTCACAAACGCTAATTACATCAGTTTACAGGACTTCCTTTTCATTTAAACTGTCTGATATGGAATTAATGTGAGAGATTAACCCTATCTTACAGAGACGGGTTCTCCAGCATATTAGTGTCCCTTTCACTTATTTATACACTTTATGTGTGAACTATAAGGTATAATACCTCAGTTATATGCTCTGTGTAGTGTTGTGTCTTTCAATCAGTTTGTTATTGGTTTTATGTTATTAAATTGTGTTTTTATCAACATCACTGGTACCGTGCGCCTACTTGGTGATTTTGTTTTAGTTCAATCCCTGGTGGGTCTTAAACAGTCATTTCCATTTAACTAGCACCCCAATAGTTTTAAGTACCTGTGAGTCATAATACATACTGATCTTACACGCTTCTTTGCCGTAAACTTTACAAAGCTACTCGCCACACTTCGCTCAGAATTTAGGGACTGGGACAACAGAAGGCTCTCTTGCTTGGGGAGGCTCAGTGTAATTAAGACGAATGTACTCGAATGTACTAAGGTCTTATATCTTCTAAAGACATTACCAGTACACATTCCTAAGACAATGCAGTTAGGGACTTTGTGTGGGGCAGCAAGAGGCCATGTTTTCAATTTGTCATACTTTTTCACCGTAAGCACATGGGAGGCCTTCAGTTGCCCCATTTCTCTTTATATCATGTCATTATCCTTAATAGGGTAATGGAATGGTCACGCACAACTGACATCAAACAATGGGTGCTTATAAAAAACGCCACCGTAGCCTCACCAATACACCATTGTCCTTGGCGTTCAAGACTTCCTGTTGTCATACAGTACATCCCACTGTTGGCCCTACACTAACATGATGGAGCAGGTTACGGGCCCTTTCATGTGTATCTTCCAAATTCTCCCCCATGAACCCACAGTTTCACAACCCAGATTTTCCCCTGGGGTCACCGTTCGAGGGTTTGAGGCATGGTCATTGAAAGAGATCTCACGTGTCGGCCAGCTGGTGGAGAGCGGGAAGTTATTCCCTTTCCCTACCTTACAGTTGAAATGGAGTCTTCTGTCGTCAGAGATTTGGTGGTACCTTCAGTTGAAGCACTTTGTAGCGAGGAGTAAAGTTCGCTCTGACGCCACTAGACCCACAACAATATTTGAAAGTATGTGTCTCAATTCATCCCATCCAGCGCATTTCCTTTCCAAATGTTACAAACTCCTGATTGAAAATAAGTTCCCGGCCCTTCCTAAATACACTAGTGATTGGGGTAAGGACCTGAAGGTTGAGGTGACTGAGGAGGACTGGACCAATTGTTTTCAGGCCACCTCTGTTGGCTCGATTAGTTACTCAGTGCTCGAGACGCAATTTAAAGTTTTAATGCGTTGATACAGATGCCCTTTGACACTCGCCAAAATGTTTCCTGGTGTACCAGATCTATGTTGGTGCTGTAACATCGAAACGGGCTCCCCGCTACTTATCTGGTGGGATTGTTAACTGCTTCGCCTTTTTGGAATAATGTAATCTCTGGGGATAATTCTGAGTTGATCGCAGCAGGAAATTTTTTTGCAGTTGGGCAAAACCATGTGCACTGCAGGGGAGGCAGATGTAACATGTGCAGAGAGAGTTAGATTTGGGTGGGTTATTTTATTTCTGTGCAGGGTAAATACTGGCTGCTTTATTTTTACACTGCAAATTAGATTGCAGATTGAACACACCCCACCCAAATCTAACTCTC
The DNA here is from genome assembly GCF_028390025.1 of Pseudophryne corroboree. Classification (NCBI taxonomy): domain Eukaryota; kingdom Metazoa; phylum Chordata; class Amphibia; order Anura; family Myobatrachidae; genus Pseudophryne; species Pseudophryne corroboree. The sequence continues at coordinate 188,724,531 of NC_086444.1, read as the reverse complement.
TCTGCACATGTTATATCTGCCTCCCCTGCAGTGCAGATGATTTTGCCCAACTGCTAAAAAAATTCCTGCTGCGATCAACTCAGAATGACCTCCTCTGTTTCTAAACTGATTGTGGGAGCTGAGGTTTGCTCTGAACTTGCTTTCTGGTTTCTTAATTTGGTTACTGGCCCTCTGGCAACTTATGGAAAATCCCTTTTGAAATTTCTTAATAGTGAAGCTAAGGCGGCGATCCCTGTTCGTTGGCGTAATACTGCTCTTCCCACGATGAAAGAGTGTTTACTAGAATAGACATGTACATGTCAATGGAGGAACTACGGATGACACCTGAAACCCAAAAGGGGTTTACAGCCACTTGGTCTCCTTGGCTTGACTTCAAGTCCTCATAGACATACTTCCTGCATATGCACTGAGAACAAATCTCAAATATCGGGCCTTCCTTTGGGAACTTATTGGCTTTCTGATACTACAAGAATCTTCTCCCTGTCGGTTTAACTTTATAAATTGATATTCTGCACACCACCTTCCCCTCCCACCTCACTCTTGTCCTTTCTCCCTGTTCTTTTCTGCTCTTCTTTCCTGTCTTCTCTTTCTTTTTTTGGTATGTACAGTACGTCAGATTTAATAATGAATACGCAGAACTTGTGAGTTTTAAAGATTGATTGTTTTATGAGGACCATTGTTTGTGATTACTGGATGTTAACGTATGTTTGATTTATCTTTACTTGACATTTGCTGATGTTCTTTATGTGTACTAAGTCTCTCTGATATGCCTGCCCATAAGTCTACATGTCTATGTTGTTTAATATATTAAAATCCAATAAACATTTATTACAAAAAAGAAAAGAAAATAGTCTTATTGCGTTAAGAATTCCACACGGACAAAGCCGCGGGCAAAAAGCTAAAGTATATAAAACTGCTAAAAAAGATCTTAAAAACATTACAAATGTAAACATGAGATTAGTTAGATACAAATCTATATATTAATAGCAGAAGGACAACTTTTAGGAGTGACATATTGCTATGATGCTGTTGTCTGGGCAGGGTTATAAATCATATACCAAATTAAAGGTCTTGGTCCGTAGATTTGCAGAAAAATATTAGTATTGTAATTGTTTGCTTCGTTTTGGAGTTATGTGGCAAAATGTCTGCCTGCCCTTTGCAATGCATCACCATCGTGCTCTGAAAAATTTGACAGTTTGTGAACTATACCTGTGCACCTGCTGGGTGACCTGGAACATTTGACCTGCTGGGTTATCTGGAAACTGTGACAGTTATTTGCAGCCACCCACTAAGCAGTTATTTTAAAAAAATTGACTCCTAAGGAGGGAAAAAAGGGGTAAAATGTTCCACCCAGCAAACCTTGCCCGGGTGAAGAAACCGGGCACATCAGCTAGTATATATATATATATATATATATATATATATATATATATTATATACACACATTTTATATATATATATATATATATATATAGACAGATAGATATAAAACCAATAACTATACAGAGCTTTGGAATTGACACCAACCAAATAAGAAGAAGACCCAAGTGCATCCGGACATGTAGAAACAGGATCAGCTGCACTGGGTATTAAGATCCTGCATAAACGTAGGTGGCAGTCTTTTTGCCATTGTTACGGTCAGGTCACTATGATTTGTAATGCTGGGTACACACTATGTTGTATGTCGATTGTTCAGATGACAAACGACATATCACGAAGTGCATTTGTCCATCTGTACAGACGATATGTCTGTGAACGGCATTGTTCACAGACATTTTGTGTTGGCCCTGCAGCACAGCTGATGCCAATATATCTTGCAGGTATATCAGTACATCTGACTGTCTGTACGACTACCCGCTGACCAACCCATATGCTGGCCATGGACCTGCATACAATGGCATAGCTACCAGTTACTGTTGCCAGATATGTCAGCAAGCATATTGGTGTGTATGCACAATATCATTTGTGCATAGCACCTACCAAATCATTGGATTGGTTATCCCGTCAGGCTTGTGACCGAATCATTGCTCAAGTATGTGTGCAGCTTAAGAAATAGGTAACTTAAGCGCTGTTTATATTGTTTGGTGGCCTGCCAATAAGTTTGAGTATGCTTATAAAAGGTGTAAACTGAAATCAATAGGTGGTTTGCTTACAAAGGAAGGAAACAATAGGATTGTGGCTAACCTATGAAGGCTATTGGACTTTGAAGCTGTGGGTATCTTACACAGCACAGTCATTTCTTTGTCATCTCGATTGCCCCCTAGGAGTGCACTGTCTAATAGGAGGAAAGGCAACCCCATGTCTTGGTGGAATTGCTCACCGTCCTCATCACTCACCACACTACAGTTGTCAGGGAAGAAGACCAGATAAGAGTCAAGAGAGTGGATTATTTATAAGTGACATGTTGCACCCTAATTGATGATACTTTTCTAGAGTATTGTTCACAATCCCAACATAGAAGAGCCATGCACAACACCTATAAAACCTTCCTAAGATGCTTTCTCATTATCCTGTAGGACTCAAGTTTTCAGCCTTAAGAAGTTAATGAATGTAATATACAGTAATTTCAAATAATAATAGTAGGCTGTGTTTGCAAGTGGAGTAATTTGGTGTTTCTGGGTGGAAATGTCACATCATCACACACAACCAAAATTGTCAGTAATGGTAATACATTTACATGGCATCCTACCTTTTAACGTAAATTATAACCACAAAACTGATACAAATTAATGGGACATCATTCATAACCTTCACTTGATGCAATTCCCTAGTGCAGAGGTTCCCAAACGCGGTCCTCAAGGCAACCCAACAGGCCAGGTTTTAGGTATATCCATGGCTCAACACAGATGGATAAATCAAATTGAATAAGGTGCTAATTAAGTCACCTGTGGCCAAGCATGGATACATTTAAAACCAGGACCGTTGGGGTGCCTTGAGGACCACATTTGGGAACCTCTGCCCTAGTGTTTAACAAATAAACCTACATCATCATTATTCGGCTATATCTCGGAACCGAGAGCTGAGAGTTTTAATTGTCATAATCATTCTTCGTGTGATGAAACCAATTAGAAGTAACTATTTTCATATCGGAAACATTTTCAATGTTTCACAGTGTTATATCAGACTTGTTATTCCCATCAGCTTATTGTCCTCTACTTAATACAATTTACAGAATACTTTGAGAAAAGCAAACTTGGGCCATGTCTATAAATCATGCTAAAGGAAAGCTCTGCGGTGCTGCATGAAGGAGAATTAAGAAACTCAAACAAGCTTCAGAAAATAAACTATTGCAAAAGATTCCAAACCTTGGTACTTGTTTTAGTAAATGGGTCTAGAATGCACATTAATGATTCAGGCATAATACAAAGTAAGTCCTATTATTTTCATATAGTGACAGTTTGGGGGGGGGGGGTAAATATTGGGGTGTGGGGTCCCCTGAGCTGTTCTGTCTGGGCCACTCCAGGGCATCACACCCTAACACTTATATTCACTATTTTTATCACTACCTCTATGTGTGTTTTTTTATCTATGTATATTTTTTTCACATACTCTACATCTAGGGTGTAGTATGGTATGCCGGCGGCCGGGCTCCCGGCGACCAGCATACCGGCGCCGGAATCCCAACAGTGTGACAGGCGGAAATGAGCCCCTTGCGTAGCGGAGGCGCGCTACGCTATTTATTCTCCCTCCAGGGGCGTCGAGGGAGATAAAGTGTTGGTATGCCGGCTGTCTGGATTCCGGTGCCGGTATACTGTGCACTGGGATACCAACAGCCGGCAAACTGAAGACCACCCCTACATCTACAGTATTTTCATAACACTTTCTACACTCCACTTTCTACACTACTTTTGCTTATCCTATACTTTATTACACCTCACTATTGTCTACTAGTGTGAAGCCCTGTGTTTTTTGTGTGTGGCTGGGCTGGTTTGGGGGTGCCTTGCACCCCGGATGTGAACCCCAAAGTGTATAGACTTGCTTGATAGAGGTGACCTCATTGCGGTGGGCAAGCCCATATTATTGGCCAATTAAATGCTAACAACCTCTTATAATACATAGTCTAATTTACAGTTAACGATTGCATAGTGCATCTGCACACATTCCTTCTAGTACTTATTTTGGTAACCCATCTTAGAAAGCTTTGGACTCTTTAGAAGAGACTGAAAAGAATCAGAAAGATCAGTATGAGGGAGAGATTCAGAAAGATACAAATGGGTCTACTATAGAACAGCTACTTGAAGGGTATGAAGTAGCAACTGAAGGACTGAATGATGCTGAAACACATCCTGAAACAGAAAGAGAATGTGAAAATACTACTACAGCAGAGAATTTACCACCGGCTGCAGACAGAGCTCATTTAGGAGCAAGAACACCAAAGTCTTTCAAAAAGCAATTTTTTGTTCAAAGTGACATTTACTAAGCAGTGATAAGAGCAGAGAAGTGAGCCAGTGGAGAAGTTGCCCATTGCAACCAATCGGCACTGAAGTAACATCTATAATTTGCATACTATAAAATGATACAGAGCTGCTGATTGGTTGATGGGGCCACTTCTCCAAAGGCTCACTTCTCCGCTCTTATCACTGCTTAGTAAATGTCCCCCAAAGTCTGGCTTAACTTTACCAAGAATATGGCGCTCATACAGTCCAATTGCTGACAAATGCTACTGCACCCCATGTTGGCTATTTAGTACAACACCAAATCAAGCATGCACTGAGGGAACAAATGATTGGAAAGAATTGCCATGCAGCATTGAGAGGCACGAGAACTCTTCAGCACATTCAAAGCATGTCAGGTGTACAACACGTGGAAAAATGATGCCATTGTGGATCTCTTGGCCAACAAGCAAATATAAGAAAATCGGAAATAATAGCGACTTGTACTGGATCGTGTTGTAAATGTCATCATTACTCTATCAAGATACAATCTAGCATTTCGTGGTCATCAAAAGCAGGTTTATGATGCAGAGGATAATCCTGTGCCTAGCTCACGTGGAAACTTTCTTGAATTTATTCATCTGATAGCTAGATATGATCCAGTACTTAAAAACCTACAGAGTAAGTCGAAAGGTATCCACAAAATATTTAAGTGGGTCCATTCAGAATGAGATTGTTGACATTCTTGCCAATCATGTGAAGCAGCAAATCATAGATGAAATAGCACATGCTCCATTTGACTCTGTTATTATGGATACGACAATGGACTTTCAAAGACAAACCAACTGAGCAAGATGTTTTGTTATATCCCAATTAAAAAGAATGATGACAGTATACCAGTCACTCTGAGAAGTAATGTACTGTATATTTTGTGTGAAGTTAAAAGCAGATGATCTGACAGCAGTCAATGGCAAAAATTGAAAATATCACAGAACTTAAGTTAAAAGAGCTAGGATGTGATTGGGCAGCCAACATGAGCAGGACATTTGGTGGAGTGCAGAATCTGAAGAAGCAGAAGGCACAAAAAGCTCAGTATATTTCCTGTTGTGCTCATGCTTTAAAACTTAAATATAAAATTACACTGCGCTAAATGTAAATGAATAAATAATAGCAGGTCTGTTTAAACGAACAATATAATAATGATAAGAAAGGAGCGCTTATGTAATCTCTGAACGCTCATACCTGTAAAATAAAAGTGTTGTTAATAAATGTTAACAGCTGTTTTGTGAATATTTTTAAGAGGAGTCCAGTTTTTAATGAGTACTCAGGGTTCCGATATTTCGTCCAGTAAATAATTGCAGTTAGTGGAGACGGTTATAGGCAAACTTTATCTCTGCTTTCCCTACCTTAGTGAGCCGCTAGCCGCGTCTTTAGACTCTGTGCATAGTCTGTATTTCTGCAGACACTCTCTCTCTCTCTGCAACTTCTGTGTTTGTACAGACTTTATCTGCATAGTCTGTTTCTGCATGCTCTCTCTGCAGCTTATCTGTTTCTGTAGACTCTCTCTGCAGCTTCTGTGTGTCTTTAGACTCTGCATAGTCTGTGTTTCTGCTGGCTCTCTCTCTCTGCAGCTTCTGTATTTCTGCGGACACTCTCTCTCTCTCTGCAACTTCTGTGTTTGTACAGACTATCTGCATAGTCTGTTTCTGCATGCTCTCTCTCTCTCTCTGCAGCTTCTGTGTGTCTGTAGACTCTCTGCATAGTCTGTGTTTCTGCAGGCTCGCTTTTTGCAGCATCTGTATTTCTGCAGACTTTCTCTCTGCAGCTTTTGTGTTTCTGTAGACTCTCTCTGCAGCTTCTGTGTCTGTAGACTCTCTGCATAGTCTGTGTTTCTGCAGGCTCGCTTTTTGCAGCTTCTGTATTTCTGCAGACTTTCTCTCAGCAGCTTTTGTGTTTCTGTAGACTCTCTCTGCAGCTTCTGTGTCTGTAGACTCTCTGCATGGTCTGGGTTTCTGCAGGCTCTCACTCTGCAGCTTCTGTATTTCTGCAGTCTCTCTCTGCAGCTTTTGTGTTTCTGTAGACTCTCTCTGCAGCTTCTGTGTCTGTAGACTCTCTGCATGGTCTGGGTTTCTGCAGGCTCTCACTCTGCAGCTCCTGTATTTCTGCAGCCTCTCTCTGCAGCTTTTGTGTTTCTGTAGACTCTCTCTGCAGCTTCTGTGTCTGTAGACTCTCTGCATGGTCTGGGTTTCTGCAGGCTCTCACTCTGCAGCTTCTGTATTTCTGCAGTCTCTCTCTGCAGCTTTTGTGTTTCTGTAGACTCTTTCTGCAGCTTCTGTGTTTCTGCAGACAAAACATGTATTAACAACACTTAATTTACAGGTATGAGCATTCAGAGATTACATAAGCGCTCCTTTCTTATCATGCTTTAAATCTTGTCATTAACGACGCAGTGACGCATGTATAGGATTTGAGGGATTTTTTTGATCTGCTCGAAAGACTATATATCTTCTTCAGTGCAATCAGTAGGTGGAATCATCTACAAAATGAAAGCAACAGCTCAATTACTCTAAAGCAACTTTGTCCTACTCGCTGGTCATCCTAGAATCAAGCCTTGCTTGCTCTTCGGACGAGATTTGTTGATATCATGAAGCTGCTGATCATCTTGTCATTCATCAGGAAGAATGGCGAGGAAAAATGTGAAGCAACATCACTAAAGAAATATTTTGAATGTTGTTCCTCTGCCGTAACAGTGATTGTACTGTCTATGACACTTGGACCACTGAAAGCATGCACATATTGCTCAACAAATGGGCCTAATTCAGACCTGACCGCAGCTGTGCATTTTCGCACAGCATCCGATCAGGTCTGAATTGCGGATGCGCCGGCGCCGCCGCATGCCAGACATCCGTCTTAGCCCTGCGATCGCATCTGCCTGATTGACAAGCAAAGGTGGTCGCTGGGTTGGAGCGGGTGGGCTGGCGGCATTTGGCTGCCGTTTTAGGGGCGCGGTCCGGCCAACCCAGGCGTGCCCGGATTGTGTGGAGGGCGGGCTGTGGCGGCAGCATGATGTCACATGCAGCCGCTGCGACCCGGACAGCGACAAGCAGCTCCCTGCCAGCGAGCAGGAGCTGCGCTGGTAGGGAGCTACTCTTCAAGTACAAAAGCATCGCCGCTGTGCGATGCTTTTGTACTTGTGTGGCGGGGTAGGGTCCAGACATGCGGGATGGACTAGCCCTGTGCTGGGTTTGTGCCCTGCATGTCAAGGAAGCTGATCGTAGATGTGCTAAATTTAGCACATCTATGAACAGGTCTGAATTAGGCCCTAAGATCCCTCTGCAACCGACGCTATGATTAATGTCATACATACTGTATATATTTGAGAATTTCCTGAAGTATTTGTAAACTTTACTAATATCGTCAGTAACTCTGCATTCCAATTTGCCGATATAAATGAGTCTTATTGGCTTAAAAATTATTTAGTTTATAGTATATTATACCAAATAGGTATTATATTCCAAATAGCTTACACACAGGAGTACAGACTGACAGCCCAGCTTTCAGCTTTTCCCATGCTGACCTAATGAGCTCAGGGCAGGTGGATATCATAAAATAAAGTGCCATATTCAACATCACAACTAGAATGGCTTCATTCTGTCTGCTAAATGGCTAAATATATAGGGAGTTTGTGATTACATTTTACCCTATGTTTGGAATTATTTAAATTGATGAAATCATCTTTCCTACAATACATCATTACTGATTTATTATTACATTTATTGAATTTTAGTTCACGAACCTTGAGCTCTTGATGGAGTTTTTATAATCTTTTAAAACTATCCTTTCCTCTGGAAACTCGGCTCAGCAGCATACTGTAACAAGCCAGATAGAAGCTATGGAACAATTGATTAGTTTGTACAATAGAAGAGAGCCAGCAGCCAGTTTGGATTTTGTAAAATTTTAAATATCTAAGGTCTAGTTCTTGACAAGATGATAAAAGTTCAAATTGTTATTCTTTGTATCTAACTCTTTCATTTAATATACTGTAACTCGCTATTTATTAGGCAATTACCTGAAGTTTTGCATCACGCAATACAATAGTCAATAGTGACTCATAAGTTACCAGTTGTTGGTACATTTACATCAGAAACTGGATGCTCTTGGTCTGAGCAGATGTTAAGGGCCCTACAATGTGGCAGCCATGCAATGTGCCCAGCTTTCAATAGCAAACTTGAGTTACAGAGATGTGGTCTAATGATTGCTTTCCACTGTATTGCCATGCACAGTAGTCCAAGTGGGCAAGCATGTTTGTGGGGAAAGCAACAGGTGGGGAAAGGCTGACTCCAGCACTGACTGCTCATAGGAAGGAACATTATGCTATTTCCTCTCTGTCCCTCCTTTCCCCCTCCCTCATCGCTCGCCACCCCCCACGGGCCAACTAACTACTGGGATCCCAGCATCGGTATAGTGACTGGCGGTCTCCTGACCGCCGGACACCCAAACCCAACCCCATAATACTATAAGATGATACAGAATTTTCAATGCTTTCACTGGTACTGTTAAAAACAAGCAGATAGTGCCTAACTGCATGCATTGCCAATCTGTGCACAGTTAAGCAATTTTTTGCTACTGGGCATACGCCACAATTGATTACTAACAGCTGTCGCAGTGAGAATTTGGATGCAAAGCATTTGGCAGTCAGTGTGTGTTTGGGGGAGGGGGTAATGGGTTGTGGCTAGTCAAATGCAGATGTTGCATGACCGTTTCGTGGGTGTGTCACAGCCAGCAACGGTGTCTTTGTAAGCAATGGTAGTGGGCACTATGAGCCGCCACAGGGTTGCATAGATGTCCGATGGAGCGTCTTTGTATGCAAGCGGTGGATTAGAGACTCCACTGGGGGGCATCTTTGTATGCATACAGCAGCTGCAGCATTAGAACAGTACCGCTGCATATAAATAGTTGCAAATGCTTCTGCATCAGCCTCTGAATCAAGCCAATAGGCTTCATTTAATACTCCATGGACCCTGGTTTAATTAGTCTGTTATTGTACTTACTATAAATATAATGGATGAACAACAAAAATATATGATGATTTATCTTAAGACATATTAAGAAGGTTATAGCAATGTACAATTGCATTTGTTTCTAATATATCAATATTATTAGCAATTGATGAATATTATTTTTAATTATTCAGTTCACCTACACAGCAATGTATTGCCTGAGCCCTGTTTGTTTAATAAAGCATACTTTTTTGTATAAACTGTAACTGAATATGTACAGTAACAAATGACATCTTATTTTTTGAAAACTCATAACTCAAAGAGAATATTGCATGAGTTTGTTATAATATATCTCCAGCTGAATTTGCAGTGAATGCCAGAGTAATTAAGTTTTTATTAAAACGTGATAACCCTGCAAGGAAATTCAGAAATGACAGATGAACCAGAGTAGAAGAGAGCTACCTATAAACTTAGAAATTGAAAAAGTTATTGAAGTCAAGAAATGGTAATTTATTACACTGCAAAAAGAAATTTGTGTTTTTTATGATCTGAAAATGAAATATGAGGTCATGTTTGTACTAAAAAGGATAAAAGGTAATTTTTCAATTGTGAGTGCATATTTTTGCTGAAAGTAGTTAAATTTGTTTTGGAAGCAGCCTTCAGGTTGCTGGCAGCCAGGCTCCCGGCGATCACCATACCGGCGCGGAATCCCGACCGCTGGCATACCGACATCTTTTCTCCCTCTTGGGGGTCCACGACCCCCCAGGAGGGAGAATAGACAGCGTGGCACGCGTAGCGTGTCACCGTGCCCGCAAGGGGCTCATTTGCGCTCGCCCAGCTGTCGGTATGCTGGCGCTCGGGATTCCGGCGCCAGTATGCTGGTCGCCGGGACCCCGACCGCCGGCAAACCATACTACACCCCTTTGTAAGTGGTGCATGGTTCGGGGCTGATTTCTTTAAACAGATATCGGACACAAATGGCAATGTTTGCATACAGCATATGCGCAGATGGTTATTTTTGCACTTTGCATATTTGTGTCATATACTGAGTCAGTGGCAACAACGCAGGGGTATAGAACTGTCCTGACTTATAGCAGTGCAATCGGAATGTCATGGGCATGTATTAGGTAAGGGAAGCCTGTTTCTGAGTCATCAATTAAACCTAGAATGCAAGTGACTACACTAATGATTACAGTTGTAGTGCTGGTGTAAAATCAATGGGTGATATGGGTTTCCACTTACAGACACAAGAACCCATGTATCGATCTGTGGATTTTGTTTTACTGCATACTCTCTCTCTCTGTAGCTTGAGTTTCTGTAGACTGTCTGCATAGTCTGTTTCTGCAGACTCTCTCTCTCTGCAACTTCTGTGTTTCTGCAGACACTCTCTTTGCAGCTTCTGTGTTTATGCAGACTCTCTCTGCAGCTTCTGTGTTTCTATAGACTCTCTGCATAGTCTGTGTTTCTGCAGTCTCTCTCTCTGCAGCTTGTATTTCTGCAGACTCTCTCTCTGCAGCTTCTGTGTGTCTTTAGACTCTTCATAGTCTGTGTTTCTGCAGACTTTCTCTGCAGTTTCTGTGTGTCTTTAGACTCTCTGCATAGTCTGTGTTTCTGCTGGCTCTCTCTCTGCAGCTTCTGTATTTCTGCGGACACACTCTCTCTCTCTGCAACTTCTGTGTTTGTACAGACTATCTGCATAGTCTGTTTCTGAATGCTCTCTCTCTGCAGCTTCTGTGTGTCTGTAGACTCTCTGCATAGTCTGTGTTTCTGCAGGCTCGCTCTTTGCAGCTTCTATATTTCTGCAGACTTTCTCTCTGCAGCTTTTGTGTTTCTGTAGACTCTCTCTCTGCAGCCTCTGTGTCTGTAGACTCTCGGCATAGTCTGTGTTTCTGCAGGCTCTCACTCTGCAGCTTCTGTATTTCCACAGTCTCTCTCTGCAGCTTTTGTGTTTCTGTAGACTTTTTCTGCAGCTTCTGTGTTTCTGCAGACTCTCACTCGTCTCTTTCTGCAGTGTCTGTGTTTCTGCAGACTCTCTCTCTGCAGATTCTGTGTGTCTTTAGACTCTGCATAGTCTGTGTTTCTGCAGGCTCTCTCTCTCTGCAGCTTCTGTATTTCTGCAGATATTCTCTGCAACTTCTGTGTTTGTACAGACTCTATCTGCATAGTCTGTTTCTGCAGACTCTCTCTCTGCAGTTTGTGTGTTTATAGACTCTGCATAGTCTGTGTTCTGCAGCTTTTGTATATCTGCAGACTCTCTCTCCAGCTTCTGTATTTCTGTAGACTCTTTCTCTCTAGACTCTCTATCTTTCTGCAACTTCTGTGTTTCTACAGACACTGCATACTGTAGTCTGTATTTCTGCATGCTCTCTCTGTAGCATGTGTTTCTGCAGACTCTCTCTGCATAGTCTGTGTATCTGCAGGCTCTCTCTGCAGCATGTGTTTCTGCAGACTCTCTGCATAGCCTGTGTTTCTGCAGGCTTTTTCTCTCTGCAGCATGTGTTTCTGTAGATTCTCTGCATAGTCGATGTTTCTGCAGGCTTTTCTCTCTGCAGCTTGTGTTTCTGAATAGGTGAACAAGCCACATCTAGGTGAAATGCACTTCCAGTAAGGGCCCTTATCTAATCAATATTGGAACTGCAGATCTCCTGAGATTTTTATGCAGAAGTCTCTACATTTAATTGAGAATAGTTTACAAAACAAAATAACGCCTAAAGAGCAGTAGTTCTGTGACTAAAAACATCATATTAATGTGATAGGTCAGAGGAGAATGTGAAAGTAACTCCAATAACCATGCATTACAGTGGTGTGCAGAAGGGCATTTCAGAATACATAGCAGCTTGAAGTAGATGGGCTACAGCAGCAGAAGTTCACATTGGATACCAATCTTGTCTGCTAAGAAAAGTGAACTAAGGCTACCGTGGCACAGGATCACCAAAACTGGTCAGCTGAAGATAGGAAAAACATTGCATGGCCTGATGAATCTCCATTTCTGCTGTGACATGCAGCTTGTAAAGTCAGAATTTGCCTTAATTAACATGAATCCATAAATCCATCCTACCTTGTATAAAACGAAAAGGTATTGTATCTTACTATGTCCATCTCTTTATGGTCACTGTCTACCCATCTTCAAATGATTACTTTCAGCAGGATAACGCACCATGTCACAAAACACTCATTTTCTCAAATTGTTCCACAAATATGACAAGGAGTTCAGTGTACTCCAGTGACCTTCATAGTCACCAGGTCTCTGCAGCAATTATTTTTTAAAAGGTTTTTCATTTTTAAAATGTTTTCTTCTTTTTCATCCTTTACCATCCATGTGGACTACAATTCGGAATAATAACCTTGCCCAAAACGTGGCGAGTGAAGTGAGCCATACGTGGTACATTTATAGCTTTTTATGTATCCAAAAATGTGTTGACTTTTTTGCATTGATCATTTCCATGTCTACCTTTTGAACCTGTTGACTTTTTCTGATGTCTACCTTTCACCTGTTGACCTTTTGACCCTGTCGATCTTTTTCATGTTTCCCATTTGTGGTCAACCTTTTGACTGTAGACCTTTTTAATGTAGATTTAATGAGCCAAACTCATTAGCAGGGACCTCAATCTGGACTTTTCCAGCACCTTGCTGAGTCCATGCCCCAAAGAATTCCTGCTGTTTTGGGGGGAAAATTGAATTATTACATATTACTAAAGGTATAACTAATACAGTGGGCACTTACTGTATCTTGATAATAAGATTTTACTTACCGGTAAATCTATTTCTCGTAGTCCGTAGAGGATGCTGGGACTCCGTAAGGACCATGCTGGGACTCCGTAAGGACCATGGGGAATAGACGGGCTCCGCAGGAGATAGGGCACTTTAAGAAAGCTTTGGACTCTGGGTGTGCACTGGCTCCTCCCTCTATGCCCCTCCTCCAGACCTCAGTTAGGGAAACTGTGCCCAGAGGAGATGGACAGTACGAGGAAGGATTTTTGTAAATCTAAGGGCGAGATCCATACCAGCCACACCAATCACACCGTATAACTTGTGATACACTACCCAGTCAACAGTATGAACAACAACATAGCCTCGGTTAAACCGATAAACTATAACATAACCCTTATGTAAGCAACAACTATATACAAGTCTTGCAGAAGAAGTCTGCACTTGGGACGGGCGCCCAGCATCCGCTACGGACTACGAGAAATAGATTTACCAGTAAGTAAAATATTATTTTCTCTAACGTCCTTGAGGATGCTGGGACTCCGTAAGGACCATGGGGATTATACCAAAGCTCCCAAACGGGCGGGAGAGTGCGGATGACTCTGCAGCACCGATTGAGCAAACATGAGGTCCTCCTCAGCCAGGGTATCAAACTTGTAGAACTTTGCAAAGGTGTTTGAACCTGACCAAGTAGCAGCTCGGCACAATTGCAATGCCGAGACCCCTCGGGCAGCCGCCCAAGAAGAGCCCACTTTCCTAGTGGAATGGGCCTTAACCGATTTAGGCAATGGCAAACCTGCCGTAGAATGCGCCTGCTGAATCGTATTACAGATCCAGCGAACCTTGTTGGCCGCATACAGAACAAACAGAGCTTCAGTCTTCCTGATTCTAGCCGTTCTGGTCACATAAATCTTCAAAGCCCTGACCACATCCAGGGACTCGGAATCCTCCAAGTCCCGTGTAGCCACAGGCACGACAATAGGTTGGTTCACATGAAAAGATGAGACCACTTTTGGCAGAAAGTGAGGACGAGTCTTCAACTCTGCCCTATCCACGTGAAAAACCAAGTATGGGTTTTATGTGATAAAGCCGCCAATTCTGAAACACGTCTTGCCGAAGCCAATGGCAACAACATGACCACTTTCCACGTGAGGTATTTCAACTCCACAGTTTTGAGTGGTTCAAACCAAGGTGACTTGAGGAAACGTAACACTACGTTAAGATCCCAAGGTGCCACCGGAGGCACAAAGGGAGGCTGAACATGCAGCACACCCTTCCCAAAAGTCTGTACTTCAGGAAGAGAGGCTAATTCTCTTTGAAAGAAAATGGATAAGGCCGAAATTTGGACCTTTATGGACCCTAATTTTAGGCCCAAAGTCACTCCTGTTTGAAGGTAGTGAAGTAGACGGCCCAAGTGGAACTCCTCCGTAGGAGCAGCTCTGGCCTCACACCAAGAAACATATTTTCGCCATATACGGTGATAATGTTTTAACGTCACGTCTTTCCTAGCCTTGATCAGGGTAGGAATGACCTCCTCCGGAATCCCTTTTTCCGCTAGGATACGGTGTTCAACCGCCATGCCGTCAAATGCAGCCACGGTAAGTCTTGGAACAGACAGGGCCCCTGCCGCAGCAGGTCCTGCCTTAGAGGAAGAGGACACGGATCTTCTGTGAGCAACTCTTGCAGCCCTGGATACCAAGTCCTCCGTGGCCAATCTGGAACAATGAGGATTGTTCTGACCCTGCTTATTCTTATTATTCTCAACACTTTGGGTATGAGAGGAAGAGGAGGAAACACATAGACCGATCTGAACACCCAAGGTGTCACCAGAGCGTCTACCGCTACCGCCTGAGGGTCCCTTGACCTGGCACAATACCGCTTTAGCTTTTTGTTGAGACGGGATGCCATCATGTCTATTTGAGGCAGTCCCCACCGACCCGTGATCTGTGCGAAGACTTCTTGATGAAGTCCCCACTCTCCCGGATGCAGGTCGTGCCTGCTGAGGAAGTCCACCTCCCAGTTGTCCACCCCCGGGATGAACACTGCTGATAGCGCGCTTACATGGCCTTCCACCCAGCGTAGAATCCTGGTCGCTTCTGCCATGGCCACTCTGCTCCTCGTTCTGCCTTGGCGGTTTATATGAGCCACTGCCGCGACATTGTCTGACTGAATCAGCACCGTTTTTTCCCGAAGCAATTCCTCCGCTTGACGCAGGTCTTGTATATGGCCCTCAACTCCAGGACGTTGATGTGGAGACAAGTCTCTAGATTTGACCAGAGACCTTGGAAATTTCTTCCCAGTGTGACTGCTCCCCAGCCTCGGAGGCTTGCGTCCGTGGTCACCAGGACCCAGTCCTGAATGCCGAACCTGCGACCCTCTAGTAGGTGAGCACTGTGCAGCCACCACAGGAGAGATACCCTGGTCCTGGGAGACAGGTTGATCCTTCGATGCATTTGTAAATGGGACCCGGACCACTTGTCCAAGAGGTCCCATTAAAAAGTCCTCGCATGGAACCTGACGAAAGGGATGGCCTCGTATGAAGCCACCATCTTCCCCAGGACCCGCGTGCAATGATGCACTGAAACCTGTTTTGGTTTTAATAGGTTCCTGACCAGGGCTATGAGCTCCTGAACCTTTTCGACCGGTAGAGAAACCTTTTTCTGGTCTGTGTCTAGAATCAGGCCCAAAAAAGTTAGACGCGTTGTAGGGACTTCGGTATATTGAGAATCCAGCCGTGTAACTGCAACGTCTTCATGGACAGAGACACGCTGTCCAGCAACTTCTCCCGAGATCTCGCCTTTATGAGGAGATCGTCCAAGTATGGGATAATTGTGACCCCCTGCCTGCGCAGGAGCACCATCATTTCCGCCATTACCTTGGTAAAAATTCTCGGGGCCGTGGACAGCCCAAACGGCAACGTCTGAAATTGGTAGTGACAGTCCTGCACTGCAAATCTCAGGAACGCCTGATGAGGGAGGAATACCGGAACCTGAAGGTAAGCATCCTTTATGTCCAGGGACACCATCCAATCCCTCCCCTCCAGGCTGGCGATGACTGCCCTGAATGATTCCATTTTGAACTTGAACCTCTTCAAGTACAGGTTCAGGGATTTTAGGTTTAAAATGGGTCTGACCGAACCGTCCGGTTTCGGGACCACAAACAGGGTTGAGTAATATCCCTCTCCTTGCTGGAGATGAGGAACTGTGACAATCACCTGTTGAATATACAATTTTTGGATTGCTGCCAACACTAGCTCCCTCTCTGACGGGGAAGCCGGCAGAGCCGACTTGAAAAACCGGCGAGGAGGCAAGTCTTCGAATTCCAGCCTGTATCCTTGAGAAACAATCTCTAATGCCCAGGGATCCACCTGCGAGTGAACCCAGACGTGGCTGAAAAACCGAAGACGAGCCCCCACTAGATCTGCCTCCCCCCGGGAAGCCCCAGCGTCATGCGGTGGACTTTGCAGATGCAGGGGAGGACTTCTGCTCTTGGGAACTAGCTGTGTGCAGCTTCTTTCCCCTGCCTTTCCCTCTGGCAACAAAGGACGATCCCCGTACCTTTTTGTTTTTATTGGAACGAAAGGACTGCATTTGATAATGAGGTGCCTTTTTTGTATGCTGCGGGGGGACATAAGGTAAGAAATTCGACTTACCAGCCGTAGCAGTAGATACAAGGTTTGAGAGGCCGTCTCCAAACAACTCCTCCCCTTTGTAAGGCAAGGACTCCATATGCCGCTTTGAATCGGTGTCTCCTGTCCACTGTCGGGTCCACAAGAGCCGCCTAGCAGAAATAGACATAGCATTTATTCTGGAGCTTAATAAACAAATGTCTCTCTGAGCATCTCTCATATACAAGGCAGCATCTCTGATATGCTCTATGGTCATTTGAATGGCATCCCTATCTAAGGTGTCAATCTCCGTAGATAAGGAATCTACCCATGCCACAACCACACTACAAACCCAGGCCGACGCCATAGCCAGTCTAACAATAGTACCTGAATGAGTGTAAATGTGCTTCATGGTAATTTCCTGCCTGCGATCAGCAGGATCCTTGAGGGAAGCCGTATCCTGAGAAGGCAGTGCCACCTTTTTGGACAAGCGTGTCAGCGCCTTGTCTACATTAGGCGAAGATTCCCATCGTATCCTATCCGTTTGTGGAAAAGGATACGGCATAAGAATCCTTTTGGGAACTTGTGGTCTCCTATCCGGAGATTCCCAAGCCTTTTCGCACAATTCACTCAGTTCAAATGAGGACGGAAAGGTGACTTCAGGCTTTTTCCCTTTATACATGCGTACCCTCGTGTCAGGGACAGGGGGTTCCTCAGTAATATGCAAAACCTCTTTAATGGCAATAATCATGTACCGAATACCTTTTGCCACCCTCGGCTGTAATTTTGCATCTTCATAGTCGACACTAGAGTCAGTATCCGTGTCAGTATCTGTGTCATCGATCTGGGATATGGTGCGCTTCTGAGACCCCGAAGGGCCTGGCGCCACAGGGACAGGCATGGTCTGGCTACCTGACTGATCCATAGCTTCAGCCTTGTCTAACCTTTTATGCAATAGATTGACATTTGCATTCAAGACATTCAGCATATCCACCCATTCCGGTGTCAGTGTTGCCGACGGTGACATGACATTCAAGCACTCCCCCTCCACATTAAGCGAGCCTTCCTCGTCAAACATGTCGACACACACGTACCGACACACTTCACACACACAGGGAACCTCTTTTCTGAAGACAGTATCCCCTTCAAGGCCCTTTGCAGAGACAGAAAGAGAGAGTATGCCAGCACACACCCCAGCGCAATGACCCTGGAGACCAACACAAAATGTTTTCCCCCCAGCCGCGCTGTATAATATGTTATCCGCCAATTATGTGCCCCCCCCTCTCTTTTAAACACCCCTTCACCGTGTGTAAGCAGGGGTGAGTCCGGGGAGCTTCCTCTCAGCGGTGCTGTGGAGAGAAAATGGCGCTGGTGAGTGCTGAGGGAGAAGCCCCGCCCCCTCGGCGGCGGGCTTCTGTCCCACTCAAACTTACTAAAATATGGCGGGGGCTCTTTTATATACATGTACAGTGCCCACCTGTACATTGTCTTTTGCCATAATAGAGGTGTTATATTGCTGCCCAGGGCGCCCCCTTCCCCCCTGCGCCCTTACAGTGACCGGAGTATGTGAGGTGTATGGGAGCAATGACGTACTGCTGCAGTGCTGTGCGTTACCTCAGTGAAGCTGAAGGCTTCTGCCGCCTGACGTCTTCTGACTTCGGTTCTTCTGGCTCTGTGAGGAGAACGGCGGCGCGGCTCCGGGGGTGGACGTCCAGTAAGAACCTGTGTTCACCCCCTCTGGAGCTAATGGTGTCCAGTAGCTGAGGAAGCAGAGCCTATCTTAGACAAGAAGGTCTGCCCCTCTCTCCTCAGTCCCTCGATGCAGGGAGCCTGTTGCCAGCAGTGCTCCCTGTAAAAAAGTAGAAAAAAATCCAAACAAAAATGCGTCTAGGCAGAGAACTCAGGAGAGTTCTCTGCAGTGCACCCATCTTGCTCTGGGCACAGTGTAAAACTGAGGTCTGGAGGAGGGGCATAGAGAGAGGAGCCAGTGCACACCCAGAGTCCAAAGCTTTCTTAAAGTGCCCTATCTCCTGCGGAGCCCGTCTATTCCCCATGGTTCTTACGGAGTCCCAGCATGGTCCTTACGGAGTTCCAGCATCCTCAAGGACGTTAGAGAAATTAGCATGAATAACACTGGAAAAAAACATTAGACCTATTCAATACCCGTGCCATTTTTTTGCGACAACCATGTGGATCGGTGAATTCACCGTGTTTTTTTTAGAATTTTTGACAGTTTTCGGGTCTGTTTTCGTCCATGCCGATTCAACAAAAAACAAAACAAAAAGGCATGGGTGAAAATGGATTAAAAAACGGATGAAAACACCAGCTATTGTATACACTGAGGTTGAATTAGTGCCAATTTTCTAACTGAAAATTCTGCACTTATTGAATATACCGCATAGCCTTACTTTTACCTCTTATACGCCTTTCAAACATACTTTAAAATCCAGGGTTTTTGCGTGTTATTTCTGTATGTCTGAAAGGTACCAACCTGGGAACTTTCCTGGGTCGGCACCCCTGCTATTGACCAGGGTTTTTCCCGGGACTTTCGTCCCGGGTAAACAACCCTGGTTTAGTGTAACTGGTTGCACATCGGGATTTTACTCCTGGGTCGCACTGATAGGCTGTCCAGGGCTGCTTGGTGGGGCGGTGCTGCCGGAAGGAGGCTACGCACTGTGCTGCAAGGAGGGGGGTTGTGCTCCATAATGCAAGGGGGGTGACATGTGTGTGTATGACCGGTATGTGTGTTTATGAGTATGACGTGTGTGTATGAGTGTGATGTGTGTGTATGACATGTAAGTGTGTATGACATAAGCCTGGCTTGTAGAATACCATAGTGTCAGCCATGTGTTACACACACAGGAAATGTGAGGTGCCCACCATGTCTTGCTCTCTAACAATCACACCAAAGTAATGGCAGTAAGCAGTTGTCACTTTCGTACCCAGGTTTTTATGTTGATCCTGAGGTGTAAATCCTGATGCTTGAAAGTTTGTGAACCCTACAGAATTGATATATATTTCTGCTGAAATTTGGCCTAAAACTACCGCAGATGTTCACACAAGTCCTAAATGTAGATAAAGAGAACCAAATCAAACAAATGACAAAAACATTTGAGGCGCTCATTTTTTTATTGAGGAAAATGAGCCAATATTATATATCTGTGAGTGGCAAAAGTATGTGTACCTTTGCTTTCAGTATCTAGTTTGGATTTGGAATCAGCACAGAGAAATTATTCAAGAATGCCTGGATTTTCCTCAGTAGTTGACAGTGTAATTTGTTATTATACATACTGATAATAAATCTTCAACAAAATGAAAGTGACTGCTACAGTATTAGGGATAACAAGTATCTGTAGTTGTGGACTTCATATTCATAACTAATTTTTGTGTTTACTTTTAGTTTTGCATGCACAATAAAATATATTAAAATATCCTAATCAACAAGAAACTGCTTTTAACAGCAATTGTAATTACAGTATATACAGTACAATTGCAACCTCTGATACATTATTATACATTAACCCTATATATTTACTTATTTTCAGAGCTGGTATGTTTTTTTATTTCTTATTTAGATAAATGTGACTGGCTTAATAAACATTACCTTGTTTTACCTTTGCCATGTAATAAATTGCTAAGAAACAGTGAGTTAAAAATAGGACTGTCTTAAAGAACAGATTGAAGTTATCTTGTTAATGCATAATGATACAGCCAACTCCTATTATCAAATAACTACAGAAATAAACACTCTTTGATTCTACTGAGAGATTGCTTACAATTTGATTAGTTAATTATTGATTTTTAGACTAACCAGTGCTCCACACAACAGCAGATGCTTCTGATTTATATTGTAACTGTCCTCTGATACAGTACTTCAGCCAATTGTCACAGCACACAGCCAATCTGGAACCTGTATGGAAGGGGGCAGAGCTTTCAGTTGCACAGTTGCCAAGGACTGACTTGGAAACCGAGAGAAACCTTCAACACATAATTTTCACATATTAAATCACATAGGCGCTGATTCAATTACTGCTACCATAATTATGGTTATATCAGCAGTGTGATTTCCTGATGGCAGCTCACATGTAATTGAATCTGCCTCACAGCAATAAGGGGCTTTGGGCCTAATTCAGCATAGATCGTTATTCTGAGAAATTGCAAGTTGTTTGCGAGTAGAAAGATGTCACCCTGACAGGAAGAAATAACGCCCTGTGCAAGTTTGCGAATGCATCGTAGATTGCGATCCATTCGCAGATGCATACGCAATTTCCAGAACATTGAATTTTTTTTTACAGTCTGAGCAGGTAAGTAGGTCTGAGGCTGCAACTAATCTGCGACTGAGATGGCCTGGAAGTGGTCTGCACTGACGTCAGAGACCCTCCCCCAAAACGCCGGGGCATGCCTGCATTTTTTCTGACACACCCAGAAAATGGGAAATTTCCACCCAGAATCGCCGGCTTCCTGTCAGTCAAACAGCGGCTACATTGCAATTATGAAATGTACACGGTTTCTGTCGCTATTACTCCTCATGCATGTCCAATGCAAAAGCTACGTATGCGTAGTCATTAAATAATCGCTCAATTTGCAAATTCTCTGAATAGCAATCCATGCTGAATTAGGACCTTTATGCGTTACAGTTGATGCAAAGCAAAAAAGTGGCAACTTTGCTCCTGGACAATACAAGTGGTATAAGCTCATTTTATTTTTTTTTCTGTATGAAGGTAAAATGCAGGCTGCTTTATCATGTAGCCCACAAATACTAAGAAGCTTTGTTTTTACACTAAATGTTATAATGAGCTAGCTCATCCCATCTCTATAGCTAGGTACACACTGGGCTTAATTCAGATGTGGTTGGATAGTGCATTGCTGCTGCTTACTTTTGATGCACAGATATGGCAATGCAGCAGGAGGCATCTGGTATAAGTAGACACCTCATGCATGCATTAGTGATCCATGCTGTGCAATAGGATGCAGCATCATATCACTTGCAACATCATCGCCAGGCTGCATGACCCATAGGGTTGTGTAAGTCGGTCGCCACAATTCCTACAAAGAGGCCATCTTCCATTTTGGAAAACAGGGGCTGTTGCCACACCCCTCTCTTCCCCCAAATGGCAGCGGATTGTCAATCAATGACCATCTGTAACCATAGTGCGTTGAACGATGCAGGACCCATACTGCACATGTGCAGCACAGGTCTGGTGCATCTGAACATTGGTTCTTTGCGCTATGCGCCAAAATACCACCAGGACCTGAATCAGGCCCACTATGCAATTTGTTAAGTTGAATCTGACCAAGGAGTTGATTTTTATGCCACTGGAAGGTCACAATATCTGTGCTAAAAATTAAGCAATGTCTTGTAAAAAAAAAAAGTCAGTTATTCTGGTACACCACACTGAATTTGCATATGCCCGCCCACAAGGAGGATGAGGTAATCTGAATAAACCATAGAAAATATGGGCAGAATATTGAGAATAACAGTGAACAAGAAAAAAACTCAAATCATAGCGCTCAGTGTGGTTTCATAAAAATAACTGAAAAAATACTTATAGTCCGTATGTATAACAGAAGTCCAATCTCAAGGCAATTCCTCCTGTAGTAATCTAGGGGCGATCAGATCTTCCACTTCATGCGATGTATTAACAACATATGTGAACAGAAAAAATATATAACATAGTGTAGTACGTCTCTAAAAATGCTGAATATACACAATGCAGCCCAGAAATCAACTTTCATAGAAGATGGATGGCGTACCCCACTCACAGTGATAAGAATTAATCTTCACACATAAAGGTATCTTTGAGTCCACCAAATGATTATGAGTGAGATATAAGGTGTAGTGCGTACCGTTACTCACTCAGAATGAGATGCGGATCCTCACGTAATGGTTTCTTTATATCAGGCTCCAGAAATATCACCAGGAGTAGAATAATATAAAAACACTTTAATAACATAAAATACAAACAGTGGACCTTTCCGTTACGATCGCGGACGGGCACTTCCGCCCTCACTGATGCCCGTCCGCGATCGTAACGGAAACTCATATAGTCAATTTAGATTTGCATAGGATGCTGGGTACACGTGGAAACGTGTTACCATAGCAACCACAATTGCTATTGGGAATCAGCTGTTTCCTTTCAATTTCCGGTTTGTTCCTATAAATATTCACGTCAGTATAGCACTCTTGATCCTTGAAGAAGCCCCATTTACGGGGAGAAACGCGTTGGATGAGTGCATACAGGTGGTTCCTGCACGACTTGGTTTTTTGAGGTTGGATTTGTGGATATACCATCTTGCTGATTAGTGCTGTTTTCGGCCGGCGGCCTTATCAGCATTTCTCACTGTCTGCCTTGAACCATTTATGTGTAAAGGTCCACTGTTTGTATTTTATGTTATTAAAGTGTTTTTATATTATTCTACTCCTGGTGATATTTCTGGAGCCTGATATAAAGAAACCATTACGTGAGGATCCGCATCTCATTCTGAGTGAGTAACGGTACGCACTACACCTTATATCTCACTCATAATCATTTGGTGGACTCAAAGATACCTTTATGTGTGAAGATTAATTCTTATCACTGTGAGTGGGGTACGCCATCCATCTTCTATGAAAGTTGATTTCTGGGCTGCATTGTGTATATTCAGCATTTTTAGAGACGTACTACACTATGTTATATATTTTTTCTGTTCACATATGTTGTTAATACATCGCATGAAGTGGAAGATCTGATCGCCCCTAGATTACTACAGGAGGAATTGCCTTGAGATTGGACTTCTGTTATACATACGGACTATAAGTATTTTTTCAGTTATTTTTATGAAACCACACTGAGCGCTATGATTTGAGTTTTTTTCTTGTTCACTGTTGTTCTATACGAGGGTTAGGTGGCCCTCATTTACTCAATAAGCTGCATAAGTGTTTTTGCGCCTTGAATGTTGATTAATTTTGCTTTCCAGAATATTGAGAATGCCCACGCACTGCATAATATTTGGACCTTTTAGCCAATATTTTCTGTCATGGCTGACCAATTGCATAATCGCTATTATCGAGCATTTTTGGCCATTCTTTTTTCTCTGCATTTGGCCAAAATGCTCATGCCCACACACTATGCAAAAAAATAAGCTGAAAAACTGATTATCGGCTCCAATAATTGTATAATGTGTACCTGGCTTAGATTTGTCTGTCCCAACTGCATTGCAGCATGGTTTAGCCACATTGACATAAGCCCCAAAATGTGCAGTTTGTATGGAACTGTCATTGTACTTTTCAGCTATCTGACTCCACACTCATATTGGAGCAATCCCTGCACTTCTCTACTGTATGACAGTATGCAGCAACAACAATGTGGGGTTAGAAAGGAGTAAATATAAAATAGCAGGAAGTAAGAAATAACAATATTTGCTGTATTCATACACTAGACAACCTGTAAGAAAAAATATGCCACAAACACCACACTTCTGGTCATCCATATATTCCTAGTTCTCATGATGGAGTGGACAGAACAAAGTGAAGCCAATCAGATAATAAAAATGCTCACCATCATAGAGTAGAACATTCCAGGAGATGTACTGGCCTGGTGTGCAGCACTGACTTGTCATTTGTGTTATTATGCTGGTAATTGCTGAGCTCTAAGTGATACATATGTGTCCCAGTGTTGCTGCATATAGCAGTGTTCTATAGCGGGACTGCGATGTGTATGCAGCGCAGCATGCCGCATGCGTACACATCACAAGCTGCTCCCATTCACTTCAGTGTGTAACATAATGTACACATAGCGTATGCTACGCTATGCTGCAACCTGTGTGCTGCGTTGTGAACACACTGCAGTAATAGTATAAGTGGACACATCTGTAGTATTGTGATGTGAATAGCAGGGTCACCCAATTTCAGTTGTGGTGGGATGCTTCAGTCAAACTGATGTAGGAAGAATGTGGTAGGAAAGAGGTTTCACTTTTTTCAATATAATGTTCAGAGAAGAGTTTATACCAAAGATTCAAAATGGACATTCAATTGGGTGCAAGGTTTAGTGATGTAAGAAAACATGACATACCTTGCATATGCTTGCTCCAGATACCCATGGTATCTTATTACAAAATGGTTAGAGTTGAAAACCCTGCAGTGCGAGTTAAAAAAATAATATATATATACTCACCTGTCCAGTGGTCTCCCCTCCATCTTTACACTGGGGAGAGGGCTGCTGGGAGATGTAGTTTTCACAGTCTGCTGCCTCCACTGGGGTGACACTACATGGGGAGGGGAGGTAACACACACTTGGGGAAACTCACACACACATACACACACGCACATTACACACACTCACCGCTACTGCAGGAATCCAGATCCTGAATCTGGAGAAGACACCCCTTTGGAAGGTGAGTACTGACTATGCTAATTGGAAACTTCATATTGCTTAATTAGTCCTCGTGGTGGGGTGGGGGGTGTAGCCGATGGGGTGCTGAAGTTAGTCCCTCTGATTTTCCTAAAAGTATCGATTTTATGAAGAATCACACTTGTTCTGAAGTACGTGAATAAAGACGCAGTGATTTCTATATTTTCTGTCCTGCAATTGAAAAGCAAAACCCTGTGGCTGCTGGACCACACCATCAGTTTGTTTTTAAATTTCCCACTATCAATTGAATTCCCCCCATAATGTGGGAAATACTGGAGCAGACACTGGTCTCCCTGATCATATAGGTTAGGTTTGCATGGAGGACATACATCAAGCCTCAGAGAGAGAAAAAGTGTAGTTGCACAAAGCAACCAATCAGCTTGTAACTATCATCTTTGAAATGACAGACACTGATTGGTTGCTTGGGACAACTACCCCACCCTATCTGTTTCCAAGGCTTGATACATCTGCTACATTATTTCTCTTTTATTAGAGAAATTACTATAACATTAGGTGAGGGCTGCATAGGCACAAAACTATTTAAGAGTTATATTTTTGTGATGGGTTAAGTTTTGGTCTGTTTGTTGCCAGGCAGATCAAGTTTTGTTTATGTTTTGTAGTCAACTAGGTTTAGCCTATCAGGGAGAACAAAAAAGAAGAATGGCAGCGCTTAATAATAAATTTATTTGGATGGTACAATAGAAATTTTAAAATGTAAATAAACTTTTAATATAAAGCACTAAAAAACATCATTGGCATTCACATTCAATGAATGTACAAATATCATATGCTTCATGGATTGGATGCAGCATAAGAAACAGCTTTTTATGTGTATAACAGAGTATCCATTCCTATAGTGCCACATGTATAGATAGGCTCCAAAGTTCTTTCAAAGGCTGGTATTTTTGGGACTAACGCAGATCTGATCACAGCAGCAAATTTGTTAGCTAATGGGCAAAACCATATGCACTACAGGGGGAGGGGGGGGCAGATATAACACGTGCAGAGAGAGTTAGATTTGGGTGGGTTATTTTGTTTCTGTGCAAGGTGAATACTGGCTGCTTTATGCTTACATGGCAATTTAGATTTCAGTTTGAAACACATCCCACCCAAATCTAACTCTCTCTGCACGTGTTATATCTGACCCCCCCCCCCAGCAGAGCACATGGTTTTGCCCATTAGCTAACAAATTTGCTGCTGCGATCAGATCTGAATTAGGCCCTTAGTTAGAGTCAACAAATCCAAATAGGAATATATTTAACAGTGTCCACCGTTAGAGCATAGGTCTCCTGGGCAACAGTCCCTTAGAAACAAAGATTTCCTCAAAAGGTAATACGGTCGGGTTGTACTACTGGTCCTTTTGGTTAGCTGGTAATAGCCGGTCCATGAAGATAACGAAGGGTGCCATGTGCAATGCCTATTCCAATCCTCGGGTGCAAAGTGCAGTGGCTGACGCGTTTCACTGCTGAAAACCACAGCTTTATCAAGGGGCAGTTTTCTTTGTTAGTATATATAAATGGAATTTGAATACTAGTATTCCTCTTCTTCAGTTTGGAAGGCTGAGTACAAGCAGTGTCTTACCTCACATACATTTGTTTGTTCCCACATTCCATTCCCATTTCTTTTCCTTGTCTGCTCTACCTCACTGTCTTCTAGCTGTCATTCTCTTTTCTTGTTCTCTTTCTCACTTTCATTTAAGTCCACTTTCACTCATTTCCTCCCCCCACACTTCCTCTTGTTTCATTCCCCATTTTTATTATTGACCCTTCACCCCCATACCACACTCCCTAGGCATGCCCCATCCCAGAAGGCCTGCCCCCATTCCCCGGCAACTGGCTGAGGCGGCTCGCCTGCTGGCTACTGCGGGATGCCACCGCCTCTTAGCCCCCCCGGGAGTAACTGTGTCCGGTGTGCCTCCCGCTCTGGCGGCTCCAGGTGCACTACACAGCTCCATGGATCCTGCAGTCAGCGGGAGTCACACAAAGGCCATGGGTGCTAGCGGCAGTGACGTCCACGCCAGGGACAGGGTATCTGCAGCCACGCACACCAGCGGGATTAGGTCCCAGGCTGGCGGCAGCGGGATGGGTGCTCCCGGGCCTCCATGCAGGGGTTGCGGGACCAGCAGCCAGGGCCATGATTCATGATGGCGCACCCCCGGCTGTAGAGGCATCAAACAGGGCTCCCGCAGCCAGGGAGTGCATCACACAACCATTAGGGGTGTCAGTCCCAGGCTTCTCAACCCACTTGGGCCTGGCCAACCCCGCAGCAGCCATTTTAGAGTGCAGCACTGCCTCACATGTTCCTGAGCAGGCTGCAGGTGCCATTTTGGAGGTAGTTAATCTGCCACCTGCAGCTAGATAGATTGCAGCCATTTACTGATCGGAGCTCCTTGTCAGTTAGTGTTTCTCTGCCAGGACAGCCGCAGCTTTTACATCTTTTAGGGCCCAATCTAGTGGGAGTTTTTCAGCAGGGTTGCTAGGCTTATAGGCTTTTACAATGTCAAACAGCACATGGCTCCAGTATTTGCAGTTGCCGCTCTGGTGGTCACTCAAGGGTTACCTTCCATAGTCTCCACCCCGCAAATAGTGAAATCCGATTGGTCTTCGGGGATTGCCCAAATTTTTTGCCACACTCCTAATGTTTCAGGAATTGTGGGTACACTTCTGTCAAATATTCTGCAAACAGCAAATTTAAATCAGCCCCCATATTGGCAGCTGTATTATTCACCATTGCAGCAGTCGCCTGGGCCTTATGGATACCCTTGGAAGGGTGGGTACAGGCCTGTGGGGGCCAATGTTTACGAACTTTAGTCAGGGTGGCAGTGTGCCTCTATACCCCCCTCCATTCAGCGCTCTGCCTGGTCAGGTTGCATAACCTACCCCGGTTACAACATTGCCTGTGGCGGTTTCAGTTGGAGAGACTCTACAGCCTACGCCCGTTATGTCTAGTGGGATTTATGGTGCTTTTGGTGATTTAATGCCTGTTGTTTCTGTTCCTGTAGCTAGAGCCAGTGAGTCATTAGCTCTGGTGCCTCCAGCTGTGGCTGGCGAAGGCACAAAGCAATAATCTACGGAGACTGTTCTGGAGGAAGGGGTAGTTTCAGTTTCCGCAAAACCCGCAGTCAGTCAAAACATCTGAAATGGCTGGCTCTTCTGGATCTGGTGAGCATGAAGTTTCTGCTGCATCAGGTAGTTCCTCGTCTGATTACAAGTTAGTCACTAGGGGGGCCGCTAAGCAGGTTGGCAAGAGCAGGGAGCCAAAAAAGGCAGCAGCTCACAGAGCTGCCGTTGTATTTGGAGATGGTGCACTGCGCCAATACGGCAGCAACCAGGGGTTTGAGGAAAAGAATGACGGAAAAGATTAAGAAAGGGAAATATGTTGACATTTTCACCATTACTGATGACATGAGCAAGGGTTTTGAAAAGGCCAAGAAGGAGGGAAGTATTGGGGAGAATGCCTTCAGAAGTTTTCACCATTGGTTAAGGGGTTTCTTGGTCTTTTCAGCTTACTATTTAGACAGCAGGCCAGACAAACATAAGAATGTCGTGAAATATATATTTTTGATAATGAAATGTTCTTAAAAAACAAAGGTTACGTTTGGAAGGATTATGATGATAAATTTTTACCAAGATGGTAATCCAACATTACCTTTGGGTTTTAAGGACGTCAAGGTTTGCATAAAGGTGACCAACGAAGGGAAAAATTCATCCGAGGGTCAGGGCAAGAAGACTTTCACAGGTGGGAAAAGTAATTTGGGGTCATCAGCAAAGGGAAGTGTTTTGAATTTAATGATTCTAAATGCAGAAGGGGTGCGTGCTGTTATTTTTCGACACTCTTGCAGAAGCTATGGAGCCAGTCAACCAGCCAAAGATTGCAAATCAGCAATTGGGGATACCAGTTAGAGAAGGGAGAGCACTATGGAGGTACTAAGTAAAGCTTATTCCCCCATTGTTGTGTCAGAACTGGCCAAATGGTTGCATCATTATCCCAATAAGGTTTTGTTAGATGGCTTCAGTTCCGGCTTCCATTTACCCATTGCTGACGCAGGTCAAGTTGTTTCACGCAGGAATTTAAGGTCGCAAAGGGAATTGCCCCATGTGGTTAGACAGAAGCGGAAGTAATATTGGGTCGCATGAGTGGTCCTGTTACAAGTAAACTGTTGCCTGGTTTGTGTATATCTCCTTTGGGGTGGTGCCCAAGAAGGTCCCTGGCAAAATCTATTTAATCCAGCATCTGCTTTACCCACATGGGGGCTCCGTTAACGACACAATCCCTGAGTAATTTTGTAGAGTTTGTTATCAGTTGTTTGACGAGGCCCTTGAGTTAATATGGGGTTTTGGTCCGGGGGCTCTTTTGGCAAAGTTAGATGATGCTTTCCGGCTCCTTCTACTTCACCCTGATTTTTTTAAGTTCATGGGTTTTGAGTTAAGATGGTTGTTTCTACATTGACAGATGTTTGCCCATGGGCTGTTTTATCTCTTGTGCCTATTTTGAGAAGTTTAGCACTTTCTTACATTGGTGCATCCATGCTTGCACCGGACACGCAGGCATCACCCAGTATTTGGATTACTTTCTTTTTATAGGACCAAGAGATAGTATTGTTTGCCAGGACTTACTTTTTTCAGTGGGTGCGCTGTTCTGCATTTTAGGAGTTCCTGTTGCCCATTATACGATGGAAGGCCCTACGTGTTGCCTTTCTTATCTGGGGATTGAGGTGAACATGGCAGCGGGTTGCTGTCGTATTCCCGTAGACAAGGTTCAGAAGCTTTTAGCTCGAATATAGGAGTGTTTGAGTAAAGACAGAGTTAGGCTGCGTCAGGTCCAACCCCTATTGGGCTCCTTGAACTTTGCATGTTGAGTCATCCCAATGGGTCTTTTGCCGCAAACTGGAGAGGGCCATGGCGGGAGTGGCTGGGCTGCATCATACCACTAGCTTGTCACAGGAGATTAAGGACGACCTGTCTTCATTCTTGGAGAATTTTAATTTGGAATTGTTATGATCCCTCAGGCTCCTACCTGCAGCTATTCACCGATGCAGCGGGGGCTAAAGGTTTCGGAGCTTTCTTTCAGGGTGCGTGGTGTGTTGCGGCCTAGCCCCAGTCTTGGGTCTCTTGGGGGTTTACAGCAAATTTGCTTTTGCTGGAGTTTTTCCCAATAATTGTACCAGTGGAGTTGTGGGCTGCTAAATTTTCTAACTATTAACTTGTTTTTTGGTGCGACAATTTGGGAGTAGTTCAGGAGGTTAACAACCAGTGCTACTCTTCCCCACAGGCTTTGCGGCTGCTGAGGTTCCTTGTTTAGAAATTCCTGCGCTTTAATATCTATTTCACTGCTAGGCACATGCCCGGGGTTGACAACGACATTGCTAATGCAATGTCACATTTCAACTTTGAGAGATTTTGTGAGTTTGCTCAAGGGGCAGGAATCCTGGGCTTAACTTGTCCACATTATGTCTGCCAGATTATCAATCAGGCATAGCAGATTTGGCATGGAAATCTTTGGCACCTTCAACCCTATGGTCATATTCAGCAGCATCGAGGTGTATCGAGCTAAGTTTGGAGTCGAGGGTAAGTCGGAGGATGATTCTTTGATGGCCTTTGTTTGGGGCCATTACTAAAAGGGTAGATCCAAGGCAGCCATGAGTGCAGCTTTGGCGGGTATTTCATTTCACATCCGGTTGCTGTGTGAGAGTGATCGCACCAGGTCGTTTATTTTGTCCAAAGCCCTTAGGGGCTGGGCTAAGGAAAAAGGCTGAGTTATGTCCAGTTAGGCTGGCAAGCATCTATTCGCCCTTAAGGCCTTCGGGTGGCGCCTAATTCTTGCTACACAGGGATTCATTGCCTCTTACTAGGTTTCAGTTCACTGCAGTGTTTAAACACTGTTTAAGTAAATTAGGGCTCTAGGTGGAGGTTACGGAATGTACTCCTTTCCGCATTGGGGTGGCTACTTGCGCTGAGGTTAGCGGACTTCCAACTTCAGCCATCCAAGAAATGGGTCATTGGAAGGCCGTGGCTTTTAGGTCCTATATCAGGTGAGATAAGGTTTAATGTTGTGCTACTTGCGCCAACCCAAAAACGTTTTTTACCCACCAATTTTTGAATGGCTAACATTCCAGAATTGGGGGTGTGAAGGGATTTAATTTTATTCCTCCGAGGGAGCCTAATTACAAATGGCTGAACCTTAAGGTCCAAGGGAAATTGTTTAAGTTTTCTCCTTCACTTGGGTTGTTACCAAAAGTTCTGTTTTCATTTAACTTTTGTTCACAAAATTGTGGGTGTGGTGTCTGTCAGCTAGGTTACGTTTTCTTTTACAGCACCAACCGATTCCTCTGAACAGATTTGGGTTGTGGGCCATTCTTGTGTGTTTTGGGCTGAGCGTCACCCCCTTGCTAAAATGAGCGTCTGAGTTATTAAGTGGTAAGAGGGTTAGATGGTTAGGGGATAGAGGTCTACTTTTTCAGCAAGAGCAGCATTGGGAGCATCCTGATGTGTTGATCTTACACCTCGGTGGTAATGATGTTGGCCAAGTTAAGGGCATTGATTTTATACTGAGGATCAAGGCGGATTTGGGGAGACTACATCTTCACTGGCCTGAAGTTCGTTTGGTGTGGTCAGATATTATACCTAGATTTGTCTGGAGCAGTTGATGGGATTTAACTGCCATAGACAAGATACATTTTGCTGTGTCAAAATTTGTATTGTCTATAGGTGGTGTTGCGGTTAAGTATCTGTTGTTAGTGCTACAGAGTCCTCATTATTTCAGGAATGACGGTGTTCACCTGTCACCGTTAGGTGTCGATGTTTTTCTTAAGAGAATCTTTTCCTGTTTGGATTAGTTTTGTATGGTTGGTTCCTACTTTTTTTTCAGGGTGGCAGGCTGCATTTCTTAGAACTTGGACGTGGTGGTTCTTAGAAGCTGGCGGTGGCGGGAAGGCGCTACTGGCCAGCGGTTATGTGTGGCATTAGTGATCGCTGTGGGGCACTTAAACTTTTAAAGGAAGGCAGGTGACAATGGGCACTTGCGGGGGGACAATGGGCACTTCTCTGTGGGAGAATCCGCACTGTGCCATAGTAGTGATGAGCGGGTTCGGTTCCTCGGGATCCGAACCCCCCGAACTTCACCCATTTTACACGGTTCCGAGGCAGACTCGAATCTTCCCGCCTTGCTTGGTTAACCCGAGCGTGCCCGAACGTCATCATCCCGCTGTCGGATTCTCGCGAGATTCATATTCTATATAAGGAGCCGCGCGTCGCCGCCATTTACACTCGTGCTTTGGAGATGATAGCAAGAGGACGTGGCTGCGTTCTCTCAGTTTCTGTGTTCAGTGTGCTGCAAATATCTGCTCAGTGTGCTGCAAATATCTGTACTCAGTGTGCTTGCAAATATCTGTGCTCAGTGTGCTGAAAATATCTACGTTCTCTGCCTGAAAAACGCTCCATATCTGTGCTGCATTGTAGTATGCAGTAGGAGGACAGTGTAGAATGTTGCTGTGACCACCAGTATATATATATAGCAGTATGGTACAGTAGTCCACTGCTCTACCTCTGTGTCTTCAAGTATACTATCCATGGGATCCGGTCAAGATGCCGCCGGACGGAATCCCGGCGGTCGAAATACCGACGCCGCAAGGGGCTGCGTTCCGCTCGCCACCCCTGTCGGGATTGTGTGGTCGGGATTCCGGTGTCGGTATTTCGACCGCCGGGATTCCGACTACCGGCATTTAGTACTGATCCCCTATCCATCCATACCTGTGCTGCATTTTAGTTGTGCGCAGTATATAGTAGGAGGGGACAGTGCAGAATGTTGCTGTGACCACCATTATATATATAGCAGTACGGTACAGTAGTCCATTGCTCTACCTCTGTGTCGTCAAGTATACTACAAAAGTTCAGTAAAATGACCCAAAAATCAAAATTAAAAGCGTCTGATGAGTAGCGTAAACTTGCCAATATGCCATTTACGACACGGAGTGGCAAGGAACGGCTGAGGCCCTGGCCTATGTTCATAGCTAGTGGTTCAGATTCACATGAGGATGGAAGCACTCATCCTTTCGCTAGAAAACTGCAGTGCCACTCCTAGATGGGCCAGGTGTTTGTGTTGGCCACTTGGGTCACTTAGCTTAGCCACACAGCTACCTCATTGCACCTCTTTTTCTTTGCATCATGTGCTGTTTGGGGACTATTTTTTAAATCTGCCATCCTGTCTGACACTGCAGTGCCCCTCCTAGATGGGTCAGGTGTTTGTGTCAGCCACTTGGGTTGCTTAGCTTAGTCACACAGCTACCTCATTGCACCTCTTTTTTTCTTTGCATCATGTGCTGTTTGGGGACTATTTTTTAAATCTGCCATCCAGTGTGACACTGCAGTGCCACTCCTAGATGGGCCAGGTGTTTGTGTCTGCCACTTGGGTCGCTTAGCTTAGTCACACAGCTACCTCATTGCACCTCTTTTTTTCTTTGCATCGTGTGCTGTTTGGGGACTATTTTTTTTAAATCTGCCATCCTGTGTGACGCTGCAGTGCCACTCCTAGATGGGCCAGGTGTTTGTGTCTGCCACTTGGGTCGCTTAGCTTAGTCACACAGCTACCTCATTGCACTTCTTTATTTCTTTGCATCATGTGCTGTTTGGGGACTATTTTTTAAATCTGCCATCCTGTCTGACACTGCAGTGCCACTCCTAGATGGGCCAGGTGTTTGTGCCGGCCACTTGGGTCACTTAGCTTAGCCATCCAGCGACCTCGGTGCAAATTTTAGGACTAAAAATAATATTGTGAGGTGTGAGGTGTTCAGAATAGACTGAAAATGAGTCGAAATTATGGTTATTGAGGTTAATAATACTATGGGATCAAAATGACCCCCAAATTCTATGATTTAAGCTGTTTTTGAGGGTTTTTTGTAAAAAAACACCCGAATCCAAAACACACCCGAATCCAACAAAAAATTTTCAGGGAGGTTTTGCCAAAACGCGTCCGAATCCAAAACACGGCCGTGGAACCGAATCCAAAACCAAAACACAAAACCCGAAAAATTTCCGGTGCACATCACTATGCCATAGTAAAGGTAGGGGAGACCCTCTCAGCGCAGGCTATACTTATTTATAGATGGGGCGTTTAAGTCATCGCCATTTTCCAGTTGTGGCATTTCAGTTGCCGCCATTTTATAAGATCTAGTTGACTGGAGCTGGTAAATGTAGCGCTTAACTTGCCATCCCATTACAAATAGGGTCATTCCAATTAATAAATATTAATGAAATTTTAATCCAATGCAGTTGTGTCCGTGCAGAGGCGTATCTAGCACGGGGCGAGCAGGGCACGTGCCCTGGGCGCCGTGGAAGCCCCAACAGAGGGGGCGCCACCGGCACGGCCCGCTCATCCCATGCGACAGGGATTCCGCCGGCGCTACCTGCGGCGCTCTCCCTGTCTCCCCGGCTGCTGTGCCTGTCACACTGGACAGGCAGCGGCAGCCAGGAGCCTCCCCTCATCCCCCCCCTCCTCCCTGCACATTGTACTGTACGCGGTCGAGGTGCGCGCGACCGGGACCGTGACCTCGGAGGTGCGCGCGCGCGCGGCCTTAACAGGTGAGCGGGCTTTACAATTATGTTTATATTTTTTTTCTGTCGGGAGAGGGGGGTGCGGGACAGTGTGTGTGTGTTAATTGTGTGTGAGTGTGTGTTAATTGTGTGACAGTGTGAGTGTGTTAATTGTGTGTGTGTGGGACAGTGTGAATGTGTGTTAATTGTGTGGGTGTGTTAATTGTGTGTGTGGGACAGTGTGAGTGCGTGTTAATTGTGTGAGTGTGTTAATTGTGTGTGTGGGACAGTGTGAGTGTGTTAATTGTGTGTGTGTGTGGGACAGTGTGAATGTGTGTTAATTGTGTGGGTGTGTTAATTGTGTGTGTGTGGGACAGTGTGAGTGTGTGTTAATTGTGTGTGTGTGGGACAGTGTGCGTGTGTGTTATTTGTGTGTGTGGGACAGTGTGCGTTAATTGTGTGTGTGTGTGGGACAGTGTGTGTGTGTGTTAATTGTGTGTGTGTGTGTGGGACAGTGTGCGTGTGTGTTAATTGTGTGTGTGTGTGTGTTAATTGTCCCGGCGGTTATTGGCGTCTGTAGTGTGCGCCCCGTCCTCCTCCGCTGCCGCTGACAGGAGCGGCGGTGTGCGGCTCTCCCCCTCCTCCGCCGGCTCCGTCCTCCCGTCGTGGCCCTGCAGTGTGTGCCGGTCTCCCCAACAGCAGCAGCAGGTTAGTCTCTCTCTCTCCCCCCCCCCTCTCTCTCTCTCTCTCTCCTCCTGTGGATTGAAGTTTGTAAGTATCATTTTCATTTTTAGATGTACCCCTATTGGATTCTACTGGACAAGTGGACGTGATCGGCGTGGGATGTAGGTAAGTAATCTGTCTCTCATTTTTACAGGTACCCCTATTGGATTCTACTGGACAAGTGGACGTGACCGGCGTGGGATATAGGTAAGTAATCTGTCTCTCATTTTTACAGGTACCCCTATTGGATTCTACTGGACAAGTGGACGTGACCGGCGTGGGATGTAGGTAAGTAATCTGTCTCTCATTTTTACAGATTCTCCTACTGGATTCTACTGGACAAGTGGACGTGACCGGCGTGGGATGTAGGTAAGTAATCTGTCTCTCATTTTTACAGATTCCCCTACTGGATTCTACTGGACAAGTGGACGTGACCGGCGTGGGATGTAGGTAAGTAATCTGTCTCTCATTTTTACAGGTACCCCTATTGGATTCTACTGGACAAGTGGACGTGACCGGCGTGGGATTTAGGTAAGTAATCTGTCTCTCATTTTTACAGATTCCCCTATTGGATTCTACTGGACAAGTGGACGTGACCGGCGTGGGATGTAGGTAAGTAATGTGTCTCTCATTTTTACAGCTACCCCTATTGGATTCTACTGGACAAGTGGACGTGACCGGCGTGAGATATAGGTAAGTATGTGTGAGTGTGTCAGTGTGTTTTAATAAATTTTTACTGTCACGGTGTGTGAGTTGTGTTTTTATTTGGGTATTTTTTCTGTTGTAGAACTACAGGTACCGGCGGGCCTGTTATTTCCCTGCATGTTGGTACTTGAGGTTCTCCAAGTACCAGCAAGCGGGGGAGGCTTTCTGGGCCTTGTAGTTCCACAACAAAAAACAATATTCTTTTTTTACTTACATGGCTATCAGCCTCCCATCCACAGCCCACGGATGGGGGGGGCAGCCTCGGGCTTCACCCCTGGCCCTTGGGTGCCTGGAGGGGGGGTGACCCCTTGATTTAAGGGGTCCCCACTCCTCCAGGGAACCCCGGCCAGTGGTGACTAGTTGGGGGGGGGGTAATGCCACGGCCGCAGGGACCTACATAAATGTGTCCCCCGGCTGTGGCATTATGTCCCTGGCTAGTGGAGCCCGGTGCTGGTTTTAAAAATACGGGGGGACCCCTACATCTTTTGTTCCCCGTATTTTTGGAACCAGGACCGGACTAAGAGCCCGATGCTGGTTGTCTAAATACGGGGAACCCCTGTCCAATTTTTTCCCAGTATTTAAACAACCAGGACCAGCTCAAAGAGCCCGAGGCTGGTTATACTTAGGAGGGGGGACCTTACGCAGTTTTTTTTACATTTTTAACCCATTCAGACCCTTCTCCATTAAGTTAATGGAAGCCCTGGACAACAAAATTGCATTCATGTCCTCCTCCCACTCCCTTCCCAGTCCCAAACACAATTTTTTTTTTTTTCTATAAAAATGTACAATATATCACAAGTATGATGAGCAGGCATGCAGCGGGCATTGGCGGCTTTGGACTGAGTTGCAAATTAGTGGCGGAGGGCTGGGTCAGTTGATGGTGGGCGAGTTTGTAAGCCATTGGTGGTGGCAGCGGGCATCGGCTCAGAGGCAGTGGCGGGCATTGGCTCGGTGGCGGTAGGGGTCATCGGCAGGATTCGGCAGACATTATGGCTGTAGTGCCTCACCGCACGCCACTGACCTCACCGCACGCCACTGGTGTGTGGGACAATGTGCGTGTGTGTTAATTGTGTGTGTGGGACAGTGTGAGTGTGTGTTAATTGTGTGTGTGTGGAACAGTGTCAGTGTGTGTAAATTTTTGCAGTCCAGTGTGTGTGTGGGGGAGAGGAAAGTATGAGAATGTGTGTGTAGTCTGAGTGGGTGTGTATAGGATTTGGGGGTGGCCAGTCTGTGTGTAATCAGTGTGTGTGGGATGTACTAATGGCCATTTACCGAAGAGAGATATGTATTAAACCACGGGCACTGAGATGCCCTTCTCACTCACCATCCAGCTGGGTGGGCGAGCCGGGCGGGTGGAAAGCCAGCAGCAGGGGCAGCATGCCGGATATCCGCAGCCGAGGGTGGGGGCTGTAAGGCACGTGCGGAGCCCAAAGCCGGAGATCAGCAGCATGTTGACCGGCAATAAGCAGCTTCTGCTTCCGCGTTCAACATGCTGCTGATCTCCGGCTTTGGGCTACGCAGGGTTCGGGGGATGGGTGTCCTCTGCCGGTGTACTGCAGCTCCGGGGGTGCGGGCTCCGGAGGCTTTCAGCACTGTTGAATATCCAGCTGCCTCAAGTATGTACAGCCCGCACCCTCTGCTGCTGATATCCGGCATGCTGCTGCTGGCTGTCCCCCCGCCCGGCCACACAGCTGTATGGTGAGAAGGGCATCTCAGTTCCTGAGGTTTAACACATATGCATCAGAAAATGGCCTCTGCGGTAAACGATACTAATGCTTACCGTGACAGTAACAGCGGGGAGGAAGGCGCACATCGGGATCCTGCAGCATGAAACAAGAACCCCTTCGGAGCGCAGCAGACCACACTGAAAAGGGTGCATACCCGGTGCGGTGCTCTGCATCCCGGGTGGTGCCGAAGATGTGGAGTGTCGGAGGTGGAAGAAGCGCCGCAGCTAGGGGTGAGAAACCGCTGCAGCCCTTCCGCTGCTAAACTCTGCAATTAGTCTATTAAGGGGGTGGGCTCCCCTCATCATAGTGCCCCACAGGCCATGTTAATTCAGGGGGTAGGATCCCCTAACTCTATAATGGGAATTTTGGCTCATATCATGTGCTGTAACGTGAATTTTGGCTCATACCGTGTGCTATAATGTGAATTTCGGCTCATACTATGTGGGGTAATGTGAATTTTGGCTCATTCCGTGTGCTGTAATGTGAATTTCGGCTCATACTGTGTGCTGTAATGTGAATTTCGGCTCATACCATGCGGGGTAATGTGAATTTTGGCTCATACCATGTGGAGTAATGTGAATTTTGGCTCATACCGTGTGCTATAATGTGAATTTCGGCTCATCCCGTGTGCTATAATGTGAATTTCAGCTCATACCGTGTGCTATAATGTGAATTTCGTCTCATACCGTGTGCTATAATGTGAATTTTGGCTCATACCATGTGGGGTAATGTGAATTTCGGCTCATACTGTGTGCTATAATGTGAATTTCGGCTCATGCCGTGTGGGGTAATGTGAATTTCGGCTCATACTGTGTGCTATAATGTGAATTTCGGCTCATACCGTGTGCTATAATGTGAAAGGGGCACCAGTACTAGATAGTATAAGGGGTCCTACTACACTGAAGGACACGCCCCTTTTGAGTGACCGCACCCCTTTTCCGGAGCTATCTGCACTCTTTCATTCCGCCTTCAAAAATTCAACTTCGACCACTGCACCTACATCTGTACATACACACCCTGACATCTTTATATGCAGTGACACCGGTGGCGTCTGCACATACTTTCCTTTAGTATTTTTTTTTTTATTATTATCATTTTATTTATTTATTATTTTTATAAAAAAAAATATTATTTTTTTTTTTGGGGGGGGGCGCCATTATTGATCTTGCCCTGGGCTCCAAAAACCCTAGTTACGCCTCTGTGTCCGTGTCATTATTCTTAGTTGATAAGCATGTTGTTAAGGTACAATCGAAATAAATAAATAGACGCCTTACATGTACAGTAGATGCAACAACAGAACATTGATTTTAATAGCCCCATCCAAAGTACATATCTTATAAGTCCACTAAAAGTGTAATTCTATCTCTCAATAATTGCCGTATCCCCTTGCAGTAAGCTTATACTGTTAAAGATAGGGCGTATTTAGATGTACATTAGAAGAATACATCAGGGTCATAGGTTTGCTGGTTCATTGAGGACTCTGTAACATAGATATATTACATACACTAGACGTTTCCTGAGCAAAAGGTGGGCCCAGCAGGACACAAACGGCCACTGTCACGACTGGAACTTGCTTAACTTGTGTTCCCAGGTTTGTAGTAGATCCTGGAGCTTAAGTGGAAGCTGTATGGAGGAAACTGGGTGGTTTTATTTAAAGTTTCTGCCCATTTGGTTCAGTATGATATACCAGCGGCACGGATGCCGGCCGTCAGTATACCGACAACGGCATCCTGGTCGCCAGTATGCCATGCTGCGCGCTCACTGTGCTCGCAACGCTGTGGGCTCGGTAGTTCACCACAGGTTCTATTCACACTATGGGGGTAATTCCAAGTTGATCGCAGCAGGACATTTTTTAGCAACTGGGCAAAACCATGTGCACTGCAGGGGAGGCAGATATAACATGTGCAGAGAGAGTTAGATTTGGGTGGGGTGTGTTCAATCTGCAATCTAATTTGCAGTGTAAAAATAAAGCAGCCAGTACTATTTACCCTGAACAGAAACAAAATAACCCACCCAAATCTAACTCTCTCTGCACATGTTATATCTGCCTCCCCTACAGTGCACATGGTTTTGCCCAACTGCTAAAAAATGTCCTGCTGCGATCAACTTGGAATTACCCCCTATATTTTTGGTGTCGTGGACACCCACGAGTTGGAATATCCCGTTAGCCGGGATTCCGGCTGGCGGCATTTTCAGCAGTCAGGATTCTGGCATTAGTATCCTGACCGCTGTGATCCCGATTGTCGGCAACCTAACTGCATCCCCTGCACATATGCAGACAGGAAGTACGAGAATGCTCTTGTGGAACCACTGTTTATGCTGAGGACTGATGCAGTAGACTCTGAATCTGTAAATGATTCTGGAAGTGAAACAGAGATGACTTGGGGCTTGGAGTAGCTCTTGGCTAAACTCTATGGAAGCTGCAGAATAATAGTGGATCTCTGGACTGGTCCCAGTGATCCTGGACTCAGTATAACAATGGTCCAATGCAGGATATGAGGCTGATACTGGTGGTTCTAGACATTGTAGAAACAGTAAATACTAGGCTGGACGCTGAAAACTGCTAGGACAGTGGGTCTTAGGCTGGACACTGGACTGGTACTGGTGGTTCTAGACGCTACTGCGGCAGCGGGTCTTAGGTTTGACACTGAGTTTGTACTGGTGGTTCTGGACACTGCTGGGACAGAGGGTCCTAGGCTGGACACTAACGTGGAACAGGTGCAGCTGCAGACTGGAAGCGAATTCACGGTGGAATAATCACATATAGTACTCTATGAAGCACAGGACTTCTCACAAACAGGACATTGAGAGATTATGTTTTGGCCATTTGTTTAATGTCACTACTAGTCCTTTTATACCCTTAGCAGTATGCTGATTGGCTGAGACACAAGGAAGAGGGTTTCCATTGGTGGTACCGAAGTCAGCTGTTTCAGCTGAACATGGTGGCACCATGTGCCAAGGCTTGCCGGAACCAAGACACATGGGATGCAGTGATAGAGTGCGGGCACTGGTGGAAGACAGCAGAGGATGTGCCGCCCAGAATAGCAAAGGAGGACTGAGGGAGATAGGCTCCAGGGAATCAGAGCTAATGGCCCGACAGTGCCTGGATTGGTAAGTGCTAGAGTCTTCATCTGGGGTTCTGTGCAGCCATCTGACAGCTGGCTCTTCATGTTGCTAGTTTTCATCTGTTACAGTAACCCTTATAAAAAAAATCCTGCTGTAGACAGTTTTTGTAAGACGGGGAAATCTACTCCTGTATTAGATCACTATTGATATATTGATGCTAATAAAAGCAGTTGCATTACGTTACATTAGTCATGTCCTGCAAAATCAGGATGGACACCAAGCAGTAGTAAAAGTTATTTTTATATTATTTTATTATTCTACACACCGGCACTTAGAAATAAATAATGTAACTACAGTTCATAGAACATTTGACAGCTGTCATTGGTATAAATCTTTGTCAGGTTTCATTCTAAACATTGCAAACTTTTTTACTGTATTTGTGTCAAAACCCTGCGTGGTGTACATTGTGCAGGGCTCATGATTTCAGACTTACAAACCTCTTTCATTATTTACAGGAATAGCAGTGTGTAAAGTAATACAGTATAAACAAGAGATGTTCCATGCATGCTAAGATTTAGCTGATGCCAAAGTAATACAGACCTGCATTTGTGTGGCCTAAATGATAAATTGTATCTGTGCCTCTATCTCCTGGAAACAGTAACTTACAATCAGCTTGCATAAATCACAGTGAAAGCAGAACTCAGGGTATGTGTACCAGACCTTATGATACTCATCTTACACCTCCTCATCTAATATCTTCTCCAGACATTAGGTGTTTCAAATATATGGCACTCTCAAATCTATTTTGGCACCCAGATGCTGGTTGGAAAGGGGGTCCATCTGGTAGGGTCTATTGGCCTGATTCAGTGGTGGATGCATGAAAAGCGATACATATTACCACTGTGCATGCATCTAAGTTGCACTGTGCATATGGGCCCTCATTCCGAGTTGTTCGCTCGCAAGCTGCTTTTAGCAGCTTTGCACACGCTAAGCCGCCGCCTACTGGGAGTGAATCTTAGCTTATCAAAATAGCGAACAAAAGATTCGCAATATTGTGAAAAGACTTCTCTGTGCAGTTTCTGAGTAGCTCGAGACTTACTCTGCCAGTGCGATCAGTTCAGTGCTTATCGTTCCTGGTTTGACGTCACAAACACACCCAGCGTTCGCCCAGACACTCCTCCGTTTCTCCAGCCACTCCCGCGTTTTTCCCAGAAACGGCAGCGTTTTTTTCACACACTCCCATAAAACGGCCTGTTTCCGCCCAGAAACACCCACTTCCTGTCAATCACATTACGATCACCAGAACGAAGAAAAAACCTCGTAATGCCGTGAGTAAAATACCTAACTGCATAGCAAATTTACCTGGCGCAGTCACACTGCGGACATTGCGCATGCGCATTAGCGACTAATCGCTCCGTTGCGAGAAAAAAATAACGAGCGAACAACTCGGAATGACCACCATGCTGCATTGTCTTGCGACAGTGGTCGCAGTGAGGATTTATTTACAAAGTGGTTGACAGTCAGGTAGCATTTGTGGGAGGTAACAGGGCAGTGGCCACTCAAAGTCAGGTGTGACACGACTATTTCGGGGGAACATCACAGTTTGCAACTGCGATCCCATACCAGATAGCTCCAATGTCTTACCTACAACCACCATGCTGCGTACTCAGGACGTCAATTATTAACCGATGTGCACCCGATGGTTGCATCTTCATAAACAAATGGCAGATCTGAGACGTCACAAATACCGTCTGCTGCGACATTTGCATATTTTCGTACAACCGCTGTATACAGGATGGCAGCTGAGAAGACACTTGCGTCATTCTCTGAATCAGAACCAATGTCTGTCCTCTGTGATGGTAACAGTGGCCATGTCTCCAATTTTCTACTGAATCAAACAATCTCCAACTACACCACTGCCTGTTCTTCAGCTATACACTAATGCTGGTCATACATCAGGACGACCCTCATCCGATGCGAGTCATATCACGATTTCTCTTGAACTCCCCAGCAGCTCCCTGAAAGTCCCAGACACACGAGTGACACAAAATGTGCTAACGACCCATCGTTAAATGATCAGTTGTGTGCTTCACAAATAAAGTCCAGTGAAATGCCGCTCAAAACATGGGGGGTAATTCAGAGTTGATCGCAGCAGCAAATTTGTTAGCAGTTGGGCAAAACCATAGGGGTAATTCAGAGTTGATCACAGCAGCAAATTTGTTAGCAGTTGGGCAAAACCATGTGCACTGCAGGTGTGGCAGATATAACATTTGCAGAGAGAGTTAGATTTGGGTGGGTATTTTGTTTCTGTGCAGGGTAAATACTGGCTGCTTTATTTTTACACTGCAATTTAGATTTCAGTTTGAACACACCCCACCCAAATCTAACTCTCTCTGCACATGTTGCCCACCCTGCAGTGCACATGGGGGGTAATTCCAAGTTGATTGCAGCAGGAATTTTGTTAGCAGTTGGGCAAAACCATGGGGGTAATTCCAAGTTGATCGCAGCAGGAAATTTTTTAGCAGTTGGGCAAAACCATGTGCACTGCAGGTGTGGCAGATATAACATTTGCAGAGAGAGTTAGATTTGGGTGGGTTATTTTATTTCTGTGCAGGGTAAATACTGGCTGCTTTATTTTTACACTGCAAATTAGATTGCAGATTGAAACATAGAAACATAGAATTTGTCGGCAGATAAGAACCACTTGGCCCATCTAGTCTGCCCCTTTTTTTTTTTTTATATATTATTTTTTTTTATCACTAACCTTATTTGATCCTTATTTCTTTGTAAGGATATCCTTATGTCTATCCCATGCATGTTTAAATTGCTCTACTGTCTTAGCCTCTACCACCTCTGATGGGAGGCTATTCCACTTGTCCACTACCCTTTCTGTGAAATAATTTTTCCGCAAATTTCCCCTGAACCTCCCCCCCTCCAGTCTCAGTGCATGTCCTCGTGTCCTATTGCTTCTCTTCATTTGGAGAATGTTTCCCTCCTGGACTTTGTTAAAACCCTTCATATATTTGAAAGTTTCTATCATGTCGCCCCTTTCTCTTCTCTGCTCCAAACTATACATATTGAGATTTCTTAGTCTTTCTGGGTATGTTTTGTGATGTAGGCCATGCACCATTTTAGTTGCCCTCCTTTGTACAGTTTCTAATGTATTAATATCCTTTTGAAGATATGGCCTCCAGAACTGAATACAGTATTCTAGATGAGGCCGTACCAATGACCTATACAGTGGCATTATTACTTCTTTCTTTCTGCTGCTGATTCCTCTCCCAATGCAGCCAAGCATCTGACTAGCCTTCCTCATTGCCTTGTTACATTGCTTACCTGCCTTTAAGTCATCTGAAATAGTGACTCCTAGATCCCTTTCCTCCTCAGTAGTTTCCAGTATAGTGCCATTAATACTGTATTTAGCTTTAGGATTTTTGAGACCCAAGTGCATGATTTTGCATTTTTTGGCATTAAACTGTAATTGCCAGACTCTTGACCATTCCTCTAGTCTACCTAGATCCTCAATCATTTGTTTTACCCCACCTGGTGTGTCTACCCTGTTGCATACCTTTGTGTCATCTGCAAAAAGGCATACTTTCCCTTTAATCCCATTTGCAATGTCACCAATAAAGATATTGAAAAGCACTGGTCCAAGTACAGATCCCTGGGGTACTCCACTGGTAACATTTCCCTCCTGTGAATGCACTCCATTTACCACAACTCTCTGTTTTCTATCCTTCAACCAAGATCTTATCCATTCAATAATCCTAATATCCAATCCCAAACTTTCA
The DNA here is from genome assembly GCF_028390025.1 of Pseudophryne corroboree. NCBI lineage: Eukaryota > Metazoa > Chordata > Amphibia > Anura > Myobatrachidae > Pseudophryne > Pseudophryne corroboree. Next base: position 188,679,914 of record NC_086444.1, on the reverse strand, counting down.
AGTTTATTTAGCAGTCTGCGATGTGGAACTGTGTCAAAAGCCTTACTAAAGTCAAGATAAGCTATATCCATGGCTCCACCTTTATCCATCACTTTAGTCACACAATCAAAAAAGTCAATAAGATTTGTTTGACATGATCTTCCCCCAGTGAATCCATGCTGTTTGGGATCCAGTAAATTGCCGGATTTGAGATGATCTACAACTCTTTCTTTTAAGAGTGTTTCCATCAATTTCCCTACTACTGATGTAAGACTCACTGGTCTGTAGTTGTTTGCCTCTTCCTTGCTTCCACTTTTGTGCAGTGGGACTACGTTTGCTCTTTTCCAGTCCCCTGGAATTTCTCCTGTAGCTAATGACTGGTTGAATAATTCTGTCAATGGTGCTACCAGCACCTCTTTAAGTTCTTTTAGTATCCTTGGATGTATCCCATCTGGCCCCATGGATTTGTCCACTTTCAGCTTTGAGAGTTCTGTTAGGACCTTCTCCTCTGTAAATGTACTTGTTTCATTTTCCTGAATATCCCTGCAACTTAACTGTGGCCCCTTCCCCTCTCTTTCAGTAGTAAATACTGAGCAAAAATAATCATTAAGATGATCTGCTATTAAATTGTCTCCCTCAACAAGATTCCCAGTGTCCGTCTTTAGTTTTATAATTCCGCCTTTTGTTTTTCTTTTTTCGCTTATATACCTAAAAAAAGTTTTGCCTCCTTTACCCACTGACTGGGCCATTTTCTCCTCAGCTTGTGCCTTTGCACATCTGATTACCTTCTTTGTCTCCTTCTGTCTAACAAGATATATCTTTTTGTCTTCATTATTTTGTGTCTGCTTATATTTCCTAAAAGCCATCTTTTTTGCTCTCACAATATTTGCTACTTCTTTTGCAAACCACACTGGCTTCCTTTTCCTTGTGTTTTTCCTAACAGTTTTGATACAAAGGTCTGTTGCCTTCAATATTGCACATTTGAATGTTTTCCACCTCTCCTGCACTGTTTCCAAGTTCCTCCACTCTGCCAAAGAATCGCTTACACATTTTCCCATCCCTACAAAATCAGCCTTCCTAAAATCCAACACCTTTGTTTTTGTATGGGACGAGTCAGTCTCTGTCTTAATGCTGAACCATACTGCTTGATGATCACTGGATCCGAGGTTTTCACCCACTTTTACGTCTGATAATCTGTCTCCACACCCAAATCTAACTCTCTCTGCACATGTTATTTCTGCCTCCCCTGCAGTGCACATGGTTTTGCCCAACTGCTAACAAAATACCCCCATGGTTTTGCCCAACTGCTAACAAATTGGTGCTGCAATCCACTCTGAATTACCCCCATGGTACGATGTGCATACGATTACGATGGACAATATGGGCTGCAAGTATGATCTGAGGATGTGATGTTCAACCCGCTGGATTGTGCATTGCATCATACCCAAAACATGCACGATGTGCACACAATGCTTTCGTACATGACATCGACCTAGTGTATGGCCAGCTTTAGGTTAAGGGTATTGGAATGGATGTATAGTCTTTAGCCTATTGTATTAACAGTGATGATCAGCAGATTAGCATGACAAGTACCAATGAATTTAGGGCCCGATTCAGAAATGGAGACAAAGTCAATGTTCCACACAACTGAGCAATTTTTGACAGACTGCACAAGTGCCGCAATCACATTGCACATACTTCAAGTTGCTGCTGCGATCCCGCTCACAATGAGGCTTAAATAGTATAGGGATTCAAAGGAAGTGACGCTATGGAGGTGTTGACAAGGAATGGTTGGAAAAAACGCAGGCGTGTCATGGCCGTTTTCAGTGTGTGTAACTGCTGTCAGCTGCAAGCTCTTACATACTCAGCTCTTACATACTAGGCCACATGGCGCATGTGTCCCTACTGTCATGTCTGCTTATCCATAGGGCTACCCTTAAGCCTGATGTTCCTTGTTCTTGCGTACAGGCTGCATATGTTTATGCAATTGCAAATGAGCTGTGATAGCTCTGGTGGATGTCTCTTTTCATTTCTGGGTGGTGGCTTCATTTGCGAACATCAGCAGTTGTGAAGCTGAGAAAACCGCACCTGCAATTGCATTATCGTTCATCTCTGTATCAAGCCCTTACTTAGAACTGACAAGTCTTGTAAGGCTCAGTCATTTCACTTATATTAAAGATGTGCACGGAAACCCCGTGTTTTGTTTCTAATTTATCATTGTGTTTTGGTTTTGTAAAAATAACCCTCACGTGTTTTATTTCGGATCTGGTTTTTGATTCGAACAGAAATTTTTAAAAAATAATAATTGATAATCAGCTTAACAGCTAATATCATGGAATTTTTTGCAATCCAAAAATTGAAAAATCCGAATTCCGAAATGCGGGAAGATCTGAACTGTGACTCAGTTTGGATTAGATCTGTTAAGGACATTCGGACCGAGTTTTGGTTCAGTTGGATCCACAAAGTTTGGGTGGTTTTGGATTTCTGGAGAATGGAACCACACTTCTCTAATTTATATGCTTGGAAACACAATCCATTTTTATCAGTTACTTACAGGTAAAATTTTGTTTAAATTGAGTTTTAATGTGGAACAGAGCATTTTGTAGAGGTACAAAGTTCTGATGATATCATCTCTGAATGAAAGTTTGCACTCTAATTATACATTTGTAGTCATGGTCTGTGGAGGTAATGCAGAGTTGATCGCAGCAGCAAATTTGTTAGCGGTTGGGCAAAACCATGTGCACTGCAGGGGGGCAGATATAACATGTGCAGAGAGAGTTAGATTTGAACAGAGCAAGGACCATGGGTGATTCTACTGGGGTAACAATAATAGCTGCTGTTATGGGACCTGGGAAGGTCTTCCAGCTGCCACCTACCAGCATCCCTGACCTGTAGGACACCATGTAGCTGCCACCTATGCTGCTCCAGGATCTCAATATCCTTTACCCATACTGCAGTAGCTATAATTTGAAGGGAGCTTAATGCACTCCCTTCTGTTTGACCGCCAACACTATAGAATGATGTGAAGTGAAGAAACAACAAAGGCATTTGTGAGATCAGCACTGTAAGGTGAGGAGTTTGTTACTTCAAAGAAACATTGGAGGCCCACCCAAAATTTTCTTATTGGACTCTCAAATTTCTAGTTATGCGCCTGGCTGTGGAGAAATCTACTAGATCATTTGGTTGTGTGTTATCAGTGCCGCAACGAAAACAATGGTCTCTGGGCACCAGGTAGCAGAGACACAGAGAAGGTGGTCAAATAATGCAAGGGTAGCCGCATCTCTACACAGGGCAGATTATGTAAATGCAGCCTTGCAAATGGCCACACATCACAAGTAGCATGTGGAAATTTACCCAAATTGCATTTACACAATCGCACTGGACAAGTGTCCTTAGCCACTGCTGGGCTTCACCTTCTGGATCTGATGGGGAAAGCCCAGAAACCTTGCCTCCAGGCATCCAGGATAAAGTTACACTATTTTTGCGGTGCCTTTGGGAAAGGACTGAGAACATATAAATTACTAGCACATAAGTAATATGCAACATTTTGTGCTCAAATGAGGCAAGTATTTCACTAAACGGGTTCTAATCCCGCTATTCACAAGGCTTTGCAGCCAGTTATGGAAAGAACATGGAGGGCATTAACATATGACAGTAGTGTCATAAACCTCCTTGCTCTGTGTACTCATGCTCCTGTCAGGCACATCAGGGGTTAATTTTTGTTGGGAGGGCTTAAATGGGTTGCTAGGGAAATTTGATTGGTTTAGTTTGAAAAAGGGTTGGGATGGTCTGATGTGGATCTAGGGTGTTGTCAAAGGATCAGCCTCTTTCTCTTGGACGTTACCCTCCCGTCCCTCCCTTGGTTTTTAGTTTTTGTTCGTTGTGTCAACTGGTTGTTGATTTGGGTTTTTTGGGTGGCCGGTCTCAGAACGGTTTATGTGTAGTTATTGATAGGATAGGTTAATTTTCCCCGGGGAGCAGTTCAGTCAGGAAGGAGTATGGGCATGGTCAGTCAGGGGCGGACTGGAGGGCATCACTGGACCAGGTGGGCCCTCCTTTCTCCTGCATGGCTGGACTGTTGCCTCAAGTCGATGCTGATGTGGGCAGATGGCCTCATCAGTGTGTGGTGTTGTCCCCGCAAGGCGTGGGCAGTTGGTCGCGTCTTAGCGAGTCGAATGGGCAAGGAAGATGAATGTTGGCTCTTCCTTGCCTGTCGGGCAGTTGGCCCTGGTTCATACAGTTCATGTTAATAGTTTGGCTTACGCTAGGTCATTCTTATCCTGCCACCATACTTTAGTTAGCTTAAATTTAAATAGTTAATTTGAGCCCTTTCAATAAAAAGCTGACCCCATTTCACCACAACTTACAGTGGTCTGTGTATTTATTTATTTAGATAAGTTGTGTGCGTGAAGTATGAGTGCATCGGCCATGGATAATTTATTAAATATAATGCTGATTACTGTTAACATGTAGACAAGTCTTAATAACAATTATGGACTGAAGATATGTAAATTTAAGATGTATATTTATTAAAGTCATTATGCAGGGGGCTGTCTGGGTATTAGCCAGTGCAGTCAACAAGCTACAGTACACAGTTTTTTTGTCAATATTTTTTATAGTGGTTTTACAATGAACATTAGTACAATGGTGAGAAGAAAGTGCATAAAAACAGAAAGTATAGTGATCATAAACTATTCAGCTGGTGCATATGATAATACAGAATAAGAGTTTAATTCCAGAACTATCATATAAGAAGCTATGAGCCTTAGCATGACATATAACCTCAAAATCGGTTATTCGAGCAAATCAAATAATTTGTACAGAGGGTAGTATAAGAGACCACTAGTTGATTAAATAAGTTAACTTTTGCCTCAATGGGTTGGATGTAATGAAGTGTGAGATTAACGTGCGTGACAAACACGCACCATCTTGCACATTAGAAGGTGCGTGTTCGTTCCGCAACTCGCACAATCTAATGGGGTGTGTGTTTCTGGTCACAAACGTAAATCGCTTGCGACTTCTTGCAAGATTTCGCACCAGGAAGCATGCAATTCTTTAGACCAACCAAAATGCTAGTTTCATTTTGTGAGTTGCACAGTGTGCTAGAAAGTCACCAATTGGCGCACAAAAGTCTCCTGACTTATGCATTACACACCCTATATAAACACCTGTCCTCCATTTTGTGCTTTGATAGGTAGTGAGGATATTTTGTAAGGAGCAGGATAATTTAGTGTGCAAGAGGAGTGTTTTTTTTTTTTGAGCTGCAGAATGTCTTCTAGGACGCTTGGGAGAAAGCAGAGGATGGAGGTGGCAGGAAGAGTAGGTTGTTATTGAAGAGGCAGAGAATGTGGGTGAGGGTAGCACTGAGGAGTTGGAGGAACAGGACAGTAGTGAGGTGGAGGTGCAGAAGGAGTAGAGTGAGGATGAGGATGCTGTTGAGGAGGAAGGTGGTAAAGTTGCCCCTGGGAAGACGCAGACTGGCCGGAATGTCCGGTTTAGCTATGAGAAGAACTGTGCGTTGTTTCACGCCATGGTTGCAGTTTTTCCTCAGCTGCTAATCGAACACTCCCACTGCACGTCGGCAGTATGTAAGAAGGCGATGTGGGGAAGTGTGGCCGATGCAGTGAACGCAGTGAGCCAGTTTCGCCGGGACCTTAAATATATTAAGAAAAGGTTTAATGACAAGAGCAAGTTGGCAGAACAGCATAGATAGAGACACAAAACAGGAGGTGGCCGTTCTGCTCCTATACATTTCACCAGCTATGAAGAGGAGCTGTGTCACATTTTTACCCCTGAAGTCCTGCCTGGTACACATATGACTGATACGGACTGTCCCCAATCCCCCAGGCATCCTGGTAAGTAAACAGACAAATGTTCCCTCTTTAACTATACCTATAACATTCATTTGCAAAAGTATTTTGATTATCCTCTTCATGGTGAACATGTTTTCATCTTAATATATTTAATTATACTAAAGCATTGTCTATAAACATATTTTAATAGTTTAAAACATCATCACTTTTGTTGCAGTATCCATGGAAAAAGTTTTCTTTGTGTTTAACCACTTGCCTGGCATAGACGCATCTCATGCAACCACATGAGGCTGAGTTATCCATGACATGGGGGGTGATTCAGACCTGATCGCTGCTAACTTTGATGTCCTGCGTTCAGATAGTCGCCGCCCCAGGGGTAGTGCAAATTCGCCCATGCAAGTGTGCGATCCTGTGTGTACACCGAGCTGCAAAAGTCCACTGTGTGCAATCTCTGCACAGCCCAGGACTTACTCCTACAGTGCAATCAGAACAGGCTGATTGGATCCGAAGCTGACGTCAGACAACCTCCCTGAAAACGCCTGGGCACGACTGTGTTTTTCCGGACACTCCCAATAAACGGTCAGTTTCCACCCACAAATAGCCTCCTCCTGTCAATCACCTTGCGAACACCCATGCAAATTACATTTTCGCACCATCCTGTCACTGACCGGCAATGCTCTTTGTTGTTGTCTGACGCGCATGCACAGTTATGACATGATTGCCCGCTGTGCGAAAATGCACAGCAGCAATCAGGTCTGAATCAGGCCCCTGGTTGCATCTGATGTGACCAGTCAGAAAGTTCACTGTGCTGCAAAGCTTCCTGCAATTGCTGCTATCCGTCTCTGGTTCCTCTGCTTCCTGGTTCTCTCTACCCCCAGTGCCTGCCTGATCGCCAGCACCCCCCACCCAGCAGCTGCAGTCACTAGCAGCCACTGGGGAAATGTTTGTAAAAATCACCTTCCTCTGCTGAAAGGATATGAAGCTGGGAAATGGAAGGTGCGATGTTCCAACCATCGATGCTTGCTTGTTTTTTTTTATTATAAGAAAATAGCTTTAGACAATTTTTATTTAAATGTTCTTAACCTAATTCAATTAAAAAACAAACAACAATTTCTGAGCAGTGTTTGGTATGAAAATTTGTCAGTAAAGGGGTTACAAACCATGTGCTAGTTTTTATTTACAATGGTATTACTGTGTGACACTCTAGCACAGCAAGGTAAATTTGGAAAGGTGCATAATGTGTGCACAAAAAAAAAAGAATTGTGTAGATAAGCCACTAGCACAGTGGTTTCCAAACTTTTTTGAATCACGACGCCCTAGAATAATAAGAATTTACTTACCGATAATTCTATTTCTCGTAGTCCGTAGTGGATGCTGGGGACTCCGTAAGGACCAAGGGGGATAGCGGCTCCGCAGGAGACAGGGCACAAAAGTAAAAGCTTTAGGATCAGGTGGTGTGCACTGGCTCCTCCCCCTATGACCCTCCTCCAAGCCTCAGTTAGGATACTGTGCCCGGACGAGCGTACACAATAAGGAAGGATTTTGAATCCCGGGTAAGACTCATACCAGCCACACCAATCACACTGTACAACCTGTGATCTGAACCCAGTTAACAGCATGATAACAGCGGAGCCTCTGAAAAGATGGCTCACAACAATAATAACCCGTTTTAGTTAACAATAACTATGTACAAGTATTGCAGACAATCCGCACTTGGGATGGGCGCCCAGCATCCACTACGGACTACGAGAAATAGAATTATCGGTAAGTAAATTCTTATTTTCTCTGACGTCCTAAGTGGATGCTGGGGACTCCGTAAGGACCATGGGGATTATACCAAAGCTCCCAAACGGGCGGGAGAGTGCGGATGACTCTGCAGCACCGAATGAGAGAACTCCAGGTCCTCCTCAGCCAGGGTATCAAATTTGTAGAATTTTGCAAACGTGTTTGCCCCTGACCAAGTAGCAGCTCGACAAAGTTGTAAAGCCGAGACCCCTCGGGCAGCCGCCCAAGATGAGCCCACCTTCCTTGTGGAATGGGCATTTACATATTTTGGCTGTGGCAGGCCTGCCACAGAATGTGCAAGCTGAATTGTACTACACATCCAACTAACAATCGTCTGCTTAGAAGCAAGAGCACCCAGTTTGTTGGGTGCATACAGGATAACAGCAAGTCAGTTTTCCTGACTCCAGCCGTCCTGGAAACATATATTTTCAGGGCCCTGACAACATCTAGCAACTTGGAGTCCTCCAAGTCCCTAGTAGCCGCAGGTACCACAATAAGCTGGTTCAGGTGAAACGCTGACACCACCTTAGGGAGAAACTGGGGACGAGTCCGCAGCTCTGCCCTGTCCGAATGGACAATCAGATATGGGCTTTTGTGAGACAAAGCCGCCAATTCTGACACTCGCCTGGCCGAGGCCAGGGCCAACAGCATGGTCACTTTCCATGTGAGATATTTCAAATCCACAGATTTGAGCGGTTTAAACCAATGTGATTTGAGGAATCCCAGAACTACGTTGAGATCCCACAGTGCCACTGGAGGCACAAAAGGGGGTTGTATATGCAGTACTCCCCTGACAAACTTCTGGACTTCAGGAACTGAAGCCAATTCTTTCTGTAAGAAAATCGACAGGGCCGAAATTTGAACCTTAATGGACCCCAATTTGAGGCCCATAGACACTCCTGTTTGCAGGAAATGCAGGAATCGACCGAGTTGAAATTCCTCCGTGGGGCCTTCCTGGCCTCACACCATGCAACATATTTTCGCCAAATGTGGTGATAATGTTGTGCGGTCACCTCCTTCCTGGCTCTGACCAGGGTAGGGATGACCTCTTCCGGAATGCCTTTTTCCCTTAGGATCCGGCGTTCAACCGCCATGCCGTCAAACACAGCCGCGGTAAGACTTGGAACAGACATGATCCTTGCTGAAGCAAGTCCCTTCTTAGTATCTCTTGAAGTTCCGGGTACCAAGTCCTTCTTGGCCAATCCGGAGCCACGAGTATAGTTCTTACTCCTCTCCGTCTTATAATTCTCAGTACCTTGGGTATGAGAGGCAGAGGAGGGAACACATACACCGACTGGTACACCCACGGTGTTACCAGAGCGTCCCTGCTATTGCCTGAGGGTCTCTTGACCTGGCGCAATACCTGTCCAGTTTTTTGTTCAGACGGGACGCCATCATGTCCACCTTTGGTCTTTCCCAACGGTTCACAATCGTGTGGAAGACTTCCAGATGAAGTCCCCACTCTCCCGGGTGGAGGTCGTGCCTGCTGAGGAAGTCTGCTTCCCAGTTGTCCACTCCCGGAATGAACACCGCTGACAGTGTTATCACATGATTTTTCGCCCAGCGAAGAATCCTTGCTGCCATTGCCCTCCTGCTTCTTGTGCCGCCCTGTCTGTTTACGTGGGCGACTGCCGTGATGTTGTCCGACTGGATCAGCACCGGTTGACTTTGAAGCAGAGGTCTTCCTAGGCTCAGAGCATTGTAAATTGCCCTTAGCTCCAGTATATTTATGTGGAGAGAAGTCTCCAGACTTGACCACACTCCTTGGAAATTTCTTCCCTGTGTGACTGCTCCCCAGCCTCTCAGGCTGGCATCCGTGGTCACCAGGACCCAGTCCTGAATGCCGAATCTGCTGCCCTCTAGTAGATGAGCACTCTGCAGCCACCACAGAAGAGACACCCTTGTCCTTGGAGACAGGATTATCCGCTGATGCATCTGAAGATGCGATCCGGACCATTCGTCCAGCAGATCCCACTGAAAAATTCTTGCGTGAAATCTGCCGAATGGAATCGCTTCGTAAGAAGCCACCATTTTTCCCAGGACTCTTGTGCATTGATGCACTGACACTTGGCCTGGTTCTAGGAGGTTCCTAACTAGCTCGGATAACTCCCTGGCTTTCTCCTCCGGGAGAAACACCTTTTTCTGGACTGTGTCCAGAATCATCCCTAGGAACAGCAGACGTGTCGTCGGAATCAGCTGCGATTTTGGAATATTTAGAATCCACCCGTGCTGTCGTAGAACTACTTGAGATAGTGCTACTCCGACCTCCAACTGTTCTCTGGACCTTGCCCTTATCAGGAGATCGTCCAAGTAAGGGATAATTAAGACGCCTTTTCTTTGAAGAAGAATCATCATTTCGGCCATTACCTTGGTAAAGACCCGGGGTGCCGTGGACAATCCAAACGGCAGCGTCTGAAACTGATAGTGACAGTTCTGTACCACGAACCTGAGGTACCCTTGGTGAGAAGGGCAAATTGGGACATGGAGGTAAGCATCCTTGATGTCCAGGGACACCATATAGTCCCCTTCTTCCTGGTTCGCTATCACTGCTCTGAGTGACTCCATCTTGATTTGAACCTTTGTATGTAAGTGTTCAAAGATTTCAGATTTAGAATAGGTCTCACCGAGCCGTCTGGCTTCAGTACCACAAATAGTGTGGAATAATACCCCTTTCCTTGTTGTAGGAGGGGTACTTTGATTATCACCTGCTGGGAATACAGCTTGTGAATTGTTTCCAATACTGCCTCCCTGTCGGAGGGAGACGTTGGTAAAGCAGACTTCAGGAACCTGCGAGGGGGAGACGTCTCGAACTTCCAATCTGTACCCCTGGGATACTACTTGTAGGATCCAGGGGTCCACTTGCGAGTGAGCCCACTGCGCGCTGAAACTCTTGAGACGACCCCCCACCGCACCTGAGTCCGCTTGTACGGCCCCAGCGTCATGCTGAGGACTTGGCAGAAGCGGTGGAGGGCTTCTGTTCCTGGGAAGGAGCTGCCTGCTGCAGTCTTCTTCCCTTTCCTCTACCCCTGGGCAGATATGACTGGCCTTTTGCCCGCTTGCCCTTATGGGGACGAAAGGACTGAGGCTGAAAAGACGGTGTCTTTTTCTGCTGAGATGTGACTTGGGGTAAAAAAGGTGGATTTTCCAGCTGTTGCCGTGGCCACCAGGTCCGATGGACCGACCCCAAATAACTCCTCCCCTTTATACGGCAATACTTCCATGTGCCGTTTGGAATCTGCATCACCTGACCACTGTCGTGTCCATAAACATCTTCTGGCAGACATGGACATCGCACTTACTCTTGATGCCAGAGTGCAAATATCCCTCTGTGCATCTCGCATATATAGAAATGCATCTTTTAAATGCTCTATAGTCAATAAAATACTGTCCCTGTCAAGGGTATCAATATTTTCAGTCAGGGAATCCGACCAAGCCACCCCAGCGCTGCACATCCAGGTTGAGGCGATCGCTGGTCGCAGTATAACACCAGTATGTGTGTATATACTTTTTAGGATATTTTCCAGCCTCCTATCAGCTGGCTCCTTGAGGGCGGCCGTATCTGGAGACGGTAACGCCACTTGTTTTGATAAGCGTGTGAGCGCCTTATCCACCCTAGGGGGTGTTTCCCAACGCGCCCTAACTTCTGGCGGGAAAGGGTATAACGCCAATAATTTTCTATCGGGGGAAACCCACGCATCATCACACACTTCATTTAATTTATCTGATTCAGGAAAAACTACAGGTAGTTTTTTCACACCCCACATAATACCCTTTTTTGTGGTACTTGTAGTATCAGAAATATGTAACACCTCCTTCATTGCCCTTAACATGTAACGTGTGGCCCTAATGGAAAATACGTTTGTTTCTTCACCGTCGACACTGGAGTCAGTGTCCGTGTCTGTGTCGACCGACTGAGGTAATGGGCGTTTTAAAGCCCCTGACGGTGTTTGAGACGCCTGGACAGGTACTAATTGGTTTGCCGGCCGTCTCATGTCGTCAACCGACCTTGCAGCGTGTTGACATTATCACGTAATTCCCTAAATAAGCCATCCATTCCGGTGTCGACTCCCTAGAGAGTGACATCACCATTACAGGCAATTGCTCCGCCTCCTCACCAACATCGTCCTCATACATGTCGACACACACGTACCGACACACAGCACACACACAGGGAATGCTCTGATAGAGGACAGGACCCCACTAGCCCTTTGGGGAGACAGAGGGAGAGTTTGCCAGCACACACCAAAACGCTATAATTATACAGGGACAACCTTATATAAGTGTTTTCCCTTATAGCATCTTAATATATTATAATATCGCCACACAAAATGCCCCCCCCCCCTCTCTGTTTTAACCCTGTTTCTGTAGTGCAGTGCAGGGGAGAGCCTGGGAGCCTTCCTAGCAGCGGAGCTGTGTAGGAAAATGGCGCTGTGTGCTGAGGAGAATAGGCCCCGCCCCCTTTTCGGCGGGCTTCTTCTCCCGTTTTTCTGACAACCTGGCAGGGGTTAAATACATCCATATAGCCCCAGAGGCTATATGTGATGTATTTTTAGCCAGCATAGGTACTTTCATTGCTGCCCAGGGCGCCCCCCCCAGCGCCCTGCACCCTCAGTGACCGTTGGTGTGAAGTGTGCTGAGAGCAATGGCGCACAGCTGCCGTGCTGTGCGCTACCTTAAGAAGACTGGGAAGTCTTCAGCCGCCTATTTCTGGACCTCTTCTCTCTTCAGCATCTGCAAGGGGGTTGGCGGCGCGGCTCCGGTGACCCATCCAGGCTGTACCTGTGATCGTCCCTCTGGAGCTAGTGTCCAGTAGCCTAAGAAGCCAATCCATCCTGCATGCAGGTGAGTTCACTTCTTCTCCCCTAAGTCCCTCGTTGCAGTGAGCCTGTTGCCAGCAGGACTCACTGAAAATAAAAAACCTAACAAAACTTTTACTCTAAGCAGCTCTTTAGGAGAGCCACCTAGATTGCACCCTTCTCGGCCGGGCACAAAAACCTAACTGAGGCTTGGAGGAGGGTCATAGGGGGAGGAGCCAGTGCACACCACCTGATCCTAAAGCTTTTACTTTTGTGCCCTGTCTCCTGCGGAGCCGCTATCCCCCTTGGTCCTTACGGAGTCCCCAGCATCCACTTAGGACGTCAGAGAAATAAGAATTTTTTTCACGGCACCCCTAGGCGAAACATCTCTTATTGAGAAATTTAGAAAGAAATATTACATTAAGTAGATTGTGTTTATATGTCATCCTTAGGGTCAGTTGTGTGGTGAGGGACAAGATTTGCTTCTGTTTGGCCACATATTTTATGATTGGCAGCCACCAGCACTGGTTTTGCCTATTATACTGACCATGAATAATTTGAATTGGTCCTGGACCACCAACCCAGGGCACCCCTGCAAGTGTCCCAAGGCACCCCAGGGAGCCACGGCACACAGTTTGGGAACCTCTGCATTAGCACATAATGGTTGAGCTCTATTATCCTTTATGATGTATATTTAATAGGTAGGTTTGTTATAATGCAGAAATTAATAAATTAATGTTTTTTCCCCCACATTTTATTTTACGCAGCTGCTGAATCAAGGAGAGGGCCTGCATCAAAGAAGCAGCGTCACAAATGACCACACATGATGCTGGTAAGACCATGTTAAAACCCCCCAAAACTATCACCTAAAAAAAATAAAACAACAGACCACTGTAATGGTGGCTACACACTAGGATGACTTGCATGCTATGCAATGTGATCATCAACGGGAGTGCTAGCATCGGCAAGTGCATACACACTTGCTGATGCTGGTAGAGACAGTGTGGGTAGGCGGGGGAGCGGGGACCATGCTGCATTCGGCAGTATGGCCCTTGCCTGACAATGTTGGCTGTCTGACCTGCATGCATGGGAGCACACATTGGGGGTCATTCTGAGATGATCATAGCTGTGCTAAATTTAGCACAGCTACGATCATTCACACTGACATGCCGGGGTACGCCCAGCACAGGGCTAGTCCATCCTGCATGTCAGTGCCGGCCCCCCCCACAGAAGTGCAAAGGCATCGCACAGCTCCCGACCAGCGCAGCTTTAGCGTGCTGGCAGGGAGCTACTCGTCGCTCCCCGGACTGCATCGGCTGCATATGACGTCACGCAGAAGCTGCAGGCCACTCCCCACATGGTCCGGCCACGCCTGCATTGGCCGGACCGTGCCCACGAAACGGCGGCCAAATGCTGCCGTTCCGCCCCCTTCTGCCCAGTGACCGCCTCTGCCGGTCAATCAGGCAGAGGTGATCGCAGCCCAGCTACGGCCATGCGCCAGTGCCACGCAGTGGGTACCCGTATGCTTGGCTGCGATAAAAAGCAGCGAGCGAACGGGTCAGAATGACCCCCACTGTCAGCAACATAGTGCATACACACTGGACGATATCGTGAAGAATGAATTGGGCACATCGTGCCAATATTGTCTTAGTGTCTCCGCACCTTAAGTGTAGTAAAATGTCATAACATTAAGAGCCACATTTAACAGCCATCATGAAGACAATGTGATAGCATATTGCAATGGATGCTACTTTAGCATGCAGATTGCATAGAATACGCGATCAATGATAAATTGAGATTATTTTATCGTGTGCATTGTTAGGTGGCCAAAATTAATTTAAACTATTTTTTGTGCAACAAAACAAGTACATATTTTAATTTAAAAAACAATGTATCAGGTCCAGGTCCATCACGTGTTGGCCTGGTGAGCTATACCTCAGGGGAGGTGGATGAGGATGTGATGGTGGAGGACACTCCAATGTACCAGCCACAACCCATAACCCCTCCACAGCTGCCACAACAGCCACCACCCACCCCACAAAGTAGTGTACCATCAGTGGACGAGATAGCTGTGTCCCTGCACCACTTTAGGGAAGCACAGTTGTCCATTATGGAGCATCAGACCAAGCAAAGGGACTGCATAGGCCAACAGCTCTGGAGGCTAAATAGAACAGCCTCTGTAGCTCAGGGGACCCGCACCCGAATGTCTATCGACATCCAGATGCAGTTGTCCGAGCTGACCCATGCCACCCGCGAGCAGACAGCAGCTTTTTTGGCCTTGCAGCGTGAAATTGTGGGCCAAAGAGCTCTTCAGGATGTTCAAACATCCTCTAAAGTCAGCTCCCAGGCCACCAGCCCCCAGACCGAATCTCAAATTACTTCACCAAGGTGAAGTGTGTCTACTCATGTGTGGAGGGGGGGAGTGGGGGGACACCTAAAGGGGAATGGATGGGCAAAGGCTCCTCTGCCTCTAAGTGATTGTTTTGTAAATATTTCTATTGTTTTTACTTTGTAATTGTTTTGTTTAACCTTTATACTGCAGTAAAATATTGATTCAAGTTTATTTTGTTTGTCTTTATTAAGTAAAATACATTGTTATTGAAAATTGATTTCACATTTTAAAAAATGGGTGTTTTAAATTTTAGGATGCAGGTACACTATTTAGGATGTAAATGTTAGGTTAGGGTGTTTATGTAATAAGTTTTTCTCTCACTTGCATTTAGTATCACTGTTTAGGGATTAAATTAATGAAAATGTGATTTTAAATGTATTAGTGTAATTTCAGAAGTTATAAAAAATGGAAAAAAATGCTTTTGCAGTGTGTTATTTTGTTTCCATTGGGTGTTACTCTCAACTTGCCTATCACACCCATGTCTATTTTCTGGTGAGGTTTCAGTCATGTTGTACAGTAAGTTACATTGCCCGAGATGTATGTTCACTATGGGAAAACATCTGGATGCGAGTTTAAACTGTGCAAGTTTAAATGTTGACTAAAATGTGCGAGTTTGATGAAACTCGCACCCTATTACATTGGTCGAGTTTGCAAAATGTGCAAGTATAGCACTAAACTATCACATTTGTACAAATTCACACTCCATTACATCCCGCCAAATTACTCTGGAATTTTTTTTTATTAACAAAGGAAAAGTGAAGTGGGGTGATTAGAAACAAAAATTTATTAGATTAATACAAGCAATGCCATGAACCCCATTCAAGATCAGAGAAAATATCATGTCTTATAAAAAAATCATATAAGTCCGTTACTACGGGAAATAGCCAGGAAGAACATTAGGAATCTTACTGAATGCATCTAAGCAAATACCAGAATAACATATAATACCATAACGTAGAATACTTTTGGATAGATGACACTTTTAAGAGCAGTAACACAGCCCAGTAAAAAGAGTGGTAGGAGCTTCCAGGAATCTAACATAGTGGATATCTTGGCAAGGAGAGAATAAAAATTTGCTCTATAGAGCTGGGAAAGGTCATAGGCAATATGTATTCACAAATATTTAAATAGTTTGGTGGGGGATTTTAATAGATAGAAAACCGAATTGGGATCAGCCCAGCGGGTGGCACCCCAGTGGCTGATTACTGAACTGATGAGAGTGCGACCAATGTATGTATATATATATGTATATACATACATATATATATTTCTACGATTTGAATTTGACCACGGAGAGTTGATTGATTCTGAAAAAGACCCTCTCACCAGATTCACCCAGACAGGATAACACTCATTAATCCAAAGCTTCCATAAAAAGTTTTTTTTATTAAAATCTGAATTCAGAGTGAGGACAGCAGCTCTAGCTTGCAGCTATCAAATTAAATAAAGAATCAGAACGGCCCTGTACTCTGGGTTCAGAGTGAGGACAGCATTGAGGACAGCAGCTCTAGCTTGCAGCTATCAAATTAAATAAAGAATCAGAACGGTCCTGTACGCTGGTTATAAGAAAATCGGAGTTTCTTGCACTGGTTGTATTACCAAATATAAGATATTATCACTGAGACTTTTTAATTACAATTAGGGACACTATCCCTATTTTTACTCCTCTTCAGTTAGAGCACAGCTCTTACATATAAAAAACACCCCTGAGGAAGTCTGGTTAGATGAAACGCGTTGGATGATTAGACATTAGTGGGTGGACAGGCATTTGAGCTCCTCCCCGGCTGGGGTGGACATCAAGTCCTAATAAGATCATGTCCCACAAATGTTAAGAGCAATGTAAGAGTCTTTGATTACTTTATTAAAAAGATTTTAATAAAAAAAACTTTTTATGGAAGCTTTGGATTAATGAGTGCTATTCTGTCTGGGTGAATCTGGTGAGAGGGTCTTTTTCAGAATCAATCAACTCTCCGTGGTCAAATTCAAATTGTAGAACTTTCACTGAAAGAACTAAAGAGACATTAACATACATTTGAGCGCTCTCCGTACAACTGTTTTTTTCTGTTAAATTACTGGTTCTCGACTGGCAGGAGGACTTGTATTGGAGATCAGCAGCCGTTTCTCCCCAAGGACTATTGGGTCTAAGGCGGGATTATTAGCGCAACTTGGTTATTTGTTACTATATATATATATATATTTCTTCAGATTTGTCCAAATTGATTCTGAAACCTGAAAAAGACCCAAAAGAAGATATAATATTCAAAAGATGAGTCTGGTTTCATTACAAATACAACCATTTCATATGCAAATAGGGAAACAGATCCAACACTGATACCATGAAAGGAGGGGGATAGGCAAAGAGCAATCACAAAAAGCTCAATGGTTATCGCAAAGAGTAATGGGGAAAGTGGGCAAGCTGTGTCAAGTTACTCTCTTTATGGCAAAAGGGGCTGATAGTAACCCGTTACATGATATTTGGGAATGCGATTTGGAATATAGGAGTTTAAGATGCGTACAAAATAATCAGGAAATCCAAATCTACATAACATTTCAAAAAAGTGAGGCCAGGCAATGAGTTCAAATGCCTTTTCAGCATCTAATAATATTATGGCTCCCCCATCTTGGTTGTCAGCATTTGATAATATATGGAAGGCAGAGATCACCTTCCTGACATTTACAACAGAATGTCTTCCCCAGATGAACCCAATCTGGTCTGGATGAATGATGTGAGGACACACTGCAATTTTTACCGAGAGTGGGGTACCTTCCTAGCATTGGGCGCTTCAACACGTGTGAAGATAAGGGGTTCTTTTGATCACTAAGACACTGAGCTGGATGAAATCACTGCAGCTATGTATTTGGTTATGGCACACAAGGACAGAGAAACTTGGGCAACAAAAAAAAAAGTGTTAGCAATTTGAAAAAAAAAAAATTAGTCCCAAGTTTACCTTATAACATGTCATGGTCACTCAGCACCCCACAGAGTGGTTTTACAGTAGTCCACCTTAGCACACATGAGATGGTGTAAGCAGTCCCACAATACTCCACACAGGATGGTTGATGAGCCCATACAGGGCAGGACTGGAAGCCTCACACAGGATTCCACTACGGATGGTTGATGAGCCCACACAGGGCAGTACTGGCAGTTCCCCACAGTAGATCAACACAAGATGGTTGATGAGCCCACACAGGGCAGGACTGGCAGCTCCATACAGGAGATGATGGTTTTCACACAGGTACAGCAATGCAGAGGCATCCATAAAAGAGAACGATTTATTCCACAAGAACCCCTAGCAGAGTTTTACCTCTTTGCCAAAAGTCAGTGACTCCCCTTTCAACTCTCTAGGTAACTCTACTCATACCCCCAGAAAATCCTCAGATTATGGGGTGTTTTACTTTCTTCTGTGTTTTAGGATTTTAAAGCATTAAAATATAATACAATACACATTTCCTAATCAAGGTGATTATATCAGACACAGAGAGCCACCCTGTTAAGACAGATTTGTAACAAAGAAGGGGACACTACATCTAGCTAGGTCTCCTGTGGTTTAAGTAAATAAAGATTGCTTCTGTTACACAATTGTTTGCTCTACCTGACCTGATAATCTAATTATTGGTGTACAGATTTCTTCATTTGTCCTCAGTAAACAATAGAAATTTAGGGCTAACATAAATACATCATCTACAGTGTTACAAATAACATAACACAATTGCATACTTTACCAATATTAAGGCAGGTTCAAACACAGTATGGGGATGAGCAACAACATGCCATGGGCGGACATGGGGATAAAAAGTAAATATCCAACTGATCACGTTACACTCCCCCCCACACTTTTGAGACCCAATGTCCTAGCAAGATGTAGGTACAGTGCAGTGCTCAATGTCCAAGCCAGGCTGCTGGGACAATCAATTAAAGGATCTATTTACTAAGCTTCAGGTGGAGATAAAGTGGATGGAGATTAAGCACCAGCCAATCACCTTCTAACTGTCATTTTTGAAAACCAGCTGTGAAATGGCAGTTAGAAGCTGATTGGCTGGTACTTTATCTCCGGCTACTTTTATCTTTATCCAAGGCTTAGTAAATAGACCCCTTAGTCTGTCCCTGGGTCTGGTGAGAGGGTTATCAGCAGTTCTTCAGCTCTCATCACTGCTCTCTGCCTTGGGGTAGTTTGGTTGTATTGGCCTGGGAGGTCCATGCCCTGGACTTCAACCTTAGGAACCTACCTGATGAGTTCATATGGATGTGGTGGGTAGGTCCATATTTTTGCCCAAAAATAAGTATCTCAATTTTACTTGCAGAATTTATTACAATTATTCTGATTAGTAATGTTTGACATGTGTACCTGCATTCTCTTTTTTTTGTGTGTGTTGCTTGTCAACCCTACCTGACTGATCCAAGCTAAACCTGAGCCACATGGTGCAAATGTTCATCCCATGTCTCACTAAAAATGGCTCTTTTGTTCAGGTATACCTGGGTGAATTCCTGACACCCTATCAGAAAATAATCTACTGTAAACTGGAAGGTGGGTGGAGTGTTTTACATTCCGAAGGGCATGGGAGTTAATACAAGCAGCCGATATGGGGTAATAAACAAAGACCACTCCAGTGCAATTCAGATGAGTGGTATCTGCCAATACCCCTTACTAAGGTACAGAGTAGACATATAGCTAGCTGCTCCCAACTGATCTAATAGCTCATCTACCCAGGGCATGGGGTAAGTATCTGTCACCTCATTCAGTTTCAAGTAATCTACACAAAAGCAGATGCTCCTGTCATTCTGGGCCCTAGAACTACACTGGAAGCCTAGGATCTATTAGGTGGTACAATGACTTGTAGGGCCAGCATCTCATCAACCTCCCATTTGAGCATGGCAAGCACATCGGGACTCACCCGATACGCATACTACCTAATGTGTTGAGCATCTCCCGTGTCAACGTGATTGGCCACTAAGTGATTGCTCCCCGACTGGCTAGTTTTGTGGGACCTTTCTACCTCCAATACTCTCTTAATGTGCTGCACCTGCATCTCTGATAGTTGTGAGCCTATGGGTACTGCTTCTACCTCCATTTCTTCTTTGGTTGCTGCTAAAATATTTGGAATGGTATCTGTCTCTGGAACCTCCATGGGTGGGCAGCAGATTGCCAAGGCCCCTATTTCCATACTGGCATACCGCTTTAGTCTATTAATGTGGAAAGTTAATTTGGCATACATGAACAATAGAAATCAAAGGCCAACATAAGTGCACAAATAATAAAACACAAATGCAAATACGGTATTACCAATGTCAAGGACCAATGTACCATTTCTAATACAATGTAGGGGTGAGTAGCAACATGCTATGGGGGACATGGGAACAAAACGGAAATATTCAGCTAGTCTTGTTACAACATGCATGGTCTGTTGACCATTGCATGCACAGCCCCTCAACCTGAAAGTAAGTGATTGTATTACTGCCCCTGCTTGTTTATTAATACATCCAGATGAACCAAAGGCTAGAAATTACAATTATCTTGATAATTATATAATACCTGATAATAAATAGGCCCTTAAGTCACAAGTGCATTTTTTTAAAATAGATGTACACAAATTTGATAATAGATTGAACCTTAAAAAATACAGACTTCATTTTAAATGAAACAGTTAATTTTTGCCGAGCTGAAATGATCTGTCTGGGAACTAATGTCACTGATATTTGCTGTGTAGTCCGGCATGAAAATATCAACAACTCTGGATTGAAATGTATCCTCCCTAGAGTTAGTGTCAGTGATGTGCTTGAGCTGATGTGTAAAGGTTTGTTGGCATCTTAAAAGGTTATATGCAAAGTTTGGTTATACCACTAAAGAAATGCATTATTTCTTTATGCACTATCAAGTGAATCTTGGATAATTAACCTGATATGGGGTTGTTTTAGTGCAAAATAAAATTCTAACAGCTCTTAGCTTCTCTTCAGTGTTGTATGCAAAGTACATGACTGTGTACAGTGTGATAACTTTTTTGGGTTCTATGTATCATAATTATGTTATACTATTAGTTGACACTTTTCAAAACATAAGTTCATTCACACTGTCATGATCCATGGAGTTTCTCCTCCATGACTGGGGTGGCGCTCTCTGCTCTGGTGCTCAGCACTCTGCTCTGTAGCTGCAGCTTGGTAATTAGCTGTTACCACAGCTGTGAGCAGCACCTGAACTCACTATATAGGCCAGCCACACAGGCTCCCAGTTGCCAGTTCATTGTGTCAAGGTTGTCTCCGTTCCTGTTTATGCTGGTCTCTACTGCTAACATCATCCATAGTACTGCCAGGCTCCAACAGCTATCCTGTGATCCTGCTACAGTGCAATCCTGTTATCCTGCTATGTTGCATACTCTACCACAGTGCTATCCTGTGATCCTGCTACAGTGCAATCCTGTTATCCTGCTATGTTGCATACTCTACCACAGTGCTATCCTGTGATCCTGCTGCAGTACAATCCCGTTATCCTGCTACGTTGCATACTCTACCACAGTGCTATCCTGTGATCCTGCTACAGTGCAATCCCATTATCCTGCTATGTTGCATACTCTACTACAGTGCTATCATGTGATCCTGCTACAGTGCAATCCCGTTATCCTGCTACGTTGCATGCTCTACTACAGTGCTATCCTGTGATCCTGCTACAGTGCAATCCTGTTTTCCTGCTACTTTGCATACTCTGCTACAGTGCTATTCTGTGAACCTTCTACAGTGCTATCCTGCAATGCCGCATCTCCGCTAAAGTGCATCCTGCTACGGTGCTAACCTTCTACAGTGCAATCCTGCATTCTCTGCTCAAGTGCATTCTGCTACGGTGCTTACCTTCTACAGTGCAATCCTGCAACCCTGCATTCTCTGCTCAAGTGCATCCTGCTACGGTGCTAACCTTCTACAGTGCAATCCTGCATTCTCTGCTCAAGTGCATTCTGCTACGGTGCTTACCTTCTACAGTGCAATCCTGCAACCCTGCATTCTCTGCTCAAGTGCATCCTGCTACGGTGCTAACCTTCTACAGTGCAATCCTGCATTCTCTGCTCAAGTGCATCCTGCTATGGTGCTAATTCTGCTACAGAACAATCCTATTACAGTATCTATACAGTCAACAGTGTTACAAGTGCCTTCACAGTCCACAGTGTCTTAAGTGTTTCCACAGTCTACACCGTTTTCATGTAATCGCAGTCTTCAGTGTGTCCGTGTACTCAGTCTCCTGGCATCCTGTGTACCCACAGTTTCCAACGTCTCTGTGTCCCCTCAGTTCCCAGCATCACAAGTGAGTTTTCAATCCCAGTATCACAAGTGTGTTCCCAAGTATCCAGTACTGCCAAGTACTTCCCAGACTCCAAGCATTGCAAGTGCAATTCCAGTTCTCCCTTTTATTTTTGTGTTCTCCAATCATTCCTGGTTTTTACTTATTGTTTACAGTTGTACACTGCTTTACACTGTATAAATAAACCTGCTATTGTACCGAGAACATCAGTCCCTGTGAATATGTTGCGACAGAGGGAATTCCAAACGGATTCTGACACACATTTATTTACATTTCACCTACTGGAGTGAAGAGCTGTGTGGTTCAAAGAAACACAGGATTTGATAGCAGATAAGAACCACTTAGCCCATCTAGTCTGCCCCTTTTTTAACCATATTTTTACCTCAAACACTATTTGACCTTTATTTCTTTAACTATGTATGTTTAAATTGCTCTACTGTCTTAGCCTCTATCACCTCTGCTGGGAGGCTATTCCACTTATTCACTTCCTTTTCTATGAAGTAATTGTTTCCCCAAGTTTACCATGAATCTAATGTACCTCCATCTAATTTCAGTGCATGTCCTCGTGTAATAATACTTCTTTTCTTTTGAAGAATGTTTCCCTTCTTTGACCTTGTTAAAACCCCTGATATATTTGAAAGTTTCTATCATGTCCCCCTTTCCCTTCTCTACTCTAAACTATACATGTTAAGATCTCTTAGTATTTCTAAGTAAGTTTTGTGATGGAAGCCATGCGCCATTTTAGTTGCCCTTCTTTGTATAGTCTCTAATGTATTAATATCCTTCTGAAGATATGGCCTCCAGAATTGAACACAGTATTCTAGATGAGTAAAATATAAACTGCTCAAATCAATTAGGAAACACAATTCAGGTGCATGAAAGGGAGCGGGTAGTCTGAGAGAAATACATTGGGGATTAACCCCTGGTGTCCCTCGGCACACTGAGCTGTGTCTGAACCAAGACATGAAAGACTAATAAATAATAAGAATTTACTTACCGATAATTCTATTTCTCATAGTCCGTAGTGGATGCTGGGGACTCCGAAAGGACCATGGGGAATAGCGGCTCCGCAGGAGACTGGGCACAAATTAAAAGCTTTAGGACTAGCTGGTGTGCACTGGCTCCTCCCCCTATGACCCTCCTCCAAGCCTCAGTTAGGATACTGTGCCCGGACGAGCGTACACAATAAGGAAGGATTTTGAATCCCGGGTAAGACTCATACCAGCCACACCAATCACACCGTACAACTTGTGATCTGAACCCAGTTAACAGCATGATAACAGAAGGAGCCTCTGAAAAGATGGCTCACAACAACAATAACCCGATTTTTGTAACAATAACTATGTACAAGTAATGCAGACAATCCGCACTTGGGATGGGCGCCCAGCATCCACTACGGACTATGAGAAATAGAATTATCGGTAAGTAAATTCTTATTTTCTCTAACGTCCTAGTGGATGCTGGGGACTCCGAAAGGACCATGGGGATTATACCAAAGCTCCCAAACGGGCGGGAGAGTGCGGATGACTCTGCAGCACCGAATGAGAGAACTCCAGGTCCTCCTCAGCCAGGGTATCAAATTTGTAGAATTTAGCAAACGTGTTTGCCCCTGACCAAGTAGCTGCTCGGCAAAGTTGTAAAGCCGAGACCCCTCGGGCAGCCGCCCAAGATGAGCCCACTTTCCGTGTGGAATGGGCTTTTACAGATTTTGGCTGTGGCAGGCCTGCCACAGAATGTGCAAGCTGAATTGTACTACAAATCCAACGAGCAATCGTCTGCTTAGAAGCAGGAGCACCCAGCTTGCTGGGTGCATACAGGATAAACAGCGAATCAGATTTTCTGACTCCAGCCGTCCTGGAAACATATATTTTCAGGGCCCTGACTACGTCCAGCAACTTGGAATCCTCCAAGTCCCTAGTAGCCGCAGGCACCACAATAGGCTGGTTTAAGTGAAATGCTGAAACCACCTTAGGAAGAAATTGAGGATGAGTCCTCAATTCTGCCCTGTCCGTATGAAAAATTAGGTAAGGGCTTTTATAGGATAAAGCCGCCAATTCTGAGACACGCCTGGCTGAAGCCAGGGCTAACAGCATTACCACTTTCCATGTGAGATATTTTAAGTCCACAGTGGTGAGTGGTTCAAACCAATGTGATTTTAGGAATCCCAAAACTACATTGAGATCCCAAGGTGCCACTGGAGGCACAAAAGGAGGCTGTATATGCAGTACTCCCTTGACAAACGTCTGAACTTCAGGAACAGAAGCCAGTTCTTTTTGGAAGAATATTGACAGGGCCGAAATTTGAACCTTAATGGACCCTAATTTGAGGCCCATAGACAGTCCTGTTTGCAGGAAATGCAGGAAACGACCCAGTTGAAATTTCTCTGTAGGGGCCTTCCTGGCCTCGCACCACGCAACATATTTACGCCAAATACGGTGATAATGTTGTATGGTTACATCCTTCCTGGCTTTGATCAGGGTAGGGATGACTTCATCCGGAATGCCTTTTTCCTTCAGGATCCGGCGTTCAACCGCCATGCCGTCAATCGCAGCCGCGGTAAGTCTTGGAACAGACATGGTCCCTGCTGGAGCAGGTCCTTTCTTAGAGGTAGAGGCCACGGGTCTTCCGTGAGCATCTCTTGAATTTCCGGGTACCAAGTCCTTCTTGGCCAATCCGGAGCCACGAGTATAGTCTTTACTCCTCTCCTTCTTATGATTCTCAGTACTTTTGGTATGAGAGGAAGAGGAGGGAACACATACACTGACTGGTACACCCACGGTGTTACCAGAGCGTCCACAGCTATTGCCTGAGGGTCCCTTGACCTGGCGCAATATCTGTCCAGTTTTTTGTTGAGGCGGGACGCCATCATGTCCACCTTTGGTTTTTCCCAACGGTTCACAATCATGTGGAAGACTTCTGGGTGAAGTCCCCACTCCCCCGGGTGAAGATCGTGTCTGCTGAGGAAGTCTGCTTCCCAGTTGTCCACTCCCGGAATGAACACTGCTGACAGTGCTATCACATGATTCTCCGCCCAGCGAAGAATCCTTGCCACTTCCATCATTGCCCTCCTGCTTCTTGTGCCGCCCTGTCTGTTTACGTGGGCGACTGCCGTGATGTTGTCCGACTGGATCAACACCGGCTGACCTTGAAGCAGAGGTCTTGCCTGACTTAGGGCATTGTAAATGGCCCTTAGTTCCAGGATATTTATGTGAAGTGACGTTTCCATGCTTGACCACAAGCCCTGGAAATTTCTTCCCTGTGTGACTGCTCCCCAGCCTCTCAGGCTGGCATCCGTGGTCACCAGGACCCAATCCTGAATGCCGAATCTGCGGCCCTCTAGGAGATGAGCACTCTGTAACCACCACAGGAGAGACACCCTTGTACTTGGAGACAGGGTTATCCGCTGATGCATTTGAAGATGCGATCCGGAGCATTTGTCCAGCAGATCCCACTGAAAAGTTCTTGCGTGGAATCTGCCGAATGGAATCGCTTCGTAAGAAGCCACCATCTTTCCCAGGACCCTTGTGCATTGATGTACTGACACTTGGCCTGGTCTTAGGAGGTTCCTGACTAGGTCGGATAACTCCTTAGCTTTCTCCTCCGGGAGAAACACCTTTTTCTGTACTGTGTCCAGAATCATCCCTAGGAACAGCAGACGTGTCGTCGGAATCAGCTGCGATTTTGGAATATTTAGAATCCATCCGTGCTGTCGTAGTACTACTTGAGATAGTGCTACTCCGACCTCTAACTGTTCTCTGGACCTTGCCCTTATCAGGAGATCGTCCAAGTAAGGGATAATTAAGACGCCTTTTCTTCGAAGAAGAATCATCATTTCGGCCATTACCTTGGTAAAGACCCGGGGTGCCGTGGACAATCCAAACGGCAGCGTCTGAAACTGATAGTGACAGTTCTGTACCACAAACCTGAGGTACCCTTGGTGAGAAGGGCAAATTGGGACATGGAGGTAAGCATCCTTGATGTCCAGAGACACCATATAGTCCCCTTCTTCCAGGTTCGCTATCACTGCTCTGAGTGACTCCATCTTGAACTTGAACCTTTTTATGTAAGTGTTCAAGGATTTCAGATTTAAAATGGGTCTCACCGAGCCGTCCGGCTTCGGTACCACAAACAGCGTGGAATAATACCCCTTTCCCTGTTGTAGGAGGGGTACCTTGATTATCACCTGCTGGGAATACAGCTTGTGAATGGCTTCCAATACCGCCTCCCTGTCGGGGGGAGACGTTGGTAAAGCAGACTTCAGGAACCGGCGAGGGGGAGACGTCTCGAATTCCAATTTGTACCCCTGAGATACTACCTGCAGGATCCAGGGGTCCACTTGCGAGTGTGCCCACTGCGCGCTGAAATTCTTGAGACGGGCCCCCACCTTGCCTGAGTCCGCTTGTAAGGCCCCAGCGTCATGCTGAGGACTTGGCAGAAGCGGGGGAGGGCTTCTGTTCGTGGGAAGAGGCTGTTTGCTGCAGTCTTTTTCCCCTTCCTCTGCCCCGGGGCAGATATGAGTGGCCTTTTGCCCGCTTGCCCTTATGGGGACGAAAGGACTGAGCCTGAAAAGACGGTATCTTTTTCTGCTGCGAGGTGACTTGGGGTAAAAAGGTGGATTTTCCAGCCGTTGCCGTGGCCACCAGGTCCGATAGACCGACCCCAAATAACTCCTCCCCTTTATACGGCAATACTTCCATATGCCGTTTGGAATCCGCATCCCCTGACCACTGTCGCGTCCATAATCCTCTTCTGGCAGAAATGGACATTGCACTTACTCTTGATGCCAGAGTGCAAATATCCCTCTGTGCATCTCGCATATATAGAAATGCATCCTTTAAATGCTCTATAGTCAATAATATATTGTCCCTGTCCAGGGTATCAATATTTTCAGTCAGGGAATCCGACCAAGCCACCCCAGCACTGCACATCCAGGCTGAGGCGATTGCTGGTCGCAGTATAATACCAGTATGTGTGTATATACTTTTAAGGATATTTTCCAGCTTCCTATCAGCTGGTTCCTTGAGGGCGGCCGTATCAGGGGACGGTAACGCCACTTGTTTTGATAAGCGTGTGAGCGCCTTATCTACGCTAGGGGGTGTTTCCCAACGCGCCCTAACCTCTGGCGGGAAAGGGTATAATGCCAATAATTTTTTAGAAATTAGCAGTTTTTTATCGGGGGAAACCCACGCATCATCACACACCTCATTTAATTCATCTGATTCAGGAAAAACTACGGGTAGTTTTTTCACACCCCACATAATACCCTTTTTTGTGGTACTTGTAGTATCAGAAATGTTCAAAACCTCCTTCATTGCCGTGATCATGTAACGTGTGGCCCTACTGGAAAATACGTTTGTTTCCTCACCGTCGACACTGGAGTCAGTGTCCGTGTCTGTATCGACCTGAGGTAACGGGCGTTTTATAGCCCCTGACGGTGTTTGAGACGCCTGTACAGGTATCAACTGATTTGCCGGCTGTCTCATGTCGTCAACAGTCTTTTGTAAAGTGCCGACACTATCACGTAATTCTTTCCATAAGACCATCCAGTCAGGTGTCGACTCCCTAGGGGGTGACATCACTAACACAGGCAATTGCTCCGCCTCCACACCATTTTCCTCCTCATACATGTCGACACAGCGTACCGACACACAGCACACACACAGGGAATGCTCTGATAGAGGACAGGACCCCACTAGCCCTTTGGGGAGACAGAGGGAGAGTTTGCCAGCACACACCAGAGCGCTATATATATATATATATAGGGATAACCTTATATAAGTGTTTTTCCCTAATATAGCTGCTGTATATATTAATATGCCAATTTAGTGCCCCCCCTCTCTTGTTTTACCCTGTTTCTGTTGTGCAGGACTGCAGGGAAGAGTCAGGGAGCCTTCCTCCAACGGAGCTGTGAGGAAAAAATGGCGCTTGTGTGCTGAGGAGATAGGCTCCGCCCCTTTTTCGGCGGCCTTTCTCCCGCTTTTTTGTGGAAAACTGGCAGGGGTTAAATACATCCATATAGCCCAGGAGCTATATGTGATGTATTTTTAGCCATTTAAGGTATTTTCATTGCGTCCCAGGGCGCCCCCCCCCAGCGCCCTGCACCCTCAGTGACCGGACTGTGAAGTGTGCTGAGAGCAATGGCGCACAGCTGCGGTGCTGTGCGCTACCTTATTGAAGACAGGACGTCTTCTGCCGCCGATTTTCCGGACCTCTTCACTCTTCTGGCTCTGTAAGGGGGCCGGCGGCGCGGCTCCGGGACCCATCCATGGCTGGGCCTGTGATCGTCCCTCTGGAGCTAATGTCGAGTAGCCTAAGAAGCCCAATCCACTCTGCACGCAGGTGAGTTCGCTTCTTCTCCCCTTAGTCCCTCGATGCAGTGAGCCTGTTGCCAGCAGGTCTCACTGAAAATAAACAAACCTATTTAAACTTTTACTCTAAGCAGCTCAGGAGAGCCACCTAGATTGCACCCTTCTCGTTCGGGCACAAAATCTTAACTGAGGCTTGGAGGAGGGTCATAGGGGGAGGAGCCAGTGCACACCAGCTAGTAATAAAAATTTTACTTTGTGCCCAGTCTCCTGCGGAGCCGCTATTCCCCATGGTCCTTTCGGAGTCCCCAGCATCCACTAGGACGTTAGAGAAATATATATATATATATAATATATATCTATATATAAAAAAATAGAATAGAAATCCAGAGGTCTTAGTTACATACAGTTTGCAAACGTAAAACGCGTGACAAGCCACCAGGCCCGACAAGGATCCTCTAATGCTAGTGGTCCCTAACTCTGGGTCTGGACCCGGGGTGCAGAACCCCATGAACCGGCAAAGGCCACTTACCCCAGGGGAGCACAATGCGAGAATGTAAAGTGTTAGTATGTGTATGCTGGGGGACACCAGGGGTTTATTCCCAATGTATTTCTATTCTAGATGAGT
Organism: Pseudophryne corroboree; assembly: GCF_028390025.1. Lineage (NCBI taxonomy): Eukaryota > Metazoa > Chordata > Amphibia > Anura > Myobatrachidae > Pseudophryne > Pseudophryne corroboree. Next base: position 188,650,933 of record NC_086444.1, on the reverse strand, counting down.
ACCAATGACCTATACAGTGGCATTATTTCTTATTTTTTTCCTGCTGCTGATTCCTCTACCTATGCAACCAAGCATCTGATTTGCCTTCCTCATTACTTTGTTATATTGCTTACCTGGTGACTCTTAGATCCCTTTCCTCCTCAGTAGTTTCCAGTATTGTGTCATTAATACTATATTTAGCTTTTGGATTTTTGAAACGCAAGTGTATGATTTTGCATTTTTTGGCTTTAAACGGTAATTGTCACATTCTTGACTATTCCTTTAGTCTACCTAGGTCATCAATCGTTTGTTGTATCCCACCTTTGTTTTTGCATCGAATGAGTGAGTCCCTATCATTATTCTGAACCCTACTGCTTGATGATCACTGCATCCCAGGTTTTCACCCACTTTACGTCAGATATTCTGTCTCCATTTGTACGTATTAAATCTAATATTTTGTCTTTCCGAGTAGGCTTCATGGAGGGATGCTCCCTGCAATTGGTGGAAATCAGAATGTCCCTACTTCTAGTGGAACTTGCAACATACACCTCCCCAGTTTATATCAGGTACATCAAAGTCTCCCATGTTCCATGGAAACCGAAACCACTGGAATTTAAAATTTCTAAGTACTTCCGCGTTCAACTCTGTATTTCCCACCAGACTTGAATCCAATAACGATATCCAATTCGATAAAAGTACCTCCCTCATGATTTGGGCACCATTTTACACAGAACTCCACAGGGAGAGGGTAGTGGGGGCGGCTGCAGTATGATTTAGGGCTACTATGACTGTGATTAGGGGCAGTAGGATACAATATAACACGCAGACTCTGTGTCATCAGTGAAGGACTGTGGGCTGCAGTAGTGTGATAAAGGGCTTCTGTAACTATTACTAATATTAATAAAGAGAAGAGCTACCGTGATAACCACGTGACAGTGTCACCGTCAGACTCTGTGTCATCAGTGAAGGGCCGTGAGCTACAGCACTGTGACTGTGTCAGTGTTAGGAAAATCATAATAAAAAAGGGTGCTGTTCAGGCACTGTACTTAAAAAATAACATTCAGTAGGTGCCACCGTTACTGTTACTAAAAGCAAGGTGAGTTGAAATTCATCAGGTGATAGAAGAGCAGGAATAGCAAACCAGTACTAGTGTTGTGGCTGTTGCCAATCATGATAGTACTATAACATCTATTAAAGGTGGTCCAAGGAGCAGAAAGTATAAGAAAAAGAAAATAGGTAGAGTTGTCACCTTTTAAACAGACAAACCAGTGCCCAAAAAGAAAGAACACTAAGGGGATATCCTATTATCCGCCATAACCATGACACCTTCGCAAGCTCCTAGTTATTGCGGTCATTGCATTAAAACTACTGCTTTCGCTTTATCGCAGCTATCCAATTAGAAGTGAGATTCTGGCATATTTTCACAAAAACTGACCAATCGTGCATTCAGGGGTAGTGGCTTATCACATTCCTACAGTTTTATCACCGTTTAAAGGAGCTTTCTAGGCATTGACAAGCTACCATTTTGATCAGCCTACAGTCTGCAACGTTAGTTTGTAGGTCCATTTGGATCTGTTTGCAAGTTCACAGCAGTGACAACAGCAGCAGTTGTGATCAGCATAAGAGTCTGTGTAATTTGTTTTGCTAAGTACCATTGCACCCCTGCACCCTAATGTCTGGTGAGGCTATATGGGTCGCTATAGCCACCCCTCATCCCAAACCATGCGACCACATGGGCATTTTTCCCCCTTATATGTCCCTATAGCCACCCTTTAGCCCCTAACATGTGACCACTTGCCCAACAAACACCCCTTATAGGCCCCTATAGCCACCCCTCTGTCCATACAATGCGACCACATGCCCAACCATCTCCCCTTATAGGCCCCATGTAGCGATTTTTGCTTCACTTGTATGCAATCTGACTACAGTGCTTACAAAGATAAAAGACACCTAGAAATACTTCCTCACGGTTATAGTATACATTGCTGGCGGCCGGGATTCCAACTGCAAGAATGTCAGTGGAGGGAGCGAGCTCAACGAATCCCCTTGGACACCCACAAGTAGGAATAGCCCCAGTTAGCAGGATTCCAGCTGGCGGCATTGTGAGTATTCAGGGCATCGGTATGCTGACCGCCATATCCCGGGTGCCGGAGACCTAACCACATCCCCTTCCTCACATACCTAGGCATTCTGACACCCCCTGGGTACACCTACAGTACACTTCCTCAAATACTGTACCTAGGTATTATTTCTTCTTATTTAAGGGAATGAATGAAGAATGCAGATCTCCTAAATAGGAATGTTCTGAAGTTTCAACTGGGTACACTAAAAGAAGCACAATACTTACAAACCATGAAAATTTTGCCTTGATAGACGGGGTGCTTCTAAAACATCATCAAAAGAGACAAAAGCCAAATGGAAGGCCATTGCTTCCCAAGTTACAGTCACATCTGGTAATCCACAAGATCTAGACATCTTTAAAAAAAAAAACGCTATAATGACTGTAGATGTAGCACCAAAAAAAAAGTTCAAAGAACTGCACCACAAGCATGGAACTTGTGGAGGTCCTCCAGATGATTTTCATTGGGTCTCCTGGGAGGAAAAATAAAGAGAAAATTAATCCAAAAATGATTGCTTAAGTTGAAGGCATGTTACATATACTGTACTCATGATCCTGCCTCCATTCTTCCCAAAGGTATTTCTTGTAATCCTATTTTTCTTCTTTGAATTATTAAAAAAATTAGAATCTTTCTTTACATTCTTAGAAAATCACCCAACATCGGCAACTGGTTTGTCTGCTCCATGTCCTGAATGTTCAGGACAATCGGAAATAATTCCAATATGAGGCTTTCAGAAACCTGTGTGCAACAAAGAACACCTTCTGGAAGGTATTTAGAAACAACTCTAATATGCGTGCAAGAGGGTGGTCAGCTGGTGGTGGGCACCTAGGATTGAAAATGGATGTGTGACACCTGGGAGTTGGTATCACAAATGTTAACAATTTACAGGTAAGTATTAGGAAGGTTGATGCCCTGGTTGAATGTGCTACTTTATTTCTTCTGGTATTCCTCACCTGGACCTGGTGTCTGTAACCTCTAACAGAAATAAGTTTCATCAGCAACTCACAATACAGTTCCAGATATAGGCCCTCATTCCGAGTTGATCGCTCGGTAAAAATCTTCGCATCGCAGCGTTTTTCCACTTAATGCGCATGCGCAATGTCTGCACTGCGACAAGTAAATTTGCTATGCACTTAGTAATTTTACTCACGGCTTTTTCATCGTTCTGGCGATCGTAATGTATTGACAGGAAATGGGTGTTACTGGGCGGAAACAGGCCGTTTTATGGGCGTGTGGGAAAAAACGCTACCGTTTCCGGAAAAAACGCAGGAGTGGCCGGAGAAACGGAGGAGTGTCTGGGCGAACGCTGGGAGTGTTTGTGACGTCAAACCAGGGACGACAAGCACTGAACTGATCGCAGATGCCGAGTAAGTCTGAAGCTACTCTGAAACTGCTACGAGGTGTGTAATCGCAATATTGCGAATACATCGTTCGCAATTTTAAGAAGCTAAGATTCACTCCCAGTAGGCGGCGGCTTAGCGTGTGCAATACTGCTAAAATTGCCTTGCGAGCGAACAACTCGGAATGAGGGCCATAGTACACATACACTAATAATAACAACAACACAATATTTCTATATAAATTTCATACAACTGAAATATTTCTGTAAATGTTTCTCAGCTGTAAAGACTTTAGGAGATTATCACATATGGCAGTTTAGATTAACTTCAATATGTATGTTATTCACATAACCTTTTCATGCAAAGAACAAAGCACAAGAAATAACATCAACATTTGACAATCACATTTAAAATACTCTTATAATTGGGGCCCCATAAAAACCTTTTTTTGTAGCTAGCTACATTGAGTTTAGTGTACTTCTCTAGGAAAGTTAACGCATGAAATCAGTTAAAAGTCTGGGATAAATGTAGCAATGGAAAGATTACAGTACATAAATAAAGTATAGCTGGTCCTGTCCAACCATTCAGGTTTGCAACTCTTTCCTGTCTATAGGCAATTACTTTTCACCGTAACAATCTCTCCTATAACAGTGCAGCACAATATGTTTTGGCTAGTATGGGTCTATCTTGCTAGTAACAAAACACCACTACTTTGCATAGGAGAACTCCTTGCAAATGAAGAGGGGCGCTGTCTGCACCAATCAATGGAGACCACATAAATATATAATAAAATTTCATATGATTTATTTTATTTTTTTTAAAACTCAAAACTCACATATATATGCTGCAACACAGAAAGGTATTCAATCAAACAACCATTATTAAATGAACATCAGATCAATTCATAAGCTCATATATTACCCCCAATTTGCAATCCATGATTACTATAAGCCATGAAACAATCAATTAAAACTTGATGTATAGATATTTCCTGCTAATGTCCACTGAATCATATATATAAAGTGGTATGGGCTGATCTTCAAACACTAGGTGTTCATATGTCCCCAAAATTGCGTGAGATATTTTCTAGGAATATGTGCACACACTGATTTATATAATTAGATATTGTCATGCATGTTTGACATTTATATCACCTCCAGCTGGTTTCAAATTTATGGTGATCCATGATTCCACTCCCTCTGCTGGTGCTTGTTCCGTTTTAGTGCAGACTTATCTGGAGGATGAATCTTTTCACAGGCATCCACAGTGCTCCGGCTCCCTCTGCTGGTGGTTAGCTGCTATTACAGGTACACTGACGATTATGCCGTGGATCTAAACTGGATTCCAAATCACAATGAATGGAGGTGATACAGCCTGACTCAGTCAACTCGAAAACGCGTTTCTCCGCCTTCTAGCACATCGGCGGCTTCCTCAGTTCGAATGACTGTGTTTAGTGGGCCCCGTTTATATAGGCCCTGTAATTTGTAATTCCCGCGCCGGTTTGCGCATGCGCACTCGCTCGTGCGTTCCAGGCCTCACTTTCAGTCCATTCCTTTTATAGACTGCAGCGGCCATTTTAACAGCCCATACCAAACCTCGTTTTCATATCCGGAAATAGTTGAAAAATATGTCTTAGGAAACTAAGCCTCGTTTTGGGTTCCGGTGGCCATCTTTGATTTCAATAAACTACTAATGCATGTATTCCACACTTCATTTTTAAAAAGCTACCATTGTTATGAAATACATTACATTTATATTATACACATTTAACCCCTCATATTTATTGACCCATATATATACTCTGATGTTCATCCACCACCGCAATTATAATATTCTATATATGTGCATATGCGTACACCTACCCACATAGGGAAATTTATCTATATTACACATATAAATACATATACGCATGTATATGATAGATATATAGGGGGAAACTATTATTATTATCACCCCAAGACAACCAAAATTAATTAATAAAATGACCAATGCTCACCCCATTTTAAATTATAATATTAATATATCCATCTAACACATATATATATATATATACACATACACGCATGTAAACATATGTACATATATATATATATACAAAGCACGGTGTATCCTGCACTCACATCTCATAATATTAGCAATAATGGGGTGCTCCTAGTGAGAATCTCCCTAGAAGGGTGAGACCACAATAATAGAAAACAATCCAACAATGTGGAGGTGCACTCATCCAATAACAAGGTTTCAGACAGCTTCAGTTTTTCACAGTGGTTTTATTGTAGTCGATATCAGGCTTATTTCGGTCGACGTTTCGATCCTCTGCTTAGGATCTTTAAAGATCCTAAGCAGAGGATCGAAACGTCGACCGAAATAAGCCTGATATCGACTACAATAAAACCACTGTGAAAAACTGAAGCTGTCTGAAACCTTGTTATTGGATGAGTGCACCTCCACATTGTTGGATTGTTTTCTATATACATATATATATATGGGGGATATTAAATCTCTACTCCCTTATGCTCACAATGGCCCCCATATAACATCATCCATACATATGCATAAAAACAGTCTCCACCTCCATTTCTCGATACCACAAAAAGGCATATATCCACCCATATTATTTTCATATGTTATATTTTATTAAGCTCCACCGAATCATTAAGTCCCTGCGGGATCAGAGTTTTAAGATTAAATATCCAGAAGGCTTCCTTCTTACATAACCGTCTATATCTATCTCCTCCTCTATTTGTCACCGCCACCTGTTCTATTGCAGTAATCTTGATGTTTTCACTCTTTCCTTCCCCACATCCTATAATATGCCGATAAAGATGAGTATTTCCTATTTTTTTATCTATTTGACGCTTATGTTCCATGAATCTTATGTGGAGCGCCCGAGTGGTGCGTCCCACATATTGTAGTCCACTTATACACTGTAAAACATATATAATATATGTGGACCTGCAATTCATAAAACTTTTTATACTATATTATCTTGCTAGTCTTTGAAAAATCTCATTACTCGGCACTGTAACTGTAGCAATGCTTAGCTGAATATTATATTAGGTGATTGTAGGTACTATTCCAATAATGGAAGCTCTCTGCAATATACACGCTGCTGTGTCAGGCAATAACTGCTTACAACTGGGGCACTTGGTCCTGACTCGTCATTAAACACAGTATACAGTAAGCAGCTGAGGTGTGTCTGTCCTTGCTATGAGCACTCAATCACTGGAAGGGCTTGTGGTGTGTAGTTTGTGAAACAGGGCTACTGACCTGTGCTCCAAAAAGGTTGCTGTGCTCAATGGTTACATTTACTCTCTGTCTGAGACAGAGTACAACATCCGCTGCAGGTCCCTGTGATATGGAGACCTGAATCCTTTTAAGCTTTCTGTGTAACTATGACAGTATTGTTCCTTACTGCACTACAAAGTTCTGGCTGTGCACTGAGGAAACTGCAGCATGTGATATCGGACTGTCTGTTTCTGCACAAAGGTGTCTAGTGTTATTCTGCCTTGCTAGAAGAGGGACCTCCTTTGTGCCTGTCAGATTAGGAGCCTCCTCCAGTCCCGGGGACAGCACCAAAGCAGGTTAGGTACACCTCTGCCACATCTGCTCCAAGGTGCTGTTCCACTCTACCCATCCTCCTAAGATCGTCGCCGTCCAACTGCCAACTGACTTAGAACCCGGCTGTTAACTGTCCCAGAGCATGCCAGCTACAACACAGAAAGTATTCTTAATCCTTTCCCTGTCAAAGTCTCAAAGCGTTTAGCCAGGCTGCATTCTGTAGAATGAGAAAAGGGCACAGAAACAAGTTAAATGTCGGTAGAAAACCTGATGGGGTGTCACATACAAGCCGCTACAATTATGCATGTCCCTACCCATATCAGTAAACAACCTTGCAGCTGTGAAATTCAAATACATGCCCTTATTTATCAATGAGTGATAAATTTCACTGTGAGTGATAAATTGAACCAGCGAATCCGCTCTTAACTGTCATTTTTCAAACACAGTCTGTAACATGGCAGTGAGGAGCTGATTGTCTAGTACAATTTATCATTCACAGTGAAATTTATCACTCATTGATAAATAAGGGCAAGTTTTTACATGACACTACTGTATATTTAACTTAAATAACATTACAAGAAGTTCTGCCATACCTTTCAACACTACACTTTAAGTTTTAAAAAATGTACCATAAACATTAGCGACACAATCAATTTGCCATATAGCAACTGTAACATTAAATACTTCTATCAGTTACACTTTCTTACAAAAATATTGCCAGTATCTAATGGGAATAAATCCCTTTGGGCCTCTTTCCTGGTTTTCTTGATGTCTGTTGCAAAATTGAGACAAACTCTTCACCGCTTATTGGCCCTCATTCCGAGTTGATCACTAGCTGCCATTGTTCGCTGCTTATCGATCAGTTAAAAAAACTGCAAAACTGCGCATGCATATGCATTGCAATGCGCACGTGTGGCATACGAGTACAAAGAGCATCGTGGTTTTGCACAGGTTCTAGCAACGCTTTCAGTCACACAGCCGATCGCAAGGAGATTGACAGGAAGTGGGGGTTTCTGGGTGTCAACTGACCGTTTTCTGGGAGGAAGCTGGCGGTGATACAGACCAGCGAAACGCGTTGAGCCCTTCTCCTTTCTGACCACGGGCACTGCACCTGTTTTTCTGAACCATCTGGCAATCTTTGGACTTTGAATCCTCCAGGATCCTTACAAACAGCATCCATCTGGAGTCTCTGTTTATTCCCCTGCTGCTAATGGACCTCGATCTGCAATTGAGAACCAAGGGACCTTTCTTCTGAGACCATGGTAATATCTATACCCGAAACTATATGAGGATACCTTGGTGGACTGAGTCCTAGTCAGAATATCAGTGCTTATTGCCTTATTGGAAACTTAAGTGGTCTTAAGATAATTTGAGAGACTCTCAACCTTTATCATTACCCTCTTGACAATACACATGTTCTAATTTTTAGATTGATTTTAATAAATGTATGATTCATTTTTTATTTGATAAAACTGTATCCGTTCTTTATTTTGAGATCCAGCCGGCGCCAGTATTTCTTTCTGTCCCGTTTTCTGGGAGTGTTTGGAAAAATGCAGGCATGGCTGAGCGGGTATTTGACGTCATTAACGTGTCATTCGTCACAGCAATCATCACACAGAATAAGTAACTATAGGGCTGGTCTTGTTCTGCACAAAATGTGTTTGCAGCCGCTCTGCTGCACAGGCGTTCGCACTCCTGCAAAGCGAAAATACACTCCCCCGTAGGCGGCGACTACCTGATCGCAGTGCTGCAAAAAGTAGCTAGCAAGCGATCAACTCGGAATGAGGGCCATTGTGGTGTATTTGCAGTCTTTGAGATGCCACTCATGGAAGCCACGTTATGGCCTTCTTAGCTTCACTAAAGGTTATTACAGGATCTTGGAGATCAGACGTTGACATAACTGAATCTGATGCACTGGGTTTTGGGGAAACATCCAAGTCTTCTGCTGTGGCTGTGTGGATCACTTGCTCTGTGACCCCTTCCTGGTCAGCTGCACCTGAATCTGCCTGAAGAAGGTCGGCCACACTACAATTGATGTTCTCCACTCTGGTCTCACCCTCACATGCTGGCTCTGGAGGCAATTGCAGTCCATTTACAGCCTTCAGGCTCTGCTGCACTGTGTCAATTCTTTCCTTCACAATTTGCTTGTCTGCTCATCTCAATGTTTCAATTTGCTCTAGGACATCAGGATATCGTTGTGTGTCCATATGGTTTTTCTGAAAAGTATGGTGGGTATCGACTCGTCCGATCAAGTTGTGGTTGATTTGCACCTTCTGCCACATTTTCTGCTTCTTCGTACTCCACTTAACCTTTACTGTATTGGTAGCTTTGTTGATAATCACGTGGAGGACCACTGAGACGTGCATCATGCCAATAACACTTGTGATCTGCAGTGCACCGGATCACTATCAGGGACAGTTACATAAGCTGCTTGTGGACCTTGTTCACCGTCCACAACATCAAACTCAACCATTTCTCTGCTATCGAGGCTTCGGAAATATTTCCTGGAGTTGTTCTTCCTTATGGCCGTATAATTTACAAAGTCATCTTTCTCGGCGTCATGTAACCACTTCAATTTGATTCGGGACTACAGGATAAAGGTCCACATCTCTGGGCTGTCCCTCATAAATGCTCCAGTCTGTCTTTTCACTGCATTTTGCCTGTTGCTGCATGAGATTCCGCAATTGCTGTGACATATATCAGTTTTTGGGGCCTGAGCATTATGTACAGCAGCTTCTTCCAGTATGTGCGTACCCATAATTTACTGCTTTGTGATCGCTGGACAATATTTAATTTCTTGGTACCTCGATCTCTCAGGACAGAATATATATTGCCTCTGCAATGTTCCAACCACCTTAACGGCAGCTTCTTTGAAGCACATAAATTAGCTATTTGTTAACTGTAGCTGAATGAGGCATAGATATGTCTCCATGAACTCACTGTGGGACCCCTTTATAAACTGATTAATCAATATTTCATTTGTTGGTCAAACTTATGTTAGATCAATGGCCTGTAGTTCTCGAAGCGCCTCTTGTAGAGTGCAAATTCACGCAATGATTCTCCTAACTGCTGCTATCCTGTGTAAAAGGCCAATTTAAGCTCAGACCGCATTCTTGTATCCAATGTGGTAAGCTAGTTGGTTCAGGATAAGGCCTACTGTTTTCTTTTTATCTGATAGCCATAAAATCACCTCTCTCCAGGCCATTGCCTTTCAACTGCCCGATCAGTATCTCCACTTTCTGTGGCTCTGATAGTGGGTACAGGCGGAACATAGACTCTATTTTATTCCAAAATTCTGTCAATATATTCCCTTCAGAATCTTGAGCATCTCCAGCCATGGGACCCAACATAATAGGGCAGGGTAATCGGATTTACACTAGTTATGTTTGATGAATCCTCATCAGCTTGCTCATCAGATGGCGCCAAATGTGACACCTGGGAGTTGGTATCACAAATGTTAACAATTTACAGGTAAGTATTAGGAAGGTTGATCCCCTGGTTGAATGTGCTACTTTATTTTCCTCACCTGGAACTGGCGTCTGTAGCGTCTAACAGGAATAAACTTCACCAGCAACTCACAATGCAGTTCCAGATATATTACACACAGACATTAATTACCCAATATCTCTATATGAATTTTATTTAACAAACATTTCTGTAAATTTTTCTCAGCTGTAAGAATTTGAGGAGATTATCACATACTGTGTAATGGCAGTTTAGATTAACTTCAATATGTATGTTATTAACAGACCCTTTTCATGCAAAGAACAAAGCACAAGAAATAACATCAACATTTGATAATCACATTTAAAATACACTTATAATTGGGGCCCCATAAAACCTTTGTCATTTTGTAGCTAGCTACTGTACATTGAGTTTAATGCACTTCTCTAGGAAAGTTATCTCATGAGATCAGTTTAAAGTCTGGAATAAATGTAGCAACAGATAGATTACAGTACATAAAGTATAGCTGGTCCTGTCCAACCAGGCGGGTTTGTAACTCTTTCCTGCCTGTAGGTAATTGATTTTCACCGTACCAATCTCTAATATTGCAGTGCACCACAATATGTTTTGGCAAGTATGGGTCTATCTTGCTAGTCTCTGAAAAATCCCATTACTCAGCTCTGTAACTGTAGCAATGCTTAGCTGGATATTATATTAGGTGATTGTAGGTGCTATTCCCATGATTGAAGCTCTCTGCAATATTCACACTGCTGTCAGGCAATAACTGCTTACAACTGTGGTACTTGGTCCTGACTCGTCGTTAACACAGTATACAGTAAGCAACTAATGTGTCTCTGTCCCTGTTATGAGCACACTCTCTCTCTGTCAATCACTGAAAGGGCTTGTGATATGTAGCTAGTGAAACAGGGCTACTGACCTGTGCTCCAAAAAGGTTGCTGTGCTCAATGGTTACATTTACTTTCTGCCTGAGACAGTACAACATCTGCTGCAGGCCCCTGTGATATGGAGACCTGAATCCTTTTAAGCTTTCTGTGTAACTATTACAGTATTGTTCTTTACTGCACTACATTGTTCTGGCTGTACGCTGAGGAAACTGCAGCACATGATAGTGGACTGTCTGTTTCTGCACAGAGGTGCCTACTGCTATTTGATGGCTCTTATCAGTCTCCTAAAGGGTGCTGCTAACATAGAAGCTAGCTAATTTAATGTACAAAACTGCGTTCTCTCATATACCAGGGTATTTCAGGAGAGAGTCTGTGTCAACAGGATGATTCAACAATTACTGAGACTCCTGCTATTTGAAGTGTAAGACTGTATAGTCTGCAATGGGGCTCCCTGATCTCACTAGAAATGGCTATTTTGCCTCAGGGCTGACATAATCTGCTCACCACTCCTTAGACTCTCTCTGTCGGCTGCTGGACTCTGATAAGGTGCCTCTCTTCCTCCTTACTGTTCGCCGGCTGCCTTGCTAGAGGAGGAGCCACCTTTGTGCCTGTTAGATTAGGAGCCTCCTCCGTTCCCGGGGACACCAACAAATCAGGTTAGGTACACCTCAGCCTCTTCTGCTCAAAGGTGCTGTTCTACTCTACCCATCCTCCTAAGATGGCCACTGTCCAACTGCCAACAGACTCAGCACCCAGCTGTTAACTGTCCCAGCGCATGCCAGCTACAGCACATAAAAATGTTTTTAACCTTTTCCCTGCTGAAGTCTCAAAGTGTTTAGCCAAGCTGCATTCCATAGAGGGGGAAAAGGGCACAAAATCAAGTAAAATGTCCGTGGTAACCCTGATGGGGTGTCACAGATGCCTACTGGATCGTGGAATAAATAGAATTTTTTAAGATTTTCCAATAGTTTATAAAAAAAATTTTAAATCTTATTTTTTGTTGAGTAATTTTTATAAATTTTTAACATAGATACACAAACATACAGTAATACATATAACAATCAATTAAAACATTTCATTTTTCCAGGCCGATGCATGTTTAAATCCTTAAATCAATTAAACATCACATATTAGTCTTTAGGGGCATGTACAATCATAGATATACTCATGTCAACTAATACCCTAGTTAATATGTGAGAAATCTGCATTGGGTATAATGTGCTCTACATCATTACAAACTTACAATATTTTATCAAATTTCTATCCTGCTTCCCACTGTTATATCAATGTTTTAGTAACCTATATTATCTGTGTATTTACTATGTGCAAATAGTCTGACATTTACCCATACCAATTTAATGATTATTACTAAATGAATCACACTTTATATTATCATTCACTATCCAATACTATCCTATATATCACTTACAATTTATAGTGTATTTATACCTTATAATCACAACACACTATTCCTGTGATCCAATCCATACCTTTTTAATCTTATTCGAGGCTAATTACAAAATTAGCCATTATCTCACACCCTTCCAGTGCATGATTACCCATACTTTCTATATACCCAATGCAACAGCCTGCATATTGATTCCAATTTACGTGACGTGCAAGTGCCTAAGCATCCCAAACAAAAAGAAAGCTTGTCATAGACTTTAACTCACCCCATTCCCACCTAGCTAACTAGAGGGGGCCAGCTTCTTATAATAGCTAGAATGTAGCCACCAAGGCCAGATGTTTAATAATTAATTCTCTGCCTTACGAGAGACATAAACTAATTTTTCATGTGCTACAGCCAAGTTGATAAGTGAGATCCAGCTACATAATTCATGACCCTCAGGGGCCATCCATAACCTAGAGATCACCACTTTAGCAAGTGAACAAAGAATGATAGTGTATTTTTTATTGTACTTATCCATTCCATAATGTTCTAGAATACCTAAGGAGCAGAACCTAGGGGTGATTACATTTTTGGAAATACCCATATTTATTAACACCTGCGCTACTTTACTCCAAAAAGCACTCACCAACGGACATTCCCACAACAAATGCCAAAATGTTCCTAAGGCACTATCACACTTAGGACATACATCCGAGTTCCTACCTGCAAACATCATCAATCTGATCGGAGTAAGATATGTCCTATGTAATATAAACAACTTTATCTGTTGAAATCTGATTGAATTTGAGGCTTCTTGAGAAGAGGCCTGCGCCAAGTTCCACGCCTCATAACTCATTGGGCAAATATCTCCTTCTCACTTATCCTTAAGCTTGGGTAATTCATCTTTACATTGATTTTTTAACAATGTCGTATATATTCGGGAAACAACCTTAACATGACCTAGATCCCTCAGTAATGTTTTAACCGGTGAGTCCTCGATATTTGGGTAGGTATCATGAAATTGGGCAGATAATGCGTGCCTCAACTGCAAATATCTGTAAAAAAATTAAGCTGATATATCAAATTTTTCACGCAGTTGGGAGAAAGATTTTAAAGTCTGAAAACAGTATATTTGTCCAATTGTACATGTGCCTCTGGAACCCCAGACATTATCTGATAACAGAAATCTTAATTCACTCAGATATTTTGAAGTTGTAAGAGGAGTATCTGGATCTATCCCCCCAAATTCCATCACACTATTAGCCTGAACCCAAATCTTAACTGCCTAAATAATAATAGCCAGAGCTATACGAGGGACATTCCTAGACAATAATACTTGCATTGGAGTGTGCCCCACAACGACCTGATCTATTAGAACACTTATCAATCGATTTACCCGCTCATCTCCCATCCAATTCTTTATATGTACCAAGTGGGCCGCCATATAGTACAATTAAAAATGTGGAAGTGCCATCCCCCCTTTTTTTACTTGACCTATCTAAGGTATTGATCTGAATTCTTGGGCGCCATTTTTTCCCGACTAATGATGATATCAAACTATTAAGTTTCTGAAAGATAGAATCAGTTAAGTATACTGGAGACTGTTGAAAAATGTATAAAATTTGGCTAAAACTACCATCTTAACCAAATTCACACGCCCTATTACGGTCAAGGGTAATTTATTCCAAGATTTTATCCTGCCCATCAAATATTCAAATAATGGCTGTAAATTGTTTCTTATTTTTCTTTAAACAGTAGTTGCAGTTACAAGATCCACACCTGAAATTAATGGATCCAGAATTTTTTTTTAAATTGCTCCTATGGGTGAGACATCTGTTCAGGGGGAGGATCAATAAAAGTTTATCCCAGTCAGATTTGCTGCTGAGTAATCCCTTTGAATGCACTGGTCTGAGTGAAGAGACTTTTGTAGGATTTTATGGTAAAGAATATCAATTTGATAGGAATAAAGTAGCAATTTAATTACTCAATTGATTTACTAATCTCTCAAATCTATATAAAATTGAAAGCATGACCCAGGAATCTCAATTAAGCAACCCAGAGTTCAGAAGTTTTACAGACATCCCAACAACACATTGCTGTGATAGAAGATCCTGCTGATGAATCTTTAACCAGTATGGAATCACCAGTCGAGTAGGACCCAAGTATTATCCGGATTTGATTGCTGCAGATAAAGATGACGATGATGCAGATATTCACATTAGTTCCCCTGTCATAGGTTATTTTTTTATATGTCTGCCTTGTGCTCTTTACTGGTCGACACATGGCAGACATATGATGACAAACGACAGCATCAGTTGATGCAGCTAAAAGATGTCTGCGTAATGTACTGTAGGTCAATATGGTCGCCTACTGTAGCTTGCAGAAAATCTTTGCTGAACTCTATAAATAAAGTAAGATGCCTTTGATGGGCCAAAGAACAGCAATATTGGAAACTGAACCAGCGGAAAAAAGTATTTTGGACTGACAAGTCAAAACTTTAACTTTTTGAAACTAGAAGACCATCAGTATGTTTGAAGAATGGACAGAGAACGTGTGTTAGATAATTGTGTAAGTCATACAGTTAAACAAATTTGGGGTGGTTTTGGGAGCAAAGGTTGGATATTTAGCTTAAATAACATCAAGGGGTTAAATAACATAGGAGGCTGTCCTGCTGGCCACACTACCCCTCTCCTCCCTCATAATTTTTGTAGTCAAGCAAACAATTACATTAACTAATCAATTGACCGATACTTTCTTCCTTTACCTGCCTTCCACTACATACATACTGTAATCCACCTCCATTTACCTGTACTGCCCTGCGGCCTCTTCTTTTGAAAACATTCAATGTATGGGGTGGTGTAGTTTATGAAACTACCAC
Source organism: Pseudophryne corroboree (assembly GCF_028390025.1). Taxonomy (NCBI): domain Eukaryota; kingdom Metazoa; phylum Chordata; class Amphibia; order Anura; family Myobatrachidae; genus Pseudophryne; species Pseudophryne corroboree. The sequence continues at coordinate 188,635,319 of NC_086444.1, read as the reverse complement.
CGTGTCTGCCACTGTTATGTTGCCATGTTTCATAGATGTGCTATATTCTTAAAGTAACTGTCATTTGTTTGTGCCGTTACTCTGTCACCTTGTTTAGCCAGCCAGCCAATGGCCTACTGTATATTGGTAAACAAAACACAAGGGTCCGTGCACATCTCTAGTGGAGAGGTGTTGCACTAACTCACCCCTCCAAATTATGGGGGTTATTCCGAGTTGTTCGCTAGCTGTTTTCGTTCGCAGCGCAGCGTTTAGGCAAAAAAGCGGCACTTCTGCGCATGCGTATGTGGCGCAATGCGCACGTGCGACGTACTTTCACAACAGCCAAAGTAGTTTTACACAAGGTCTAGCGACGCTTTTCAGTCGCACTGCTGGCCGCAGAGTGATTGACAGGAAGCGGTCGTTTCTGGGAGGTAACTGACCGTTTTCTGGGAGTGTGTGGAAAAACGCAGGCGTGTCAGATACAAACGCAGGCATGCCGGGGGAAACGCAGGCATGGCTGGCCGAACGCAGGGCGTGTTTGTGACGTCAAAACAGGAACTAAATAGTCTGAAGTGATCGTAAGCTAGGAGTAGGTCTGGAGCTGCTCAGAAACTGCATAATCTTTTTTTGTAGCCGAGCTGCGATCATTTCGTTCGCACTTCTGCTAAGCTAAGATACACTCCCAGAGGGCGGTGGCTTAGCGTTTGTATGGCTGTTAAAAGCAGCTAGCGAGCGCGAACACCTCGGAATGACCCCCTATGTGTTTCTAAGTTTGGCATTAATGCTATGCTGATATCTATATATGTTACACCATTTCCGCACCTTCTGCAAATGTACTCACCTCCCTGAAGTCCTAGGTTGGCACTGATGAAATCCCAGGGAAAATGGAACAGTGCATTCTCCTGGATATTTGCACATGTGCAGTTGAGAAGTCACTGGGAACATGGCATAGAGCAAAATTGTACCTGCTTCTGTTTTGCCTGTAATCACTTTTGAGTGATATTTAATCCTAACTGGTTAAACAGCATTATATACTTTAAAAGTACATTATGTAAATGGAACGTTCATGTGGATTATTTACACATTGCCTCTAATTTTTAGTATTTGAGCAGAAAAATCTGTGCTGCATTGATGAGTTCCTACAAGGACTCATATTGTAGGTGGGTGGATATACTGTATCATGCTCTACAAACTCAGAGGATAAGGATCATTAAGACAATGGGCTATAATAAGGACTGGCATGATGCGGTAAGCAGTGCAGGAAAGGTGTGTTAGATATACTGCAACTCCTGTCATTCATTGATCCCCCTGGGTACCCTCCCCTGATCGCTGATAACTGGACACCAGCCTCCTCTCCTCCACTAAATTGTCAGTGAATCTTAGTCTTCTTATATGTCACTTCATATTAGAAAGTTTTTTATTATATAGTTTTTAAATATGGTTTTCATGTATAATACATACTATATGCTTAATACCATTTACTGAATCTTGTATGTCAACTGCAGAGAGAGATATGCAAACATTACATCATTTACAATCATGGATTATTTTGCACATAATGCATTATGATTATAAATGATGTAATGTTGCACTCTTTTCCTGTGTAGTTGACATATAGGAATCAATGCATAGTGATTAGCATACAGTATAGTGTAGTATTTAGATTATAAAAGAAAAACAGAGAAATCAGCAAACAATGATGGATGTAAGGTAGAACTGATTACAGAAAATCAGACTGGTACAGTCTACAAAGTAGATCACAATGACCACTACTAAGTAAAAATCTGACATGTACACTGTGGTTGCCCTACACCTCATTAAATAACTATGGAGTCAATGAGTATATGATGGTTTGTTGCTCGTCACTCCGAACCTCTCAGTATTCCTATTCTTCAAATAAATCAACATAAACATTTGTTTATGCATACAATAATTGCTGGAACATCACAAATGTTCTAACCTAGCAGTTTGGCCCTCTTTCAGAGTTGGGTGTAAATGCAATTTGTTGCTTATTTTCCCTGCAATCTGGTTTTCGTTATTGCACTTACAGTATCTTGTGTATGTTCCCTGATATGGAAATGTTTGCATTTTTGAATTAGGACCTCAATGTGTATATTAACCAGTATGCAGAGCTGCATCTTTGCAAACAGAAGACCCCTATCCTTATGCTTGGTTCCAAATATGGTGGCCAATCCCGGGATTGGGATCGGTGGGATATTGGGATTTAGGTTTAAAATTGGCTGGAATTCAGTCCTGGGATTGGAGCTTTCAATCCTGGGGATTGCGGGATTAGCCAGCCCCCTTTTAGTTTCAATGCCAGGCAGCGTTGAGCCTCTTCAGCAGGCTCAGACGTTGCCCGGATCCCTCCTCCTGGCTCCCCCTGTCCCTGGCTGTGTGCACTGAGCAGCGTGACATGTCAGAGGTCACGATGAGCAGCCTCATGTCAGCTGCCACCCGGACTGCTCACACCTCACTGCACCCACCTGTATAGAGGATGGTATGTTATGGTGGGTGGGGTAGGGGCTGTGCGGGTGGGACATTGACAACCCAATCCCGGGATTGATCATTTTTCAATACCGATCCCCGGGATTGAAAAAATGGCCCGGGATTGGCCTCCCTAGTTCTAAAGCCATCAGCATTAGTGTGCACTTGAACCAGGTTTATCCTTGGTGATCCATCTGAAGGCAAGCATACTTAGTCATAACTCTGCATAACCTGCACTTCCACCAACACGCCCACACTAAATGAAGTCTACATGTAAGCTCCCCATTACCACTCAGTTACCCTCCTTCAGTTGCAAGTGGGCATTTGACTGGGACTGCACTGTCTTTATGGAAATGCTGTAATAATGTACTCCAAGAACAGTAAGTTCTGTTATGCAAATGTAGGCCTTGCAGACCTACAGAAGTCCCCATACAGAGTATGTCAGTAATCATATATTGTACCTGATGTAGGGCAGGTGGAAAAACACTGATGATGGTAATGATGGTTTTGTGTAAACCAGATATGCAGGCATACTATATGCATTTTAAGACATACAGCATTGCATATGTGGGTAACTATGCTATTTTTCTGTGCTCTCTTTTTCCAAATGATTTTCCACAATATGTTTAATTACATAGGGGCATATTCAATTAGCTGTGGGCATATTGATCTGACGGGGCTATTCAAATATAGCTGTAATTGAATAGTCCCATGCGTTACAGCCCGAGGTTACCACCCTTTTCATTGCGCAGTAAATGACCAGTAATTGAACTCAGCCCATAGTCTTTGACGGTTTTATGAGCAGATGTGCTGTAAATGTGCATACTGATTTGACCCAGCGGGCATCCAGGGAAATCTAGCTGTCATTTATGATACCTATTACTGGGTAGAGCTAATGCACTCTGAGATGGTTCTACCTGATGGGAAATGCTAAAATTAAGTGACAAAGGCCTATGGGAACATTGGGGAGTAGCAGAAAATGATGCACTGCAGGAGGAGTCACTGAATTCTCTGTGGTTTATACCTTGTCCAAACTGGTGACTTAGGCTGGGTACACACTTGCAAAAATATCATTCATACAACAAACAATATATTGGCTGGACCATCGTGTGTATAGCCGATATGTCTGTGAACTACGTCATTCACTGATATATGAGGTCGGCCCTGCAGCACAGGTGATGCCAATATTGGTAAGAGTATATTAGAAATTAGTCATTCTGTTTTTACAAAAAATAAACACACCCAAATGTAGGGGATCCAAGTGATTCCTGGGTTGGATAATCCCGTCAAGCTGAGATCCCAGAACGAAGCAAGACGCCATTTTCCAAGAGTCAGATTGCACGTGTTTTGGATTGCATAGGAAAATCCTCCCCTCACGATCCAGCACCATTTCACACAGGAGAGCAGAGGGAGAGGGTGTGAGATCAGGTTTTAGCACTGGCAAGAAACAAGACACACCATTAAAAACACTACTAGCATTCCATCAGGGCTTCATTATAAATTACTATACTGAGATTTATATTATAACTAGCTGAATACCCGTGCTTCGCTACGGGATGAGGATGGTAAATTAGAATTATAGTTGTTCATTAATTTACGTTGGTTGGAGATCTAGTATTAGGCATATCTTGCTTACCTGACCCATTTTGTGTAGTGGCCGGGCCCCTTTTTGGTCCCCCAAGGGACCCTGCTGTTTCCACTATACAACTCTCACTCTGTGGCGTCCTGCTGCCTCCATTCCCCGCCTCACATCATGTCAGTGCCCGTGTGAAATTATCAATTTATTTACAGTTTCTTATATTGCACAGCACATTATGCATCTCATGATATACTCTGTGCTGGTGGGGGACCCTTCTACTTCCACTATATAACTCTGTGTGTGGGTTCGTGCTACCTCTATTCCCCTCCTCACATCATGTCACTGCCCCTGTCACATGCAGCCGTCATGCCTGACATACTCATCTCCTAATATACTGTGTACTGCTGGGGACCCTGCTCCTCCCACTATATAACTTTCAGTGTGTGGCTTCCTGCTACCTCCATTCCCCTCCTCACATCATGTTACTACCACTGTCAAATGCAGCCCTGTCATCCTGATATATTATGCATGTGATGATATAGTCTGTACTGCTGGGCCACCCCTAGGGGTGTGTTACCCCCACAGTGTTTGTTCCCAGATTGTAAGTCATATGTGTACCAAGTTTGGTGTAAATTGCTCCAGGCATTTCAGAGTTATGCTGTCTGCTGAAATACTCTGTGCTGCTGCCTCATCCCTAGGGGTGACAGGGGTGTCTTACCTCCATAGTGTTTGTTCCCAGATTTTAAGTTATATGTGTACCAAGTTTGGTATAAATTGGCCCAGACATTCCGGAATTATGCTGTCTCCTGATACTCTGTAATGCTGTCCCACCCCTAGGGGTGCTAGGGGTGTGTTACCACCACATTGTATGTTCCCAGATTGTAAATCATATGTGTACCAAGTTTGGTGTAAATTGCTGTAGGCATTCCGGAGTTATGCTGGAAAATACATATACACACACACACATCCATTTTTGCCGATTACCGTGGATGGACAGTGACATTTGTAAAACCGGTTCTTAGCCAGCACCTGGGATATAAGGAGAAGCCACCTGACAAGTTTCAAGATTGTATGCCTTGTGATTTCGTGGTCAATTAATGAGTAAATCTCCTTTTTTGCATTTATATTATATATATATATATATATATATATATATATAGAGATAACAGTACAGTAGGTAGCATGGACAGTCCAATATTCTAAGCTAGTGTACACCATGTAAATAGTGACCTGCTTGATTCCACTTTGAAATAAGGCACTGCAAGTACCACACTGCCCTCACAGCTATCTTTGCCCTGAACTGTTGGGGACCCTCTGTCCCCTGCAGGGGACATGTGCCATCACCCTCTCTCCCTATGCCCCCGTCATTTCTTGGTGCCTTGGTATAGGAGCACCAACTCCCCATTATGCACCCCAATTAGTCCTATCCGCCTAGGTCTAGGTGGATTAGATCACCCCAGCGTCTCCACTTTGAAATGTGGCATTGCTGGTACCACCATAGTAGAATGGCATTGCCCTGGGAGCACTACAAGCGCCATCTTCTACCCAGCCACCGTCATATTTGATGGATCTACCTTCCTTCACTCAACCCACTCCCCACCTCATCCTTCTCCTAGCTTCCCCTCCAGCATCCTGCAATACTAAACCCTCCCCTCTCCCATCATCCTAATAGCATCACACATTGGCCTTTTCATCCCCACCATCATCTTAATTGACACAATGAAAGCAGCCTCAGCTGGTACCATGAGAACAGGCTTGCAGTGTCTTAGCAGCAACTGTGCTCCTCACATGCCTGAATGCTCGGCTGGCCGCCACATCTTTCCCTGCAGTAGTCTGTGCAGCCAGTGTATGACTAGTACACTGAGCCTGCACAGGTTACATGTCAGTGTATGTCCACATTTCCAAACACTAAGAGATGGTAGCACTGTTTACATGTGTGGTTGGGGTCATATTAAACCATTAGCTGTCTGTCACTCGGTTTTGCAAAGTTGCTACTAACTTGTCTATGCCTCCAAGTGCCTTGCCACTGTTGAAGGACCCTCTAGTCATGGTGACTTTGGTCTACTATCTATTGATTTTATAAGTAAAGATGACCCTAGGGGTGTAGAGGTAGTGGTGGCCCATTGAGTCTGACTGATCACCATATTAACCTGACTCTTTGCATATACTTTATAAAGTTATTTTAGCATCTTACATAAACAAACCCCTCCCCAGGCACAAACTAAACCCTCCTCAGACAGAAAGTAAGCCTATGTATTTTTGATCCTGCCCGTTTATTATGTCATCAACTCTTGAGATTGGGGCAATCAATTCAAAATTGTTTTCAGAGCCTCTTCCACTCTTTTGAAATCTATAAATTCCTGTGTACAGTACGTCTTTTGAATATTTCATAATTTCATATTCTGAACAAGCATTATTCTACAATGCCTGAAGAATTTTTCAGATTTGTTCCATCGTCTAGAGCTATTCTACTAAACATCAATAGATATTTACTAGTCAAGAATTGCCATGGTGGAGATTTTGCCTATTGGCACTGCAAAGAGCGGAAGACTGGCCACTATCTCTGTTTTGCAAAGACCATGATAGCAGCTGAAAACCACCATTTATGCACTCATGGGACACACAACCTTGTTCAAAGAGCAGAGAAAAACAACATTGCTATATATGGGGCAGTTATACCACAACGTGCTTGAGATACCAATGACTCCTCCGCCCAAATTATTCAGCAGGTGACAGCAGAAATGCCCTCAACAAGTGCAGCTTATATTACATGCCAAACATGTCTAAACCCTCTGCAAAAGTGGAGATGAGTAGTAGTAAAAGTAAGGATAGTGATGGTTTAGACATAGAAACTGAGGATGCTACTGTGGAAGTGCAAAAGTATGAGGGGAATATTTATGTATCTGATGCTAATTAGGATGTTGATAATGAATGTGTTGGACAAAATGAAATTGATAAAATTCAGAAGAAAATTTTTGTTTGTGGCAAAGTAAGTCAGCCACAAGTAGCAGCAGCTCTTGCCAGTGATAGAAAGTACATTGTCATGCCTGGGCATAAGACCAAAAAAATCCACATCTTTTATGTGTAATAATTTATTTTTACCAAACCCTGTCATAATTTGTCAAGGCATCTGTACCATTTATGAGGCACAAGTAAGTAGAAGAAGAAACGTTAACCATCTAAGCACCTCCTCCTGGTTACGTTATTTTCATTGAGTTCATGCAGTTTAGTAAAAGCTGATAAATCCTGTAAAAAAACAACAACAAGCAGGCCAGTATCAGCTACCATCATCATGTAGAGATCCCAGCACATGCAATCTCAACAGCCAACACCTTCATCATTTACATTCTCATTAATGATGGGAGGTAGTCCTCCCGCATCCAGTTTGCAAAGGATAACTGACTCATTCCCTAAGAGGAGATCAGTATAACAGCCACCATCCTGTTTAATGGATCAAGGAAGCCTAAGTTAGCATCTTATGGCTATATTAGTATTAGATCTGCATTCAATATCCACCTTGAATGTATTTGGTTTTAGACAATTAGTTGAGGTGAACCTGCTACCAAATAACTTATTCTTGGCTTAGAAAAGTCCATTATACTGATTATTTACCGAACTATAGATATGTGGACAAGCGGTACTGGTCAAACTAAAGATTGCCTGACTGTGACAGCCCATTGGGTGGGTGTAGCAGCAGAAGCAGTGTCTAACATACAATGCCATCTTATTCGCAGGCAAGCTACTCTCTGTATCACTGACTTCATTAAGAGGCATAATGATGCTAATCTATTGGAAAAACTTAGGGATGTGATTGCAAAATGTTTTATTCTGCTACGACTCTCCACAGGATTTGTCATTTCTGATAACACAAGTAACACTGTACGAGCATTACGAGTGGGTACCATGTTTTGCACACACGATAAATGATTCAGAATATGTAAAAACATGATAGATGCATGCAGAACATGCTGACTGTGGGCTGAAAATATTTCTGTATATTTTCAGCATTCAGCAACCACATGTAGCAGATTGCAGTGGTTGCAACAAGAGTTCTATTTGTCATATCATCAACTGAAGCAAAATGTAGTAACCAGGTGGAATTCCACCCTTTATATGCTTCAGAGACTTGAGTAACCGTAACAAGCCATCCAAGTTTACATATTAAACGAGATGGGGGGTAGGCAGGATTCCTGAGGCCATCACAACGGAGAATACTCTATTTTTTATGTAAGCTACTGAAACAATTTAATATTGTAACCAATAAAGTGAATTCACACACTACCAGCCCAGGTTAGGTGATTTCCTTAATTAAACTACTGGAAAAGCAGCTAGAGAATATGAAGGAAGAGATAAAATAGTGATTCTGCTAAGTATGTTGGACTTACAGATCAAGTTTTATTTTCTTGTCAAGATCAAAGGGTTTGAAACTTCTTGCAAATGGATCACTACATTTTGGCTATCATGTTTGATACTAAGTTTACATCATATATAATATCTTTCTTTTCAACTGACACAAGTCTTAGGAAAAGAGCTCATTGCGAGAAAGTGGTCAGCTTATTTGGCACATGACACAACAATGTATCCTGCTTCAGATTACCCTGCAACTGCTGCTTCTATGACATCTGGTCAGGCTCAAAACAATTGTCCACATATATTGATGCCTATACTGTGACTCAATCTGATACAGTAAACATCTTTAGAATGGTGGAGGATTACTTTAATAATGATTACTTCAATAATGTACAAATTAGCATCACATTCTCTTTGAATACAGAGAGAAAAAAATGGAAATTGGAGCCCCTTGTACAAACTTGCTTTGGTGTACTTAAGCTGCCCACCCTCCAGTAGGTACTTAGAAAGAGTGTTTAGAAAAGCCGGGAACCTTGTGAACAATCGATGTAGAAGGCTACTACCAAAATATGAAGAACTGGCAAATTCTTTAAGGAAGACTTTTGTCACCAATTAAAACAACAAAGTACAGAGACGTCTGAAATGGTGAATTTCAGTGGGGATGAGCTAATATTGTGTCATGATATTAGCAGTGATAATGAGGATAATTATTACATCTACCAAGTGTGACTATGATTGACAACAACACTTTTAGTGGCCATAAGTCCATTGTTAAGTGAGATTGTGGGTGCCCATGCAAACTAAGCACTTCAGCCACAAAAGTGGCAGTTCCTGTTGCAGAAGTGTTTAGTTTGTTAAACGGTGTACATTCTTTTTAATAAACAACATAAGGGTGGGATATCAAAAGGACATTTCCATTGTGGACTGCTTTTTTTCATTGTACTTTAGTGGGATATACTTTTCAGGGGCATTGTTAACGATTTTTGGTTTGCAAAACTTATGTCTTTGTTTTACCTTTCTCTGCACTTATATCAGCATAATTAATTCATATATTACTTTACCTGGCTTCCAAACTACATGTTTGCCAGGCCAATGTCTGTTTTTCTTTTTTCCAACTGTTAAGATAATCAGTCAATCCAGCTTTACCTGGCTTCCACTACATACTCTGCTTCCATTTACCTGTATTGACTCGGGCCTCTAAACTAAAGGGGACATGTACTAAGCAGTGATAAACGTGGAGAAGTGAGCCAGCTGCTCTGTATACTTTTATACTATGCAAATTATAAATGTTACGTCATTTCTAATTGGTTACCATGGGCAACTTCTCCACTGCTCACTTCTCCACTTTTCTCACTGCTTAGTACATATCCCCCCAAGTCTTGAATAATGAAAACATTCTAAGGGGTTGTAAACTTTATCAAACTGTCATTCTGTCTCCCACTGCTGTAATACTATAATTCATAGGACAGTATTCAAATGATATGCACGATAACGGGGATCACCTTAGAAAGGAGATTGGGCGTGATATATTGCGCCCATAGTAATCAGGTTTAGCTGCATAAAGGGTTAGGGCACCTTACTACCTTGGGGGTAGTGAGCTGAAATGATAATGCCACGCCCATCAGCAGAAACAGAACGGGTGTGGAAAGGGGTGAAAAGAATTGAATACCGCCCATAGAGTTGTATTTTTTTAAACTGCTGTGTTTGTGCCACTGAACTGTTGCTTAGTATAGCCAGCCTTTAGCCAATATTGGTGAAAAAATATATTGTGAACTGTAACCTGGTAAAAATGACTGAATATGACTGGAAATCAATCTTACTGGTGTTAATAATACTTTAGGAACAAAAACAGGTCCAAATTACATGATTTTACCTGTTTTTATCAATTTTAAAGAAATACAAAACAAAAAACTTGAGGGTAGTTATTTCAAGACATGAGGGCCTGCACATCTCTTGTGTGCATGCACACAATAGTTTGTGAATAAACCTTACCAACTGTTAGATCAGTTGGTGGGTCAGCTGGAAGGCTGATCCATCTGCCAAGTATATACCCAGCCTTAGCCATTCAATGTCATTTTCGCAAGAGATTTGGCTTATTAGTGCATCATAACTAAACGCTTTAGTAAATTGTTTGTTATATGGGAATGGCCATTGACCACTGATGTTTTGAAATCATTGATCGTCTATGACCCTAATTAGGAGAGCCAGATGGTTTCCCGCAATCGATGGTTCAGTGCTACTGATTTTTTTTTTAAATTCAATGTGTCAGGGCATGGAGCTTAGCCCTGCCCCCTGATACCCACAAAGCCATGCCCCAGGCTCTGATTGGCCCACAGTTCATTTTACATTAATGCAGGGGTGACCATTGATGGGTAAAATCACTGATAGTTCCCTTACAATAGTTTAACACCAACGACCTAATCCATCAATGGTACCATCGATGGATAACCCACCGATGGCCTTCCCTATTATCAACTCTCATTTTTATTTGCAGTATATGTTAGATGCAAATATTGGGGCTAATTCAGAGTTGATTGCAGCAGCAAATTTGTTAGGAGTTGGGCAAAACCATGTGCACTGCAGGTGTGGCAGATGTAACGTGCAGAGAGAGTTAGATTTGGGTGGGTTAATTTTGTTTCTGTGCAGGGTAAATACTGTCTGCTTTATTTTACTACAACTTAGATTTCAGTTTGAACACCCTCAACTCAAATCTAACGCTCCCTGCACATGTTATATTTGTCCCCCCCAGCAGTGCACATAGTTTTGCCCAACTGCTAACAAATTTGCTGCTGTGATCAACTCTGAATTAGGCCCATTATTGGTTACTACACTACGGGCCTGATTCAGGTTGGATTGCAAATTCTGCTAAGTAGCAAAATTTGCAATCCATGTGAACCCATGCTGGGGGCCGTCCAGCATGCTGACCACCACTTCCCACCTTGATGAAGAAGAAATTGCGATTACTGTATATCGCAATTTCTGCTTCATCATAGAAATTAATGTTGCCTCCTGCCGATGCTGATTGACTGCCTCTGCTGGAGGCTCGCCGCCATCTTTCTGATCGTGGCGGCGGCGTGTGATGTCACACGCGTTCACACCCACACCACGTTCCCGTTTCTACGGTGTCACCATCAGTTTGCCGGCTCTGTCCTCACAACGCTCTGTCTAGGAAACAGAGTGTTAACGCCCTCCCTGCCCCGCAAACGCCTGCCTGATTGACAGGAGTTAGCATTTTATGTGCGGCCCCCTGCAGAATGCACGGGACGGACGATACTCATGTACCCACAACTCTATCTTAATTTTTGCGGTTGGATCGCGTTTTGCGATCCAACCTGAATTAGCCCCTATGTCTTTCATGCATAATGAATATACACCTGCTGATTAAAAAATAATAAACTTCAGAAGATGGCAAAATCAATGCTTTGGAACAGGACTCATGTCCAGTGCTCTCAGCCAGTTAAACGGACGTTTAAAATATATGTGACCTTTGTGTGGCTGAAAGAAATACTAAGTACATTAAATGAGTTGTGCTTTCTATATTGGCATGACAGATGCTTGATTTTGTTGGCCTTTACAAGAATGCACAAACAATTACATCTGCAATTGGTTATTCCACTCAGAATGTGAGAGATTACCTTATACTGTAGATCAACCAGCGTCTTCTCAGTATGATAAATTTTGTCACTTTTCTCTTGCTATCCCAGCATAACATCATTCATATTTTAGAAGACATGAGCTAGAAGATTTTGTTCTTCAAAAAGGTCATTTTTCCCTTGATTGATGATTCCCAGAAATAAAAAAAAATGCTTTAGGGAAGCTTTAGACATTTACATGTATATATAGAGTAGGTTGTAGGTCAAATAGAAAAAAAAAAGGAACAGTGGTTTTTTTTGTGTTAACATTTTAAATATTAGCAGAAACGACTGTACTACTGTTAACTTTTTGTTTCCTGTGCTACTATGATGCCTCTTTCATACATGACTTTTTGGACATTTCATCAGGCAAAGCAATAGAAATTCAAGACTTGCCATGGATACAAATTTATTGCACCATAAAACGTGGGCTATAAGACTTTTCTCACAAGATTATTTTGCTATAGATTAATGAAGTCATTGTGAATTGCAATATAAATGCAATAAAGTCTTATTGCTTTGGATTTACACTTGCAAGATGAATAAAATATAAAAAAAGTACAATTATTTGTGGTCATTGGTTGTGACGGCGCTGATTTCAAAAACAAAAATCTCGCAAAAATGAAAAAAAAAAAGGTAAATATATCTGTAACTTATTAATTAAGCTGAATGTGGTTATGGAAGTGCTTCCTCATGAGGGTGCAATCTTGAAAACAAATAATTTAAATTGTGTTTTCTTAGATTTGTTCCATAGTTGGTTAATCAAATTTATATTATCGCGTGTGATTCTAAGCAAACCTCCACTCTCATATATGAGACTTTTAGATTTCACCAGACTAAGAGTATCTTTTCAGTTTCAAAAATATACGAAATGGAAAAAAAATGGAAAAAAATAGGTTTTTAAATACCTACCGGTAAATCCTTTTCTCGTAGTCCATAAGGGATATTGGGGACAGATTAGTACAATGGGGTACAGACGGGTCCAAAGGAGCCAGTGCACTTTAAATTTCTTCAACTGGGTGTGCTGGCTCCTCCCCTCTATGCCTCCTCCTACAGCTCAGTTATAGGTAAAACAGTGGGAGTCATTCCGAGTTGATCGCTAGCTGCCGTTATTCGCAGTGCAGCGATCAGTGAAAGAAATGGCTAATCTGCGCATGCACTGCAATGCACATGTGCGACGTACGGGTACAAAGAGCATTGTGGTTTTGCACAGGTTCTAGCAAAGTTTTCAGTCGCACGGCCGAACGCAGGAAGATTGACATGAAGTGTGCGTTTCTGGGTGTCAACCGACCGTTTTCAGGGAGTGCTTAGAAAAACGCAGGCGTGGCTGGGCGAACGCTGGGCGGATGTGTGACGTCAAAAGCCGTCCCTCCGTCGTTAGAATCAACGCACACGAAGAGTAACTACAGGGCTGGTCTTGTTTTGCACAAAGGGGGTAATTCCAAGTTGATCGCAGCATCAAATTTGTTAGCAGTTGGGCAAAACCATTTGCACTGCAGTTGTGGCAGATATAACATTTGCAGAGAGAGTTAGATTTGGGTGGGGTGCGTTCAAACTGAAATCTAAATTGCAGTGTAAAAATAAAGCAGCCAGTATTTACCCTGCACAGAAACAAAATAACCCACCCAAATCTAACTCTCTCTGCAAATGTTATATCTGCCCCCCCCCCCCCCCCCCTGCAGTGCACATGGTTTTAACCAACTCCTAACAAATTTGATGCTGCGATCAACTTGGAATTACCCCCAAAATGATTTTGCAGGCGCTCTGCTGCACAAGTGTTTGCACTTCTGCAAAGCAAAAATACACTCCCCTGTGGGCGGCGACCAAGCATTTGCACGGCTGCTAAAAGTAGCTAGCGAGTGAACAAATCGGAATGACCCCCAGTGCAGGAACATAGCAACAATAACTGTGGTGAGATTTACAAACCAGCACACCAAAACAAAACCGGGCCAGCAATTGCTGGCAACATTAACAGCAATAGCTGAACAGGTCACACATAACAGAGAACCTGCCGAAAGTCACTGCACAGAGGCGGGCGCCCAATATCCCTTATGGACCATGAGAAAAGGATTTACCGGTAGGTATTTAAAATC